>NC_000070.6:59093663-59693663 GCF_000001635.26 Mus musculus
TATAACTGGATTCAACTTCAACCTCAGCTATGGCTGAAACTCATTACTGAGAAGTAAATTTGACTCTATAATTGACACATATTCAACCTAGTACTAACATTTTCACATGATAGTTATTACTAAAACTTATAAAGGTATGCTAATACATTACTGAAAGTAAAGTTTAGGATTCTATTGAAACATACTAGTTTCTTCTTACAAAAGGTCTCCTCAGCCATATGGAAATCTCTCACAAAAGGTTCCGAACATTCTTGAACAGAGAAATACTCCCTTAAATAAAAAAATCAAACAAGATTAATTAATACTTACTAAAAACACATAATAAGCACTGCCAATCAAAACACACAAAGACTCTCGTGTAAGTTGAGATGAAGCACTGGAACCCTCACCAACAGCATCTAACCCTGTGGCCACACAAAGACTGTTCTCTGCTACCAAAGCAGTTACAGCACTGGGAATGACATACGTGAAATTATCCTTTCCAGAGAGCTCTTCTTTGAAATCTAAAAATGGATCCTTCACCAGATAGAGCTTCAGTCTGCTCAGGAGACCATTCACAGTTGGTAGATGGTTGTCCATTGCTTTATTCATAAAAATCATTTCCTCATCAATAAGCAATCCTGAAAAGAAATAAATAAAAAATCTAATAGTTATACCAGAGATCTAGATGTTAAATATTAACAGATTTTTCAAACACACTGAAATCATTAAGTTCCCTATTATACTATGTATATAAAACACAGAATGTGGTACCCAGACAAAAGGAAAATCTCAATAAAATGTAGTATTATTTAGCATATGGAAACAAAGACAAATGTTCTGAAACAGTTGCATAATAGTGACATATACTTTATCAACAAAGACGGACTTAATCAATCAAGGGAAGTATTCTCTTCTTCAAAACAGTACCAAAAGTTTAAAGAAATAAAAATACTGGACTCTGACTGAGTCTGGCTTTCTGTTCTCTGCATCATTTAATCTGTAAGGACATACAGTAAATAGATATGATCTAAAAAGCATACATATGAAATCACTGACTCCATCATTATAAAGCTACCAATACAATGCTGATTCACAGTTAGTTATAGTGAAAATCTATATACTAGAATATCTACTTGGGAAATATGATGTACTTTACATATTAAAAACACCATGGTAATATTAACCAGAGATGTACAATTTCCTTTCTATTTTAACCTTCAATGTTTGGGTTACTTTAGAAGCTTGGCTGCTTGTATGAGTTTCTAAGTTTTGGATAGGAACACTAAACTGGCCCCCTTCTTCAGTAAATTTCTCAGTGAAAAGAGAAAGGAAGGAAAATGTATGCTTAGAGAAAGAAGCACTCAGAAAGCCAGCATCTCCATCATGAAAGCCTCCTTGAGTGTGGAGAATGGACAAGTCTCTCAGATTCAGGAGGGAACAGTATGTAGTTTTCAGGCAGTGATGTCTCTCATGGCCTGAGTGATATGCATGTGCCTCATCAATATCTGACAGAAGACAAGCAGCTGGAAGCATCCCTTGCCTGTGCCAAATACATGTGTCAAAGAACTTTTGAAATAAACCAGCCTCTTAGGTGACCATCAAGTCATTTCAGTTCCTGTCAATCTCAGGGCTTATTTGAGAAAATTAAGGGTGGTTTATTGGTGCCATCCACCCATTCTGCAAAACCAACGAAGTCATGTTAAGAGTGAAACGACAAATTGTATCTTATATCTCGGGTATACTAAGTTTCTAGGCTAATATCCACTTATCAGTGAGTACATATCATTTGAGTTCTTTTGTGATTGTGTTACCTCACTCAGGATGATGCCCTCCAGGTCCAACCATTTGCCTAGGAATTTCATAAATTCATTCCTTTTAATAGCTGAGTAGTACTCCATTGCGTAAATGTACCACATTTTTTGTATCCATTCCTCTGTTGAGGGCATCTGGGTTCTTTCCAGCTTCTGGCTATTATAAATAAGGCTGCTCTGAACATAGTGGAGCATGTGTCCTTCTTACCAGTTGGAACGTCTTCTGGATATATACCCAGAAGAGGTATTGCGGGATCCTCCGGGAGTACTATGTCCAATTTTTTGAGGAACGGCCAGAATGATTTCCAGAGTGGTTGTACAAGCCTGCAATCCCACCAACAATGGAGGAGTGTTCCTCTTTCTCCACATCCTCGCCAGCATCTGCTGTCACCTGAATTTTTGATCTTAGCCATTCTGACTGGTGTGAGATGGAATCTCAGGGTTGTTTTGATTTGCATTTCTCTGATGATTAAGGATGCTGAGCATTTTTTCAGGTGCTTCTCAGCCATTCGGTATTCCTCAGGTGAGAATTCTTTGTTTAGCTCTGAGCCCCATTTTTTAATGGGGTTATTTGATTTTCTGGAGTCCACCTTCTTGAGTTCTTTATATATATTGGATATTAGTCCCCTATCTGATTTAGGATAGGTAAAGATCCTTTCCCAATCTGTTGGTGGCCTTTTTGTCTTATTGACGGTGTCTTTTGCCTTACAGAAGCTTTGCAGTTTCATGAGGTCCCATTTGTCAATTCTTGATCTTACAGCACAAGCCATTGCTGTTCTATTCAGGAATTTTCCCCCTGGGGCCAAAAAGTGGGAATGGGTGGGTAGGGGAGTGGGGGGGGGAGGGTATGGGGGACTTTTGGGGTAGCATTGGAAATATAATTGAGGAAAATACGTAATAAAAATATTTAAATATTAAAAAAGAGTGAAACGGCATTGGTTTATATTCCATTTCCTTGTTACTCACAAGCTCTGAGCTTGTCACCCCAAATAAAGCCACATTTAGATATATGTGCTGCAAGGGGACATTTTATGTCACTTGGCATCCCTATACCCTTTCAGTCCCTTCAATTAAACCACCATTTTTGATGCAGCCACTAGAGGTCAGCAAATCTCCACAACCAATGCTGTTAGACAAAGGCTGTTTTCATGGGAATGGTGGCTTCCTTACACAAGTACAGTGGTAGTGTATCACATGGAGTTCTTACTCTACAGCAAGCATGTGTGCTCACAGTGTATTACTCTATTGTAGACAAATGATAAGCAGGAAATGCAAGGTGGCTAGTTATGAAAGAAGCAGAAAAAAGAGGCTTGGTAACAGGAAACTTTACTAGAGTCACTCCTGCCCACCTAAGAAACCCAAGTTAAGCAGACAAAAACAGGGTGAGTTCCTTAACATGTGTGTATACAACAGTAATCATTTCTTAGTGGAAACCGGTGAGTATCTTAAACAACAACAACAACCCATATTAAATATTAAATAAAAGGCAAGACATTCCTCGTCCCCTAGCCAGGAAAACTAACCAGAACATTTTTCAAGGATCTAACACTGATTTCCGAACAGTTGTTATTTAGAACTTTTGGGGAAAATGACTACAAACTAAATCTCGACAAATACACGAAGAAGTCAGGGGAAAAACCAAGAGACAGATGGCATATGTCACAGGTATATAAGAGCTGATTAGGTGACATTAACACAATAGACAAAACCGTAGACAACCCAGAATTCAACTGGAGTGGGTCAGAACTTAGCATTTAATAGAAGCATCATCTCTAATAGTGGGAAGGACTCTTAGCTAAATGATACTGGAACAAATACCAAAGTGCTTAAACATTAAAAAATGTCCCTAGTCCTAAACATAAAAAAACCTGAAATACAATTACATAATATATTTAAAAATTAGTAGGGTGCCATGGCACACACTTAAAAATCCCAATACCCAGGAGTCAGGTAGATTTCTGTGAGTTTAAAGTCAGCCTGCTCTACAAAGTGAGTTCTAGATCAGTAATGGCTACATAGAGAGACCCTGTCTCAAAACAAACAAATCCTTAAACAATGGAAAAGTTATATAATAAAAGAACATTTTGTAATTAAAAACAAAAGAAACCATAAAAAAAAAAAAGAACATTTTTCTAAGCACAAATTCAGTGCTAGAATCAATAAAGGAAAACATCAGCAGAACTAATCAGAATAAAGTTAAATGCATTTGGAATTATTGGTGTGTTTACATATTTTTAGATGCCAGTAGAAAATAAAATCACTTTACAAAAGAAAATATATAAATAGCCAATACACACTAATAGCTTTTAAGGATGTAAAACATACATTTTCCTCATCACACTGGTTTATGTGTACCCAGTGACAACAAGGCTGGCACGAATAAGTTATTTTTACACTATGCCAGCAGTGCTAAAGCTAAGAACAAAATCAGTGAAATATTTATATCTCCAAGATTAACCTCAGTGAAATAACTAGAAATGCTCTGCCCAGTGTAGAAGAGACCCTCCTACTGGATGCCTGCAGAAGACAGCTTCTTGCTGCTGCTTTCGGATCAAGATGTAGAACTATGGCTCCTCCAGCACCATGTCTGCCTGCATGCTGCCATGCTTCCTGCCATGATGATAACAGACTGAATCTCTGAACCTGTAAGCCAGCCCCAATTAAACAGTTTCCTTTATAAGAATTCCTCTTTTCAGGACAAGAAACCCAAACTAAGACAATAGATAACTACAAAAAATAGATTACAAAGATAATAAAGTGAAATCTATGATACAGGACACAAATGAAAATAAGTTAAGTATTATTTTCTCCTAGTTAATTGCTTTTATCCAAAAATGGCTTGTAGTTGCCATGAAATAATAACAGCTCCATGTGTGTAGCCTGTTGGTTTTTTATAACTATCCCCATATACACATGTAATGTAATATAAGTATATCTTTCATCTCCACAAAATTTTACAAGAAGTTTTGATAATAGATCAAGAAAAACAAATTATAAAAGAAAGCTAAAACCATAATCTACCCTCAAGCCTCAATGACAACTTTCCCCAAACTATATCACATAACATAAAACAGCAGTAAAGTAACCTAGCTATAGGTTTGGTTTGGTTTGGTTTGATTTGGTTTGGTTTGGTTTGGTTTGGTTTTGAGTCATGGTTTTGTTTTGTTTTGTTTTGTTTTGTTTTGTTTTGAGTCATGGTTTCTCTATGTAGCCCTGGCTATCCTGGAACTCACTATGTAGACCAGACTGGCCTTGAACTCTGGAATTAAAGGTGCTAGATTTAAGGATTTACAGCACTCCTGGCTATAGCATTTCTTAAATAGCAGGAATGATTATATAACAGACTTTCAAGTTTTGATATTAAACACAGACTAGCCATCATAATACAAGACAGTTCTCAGCAATCTTTGAAAAACTCGGCCAGCTAGAGAGGAGATTTGGAAAGTAGTTTGGATAAGACATAATTTTAGATAATACTGACAATAACTTTTTAAAATCTGGTGTACTTCTTGGCATAGTATGACCACAACTCCATCTCACATATATTAGGTAAGACCAAGTATCTTTTAGGATGTTTTGAGAAACAACATACAGACATAACTTTAAACACTTCTGTTATCACAAGCTCTGGACTTTCAATGACATTACAGGAACATGCTGGAACACACCAGGATCAAATCTGTACAGGTTACCTTGAGTTTAAGCAAACTTAAACTAAAATACAACTGAGCAAAAGCTCACAGACATGAAGTTTTGTATATTAGTAGGATTAGTAGGAAACACTAATATTCCTACCTTGGTGCTCCGCTTTCACTCCGGGGTAGTACAAGGAACACTTGACAGGAATAAAGTCGTCTACGTAGTCCTTACTGGGGAACAGTTTATCGTTCTCTATTCCAGGTGGAGAGTTTGGATTGGAACTTGGAACAATTTCCTCAAATGTGCCATTAATCATCACTCCTGTAACTGTCTTTCTGTGATATAAAAGTATTGATTTTATCTGTATCTATCCTAAAACATTTTTATTAATAAACAATATATGCTTATCCTGGAAATTTTGCCAAATTCCAGTGGACACTAAGAAAAATGATCTGTAGCCCCACCACTTGAAAGTAATGCAAAAATTATTCAAATTTATCAAGAATTTTAAACAGAATTACACAATATTCACATACATAGTATTCCATAATGGTTTTTTTTTTCCTACTGAGCTGTGGATAATGGGCCTATTCACATGTTCATCATTGACTTTATATTTGGGTGGAAAACACCAGAATTCCATATATTTTGGATCTTATATAACTTCCCACAGGCCTGTGTTAAAGGCCTGGTTCACTGAGTGACACTAGTGGGAGGAGGCAGCTCAGCTCAGAAAGGACAGGATTGGTTGAGAGGTGTTTGGAACACTGGGAAAGTGGGACTCTGGCTCTTTCTTTCCCTCTTCTATTTGTGGTTCATGAGTTGAGCACTGTTGCTCCACCATGAGCTCTTGCCATTGTGTGCTGGTTCACCACAGGCCCAAATCAATTGTTTATGCCCACAAACTCCAAAACTGTGCAGACCAAAATAAATTTTTAACTCAATTACTTCAAATACCCTGTTAAATTGATTGAAAGCTACTATATTTAATAAACTGTCATTTATTTAATCAGCTTTCCCTTACTGAAAGTTTATATTTTTTGACTATGAACAATAATGTAATCATTTATATATGCTTATTTAATCATTTTCTAAAAATACATTTCCTAAAAACAGAAGTTTTGGAGAAGTTAGACAGATATTTATTTATTTATTTGCAACTTTTGCCACTCATTGGCAGGCTTCTATTATATTTTATATTCAATGCCTGTTCTTCAATATCACACAGATCTTCCCCTCCTAATTTGCTTTATTCCAGCCCCCAAGCCCAAGAAGGGACCCTCTGGGAACCCGCAGACCACTCCAAAACTCCCTATCTTTACCTCTCCCTCAGTTCCCCCAAATCCAGTGCCCCAGTTTTATCCCCAGCCCTGTAGCACATCACCTGCTGAACCCAGCCTCCAATTCCAGCAGGTACTTCCCTGAGAACCCTCAAACTACTTGGGCCAGGGGAGCAAGCAACTGCAGATCTTCAGCTCTTCCTCCATTCCTCCAAGTCCAATCCCTCAGCCTCATCCCTAGATCTGTAGACCACCTGCTGTGGCTTCTCCTGTCCCCATTCCCAGAGATCCTGTGGAACACTCTGCTTTACTCCCTCCTGCAGACCCCTCAGCCCTACTCTCTCCTATCCCATCCATACTCCTAAGTGCCACCTCTCAATACCTAGTAACATATTTGACCACACCTATCAGGAACCCAGAAGAATTTCCTACCAGGCAACACACAGACACCAACCACACTTTCCTAAGTACCAGAGATGACAATAGAAACCCAGGAACAAAACACCCACCCAATATAGACAAGACCAGATATCAGTACCTAGAATTAATATCTTCCCAAAATTATGAAGCCTAGACACCAGCACAAAAATACAATCGATAAGAGCCAGGATACTGTGTCTCCACTAGAGCCCAGCAACCCAACCAGCATGCCCTGAGTACTGAAATATACCTGAAGCACCAGAAAAAGACCTTAAAAGTGCCCTTATGAATATGATAGAGTTCCTTAAAGAGGAACTGAATAGATCCCTTAAAGAAATTTATAGAAACACAAACAATAGAAAGAAATGAACAAAACAGTTCAAGACCTGAAAATGGAAACAGAATCAATAAAGAAAACCCAGTCTGAGGGAAATCTGGAAATGAAAAATTTGGACCTCAGACAGGAAACTAAAGAGGTAAGCCTCACCAATAGAATACAAGCTAAGGGAGAGAGAATCTCAGGTATGGAAGACACACTAAAAGAAACAGATACCTTATTAAAGAAAATGTTAAATCTAAAAGAAAGAAAAAAATCTGTCACAAGACATCCAGGAAATCTGGGGCACTATGAAAAAACAAACAAACAAACAAATCTAAGAATAATAGGAACAGAAGGAGAAGAAACCTGGGTCAAAGGCACTGAAAATATTTTTAGCAAAATCATAGAAGAAAAATTTCCTAACCTATAGAAGGAGAATGTCTATCAAAGCAGAAGAAATATAAAGACCACCAAATAAACCGGACCAGAAAAGAAAGTCCCCTTGGAACATAATAGTCAAAACCCTAAATATACAGAAAAGAAAAAAGCCGGGCGTGGTGGCTCACACCTTTAATCCCAGCACTCGGGAGGCAGAGGCAGGCAAATTTCTGAGTTCGAGGCCAGCCTGGTCTACAAAGTGAGTTCCAGGACAGCCAGAGCTATAACAAAGAAACCCTGTCTTGAAAAACTCAAAAAGAAAATGAAAGAAAGAAAGAAAGAAAGAAAATATTAAAAGCTGCAAAGGAAAAAGACCAGGTAATACATAAAGACAGACATATTAGAATAGCTGACTTCTTAATAGAGACTCTAAAAGCCAGAAAGGCCTACACAGATGTGCTACAGACTCTAAGAGACCACAGATGCCAGCCTAGACTACTATACCCAGCAAAAATCTCAATCACAATAGATGGTGATAATAAGACATTCCTTGATAAAACCAAATCTAAGCAACAAATCCAGCTCCATAGAAGGTGCTAGAAAGCAAACTCCAACCTAAAGAGGTTAACTACACCTAAGAAAACACAAGGAATAAGTAATCCCAGGCCAGCAAATTGAAAGTGGGGAAACACACACAAGCAAAGTGACAGGAATCAGCAAGCACTGCTTATTGATATATCTCAATACAAATGGTCTCAGTTTCCCAACAGACTAACTGTATGGATGAAAAAAACAGGCTATATCCCTCTGTTGCACCAAGAAACACACCTTCATATCAAGGGTAGTCATCACCTAAGGGTAAAAGAGTAGAAAAGATATTTCAAGGAAATGGACTTATGAAGCAAGCTGGTGTAGCCATCTTATTATCTGACAAAACAGACTTCAAAACTAATCAGCAGAGATGGGAAAGGACACTACATACTCATCAAAAGAAAAATCCACCAACAGAACATTTTAGTGAGTTGGCCTGATGCTGCTTATATTATAATGCTAATATTGGGCCCTCAAGACCTGGTTGCCCCAGAGACAGTCTGCAGGTAGACCCAAGTGACACTGTGTGACCTTGCCCCCAAGTTATTTTTGATTGGTGAAAAAAGATGCCAACAGCCAATAGCTGGGCAGATAAGACATAGGTAGGGTTTAGGGGTTCTGGGCTTGGGGGTTGAAGAGAACTACAAGCGAGGGAGCAGAAGGTGAGCAGGAAAGAGAAGCTGCTATGAGTTAGGTGAGTCATGAAAATGTGGCTCTGAGGGCTGGCCAATTGGAGTTAAGAGCAGCCCAGATAAAACATAGAAAGTAATAATTCAGGGTTATTCTAATAGCATAGAGAGTAGATATCTGCCTAGCTCTTGTGCTGCTTAAGGCTTATTGTAAATTAAAGGTTGTATGTATGTCTTTTTTTTTTTTTTTCTGGGAACTAAATAGTCAGAGACAGGGTAGAAACCCTGAATTGGGATTACAATTTTCTATGACAGGACATTGTAATTCTTAACACCTATGCCACAAACACAAGGATATCCAGTTTCATATAAAAAAACACTACTATAGTTTAAATCACATACTGACCCCTCACACACTGGTAGTGAGAGACTTCAATACTCCATTCTCACCTATTAGTAGAAAGGTCATCCAGATAAAAACTAAACAGAGAAATGCTAGAGCTAATGGATGTTATAAACCAAATAAGCCTGAGATACTTACAGAACATTTCACCCAAACACAAAAGAATATATCTTTCTTCTCGACACCTTATGAAACTTTCTCCAAAACTGAACACACATACTGAATATCAAGCTGGACAGAGACAACGAAAAGCTTTCAGACCCACTACTGAATGAACAAATGGGTAAAGACCTGAGTGTGGTGGGTGGTGCATACCTTTAATCTCAGCATTTGGGAGACAGAGAGACAGGCAGAGCTCTGTAAATTTGAGGCCAGCCTGGTCTACAGAGTGAGTTCCCGAACAGCCAGGGTTACACAGAGAAATCCTGTCTTGAAAAACAAAACAAACAATAAAAAAACAAAAACAAAAAAATAAAGAAAAATAGGTCAAGACAGAAATTGAGAAATTAAATGCTTTCTAGGGTTGAATGAAAATGAATACTCAATATACCAAAATATATAGGTCACAACAAAGGCAGTTTTAAGAGGAAAGAGCTAAGTACACACATATATATATGAAGAGATCTCATACCAGTATCTTAACATCACACTTAGAAGAACTAGGACAAAAAGAAATGACATCCAAAAGGAGTAGACAATTATCAAACTCAGGGCCTAAATCAATAAACTATAAACAAACAAACAAAAAACAATACAAAGAATCAATGAAACAAAAATTGGTTCTTTGAGAAATTCACTAATATTAGCAAACCTGAATCCAAAATAATAAAAGGAGGATAGAGAATATCCAAATTAACAAAATTAGAAATGAAAAGGGAGGCATAACAACAGACGCTGAGGAGATCCAGAGGGTCATAAGAACACACATGCAACTTAAACCAAACCTACTTGGAGATTTCATTTTACACCAATCAGAATAGCTAAGGTTAATAAACACGTGACAGCTCATGTTGGTGAGGATATGGTCTAAGGAAAACACTCATCCATTATTGGTAAGAGTATAAACTTGTACAGCCACTATGGAAATCAGTGTGGCAGTTCCTCAGGCAGGTGATCTACCTCAAGATCCAGCTATACCCGCTTGGGCATATACCCAAAGGATACTATGTCCTACCACAGAAATACTTGTTCAACCATGTTCACTGCTGCTCTATTGATAATAGCCAGAAATTGGAAACAAGCTAGATGTCCATCAGCAGATGAATGGATAAATAGAATGTGGTACCTTTACACAATGGAGTATTACTCAGTTGTTTGAAAAAGTAAAATTCACAGAGAAGTGAATGGAACTAGAGGAAAAAAAAAAATCCTGAGTGAGGTAACTCAAATCCAGTAATACAATATGTTGTATGTATGCGCTTACAGGTGAATACTAGCTAAGTCAATGATAACTAAGCTACAATCTACAGAACCACAGAGAGTGATTATAAAGGGATTAGGAGAGGTACAGATAGGTCTCCTTAGGTAAAGGAAATAGATATTATGTATGGATGGGGCTGGAGCTGGAAAGGGAGAATCAAATGGGAAAGGGGAGGGGAGAGAGGGAAGAGAGAGGAAAAATGAGGAGTAACTGCTAAATTTAAGGGCTATTTGAGGGCTAGTATGGAAACTTAAAGACAGTAAAAGCTTCCTAAAACATATACATATATTAAGGTGGTCTAAATGGAATTGCCAAATAATGGGGGAAACAGAGCCCCAACTGGTCATCTCTTGTCACCAAATGAAGCGTCTAGTCCCAAGATTGGGTTACATATAATTGAGTTGTTGGCCAAAGGGATCCCGTGGGAATCCCCAAACAACACAAGCTATTTCCAAGACTATAGGTTGCTCTCTGCAAACTGACAACAAGGCCCCATTTCTGAAGACAACACCTATACAACCCATTGACCATGGGGAAGTTGGCCTGGTGCCTACATATAGCCTTCAAGTCTTTGGTACAGGAAGGTGTTCCTGTACACTACCAAAGGAGAAATGTAAACACCAACCTAGCTATGAGCTCTTCAATCTACAATGCTGTCCTGCCCGTAATATATACTAGCACAATGGTGGCACAAAGCTTGATGGAATAACCAACCAATATCTTTTTGACTTATGTCCCACTCCATATGATGGAGCTCAAACCTGATACTGCTTAGGTAATCAAGAACCTGACCCTAGACAGCCTAGGGACCTAGGATAAACCCAACTACTATTATTCTAAAAACAAAAACATAGCAATAGGGTGACTCCTAATAACATTCTGCTATACTCATAGACCAGTGCTTTGCTCAGCCATCATCAGAGAAACTTCCTTCTGTAACACATGGGAACAAATATAGAGAGCCACAGCTAGACGGTATGCAGAGACTGAGAGACTTACTAAACAGAATGTCTGCATCAAATCCCTCCCCTCAGGGCTCAAGGAACCCTGTGGAAGGAGAAAGGTAGAAAGAGGGTAAGAGTCAGAGAGTGTGAAGGACACCAAGATAACAAGGCCCTCTAAATCAACACGATTCATGCACAGATGAATGCAGAGACTGAGGCAGCATGCACAGGGCCTGCATGGGTCTGCAACAGATGGGTCCTGGGGCTGAAAGAGGTGAACACATACCTCCATTCTTAATCCACACGCAATCTCCAATTGCAAGTGAAATTTTAGTTTTTCCCAAGGGAGTGTCACTGGGGAAACAAACTCCTCTTAAGGATAGGCTGCTGCCCAGAAGTAGATGCCAACATAAAACAAACTCAGTAGAATCTTTGGAGGTTCCTTGTCTCACAACATGTCAGCGCTTTTCTCTTCTTTTCTTTTGTATTTTATCTTATTAGTTATATATATAAAATGTCATCTCTCTTTTTACCCTATAGGTCTTTGTATATATCTTATGGTTTCCTGTTTAGCATTTTTATGGGATTCCTGAGTATGTGAACGAGTGAGTCTCTGTTTCTTGTGCCTTTTCTTGGGCTTGTATCCTTCTGCTTGGGTTTTGTTTTGTTTTGGTTTGGTTTGGTTTTTGTTTTTTGGTCCAATTCCAATGTGTTTAATTTTTGTTTTGATTTGTTATGTTTTATTATTATTCCTTAGACGCCTGCTTGTTTTCTAATGAAAGAGAGAAACAGGTGGATCTGGGTGGGACAGGAGGGCAAGAGGAATTGGGAAGAGTAGAGGGAAGGGAAACCATAGTTAGGATATATTATGTAAGGGGAAAAAAATCCATTTTCAATAAAAGGGTACATAAAAAAAAACCACTAAAATTTCTCCCTTACTCTTGAAGAAATACAAGATACATGAAGAAAGAGCTTAACACCCCCATATCTGTATTACTCATTGAAGAAAATACAAGATATAAAATGAAATGGCTTAAGGGTTTATCTGTATTACTCATTGAGAGTATTAGTTTATATATGGACCTTCATAGACTTTTGAATCTAGTTCTTTAGTTAATTAAAAAACAAAGCCGTGACACATTAGTACTTGGTAAAACACAGAGTCAACTCTCGTTCCCTTGACACACTGAAATGAAGATAAGTGTTTCCTGGTCTTCTCATTTCTCCTCTCCCAGCTTTACTTGTCCTCTTCCCACTGGAGCCCCCTCTTGCCCGACCTGTGAATACTGGTGTTTGTGAGATGTCCCATCTGCACGGGTTTTGCTTCCCTTGGCTAGCATTTGTTTTGGGTCATTTTACCCACTGCCATTCATTAACTCCTTTAGACAGTTGGTTGAATATCTACAATGTGCTAACTCTATTCTTGGGACTAGGAGTATACTAGGAAACAAAATCTTGTTCCGACAACGTTTGTCTATTAAAGGGAAGATGAACAACTAACTAAGCAACGTCAATGGGAAAAACTGAAATGTATTTAATATAACAAGGTATGCAGACATCAGGTAACAGCCATGTTGGTATGTTTAGAGAATGCAGCTAGTGAAAGCCCACTGAAAAGCTATTTTGGTATCTACCTGAATAATGATGGGAACTGAGCCATAAGGGTTTAAAGGTGGAAACAAACTTAGTAGATTCCAGGTAAAAGAGTAAGATCAGAGTGGCTGGCACAGAGGAACATTAGACAGGCAGAGACGGAATCATTCTAGACTTTATAAGACATGGTAAGTACTGAGGCCTGTATTGTTTGCTGGGGCACCATTTGTGGGTTATAGTTAGAGATATTTCATGATCTAATTTATGTTCTTTTAAAAATACTTTCAATTGAAACAGAATTATAATACCCCTTCCCTCCAGCACCTCCCATGTCCCCAACATGAGAGCTAATACCCTCCTTCTCTTTGAGTTTCTTTATTTTCTTCTTATTAGGAGAAATAAACTAAAAGAAAATAAAGGAGCAAATTCTTATGACCTTAGAGTATGTAAATTTTTCTTACATAAATAAAATAGTAAACAAACTGGTGAGAGCAGAAGCTACACAAGTTGAACTATCAAAGTTTAAGATGTGCTTCAAAGGACACCATCAGGAAAGTGAGAAGACAAACCACAGGACGAAAGCATTTGCAAACCACACATCCGATTTAGGATTTGTATCTGGAATATACACAAAACACTTAGAAGCAGGCTTTTGCCTTCTGATTTCTAGCTGGGATCAGCCATCAGGAAGCCTTGGCAGAAAATCAAAGGTGTGAGAGGGCCAGGTCTGACAATTACTCCTCTGGGGTCCGTCTCTGTTGGATCAGTTTGGAAGTGATAATACACATCCACCAAAGGTGGTGTGTTTACAGCTGGGAAGGCCATGGCTTCCTGCTGATCCTAACACTATGGCTAATTTCCTGTTGTCCTCTTAACTCACTAGTACAGCTATAGTAAAAAGAACAGACGATAAAGTATTAGTAAGGATGCGGACAAACCATAATCTTTGACACTTGTAGGAGTAAAAGCAGTACAGTTGACTGGATCATACCTGGCAGTTCCTCAGAGTTAAACATGAGTTACTGTATGACCCAATCCTAGGTAACTGTTTACACAAAAACCTGAATATGAATATTAACAGCAGAATTACTCACAATTGCAAAAAGGAAAAACAACCTTAAAGTCTGTCCTAATGAACAGGTAAGTAAACTGTGGTATACCCATATAGCAGACTATGATTTAGAATAAAAATAAATGAAATCTGGATATAATCCACACAAGTAAATGTGGTGGGGGTTTTGTCATTTATTTTCATTGCAGTTAAGAAATATTTAAAAGGGGAAGACAGGAAGACAAACAGAGTCAACTAACCTGGACTCTTGGGGCTCTCAGAATCTGAACCAGCAACCAAAGGACATACACTGGCTGGACCTAGGCCTCCCTGCTCATATGTAGCAGATGTGCAGCTTGACCTTCATGTGGGTCCCAAACAGTGGGAATGGGGGGGCTATCCCAAAAGCTGTTGCCTATACGTGGGATAAAATCTTCTAGCTGGGCTGCCTGACTGGCCTCAGTGGGAAAGGATGTGCCCAGCCTCACAGAGACTTGAAGTGCCAGGGTGTGGGCATACCCAGGGAAGCCCCCACCTACTCAGAGGAGAAGGGGAGGAAAGGATAGGGGAAGGATTGTGGGAGGGGTGACTAGAAGGGGCAGTGAGCAGGATGTAAAGTGAGTAAGTAAAAATTAAAATTAAAAAAGAAATTTAAAATTATAAAGTTTGAAAATATGAATAACAACAAAAACCTCTCCTGTGCCTGATGCACATTGTGAGTGAAGTGAAGCAGTTAACTGTTTGGATCAGTGCTGAGAACTGCAGCTTCTGGACTCAATGCGCAGGAGGACACTCATCTTCTTTTCTCACTGCTCCCCGCTCCTCCTTCTGCCAGTGTGCTTTGCTCAGTGACTGTGGTGCTTTGTTTTTAAGCTTTGTTTCTTGAATGCATAGCTATACCTTCGCTTGCTTTCTAGCTTGTATATACATATAAATATGCAAATATCTGAAGGGTGACCGAACTGGTAATAAATAATATTGATAGAATACATTAGAAAATTGTCTTAAGTCTGTATTTTTACTAAAGGAGGTTTTAATATTAATTTATATTAGTGAACTTTGTTCAGAAGACTGACATATTAACTAAAAGTATGATGCCACCAGTTAGTTCTGAGTATCTTTTGTAACATCAATGAAGAGGGTAATAATTAAACTGTGGTAAATAAGGGAAGAATAAAAGAGGCTATAGGGGTTGGGGATTTAGCTCAGTGGTAAAGTGCTTGCCTAGCAAGCCCAAGGCCCTGGGTTCGGTCCTCAGCTCCGGAAAAAAGAAAAAAAAAATAAATAAAAAAATAAAAGAGGCTATAAATAACTTCCAATTAGCCTCTTCTCTGTGCTTGAAAGCAGAGCTTTTTTCAGACTACAGAAGAAATGTGTGGGAAGCAAAGGGGTTTCCAGGTGTCTGGGGAGCTTACTGTTTGTCTTCTACAGAGAAAGAGAATTTGAGATTCAGGACACATACTTCTCAGGAACACCCTCCACACAGAATCTTGTTCTCCACTGCTCCAAGACTGAATTATCTTCCATTTCCTGAACTGGAATAGCTGTGGCCAAAAAGGAACAGTCAACATTAGCTTCTAAAATATCCTTTTACACTTAACAGAAGAAAGCCAGACATCCATCATTTTTCTTATGGACTTATCTTTACTTATTCACAAATATAATTACTTTTTCAAAGTGCTATCTGATTGTGATCATTATAATCTGCTTGCCCTAAACTCACAGTCAAGAAAATGTCATCTGAATGTATCAACAATTCCCTCCTTTTCACAGCTCCTCTTTGCTTAGACACCGCCATGGTCCCAGATAATCCTGTTCAACAGTTGATGCTCTACCTCACAGGCCTTCACTAAGCTCCCAGTTCATTCTGGTGTGCTCTCCTCAAAGGTCCCTAATATGGCTAGTAGAACTCTGGTACTAATTATATATAGCTTTATATTAAAATTTTATGCATCTATAGATTACTTTTCAAATTATATCCTTGATTCCTTAAGAAGAGGGACATTATATTCTTGTGTCAGAATATGCAACTGCATAGTCTACCATATGTAGTAGTAGTAACCTAGTCAAGAGTTTCACTCAATGTTGCTTCTGGCTAGGTTTGTTACTTTGATATTACATCTTTATCCAAGCCTCATGGAAAAACATGGTAGTGGCAAAAAACACATCAGCCTAGATTTAAGTGCTGCCAAAACCCACTGTGTTCATTTCCCATTCTCTTCTCACTATACTCCAAGGCTACAATGTGTGTATAGAGAGCAGAGTCAGTTCTTACCTCCAGTCCAATAGGTTCCAAGGTTCAAATTCATGCTGTCAGGTTTGGCAGCAAGCAGCCTTACCCACTGAGCTGTCTTACTAGTCTGCATGTCTCTACTTTTGACTCCCAACCTCTACCCTTCCCTTTCTTTAGACAACCAGATGGATTCTCTCATTCTTTTTCTTTAAACTGCCCAATGGTTTCCCATATTTGCAACTTTATTAGCCAGTTTGAGCTGCTATACCCCAGATACTACAGAGTAGGTGACTCAACTAAGAACATTTCCTTTTCAAGGTACTATAGATTAGAAAGTCCAATGACAAGACTCAGGCAGCTCTGGTATCTGGTGGAGATTCTCTTCTACTTCCTCCTGGGATGTCCATCCTCAGGACAGGAAGGAAAAGGGGGTTCTTTGGGATCTCTTGTACAGGAGCGCTAACCTCCAGTCTCATGACCTCTCTTCTGAATATGATCACAATGGGGGTTAAATTTGAACATATGATTTCAAGGGCACATAAACATCCAGCCTATTGTTTTTATTTAAAAAATATAGACAAAAGAAAGTTCATGTTACATTCTACAAAGCCTTAGATGACAAAAAATTTACTCACATCTCAGATCTCCTTTTCCTTACCGAATTCTATGGCCTAAAGTTTCTTAATTTACCATACTGAACTCAAAAATAGCTTTCAATAAATGAAAACAAACATACCTCTTGTCCATGGAGTCCTATATTTATCATCAATAATGTTTTTATCTTGATTTAAACATGAAGGAATCTGAAGCAATAAAGCATCTCTGTAAAGCCTCTCTTTAATTATGTCCTATATGAAAAGGTAAAATAATCTTAATTTATACTATTCACCAATATTCATATTATTGTCATAAGTTGATATAATTTTTAAAGTGACAGGCTTGTTATAAAAATGTCAAATTAAAGAACCACATAGGGGCTGGAGAGATGGCTCAGCGGTTAAGAGCACTGACTGCTCTTCCAGAGGTCCTGAGTTCAAATCTCAGCAACCACTTGGTGGCTCACAACCATCAGTAATGAGATCTGCCACACTCTTCTGGTGCATCTGAAGACAACTATAGTGTACTTAGATATAATTATAAATATATCCTTAAAAAAAGAACCACATAATAAAGAATATCACCAAGTTGTCTTACAAACATTTTTTCCTATGACAGGCTAAAATATATGCATGCTTAACTACAAAAAAAAAAGAGGATTATATCACTTAGTAATGTGATTTTTCTTCCACTAGCAAAATTTTGTTTGTTTTCCAAGACAGAGTTTCTCTGAGTAGCCCTGGCTGTCCTGGAATTCACTCAGTAGACCAGGCTGGCCTCGAACTCAGAAATCTGCCTGCCTCTGCCTCCCAAGTGCTGGGATTAAAGGCGTGCACCACCACACCCGGCAAAAGGATATTACTTTTTTTTTTTTTGGATTTTCGAGACAGGGTCTCTCTGTGCAGTCCTGGTTGTCCTGGAACTCACTTTGTAGACCAGGCTGGCCTCAAACTCAGAAATTCGCCTGCCTCTGCCTCCCCAGTGCTGGGATTAAAGGCGTGCGCCACCACGCCCGGCTCTCTTGTTTCTTAAGCATTCTTACTTTGCAAGATCGTTATAAAAGCCTTAGTTGTTCTTTGGGTGGCTTCTACTACTCCTTCATTGATTTTATAAAGCCCCACATCTACTGCAAGATTTGACATTTCTCAGCATCACATCTGTGTTACACCAAAGAGTGCAGTATGCCAGCAAGAAATTAAGGCACCATGAGAAAGGACAAATCTTTGAGGACTTTCGACTATCTGCATTTTTGTAAGTAATCAACACATTAATAAATGTTACAATGAGTTGTGATTCCCACCTAAGCATATAACTACATATTTGTGTCACTCAGTTATGAAAGAATAAATAGAACATATATATATATATATGTATATATATACATACACACACATATACACACACACACACACACACATATATGTTTTGTTTGTTTGTTTTTCAAGACAGGGTTTATCTTCATAGCCCTGGCTATCCTGGAGCTCACTATGTTGACCAGGATGGCCTAGAACTCAGAGATCTGCTTGCCTCTACCTCCCAAGTACTGGGATTAAAGGTGCTACCACCGCTCAGCTGACTATATGTATTTCTTAATCCTATAAAATGTAAAACAGCTTTAGTTTACTGGAATATTTTTGTGCTTGTAGATGGGGCAAGTTAATGTAATACTAAAAATGAAATTATAACATGTCAATTAACATTATAAGAACAATGAGCTATTAATGACTTCTACTATAACTAATTTATTAACAATATACCTAGACATGAAATTCACATCTGGCATTTTTATAAGCTACTTAGCATCTCTGAACATTATTTTGCTAACTGTGAAGCTGTCAAACCTGAAGAATAATAATATCTGACATATCAGTACTTACAGAGATCAAATGATATAATCCACTACATGGACAAAGTATCTGGTTCATCTAAACATGTGTTATTGTTACAAGAACAATGAACAGGAAGGATTACTTTTGTGCCCCTTCTTTCTTTCTATGTATTTGTTTCTTTTCTCTTTCTGAGGTGGGGTATCACTATACAGCCCTCAATGGCCTGTGTTAGCTTTCCAAGTACTGGGATTACAGCCACGTGCCATCATTCCATTTCCCATGTCTCTTAAAAGAAGACCACTTCATTTAAAAAGCCTCCTTCAAACTTGCTTAAAGTTTTTCTTCAGATAGTTTCAGATTTATTTTGCTATTTAATTATTTTAATTTAATTTAAAAGTCCCTTACAAAAGTGGCCTTTTAAAGAAATGTTGAAGGTTGAAACTAGGGCTGGTGAGATGGCTTCAGAGGTTGAAGTCACTTACCACCAAGGCTGATGACCTGAGTTTGATCCCAAAGGACCCGCAGAGCAGAAAGATAGAACCAATTCTTACAAGCTGTTGTCTTAACCTATACATGCACACCATGGCAAGAGTATGTACCACAGACATGTACAAACACAGACATGAATACACACATGCTCACACACATATACACACATGCTCACACACACAAATGAATGTTTTAATTACAGTAAAAAAAAACCTAAGGTAATTTTAATGAGTCTGAAAACAACTAAAGATTAACCTATGGATTACTGACAACTATCATATACTGAATACACCTAACGTTTTCAAGAATAATTCATGGACTAGAGAGATAGCTCAGTGGTTAAGAATACTGACTGAGCTTCCAGAGGTCTTGAGTTCAATTCCCAGCAACCTCATGATGGCTCACAATCGCCTGTAATGGGGTCTGATGCCTTCTTCTGGTGTGTCTTAAGACAGCTACAGTGTACTCACATATATAAAATAAATAAATAATTATTTTTTAAAAAGGTTATAATATCCACATCCTGCCTGGAAAACAGCACCATATAACAGGCTACTCCTTTAAAAAAAAAAGAAAGAGAGAAATATAATTCATAGTAAATGGATAGCAAGTCAGTAATATCATACCTCTTGTAAATAGTCTATTGCATAATATTTGAAGGCTGGAAACATAGTTCTTCCGTTCAATGCCATACAAAGTCCAATATCTAGAAACATAAAAGTTAAATGTTGGTAAAATAGCAAAGCCAGGAGGAGAAAAAACTCTGTTTTTTTTTTTTTTGGAAAAACTCTCTTAACCACAAACTTTTCATTCAGTTCTTTTTCAAGGTATCCTAAATGATAAAAGTATAAAGCAACATTTGTTTTTGTGATAGAAAATCTAATATGGAGAACAATGTACATTGTTATTAATTTGTATATTTTTATCTTGACTTTTAATCCATGCAAGTTGGTGACTGCAAATATGTTTAACATGATGATTTTGTTGAAAAGAGGCTGGAGTGGCCAAAACAGCCACTGTTTTACCCATGGCAATTATGTTTCTCCAGTGATTTCAAAAGTAAATAATCAATGCCAAAAACTCTATAATAAAGAAATTAAGGGCTGGAGAGATAGTTCAGTGCTTAAGAACATTGGCTGCAGTTGTGAAGGACCCAGGTTCAAGTATCAGGACCCACATGTTACAATTGTCTGTATGTCCACTTCCAAGAGCTTTAAAGACCTCTTTTAACCTCCAAGGGTATACTGCACCGTATGTGGCACACAGACAGGTATGCAGGTAAAACACCTATATGCATAAAATAAAAATAAATCTTTAAAAAGTGATAACATAGTGTTTTGGCATTAAAATTTCTTTAACCCTATCTTTTTTTAAAAGAAATAGTTGGATTTTGGAAATTATATCCATTCTTTTACTTAGAAAATCAAGGGCCTGGAATTAGAGTTTTCTAATAGCTAACTCAATTGGAGTAAAATGATTATTGTATGATACAGCAACAAGGTCAACAGACTACTGGAAAAATCAACAGAGCTACTCAATAAAAAAATAAGTAATTAGAACAATGAATTAGGCCAAGATGGTTCTCACATTGAAACCAGAGATCTATAGCTTAGAAGTTATTAAGTTTATCAAGTAGTTCTTAGTGTTTTTGCCATTTAAAATGTGGAAAGAGTGGGATGTTGTGATGCATACTTTCAATCCAAGCACTAAGAACGAGGAGGCAGGTAGATTTAGACTTCAAGGCCAGTAGGTACTCTCTAAATAATGTCTGTGGGATGCTGAGAAGGCTCACTGGTAAAGGACTTGACCAGCATGCTCAAGGCTGTGGGCTCAATCCCTACTCCTGCAAAAATAACCAAAATGTCTCAACAAATTCAGATGTCAGATGTTTTTACATAAAGTGTATTAATAATGTCTTATTAAATTAAATAAATATTTTAATAGAAATGGTCTTTGCCTAGTGCTATTAACACTTCATTTTTTTGTGGCTTACCCTTGTGTCTTATATAATGTGGTATACTGAAATCTGAAGACCTGAAGATATAGCCTGGGTGGTGGTGGCACAGGCCTTTAATCCAAGCACTCAGGAGGCAGTAGCAGGTGGTTCCCTGAGTTTGAGGCTAGCCTGGTCTACAGAGTGAGTTCCAGGACAATCAGGGCTATGGAGAGAAACCCTGTCCTCAAAAACAAAACAAAACAAAACAAAACACAACAAAAAAGATCTGAAAATATTACCCACAGGAGAGGGCTATAACCTACCCATTTTCAGTTATCAGGGTAAATATTCTTTTTATAAAATTTTTGTCCCATCTTTCTTTATTTAATATCTCTTTCTCTCTCTCTCTCTCTCTCTCTCTCTCTCTCTCTCTCTCTCTCTCTCTCTCTGTGTGTGTGTGTGTGTGTGAAGGAACAACTTGTGGAATTCTGTTAATTCTGTTCTTTCCTTCTACTCTGAAGGTCCTAGGGCTCAAACTCAGCCCCCCAGGCCTACTGGCAGGTACTCAAAGTGAACAACCTTAATTATTCAACTTGATGAAGTTTTAAAAGCAAATAAACTCCTAAAATAATCCATAACACATTTTTTTGATAGTAACAGAAAGTTTTAGATATTATAGTAAGTATTTCAATTAAGCTAAGCAAATGTTCATTTCAAATTAGTTTTGATATTGTAGCTGTCTTCAGACACACCGGAAGAGGGCTTCAGATCCCATTACAGATGGTTGTGAGGGGCTGGTAAGATGGCTCATCGGTTAAGAGTGCTGACTGCTCTTCCAAAGGTCCTGAGTTCAAATCCCAGCAACCACATGGTGGCTCACAACCATCCATAATGAAATCTGATGCCCTCTTCTGGGGTGTCTGAAGACAGCTACAGTGTACTTACATATAATAAAATAAATAAATAAATAAATAAATAAATATTAAAAAACAAAAAACAAAAAACCAGATGGTTGTGAGCCACCATGTGGTTGCTGAGAATTGAACTCAGGACCTCTGAAAGAGCAATCAGTGCTCTTAACTGCTGAGCTATCTCTCCAACCCAATATTGACAGTCTTAAGTACCAATAATTATGGTGCCAGCTGTGTACTGTACCCACTCTTAATGTCAACATGGCATTCTTTTAATGACTACCTGAGAATATTTATAATCATTACACCTCTGTGCCTTTCCACACATTGTATTGCAGTCTTTGAAGCAAATGGATTCTAGAATTTTCATATCTTTTTCAAAAATGTATTTGTATGTATAAGTGCTCTGTCTGTGTGTGCCTGCAGACCATGTGTGTGCCCTTGGATCTCCTGGGGTTACTGATGTTGAGAACTGCCATTTAGGTCCTGGCAATCAGACCTGGATCCTCTGGAAGGGCAGGCAGTGCTTTAACCACTGAGCCATAGCCCCCGATGTAATGTAAAGTTCCATTTTCTCAGAAAATTGTGGCTGCGCGTCATCCTAGAAGTAGGTTTACAGACTAAAAGCAGGCACAATTCTACTCAGTCTACAACTCAATTTATGGTTAGCATTTATTTTCAATTTTCCATCCTTACATGTAAAGTCTAGTATTTCTATCAGCTTTAGAGTTGACACTCTCATCAAACTACTTTGAAGGAAGCTTTTTTTTTGGTATTGGCTTCAATAATTGACATTCATGCTATGAACTACTTACGATACCATACGTTACATCCCCTCTCAGAATTTCATCTGCTAACTCTATTGCATTGAATAACAGGTATCCGAACCCATCTTAGTTTGGTGGGTGGATGGGCTGAAAAGATAAATTTGCTTTCTATTTAAAGGCCAAACACATAGACAAGTATATTCACGGTCAAGATCAGTTTTTTGCTTGTTTGTTGATCTCTGAGACAAAGTCGCACTATGGTAGGCCTCGAACTCAGAGACAATCTGCCTCTTGAGAGCTGGGATTAAAGGCATGAGACACCACACTGGCCAGAGGAGGCATTTTTTTAAAAAGATTAACTTTTAAATTGTAGCAATTTCCCAGGTTTATTTTTATAGCTACTTCTAAAAGATTTTATACTTTCTCTCTACTCCCTCCTACTGGAAAAATGGGTCAAAATACATAATAATTAGGTCGGGCTCTTGGACACAAAGTTGGGAAAGTTAGTTTTACCAATATTAACACCCAAGGTGAGCGTGAATTTTTGAGTTTAAGTTGCATCGTCTCCCATTACACGAAGGCATTCTGGAATTTTCCCTTCCATACTTCCTCACAGAAATCTTTTTTTTTCTCCCTTACGGAGGTGGAGGGGGTGTATGTAAAATCGTGGAGGCGCATTTTTGGTTACTTTCCCATAACGTAGGCAGCTAGGTGGGTGGAAATCCCTCTGGCCCCTGTCAGGACGTTCGTTCGTAATCCCCGCTCCTACTTAATTAGCAGTGGGCCGAAGCTGGGTTCGAGATCTCATCCCTCTTCCGCTACATAAACCATGCCTCAGAAATCTGCTTTCTAGAGAATTCTGAGCGCCTATACGCTAGCGTTCTCAAATCTCTCCTTACCCTCAGCTAGACAGGCCTTCCTTCCCTCCAGCGGCTTCTCCTGTGGTGAGGTAAAGAAAAAAAAAAGGATTTCCGCCTTTGGATTTAATAGGAGGCAATTTCCCCGCCCACTGAACACGTGACCTCAGATGGCTGTGAAACTCAACGCTCCCATTGGTCAGGACAGACTCCGCCCTCCGGTTCTTCAGTTGCCCGGATGTGACCATCTAGGGCAGGCAGTCTGTTCAGCCCAGAGTTCCTGCCTTTACCCCAGACTGGACTGGGTGAGGTGTGACTCTGGGTGAGGTATGCCGGAGGTGTTGTCAGCGGGAAGTCTGTAGGAGTGGAGGCTGGTTTATTTGGTATCTGGCTACTATGTTAATTAGCTAATGTCCCTAGAAGCAATGCATGGCGGGTAGCTTTTTGCGGGTAGCTTTGAGAGGGTTTAGCATGCAAGTGGCTTCAGAGAATGACCGACCAGGTAAAAGGGAGGAGGCGGATGTAGGTGTGTGGCCAGGTGGCTGTACAGTACTGGAGAAAGAACATTTGAGGTGTGTCGGAAAGGACATTTGAGGCCGGGCTTTGAATGGGAATGTGTGGATTTTAGATCTGGATTGATGGGCACTCCCTCACACATTCCAACTTAGAGTAACTCCACCTCCCTTGATAAAGAACAGCTTATTCCTTTGTGTTTCTAGCTTCTGCTTCCTTTTTCCTGGTACAGCTTGGCGCTGAGCTGCTTCCTAGGAGATTGTAGGAAGTAATGTGTATTTATTTTATTAATTCATATCTCTTTCTAGCTAATATTGAAATGCTTGTTGTGAAACAGTGGAATAAGCCACTTCGTTGCCTTAAGTCCCTTACTTCATTCCATTTTCCACAGGTTTGTGCAATATGTTTTAGTAATATGGATTATCATGTAGCAACAAATTTGTGACCCACCTGCCAATGGGGTACATTACTTTGCATTCTTCCACATATTTTATTAAAATTAAAATTATATAATTTTGCTAATTATAAAAGTAATCCAGACTCACTAGAACCAGTAAAATTACCCAAAGATACGTGCAGAAGTAAGCTTCACTTCTGTCCTGACTCCAAGATAAGGTAATCGCTATTTAAAATTCTGGGTCTCAGGGCCAGTGAGATGGTTAGCAAGTTAAGGTGCTTGCCACTAAGGCTGATGACCCAAGTTCAAACCCTGGCACCCACAAAGTGGAAGGAGAGACCTAACTCCCACAAGTTGCCCTTTGACCCCTACACACTGGCTGGCACATGCATGCCCCTCCCCATATGCACAAAATAACTTTTACAAAAAATCTAGATTCTGTGTTTTGGTACTTTTGCATGTCATTACAAACCTATCAGGTAGATCAATACAAAGTCGATTGGTCAGAAATATAAAATGAATACTTCACTTTCATCTCTAAACAGTAGTTCATGATCAACCTTCCAGGTCAGCATCCATCCATCTAACATATCTCTTTAGTACAAAAACAGTTGAGGCAGTGGCAGCGCATGCATTTAATCCCAACACTCAGGAGACAGAGGCAGGCCAGTCTCTGTGAGTTCAAGGCCAGTCTAGTCTACAGAGTGAGTTCCAGGACAGCCAGGGCTACACAGAGAAACCGTGTCTTGGAAAAATAAACAAAACAAAAGCCCCAGCTGAATAATAGGGTATTCATGGTAACTATGCCATAATTCATTCAATATGCCACACTAATGAGTGCTTCCAGGGTTTCACCTGAATGCCACAGTGAGATTCTTGGATATTTGCTCTTGAATAATTTCTATGGATTTTTTTTTTTTTTTTTTGGTTTTCTATCTCAAGTCATGAGAGCATTTAAGCTAATAGATATGTCTTTTTTTTAAAAAAAAGATTTATTTATTATATGTAAGTACACTGTAACTGTCTTCAGACACACCAGAAGAGGCATGGATGGTTGTGAGCCACCATGTGGTTGCTAGGATTCGAACTCAGGACCTTGGGAAGAGTAGTCAGTGTTCTTAATCGCTGAGCCATCTCTCCAGCCCCTAGATGTCTTTTTTACCTTTTAAAAAATTATAGCAATTTATATTAACAATGTCAAGAGGGATCATTTTTCTGAATATGCAGCAGTATAATACACAGCAGTACTGAATATATTGCTCTTTAGAAAAATGTGCCTGGCCGGGCGGTGGTGGTGCACGTCTTTAATCCCAGCACTTGGGAGGCAGAGGCAGGAGGATTTCTGAATTAGAGGCCAGCCTGGTCTACAGAGTGAGTTCCAGGACAGCCAGGGCTACACAGAGAAACCCTGTCTCGAAAACAACAACAACAACAACAACAAAAGTGCCAATATAATATATCAAGTACTTTATTTGATAATTAAACACTTTTTAGGTGTTTATAGTCCTTTGGGGTTTTTCTTACATGAGTTGTCTATTTGTGTGTTTGTATGTATTAGATCAGACAATTTTTTCTGTTGGGTAAGTTGTCTGTCTTTTTAAAAAATCTTGGTCCTGTAGTGAGGCAGGGAGCATGTGATTAGGACAAAGTTCTTCACTTCACCACTGGAAGAGAAGGGTAGACTAGAGTCCCACCATCCCTACCAAGGTCATGCCTAAATAGGTATATCAGTTAAAGTAAAATCTAGCTGTAGAAATAACAGGACATTTCAAAATAATATAAGAAGTCCAAAGGTAAGTTCAGGATCGAAAGAACAATTCTGTCTGTCTGTCCACCCCCCCCCCCATCCCTCCCACCAAGTCCTCTGGTGACTTACTTTTCTTCTATCTCATTACCCCGATAGAACTATTGTAGTCTCTATTCTCATGGGCTTAGAGAGCCAGTATTTAGGAAGTTGCTTGGTAGAGGAAAGAATGAACAACAGGCAAAAAGATCCATGTTTCTTTGTGTGTGTGCAGTTGAAATTGCAAAATATAATATTGATATACAAAAATATATAAGACAATGTATAATTTTAAAGATGTGTTAAGAAACATCCATGAGACCTCTGCTTTACTTAAGGAACAGGACTTTGTCAGAAGTTCAGAAGCCCTGAATTTCCCTTTGAAATTACAGCTCTTCCCTAGGGGAAGTCTCTCTCTCTCCCTAGAAATTACTATAATCCTGACTGATACTAATCATCGCCCTGCTTTTCTTCAACTATATTCTTCCAAATCATGGTAGTTTGCCTATTTTTAAATCTTTATGTTTTGTGTTGCTTTAGCTCTTAATTCTTCTATGTGGTGGATATTATTGAATATACTTAATGGTGATTTATTTTTTCACTACTGAATAATTTCTATAAATATACCTCATTTTATTTTTCCACAGATACTATAGGTGTGATCTAAAATTTCCTTCGAAAGCCCATGTGTTAAAGGCTTGGTCCCCCAAGCACTTTGTACTGGAAGGTGATAGACAAGATCTCTTAGACATGGGGACTAATGGAGGACAATTAGATAATTGGACTCATGACCTCAGGAGAGATGTTGGAACCTAGTCCAGTCCCTTCTTTTTCCAGCAGTGAAAGGGAAAACGTTACTCACACAACCCCCTGCTGTGAAATCCTGCTCAGTACAGGCCCTAAGACAACTGGCCTTGGACAGAAACATTAAAGACAAAAGACAAAACTGACCAACCAACCCACCTTCTTCTCTTCCTCTCCCCTATCCCTTCCTCCTTTCTCTTCCCTCCCCCGCCCCACCTTCCCTCTTCCTTTCTGCTACTGCTCTCACCTTTAGGATAAAACTTTACTATGTAGCCCAGGCTGGCCTCAACCTATGATTCTCCTGCCTCAGTCGTCTACATTTATTGTAATCCAGGGCTATTATCGATTATGCTCCCATTGATATTCTTGAATGTGTAGCCTAGTATTCTTGTACATTTCTCTAAACTATAAATTTAGAGAATTTTTCTGAATTTGCTCATAAATGTCAACATGTTTTGAGAAGTGACAGTTCTTGTTACTCTGTATCCGCCCTAACTTTTAATTTCATACTTATAAATTTTGAGAAGTTTGTAGATGTCCAGTTGTCTTTTGAGGAAGTGTTCCTGCCAGATGGTTACCTACCCAGTTACAATTGGGAGTTTCTGTTAATATAAGGAAGAGACCAGGTGTTGGGAAATATATAGCAATCTCTGCCATGCTAATGACTTTCAAGTGCTGAGTTTTATTTAGAACTTGGTTTATTCTAAACACTTGGCAACACTTGAGTCCTACATAATATATGATGAGCACCAGTTTGTAAATGGGCATTGGATGCTTAAGTATCTTGTCCAAGTTTAGCTAGAAAGTATGATACTGAATTTTAAACCCAGGTAGTCTGACTTTACTATCCATCTTAATCAGGCCACACGTCATCCAAAAGGAGTGTTTGCTTCTAGTCCGCCGTGTGTCTGCTATGTATACTTTCTCTATACATTTCATCAATTACTACAGGGGATTTTCCTTATCTAGCGTCAGGAAAATTTACCTTCTCTGAATCACTTTTTCCCCTACTGTAATTGATGTAACTCAATCATTATTTTAAATACTTGAAACTTTTTTAGCAATTTCTTTTATTTCTTTTACTTCTAAGTGTGTTTGTAGCCAGGCGTGGTGGCGCACACCTTTACCTTTAATCTCAGCACTCGGGAGGCAGAGGCAGGCGGATTTCTGAGTTCTAGAACAGCCAGGGCTATACAGTGAAACCCTGTCTCAAAAAACCAAAAAAAAAAAAAGTGTGTTTGTAGGCATGCATGCATACATGCATGTGTGTGTGTGTGTGTGTGTGTGTGTGTGTGTGCAGGCATGCACGTGAGTGCAGGTGCCTCTAGAGGTTAGAGATCGTATGATCCTCCTCTAGTTAGAGTCAGGCAGTTGTAAGCTGGCTGATGTGGGGGCTGAGTCAGTTCAACCCCAGCACCATATCTCTAGCCTAAACAATTACATTTCTCTGTAAATTCTATTTCATCATTCTTGCACCATTGTTATTGTAAATCTAAATGTAAATAAAACCAGTTCAGACACATTCTTGAATATAAAGCCCAAGAATCATCGTGGGAGGGGGGAAAGGAGAAACTCCATTGTAATCATGTGAATGTT
The DNA here is from genome assembly GCF_000001635.26 of Mus musculus. NCBI lineage: Eukaryota > Metazoa > Chordata > Mammalia > Rodentia > Muridae > Mus > Mus musculus. The sequence goes on from NC_000070.6 coordinate 59,122,836, forward strand.
TTCATTCACATTCCATGTGGCCATGAGGAAGTTTCTCTGGTTTTGTTTTTTGCTTTTTGTTTTGTGTTTTTTTTTGTTTTGTTTTTTTTACATTCATACAGAAAAGTCTAAGCATTGCTGCCAGGATGCTATTTTAGTATAACTAATGGAGGTCTCACCTCTGTGCTGAAGCTCTCCGGAGCTCATCACCTACAGCATAGTCTGACATCCTTAGCATACAGCAGCCCTAGTCACTATGGAACTCTCAACCACTGGCCACTCTCTGAACAGTTCTCAGATTTTCCTTCTCTCAAGGCTGTTGGACAGTGCTTTATTTAAAAAAGAAAAGAACACAATAATAATTATTTTGCTCATGTCTGCCTCACCCGTCAGACCACAATCTTCCTGAGATCATGGTTCATGCGCCATGCCTTAATTATCTTTATGCTTTTCCCAAGGTAATCACTGAGACAAAAAGTTAATTCATTTCTTCTAAAAAAAAAAAAAAAACCTTTTCAAGTAACAATTTATTTTTGCATTTCTGTTAAATGTTGGTTTTCAGTGTTCTTCCCTGGATATTAATGTGTATAAAATGTTCCACAGGCACGAGCACATACTTGCTAGGTGAGCATGGCATGAATATGGCAAATAGTCTTCTTGAGACAGAATTGCATATCAGCTCAAACCAGATGGTGCAGAAAATCTGGATATATGGAATGAAAAGTACATTGCATAAGTGTGTTACACAAGTGATTTATTGTCTCAGAAAACTAATGTATAGGTGTGGCTTCTTATACTATCTTTTGATCATCCTGAAGGAACTGTTTTGTATCAGTAGACCAAGAAGAAATATTTTACCACAACATATTCAGCATTTTAAAAAAAATATTTATTTATTTTATGTATATGAGTACACTGTCCCTGTCTTCAGACACACCAGAAGAGGGCACTGGATCCCATTACAAATGGAATTGAACTCAGGACATCTGGAAGAGCAGTCAGTGCTCTTAACTGCTGAGCCATCTTTTCAGCCCTATACAGTCCATTTCTATATATCAGGTTCCAGGGACAGCCAAGCTGCATAGAGAGAGAACCTGTCTAAATAAGTAAGGAAGCAAGTAAATAAGTAAATAAATAAATAATAGTATAAGTCTAGCAATTCGTTTTATTTACTTTTTAAGCTGACTCACTTTTTAAAAAAAGATTTATTTATTCATTATTTATAGATATATGTGAGCACACTATTGCTCTCTTCAGACACAACAGAAGATCACATCAGATCCCATTACAGATGGTTGTGAGCCATGTAGTTGCTGGGAATTGAACTCAGGACATCTGGAAGAGCAGTCAGTGCTCTTATCTGCTGAGCCATCTCTCCAGCTCACTGACTCACTTTTTATTAGGTATACAGTGGTACTGTGATTTTTGTGTGTGTGTCTGTTCTAAATGGCTAGATTTCCCAAAGGCATTGTTAATCTCATGCAATATTAGTTATCTAATCAATTATTCTTTTGTATCTCTACAACTTATCTGTTGAAAGCATGTCATCATTTCCTTGTTATACTTTCCATAGTCTTCTGACACTAACTTCCTCAAGGAATGACTGGTTTTATGTAAAGGTGCAATCTCCCTAGTCACTTGACAGCTCTCACCAATTAGCATAGTTCCTGCATATAATATGTGCTTAAAAGAATTTCTGAGGGCCAGGCAGGTTCAGTGAGTAAAGGCACTTGCTGCCAACCTGATGACCTGAGTTCAATACTTAGGACCTGGAGAATAGAAGGAAAGAAAAGACTCCCTCCCAGTTGTCTGCTTGTCTTCACACAAGTGCCCCCACACTGATACATACCACACCCTAAATAAATAAATAAATAATAGATAAATGCAATCACAATAGTTGATGGGTGAATCTGTGAGTGAATGATGATACCTTACTGGATATAAGGCTTATGTATTATATCTATGTAATTTTGGGAAAATCCCCTAATTTCACTGAGCAATAAAATGGGAGTCATTTTAGGGGAATATTACTCAAGGAAATGTTAAGTTGTAGTCTGATTTTCCATTTGTCACAAGGAAATAGTGACCCAATTATTTTATTTAATCCAGCCAATATGCTCCTGAGTTATACTCTCAAGTCAAATGTATGGGTAAAGTTTCTAACCTGGTCAGAATCTAAGCTTACATGAATTCTTCCATGCACATAAAAGGAACAGCATCATGTGAGATGGCTCATAGTCCAAAAACTGAGGAGTTGACCAAGTGAGAGAGGTCACCATGCCTACAAAGTTGAATGCTGAAAAAACAACGAAAGAAAAACTAGGCTTACATACTTGATTTCTTGCATTTGATGGGAAGATAAGTACACCAATATGAAACATTAAGTTTCTCTTCTGCACCTGCAGAGTTTTTTTTTCATGCTAATGTGACTGTAGCCACAGCTCTCTTACAGTAGTAATTATCTACTTTAATAATGCTGAGTATGGGGCTGGAGAGATAACTCAGTGGTTAAGAGCACTGACTGCTCTTCCAGATGTCCTGAGTTCAATTCCTAGCAACCACATGTGGCTCAAACCATCTGTAGTGGGATCCAGTACCCTTTTCTGGTATGTCTGAAGAGATCAACAATGCACTCACATATATGAAATAAATAATTTTAAAAATCTTTTAAAAAGAAATAAAGAAAGAAATGGACTATATAACTTGCCTCTGCCTGCCTCTGTGTGCACCAGCAGCAGCTAGACTTGTAAATTTACCTGTAATGCCGGCGTTCAGAAAGCTGAGGGAGGAAGATTATAAATTCAAGGTCAGCCTGGGCTATGCTGCAAAGACCCTGTCTCAAAGATAAACAAGGGCTAGAGACATGGCTCAGTGGTTAAGAACATCTGTTGTTGTTGCAGAGGACCTGAGTTCTGTCCCCAGCAGCCACATGGTGACTCACAACCCTCTGTAACTCCACTTCTAGGGAATCCAACAGGCAATAAGCATGAAGGCCTTCTGACCTCCACAGGTAACAAGCAAGCATGTAGTGTGCATACTCAGATGCGTGCAAAACGCTCATACACATTAACAATAATAAATCTAAAAATATTTTTGAGAAATACCAAGGATCATCTCCAGTGAAACCTATAATTTTTAAAACATTGCTTATGCGTTTTGAGTTTTGCTTACAGGCATCTCTGTGTATCCTATACATGCCAAGGAGGCCAGATAAAGTTCCCCGGTTCCCCAGAACTGGGATTACAGTTGTGAGATGCCATGTAGGTACTGGGAACTGAGTCCTAGCCCTATTCAAGAGCAGCAAGTGCTGAGCCATCTCTCAAGTCTGTAAACTTGGAATCTCAAGCTAGAGTAGGTTATAACAAATGCCTCAGATATCCAGAGTATCCTATATCATATCTGTCCAATGTGGAAGACCTATATATTTCTTTTTCTCTCCTTCCTAGACCTTAGTGTTTTTTGAGGTATCCTTGACTGCTCTATTATGTTTAAGGATGAAGGTGATGAGGCCCTGTGCCACATTTGGAAAGATGACATTACATTAATAATTCCATATCCAGGAGAAATAATTTTATGAAAAGCTGAGTGCAGTCCCTTCAGTAAAGATGTAAAGAATGTATAAGGCAGTTTCTCATCCCTTCACATACTTGATTGTTTTGTGACAATATCTTGCACTGGAGCCCAGGCTGGCCTAGAAATCATGATGTAGCCTGATTTGGCTCCAAGTTCACAGTAAACTTTCTGCCTTGGCCACATGAATGCTGGGATGACAAACGTAAGTCACCAAGCTTGGCTTTCATCCCATCATATTTTAAATATAGGACCAACCTTATATTTAAGAATATAAATTAACAAGTTGGGCAGTGATGACGCATGCCTTTAATCCCAGCACTTGGGAGGCAGAGGCAGGCGGATTTCTGAGTTCGAAGCCAGCCTGGGCTACAGAGGGAGTTCCAGGACAGCCAGGGCTACACAGAGAAACCCTGTCTCAAAAATAAAAAACAAAAATAAAAAATAAAAAGAATATAATTTAATAAATAATTGTTGAACACTTGTTATATATTCCTCATGTAAAAGCTTAATTGGAAGTTATACAGCTAGTCCTGACAGGAAGTGGGAAGAAGCCGTAAAACCATAAAATCAGGCTCGTTTGCTTCACTACAAACAACGTCAGGGTCTTCAATGTCAAGTGTCAGTGATCATCATCTCATTCAATATAGAAGAACAACTGGTGCTAGTGTGCGGCAGCATTGCTGTGCGTGAGAGATGCTCTCAGATAGAGGACTGCACATCTGTACTTCGAATGTCTCTCTTACATACCAAATATTGACTCCTGTGTTTCTCAATGGGAGGCTATTTTGTCCACTTAGAAAACATTTGGAGATAATATTTTCTTGTCAAATTTGGGACTATGACTGGCAGCTAATATGCAAATAACAGAAATGCTGCTAAATATCGTATAATGAGCAGTTCTTATTCTCACTGCTCAAACAAAACATTATTTGTCTCAAAATATCCATAGTGCCAACACTGATAAACTTGGGTCTGAATTTCTCCCCAACTCTTCTACTCGTGTGTGTGTGTGTGTGTGTGTGTGTGTGGTTGGGGGAGAGGGGAGAGAATAGGAGAGGATTTACTTTTCTTAGAACGTGTGTCTAGGCCCATTTGTACTCTGACTTGTTTCTCTTACCTTTATCTTTTTGTAGCTGAGTATCTCTTTCTTTCTTTTAAGTCAATTCTCTAATATTTATATTCTACTTTGTTCCTCAAATTATGTGTACCATACACACAAATGCCTTCTATATCATAGGATGAAGATTAAAAATCAGGCAAAGAGTACATTATTCCCCTTGGTTTGTTATCATCCCCTTCCAACTCCCCTAGAATTGTCTCACAGGTCTCTCCTTGGATATACATTTCATTTTTTCCCATATGCAGTAATGACTTTTTTGTGTCTAAAAGTGCTTCATTGTATTTAATCCTAAAATACTGTCTGAAACTCTTACTTTGGTTCTTTAAAAAATTTCTAGCATTCCCTATGGACTCACCACCTGTTTTCTAGACCAATTTACCTGAGTTCTTCCAGGCTTTCCTCTGTATAGTGCTATAGAAGTTGGATTATATCCACTATTACTATTAAAATCTTACAGTAGTTAGCCAGTGCATACACATAATGACCATGATAGTTAAATAGTCCCTGGACTACTCACTGCCCGACCCTACCTGCCCTTTGAGGTTGGAGGTTAGGTGGCATGGAGCCAATGACACAGACTCTTGGAGTAGCTGAGAAATGCAGTACCAAGCTCATCTGAACACTGCTGCACTCTCTTTTAATACCCTTCACCCATGCCCCATTGGTACCAAGAAAGCATCTCTTCTAAATAGCAGTTCCCGATTATCTGGCATTGTCTGCACCAGCAATCCTTGGTCTCTCAGGCAGTCCTCAATTGAGTCCTCCTGCAGGAGATGCTTTTGCAGCTGAGCAGCCCCCTATGTTTACATAGAGGTGACCCTGCCATTCCTGCTACAGTTAAGTGCCATGGATTTACCAGGTACTAAGCTTAGTATATGATATAAGTAAGTTAGTATGGGGAAACACTGAAGTTAAAGGGGGTAAGTGATGGGTTCAGAACTCTGCATCTATGAAGTGAGGAGTCAGAATTCGAATCCAAGTTTGTCACATGCTAACATCTATACATTTTTTCCTTTTTTTTGTTTTGTTTTTTGGGGGGGGGGGTTGTTTCTTTTTTTTTCATCTATACATTTTTTGCACTCTTCATTCCTTTGTGAGTCAGTCTGCCTCCTTATTTGGCCTTCAGAACTCTTTGTGTTCCATTCTAAACTTTTTCCAACATTTTCTGATGACCTTCATCAAAAGTCACACTCTTGCCAAGTTACTGTTCATCACTATATTCCATCCTTGCTTTCCTTTCTCTGTCAGTGCCTCCTATTATAACTTCTGTCTACATGAGCCTTCCCACACGTCTCTGTAGATTCAAATACCTACTGACTCCTAAAGCCCAACTTGACTTTCTCAGCTTTCTTTGCTTTCCTCCGATCCCTCTTCCCCGACTCCAGACTTTGTCCTTTCCAAACATAGGTTTGCTTTGTTATTCTTTCTCTACTCCTACTGTTTGAGAGCAGCATATTTGTCACCCAGTACTAATGTGTATTTGGAACTCTTTGTAAATATTCTTTGATATATTGCGGGGGCCAGTGCTGGAGTGATGGCTCAGCAGTTAAGGACACTGGCTGCTCCTCCAGAGGACCTAAGTTCAATGTCCAGTACCCATGTGGAAGCTCACAACGATCTGTGAGTCCCAGAGTAGGTGATGTCATCTTTTGGCCTCTGCGAACACCATACACATACATATGTAGTGTACAGGCATACATGCAGAAAACACATACATAATCACGAGTAGAAGCTCAATAAATATTTGGTTGCTCCTAATATTCACAGCAGTTTTCTAAGATATTAACATACCTTATTAACACAGAAACTAAGGCTCATAGAAATTAAATGGCCTGCCCAAATGTATAGGTGCTCCAAGATGACTCAAGCTTAATCCTGCCTGTGACTTCAGAGTGTGGTTCCTCCTACACCATATGTCCTAGCACACACCTTTCTTTCAGTAGCTACTGAGTAAGTCTTGAGCCAAGAGTAAATATGTGTTAAGAACATATTATTGAAGATAGAGAGTCATGAGAGATTCATTGGTCATAAAAAGAAGAGTACTCTTAAGCTGTGACTCATCTTCATGTGTAGCATTTATCATTCATTTAAATTGAAAGAAAACAAACACTCTCATTCTGATAAAATATCTTAGGCAGCAAGGTGCTGAAATCTTTATTATACACTCGAGAATACACCTTTAACAAATGTTTTGTCATGTTATTTAAAGTCAGTAAGTAGTTAGAGAACTAGGGATTAAATTTTCATTTTCTATCAATTTCATGAACAAACTATTCTCTTCTTTGCTGTTCCTCCTTTAAGATCTATGTTTAGAAAAGCCATTGTAATCCAAAAGAGTGATTAAACCTTCAGTATATTTTCTTTTGTTTTTGCTATGTTGTCTTTTTAAATTTAGAAGCTCGGTTGTGTTTGCACATGTGTGTATGATATGAAAGATATTTATAAAGTAATGTTTCTATACATATTTCACTCTTCTGATAGTTGAATACCATATTAAGTTATTAAACTATTTCATTACCTTTTAATTTTTAAAATATGTCTGTATTATATAATTCAATATGCTAAACTCATGGACATATAAATGTCTCTAATATAAGAAGTGTTTTGTTGTTGGCATGATGACAAATGCCTCTGTATTCTCCATGTTCAAGTAGCACAGCCTTCCAGAGGCTGAAGCAGGAAGATCATTAGTACACACACAAACACATAATACACAGACACACACATAACAGCAAGTTTTGAAGTCAGAGTAATTATTATAGTTTTGGTTTTCTTTTCTCAAAATCAATTATGTTAAGCCCTTTGCATTTTGTATAAACATTAAAGTCAGCATGTCAAACTTACACTAAAGGCCCACAAACTTAAAACAAAAGGCCCACACTAATAAAACTGGAGAACTTTTGGTAAATGAATAAATACAACATATTTTTACTAATATATGGAAGTTTTAAAACTTGATCTCACAAAAGTAAAGAGTAAAATATTACCTGCCAGAGCTTGCATGGAGATGAAAAGGAACATTGTTGGTAAAAAGGTTAGATAAAATAAGTTATAGTAGATATCACAGTAGAGATAGCACAGTAATAATGTATTATAGATCTTAAAATAGCTAAGAGAAAGCATTTTGAATATTTACAACATAAAAAATGATAAATAGTTGAGATATTTTAGCTGCCCTGACTTAGCTATTAAGCATGGAATACTTGTATCAAAATGACTTGGTGTAACCCATAAACATTCATGATGATTGTGCCAGTTTTGTTTGTTTTGTTTTGTTTTATTTTTAATTCATTTTTTACACTCCATATTCCATTCCCCACCCCCCATCCAACCTCCATCTGCTCCACATCCCATACCTCCTCCCCACCCACCATGTCTCCACGTGGATACCCCCACACCCCTACCAAACCTGACCTCTAAACTCCCTGGGGCCTCCAGTCTCTTGAGGATTAGGTGCATCATCTCTGAATAAACACAGACTCTGCAGTCCTCTACTGTATATGTGTTGGGGGCCTCATATCAGCTTCTGTATGCTGTCTGTTTGGTGGTCCAGTGTTTGAAAGATCTCAGGGGCCCAGATTAATTGAGACTGCTGGTCCTCCTACAGGATCTTCCTTCTCCTCAGCTTCTTCCAGCCTTCCCTAATTCAACAACAGGGGTCAGCTGCTTCTGTCCATTGGTTGGGTGCAAATATCTGCATCTGACTCTTTCAGCTGCTTGTTGGGTCTTTCGGAGGGCAGTCATGATAGATCCCTTTTTGTGAGTGCTCTATAGCCTCAGGCCTTGGGATCTCCCCTTGAGCTGGATCCCACTTTGGGCCTTCTTTTCCTCAGGCTCCTCTCCATTTCCATCCCTGTAATTCTTTTTTTTTTTTTTTTTTTTTTTTTTTTTTTTTTTTTTGGTTTTTCGAGACAGGGTTTCTCTATATAGCCCTGGCTGTCCTGGAACTCACTTTGTAGACCAGGCTGGCCTTGAACTCAGAAATCCTCCTGCCTCTGCCTCCTGAGTGCTGGGATTAAAGGCGTGTGCCACCACACCCAGCTTCTGTAATTCTTTCAGACAAACAATTATGGGTCAGAGATGTGGGATGGCAACCTCATTCCTCACTTGATGTCCTGTCTTCCTGCTAGAGGTGGGCTCTAGAACTTCCCTCTCTTTACTATTGGGCATTTCATCTAAGGCTCCTCCCTGTGAGTTCTGGCTCACCTCCCAGATCTCTGGTGCATTCAGGAGGATGGGGGGGGGATTCCCCCCCCCCAACCTCCTATTTCCTGAAGTTGCCTGTTAACATTCTTTCTGCTGGCCCTTGGGGCTTCATTCAGTCCTTTTCCCTCACCCAATACCAGATCAGGTTTCCCTCTCCCTCCCACTGCCCCTCCATCCCATCCACTTTCCCTCCCCACTTGTGATGCCAGTTGTGGTGGCGCATGTCAGTAGGATTTGCTGAAGGAGGCAGAGGCAGGAAGATCACAAGTTCGAGGCCAGCTTGATTGTGCCATTTTTGAAGCCAGTAGAATCTTAATTGAGGTTGTATTGAATCTATAGATCAATGGAGGAGAATTTTCACATAATAATTTGAATATTCTAATCTATAAATATTCAAATAATACCTTCAAACTTAAAATTGCTTCTTTGTGATAGTAGAATAGCTGTCCATTCTTCTGATTGTTATTTGCTTTCTCAATCATTTCCTTTCAACTCATCTGTGTTGTACCTAAAGTGCCTCTTTTATATGGAGCATATAAGAGTGGGGTCTTGCTGTATGTGTGTGTGAACATGTAGATGCATGGGCCTATGAGCACATGTGTCAGAGAAGAATGGTCAGTGTCCTCCTCCTTCATTCTTGGCCCTCCTGCCTTGAAGCAGTTTCTCGCTGAATCAAGCTCATCGTTTCAGGTGGGCTGGTTGGCCAGCCAGCTTCTGCCTCTCAGTGGTAGGGTCACAGACACAGATAGCATTTTGTGTAGGTGCTGGAGACTCAGACTCAGTTCTTCACCCTTGCAAAGCAAGCACTCTTATGTAGACCCATGCCACGAGCAGGGAGGTTGAGTCTCCGAAGTTAAGAATATTCCAGAGACCTGCATGGGAGAAGCCATTTTCTAGGCATCTGAGCTCAAGGGTAGTACAAAGAAAGCACTTTTCATTTTTGTCATCAAAACAAGCAAAACAGGGGCTGGAGAGATGGCTCATCGGTTAAGAGCACTGGCTACTTGCTCTTCCAGAGGTCCTGAATTCAATTCCTAGCAACCACATGGTGGCTCACAACCATCTGTAAGAGATCAGATGCCCTCTTCTAGTGTGTCTGAAGACAACAGTAACCTTATATAAATGAAATAAATAAATCTTTTTTAAAAAACCAAGCAAAACAGAATGACGTTTACTGTTAGCTCAAGTAAATACGAGTACAGTGCGGGAATATGCCTTGGTCATGTGAGAAGAGCCAAAAGCATTCCTTCCAGGCCTTTGCCTGTCCTACAGAGACTATGTGGCCATGCCAGGCCATTCCCTTCAGGTCCTTGCTTTCACGTCATCATAGTTTATGCATTGTGCTTTAGGCCACCTTGTGGGAAGAACACTCTGCCCTAGCCATAGTTTACCGTGAAGTTCACAGCCTTCTTGCACAGGCTCCCACATCTTACCCACAGTCCGCAGCTCCCACCTGCTTTTTCTTTAAATCTATTTTGTCAACCTTGTCTTTTAATTAGAAAGATTAGGGTATTAACATATATCATAATTATTGATAAGGTTAAATTTAAGTCTTTTACTTGATTATTGAGCTTTCTTTTTTTTTTTTTCTCCTCCTTGCTCCGTTCTTATTATGTCCTGCCTTCTTTGGGACTATTTTTAATGTTTTATTTATTTTATTTATTTATTTATTTATTTATTTTTAATCTTATTATGTCCTGCCTTCTTTGGGACTATTTTTAATGTTTTATTTATTTATTTATTTATTTATTTATTTATTTTATTTATTTATTTTTAATGTTCTTATTATGTCCTGCCTTCTTTGGGACTATTTTTAATGTTTTATTTATTTATTTATTTTATTTATTTATTTATTTATTTATTTATTTATTTTTAATGTTCTTATTATGTCCTGCCTTCTTTGGGACTATTTTTAATGTTTTATTTATTTATTTTATTTATTTATTTATTTATTTATTTTTAATGTTCTTATTATGTCCTGCCTTCTTTGGGACTATTTTTAATGTTTTATTTATTTATTTATTTTATTTATTTATTTATTTATTTATTTTTAATGTTCTTATTATGTCCTGCCTTCTTTGGGACTATTTTTAATGTTTTATTTATTTATTTTATTTATTTATTTATTTATTTATTTATTTATTTATTTTTAATGTTCTTATTATGTCCTGCCTTCTTTGGGACTATTTTTAATGTTTTATTTATTTATTTATTTATTTATTTATTTATTCTTTGGAACTATTTTTAATGTTTTAATTGGCTTGAGCTATTTCTTTTTACAATTAGTTTTTTAGTGGTGTGACTATGATATATATAAAACTAACTTTTCATAACCTACTTAGAACTAATATGAATTCAAGCAAAATGTAGACTATAACAACTTTATGACTCTATTTACCAACTCCTTAATTAGTATAACTAATATATAAGAAATATATATAATTAATAGTTGATAATTACTAAATTATATGTATATTACATTCTTTGGGAATTTCACCAGGCAATATTATAATTTTACTTGAAACACTGTATAGAGATTTTAAGAAAGAAGGGGGAATGGTGTATGTAGATTCATCCAATTCTACCATTTCTTTTGTTGTTGTTTGGATTTTTGTTGTTGTTGTTGTGTTATTTTGTTTTTCAAGATGGAGTCTCATATAGCCCAGGCTGACCTCAAAGTCACTGGTTGGCCCAAACTGGGTTTGAACTCCTGATACTCTTGCTTCTGCCTCCCAAACCCTTGACTATTTCTCTTGCTCTTCCCTCATTCCTGAAAGTTCTCTCCCATGTTGGCTGTTTCTCTTTTCCTTTTAGAGAATTAATTAATATTTCTTATAGAGGGCAAATCTATTCATAGAAAATCCTTTTCATTTTGCTTTGAAGTGCCTTTGTTTGCCTTTCCCTGAAGATATTTTTCCCTGGGCATAGTTTCTGTTTGATAGTTATGACTGCGCTTCTTTAAAGCTGCTCATCTACCTTGTAGCCCACACAGTTTCAGTTGAGAATATAGGATCAACTTTACTCATTGTAGTGTAAGGTAATAAAAGGTAGCACATGATTTTCTATTTGTGATTGTTATCAAGTACAGTCCTATATCTAACATTCACATGGCTCGAGATACCAATGGAGGCCCAGAAATCAAAATCACAAGTTATGCTTACAGAATCACCTATGTTATGTTTTGATCTATAGCAGGGGCCTATGGACCAAATCTGTTGTAAAGTGGAAATTTTACTGGACACAGCCACAGACCATTATGCATTGTCTTTGGCTACTTTTGTGATACACTGGCATATTTGAATGGGTGCAAAAGATCATTTTTCTCATAAAAATGTTTATTATCTAACATGTAACAAAATTTGTCAATCATCTGTCCAAGCTACTTTTAAAAACTAGTATCCCACTTCCTGACCACCAATGTGAATTGGTTCATGTCCCTACTCTTCAAGGGTACCCAAAACTGCTAAATACTATTTTTAGCTCAGCTGTTGTTCAGTATCTGGAAATTGTGCTAAGAACACTAGAAAGTAAAGAAATACCTATTTATGAAAATCTACTAACTTTCTTTTTTTTTTTACAAAAACCAGGAAAGGGGATCAGGAGTCTGTAGTACATGAGCTGTGACGTGCTTCCAACCATCTCTCTTTTTCCAGTGTCTAAAACAAGACCTCCACTCTTGATGGATGTGGCCAAGAACATGGGGCTGCTTCTCTCCTCCAGTCAGGAGATCCTGTCATGAGCAGAAGGCAACCAGCATTTGTCAGCCCACAATGCAGCTTTGAATTACAGGTGGCTACGTCTGGCAGGCGTTGCCGCTATGCTTACCTCTCCCTTCTTCCTACAGACTACCCCAAGCATGGTAAGACCACTGGGACCCTGGTCACTCTTGCTCCGTTTGTCATTGGACAAAAGTTCCATCTGGGAAGATGAAAGCAGAGAAGGCCAGAAGCTGCTGCTGCTGCTGCCTCACAGTATCCTGCCCACAAAGCGAAGGGGAGCATCCCGACTACCCTCTGTATCTAGGCCTGTGGCTCAGACATGTTGCCTAAGCAGAGAACAAAGAAAGAGCTGCTCAGCTCCCAGTCTTTACAGGCTAGGGTCACAACCAAAGAAACTCATTTTGAGATAGTGTGTGGGAAGTGCAAGATTAAGGGTGCTCTCAGCAGAGGGGCCATGTTGGGGGGGTGGAGGGACAGATTTTTATAAAAGGATTTCAAAAAGCTAGGGCTGGGCCCGATGCCCATGTCACAATCCCAGCACTCCACGCAGAGGCAGCTGGATCCCTGGAAGCTCAAGGTCAGCTGGACTTACTTAGGGAATTCTAGGAAAGCTAGAACTTCATAGTGAGGCCTTGTCTCAGACAACCCAAAAGAGTCTGATAGCTCCACTGATAAAAGTAAATAATCAAATGTAGAAGGTTCTGCTGGTATTTATTATTTATGTACTTATTTTTGAGACAAGGTCTCTCTGTGGCCCTGGCTGTCCTGGAAATCACTATGTAAACGAGGCCGGCCTCAAACTCACAGATCTGCCTGCTTCTGCCTTCCAAGTACTGAGATTAAAGGCATTTGCCAAAATGCCTGACTAATGCTGCTGTTATAGTGGTGGCATATAAATCATCTTTAATTTTGGGACAAAGCTTAAAGGCATAGACACTACAAATAACTATAGCAAATAATATAACAGCAATTTCTCAATGACTACACAGCATAAAAAGATGGAAAGAGTAATACCAAGAACCTACAAGAACAGAGAAACAAATTGAAAACTTTGTATGGTGAAAGTTTTAATGTTATTGGGCTAAAATAGCCTATTATATTCATACAATGTTATATATAAGCCCTTGATAACCACAAATTCAAAGTCTCAAGAAGGACCAGGAGGTGGTGGTACATGCCTTAATCCCAGTGCTTGAGAGGTAGAGGTGGCAGATGTCTGAGTTCAAGGACAGCCTGGTCTACAGAGTGAGTCCCAGGACAGCCAGGGCTACACAGAGAAACCCTGTCTCAAAAAAAGAAAACAAAACATCTCCAGAAGCTGTACAAAAGATAAGGGAATTAAAGCATACAACTACAGAAATTAACAAGTCCTCAAGGATGATAGCTGCAAGTGACAACCAAACAAGAACAGGGTGACTATTCTATCAGGAAAAAAATAAAATAAAAAGCAAAATCTGACAGGTGAGAGGACGGTAAATATAATAATAGTAAATGTCTATCTGCCCAGCACTGAGGTACAGAATTATTTAAGTATTCACAGAGCTAAAGGGAGAGATAAAGAGCACCAATAGTAAGATACAGTCATAGTAGGGGCCTCAGTACCCTACTTTAACAATGGACAGTCTATTCAGACAGAAGAATCAGTAAGAAAACTGCAGTCTTTAATGACAGAATATCCCAAATGTACCGAGCAGATATAAACACATACATACACACACACAAAGCTGTCTATCAGCAGCAGAATATGTCTTATGATATGAAAGTCAAATGTCTCCCTCAGGCTTGTGTATTTAAATATTTAGAGCCCAGATGGTCCTGCTGTTTGGGGAAGCTATGGAATCTTTGAGACTGTGGCCTAGTTAGAAGAGATGGGTTACTGGGTCACCCTAAAGGCCATACCTGCTTCTGATTTTGGCCCTCTTTTTCCTGATCTGCCAAGGTGTGAACAAGCTACAATGCAAGCTCTCACCACCACAGACCAAACTTTTCCAGCCTCCACCATGATGGACAGTCCCCTCTGAAACCACGAGCCAAACTAAATCTCCTGTGAGTTGCTTTAGTCGGGTATTTTGCCGCAGCAATGGGAAGAGTAGCTGTAAAAGCAATGAACTAATGTTAAGTTTGGGATTCGTGAAGAGTCACCAAGTCCAAAGGCGCAGACTAGAATTGGTTTTCCAAAAGCTACATAATGCATGCCAGCTTTAAAAACCTGCCCTCACATGGGGTAGTGTCTATGCCTCATCCTTGTTTGTTGTTGTTACTGTTCTTGAGTCAGGTTTTCACTCTCTAGCCCAGGCAGGATTTGAACTCACAACCCTGTTGCCTCCATTTCCTGAGTGCTGGGATTATAAGTGTAAACCACCAAAGACTCTTCTTTATGGATGCAGGCAAGTGTACTATTGCTCTCACCAACAAGAGTAACCTTAAAACAAAAAATGATGCTGTGGAGTATCATGAGGCACGCTTCAAGCTCTGAGCCACATGCTAAGTCTGACTATCTCAAAACCATAGGCCATGAGAAGGCAAGTCCTGTGATCCAGGTGCTCTGGCTCCTTGGGTCAACATTCCTCAACTATCTGATGTTAGTGAAAAAAGCCTTTGATATTTCCCAAAGGAGTCAGTTTGTGCCGTGCAGGGTCTCTTAGGTTGAGTCTTTCCTTTTAATAGTAATGTAGTCAAGGTGGCAGTCAGCTGTGATTTATAGGCTACATCTATTTGCCACATTTCAAATTTTTTATTTTGTTTATTTTTGATGTCTCCCACAAGTTAAGAATGGACAGACTTGACATTTTAAAAATAGTTCCACTTTAAAAGGTTATCATGTCTAGCCATTATAGTGTAAGCTAGGAGCAACATAAAAACAAAACACTGGGGCTGGCGAGATGGCTCAGTGGTTAAGAGCGCCGACTGCTCTTCTGAAGGTCCCGAGTTCAAATCCCAGCAACCACATGGTGACTTACAACCATCAGTAACGAAATCAAATAAGTAAGTAAGTAAATAAATAAATAAATAAAATTATTTATTTAAAAAAAAAACACTGAAAATGAGTTTCACATATACTTAAGCCTCAGCTGATTCCTATGCATAGGAGCCAAACAAGGGTAACATGGCCATGGGGTGTGGGCTCCTAAGTGATTCAGAATGTGGCGGATAGGTCTTCAGCATAGATGGTTAAAAAGATCTGTTCTTTCCTCGTTCTGATATGGCTCATTGAAAATTGAGTGGGGTTTGATGTAGAGAGGCTTGAAAACAAGCCAGCTTGTTCTTATTCTGCCTCTATCACAGTCACATGGCTTCTCTTATCTGCCCCCAGGAAATGGGAGAGCAAGTTTGCCTAATTCATAAGTTAGTGTATCTGTGCTGAATGCCAGAGATATAGGCACTGTATTAGTCAGGGTTCTCTAGAGTCACAGAACTTATGGATAGTCTCTAGATAATAAAGGAATTTATTGATGACTTACAGTCGGCAGCTCAATTCCCAACAATCGTTCAGTCACAGCTGTGAATGGAAGTCCAAGGATCTAGCAGTTACTCAGTCTCACGCAGCAAGCAGGCGAAGGAGCAGGAGCAAGAGCAAGAGCTAGACTCCCTTCTTCCAATGTCCTTATATTGTCTCCAGCAAAAGGTGTAGCCCAGATTAAAGGTGTGTTCCACCACACCTTTAATCCCAGATGAAAGGCATAGCCCAGATTAAAGGTGTGTTCCTTAACTCGGAGATTCAATCTTCTGGAATCCATAGCCACTATGGCTCAAGATCTTCAAACCAAGATCCAGATAAGGATCTCCAAGCCTCCAGATAAGGGTCACTGGTGAGCCTTCCAATTCCGAATTGTAGTTCATTCCAAATATTGTCAAGTTGACAACCAGGAATAGCCACTACAGGCACCATGCATGTCATAAGATAGAACCATATCTTCCTAAGGTTAAAGAAAGAAGTACTCTCTCTTATATTGATGGCTCAGCACCATCATATATCTAAAAGAAAGAAAGAAAGAAAGAAAGAAAGAAAGAGAGAGAGAGAGAGAGAGAGAGAGAGAGAAAGAAAGAAAGGGAAAGGGAAAGGAAAGAGAAAGGAAAGGAAAGGAAAGGAAAGGAAAGGAAAGGAAAGGAAAGAAAAAGGAAAGGAAAGGAAAGGAAAGGAAAGGAAAGGAAAGAAAAAGGAAAGAAAAGGAAAGAAAAGGAAAGAAAAAGAAAAAAGTCTTTTAAGGCAGAAATGTCACAGAAGGGGCAAGTAGAGGGAGAAAGATGTAACTTCAAATAACATTGAAGAGTGCCTTTCAAAGAGGTAGAGTGTGTCTTTACCTACAGTTTGACACGTGCTTGTTCCCCAGCTTCTGTGGAAGTGGTACCTGGGAACCAAGTCACCCTTAAGTAGTTCTGCCACATTTGTTTAAGTCACAGAGGAATCACTATCAGGAGAAAAACACAAGGGAATAATAACGATTAAAGACAAGACACTATGGGAATCCCTGAGGATTTATAGGCTGGTCTGAGACGGTTTCTATGCCAGCTCCTATAGGCCGGAATCAGTAATGGCTCAGTCATTTTATGACTTTGTAGTCACATGGAAGAAGCAACTTAAATCTCTTAAAATTCCTTCAGGTGAAAAATACTTTTAAAGCTTTTGTAGAAACAAATTTGACCACATATACAGAGATACCAATAGGCTACAGGCCCAGAATTGTCTTTTCCTCTTGTGTTGGACATTACCAGGTACTTGATAGAGGTTGTCTGAAGGTCATTATGTAGTCATTCTGACATTAAAGGATATGAGACATTCCCATGAATGTGCACTTGCTTTAAGAAGACCGTGAGATGCTGGGCAGTGGTGGCTCACCCCTTTAATCCCAGGATTTGGGAGGCAGAGGCAGGCAGATTTCTGAGTTCGAGGCCAGCCTGGTCTATACAGTTTGTTCCAGGACAGCCAGGGCTATACAGAGAAACCCTGTCTCAAAAAACAAAAAAAAAAAAAAAAACAAACCAATGCAAAAACAAACAAACCAAAAAAAAAAGAAGAAGAAGAAGAAGACTGTGAGACTGAGTGAGGTGATGTACCCCTTTAATCCCAGAGCTGGGGAGACAGAAATGGGTGGATTACTCTTGAGTTTGAGGCCGACCGGCTCTACATAGTGAGCTTCAAGATAGCCAAGGCTACATAGTAAGTGCCCATCTCAAGAAGGAGGAGGAAGTGGAGAAGGGAAGGGGAGGAGGAGAGAGAGATGCTTATGTATCCCCGGCCATTGAGATGGAATAGGGCACTTGCCACTGATGGCCAATGTTTCATCTCTAGAACCCACATAGTGTAAGGAGAAAACTGACTGCTGCTGTGTCGCATTCACATAGTGGTGTGTACCTTTAATCCCAACACTCAGAGGTAGAAGAAGGTGGATCTCTGAGTTTAAGGCTAGATTGGTCTGTTCCAGGACAGCTGGGACCACACAGAGAAACCCTGTCCTGAAAAACAAAACAAAGTAGGGGAGGAGAAAAGGAAGAGAAGGAGGAGGAGGAGGAAGAGGAAGAGGAAGAGGAGGAAGAGGAGGAGGAAGAGGAGGGGGAGGTGGTGGTATAGTACTTCTGTTTGCTTGGAGGAAAATGATTCCTACTTCTAGACTCATTTTCTAAAAACATTGAGAAATTTGGGCTCAATAGGATTCATCAAAATCAAAGGAAACATAATAAGCAAGACAGTGAGTTGGTGCTGGTAGAGCACACCTTTAGCCCCAGAACTTGGGAGGCAGAGACAATCAGATCTCTGTGACTTTGAGGCCAGCCTGGTCTAAGAGGACAGCCAAGGCTACACAGTGAAACCCTGTCTCAAAAAACCAAACTAATTAATAATAATAACAATGATGATGACAAAGACTTAAATATTATGAAAACTCCAGAAAGAGCTAATATACCTTTCACTCATGGGTCCTGGGAATTAAGATTCGTTAATTAAGAAGGGCATTCATGCAGAGGAATCTAATACCTGTGCTGCACCGTCAGATGCCTTCATTTCTGATGAAATAGGACTGATTAAAGTGCTCCTTTTGCCAAAGCCTTTAAATATGCAGTGTATGTAGATCGACCCACCACAAATAGAGTACAGGTGGTTTATGTTGAAAAGTCTCATTAAGCAACTTAGTGAACTACCAGGAAACTGATTTGAATGTGAAATTGGTCCTTGTAAATCTGATTTTGCTAGTGAAGAAAAAAAGCTCATGACCCTGTTCAAGCCATAGCTAGTTAAAGACAGAGATAACAAATGGATTAGTTAACCATGAATCTCAAACCACAATCATTGCTCAATAAAATTTTGTCAGTCTCTAGTAATTGTAATCCTACAGTTTCTGTGGTTGTGTTTGTGGGGTTCAGAAGTAGTTTTTTGTTATTGTTTTTCCTAAGTATTATATGATTAACAAAAGCAAATCAAATTGTATTTTAAAATTCTACACATTCTCATGCACATATATTCACACACACACACACACACACACACACACAAAAACCCTATTGAGAAATTCTATTTTAAAAGTGATCTACCAATGAATGGACCTGGAGGGTATCATCCTGAGTGAGGTAACCCAATCACAAAAGAACTCACATGATATGTACTCACTGATAAGTGGATATTAGCCCAGAAACTTAGAATACCCAAGATACAAGATACAAGTTGCAAAACGCATGAAATTCAAGAAGAACGAAGACCAAAGTGTGGACACTTTACCCCTTCTTAGAATTGGGAACAAAACACCCATGGAAGGAGTTACAGAGACAAAGTTTGGAGCTGAGACAAAAGGATGGTCCATCTAGAGATTGCCACACCCAGGGATCCATCCCATAATCAGCCTCCAAACGCTGACACCATTGCATACACTAGCAAGATTTTGCTGAAAGGACCCTGATATAGCTCTCTCTTGTGAGGATATGCCAGTGCCTAGCAAACACAGAAGTGGATGCTCACAGTCAGCTATTGGATGGAACACAGGGCCCCCAATGGAGAAGCTAGAGAAAGTACCCAAGGAGCTAAAGGGGTCTGCAACCCTATAGGTGGAACAACAATATGAACTAACCAGTACCCCCAGAGCTCATGTCTCTAGCTGCATATGTAGCAGAAGATGGCCTAGTTGGGAAGGGAGACCCCTTGGTCATGCAAACTTTATATGCCTCAGTAAAGGGGAACACCAGGACCAAGAAGTGGGAGTGGGTAGATAGGGGAGTGGTGGGGGGAAGGGTATGGGGGACTTTTGGGATAGCATTTGAAATGTAAATAAAGAAAATA
Source organism: Mus musculus (assembly GCF_000001635.26). Lineage (NCBI taxonomy): Eukaryota > Metazoa > Chordata > Mammalia > Rodentia > Muridae > Mus > Mus musculus. The sequence continues at coordinate 59,142,697 of NC_000070.6, forward strand.
CCTAATAAAAATAATTTTAAAAATTAAAATAAAAAAAATGATCTACTGTAGCCAGGCGTGGTGGCACACACCTTTAATCCCAGCACTCGGGAGGCAGAGGCAGACGGATTTCTGAGTTCGAGGTCAGCCTGGTCTACAAAGTGAGTTCCAGGACAGCCAGGGCTATACAGAGAAACCCTGTCTCAAAAAACAAACAAAAAAAGTGATCTACCGTGAACATAAAATGCATAAACTGAAAACCGCAGTTAAGGCAACACTTAAAGTCTGAGCTAGACTTACACTTTCAAGTGTCATCTAGAAATGTGAACCTTGGTTGGCATAGCCCTTTTGACTTAGGACATGTGACATCCAGAACATGGACAATAGGAATATATGCAGAAACTCAAGGTGCATGTCAAGAGGCCTCAGACTCTCGGCTGATGGGGGGTTTTGATTCTGCTTGTATATCCTTTTATCTTTTAGCAGTCATGTAGCCCTTGTTCTTTTTTTGACTATAGTTCACATAAACATTCATTTTTCCTACTGCCCTCAGTATATTGACTTAGTTATATCTCTATTAGTCTTTTCTGAGTCTGGGGTAATGGAGCTCAGCAGGTATTCTCTGTGGAGTCCACAGTGATGTCTACTTCTTGTGCTGTTGTGGATCAAACAGAACACGTTTGCGTGCCATCTTCTCCCCAACATGTGAGGGTAGAGACAGCGTCAGTTTCTAACCCTCTTGTCCTTTGGATTTGGATTTTGAACCTTTGCTCAAACACTCTTTGCCTGCTAGCTGCATAGAAGACCTCCTCGCTTATAGGAGTACTCAAGTTTTTGGAACAGCAACTTTCATTTTGAACACATGTAATTTTGGAGAGTTCTTTCTCTACAAATGAGATTGGCAGGCAACACAAGTCTGCCTTTTCTTATGGTTAAAATCTATAGTCCCTCTTGTGAAATCTCTGTCATGCTGGATTGAAAACACTAATAGTTTGGAACAATGCTAGTCCATTTGAATCGCTCCTGGGATTTTAAAGCGGGCTTATTTGCATGTTCGATTATAGAAAAATTAAACAACTCAACTGAGAAGCATACTTTAAATTGGTTTGTTAGGCAACCAAGTGTACAAAGTCCACTGTTATAGAAAACTCAGTCGCCCAGGACATTTCCACACTGTAGCAGTCTTGTGAAGTCTTAGAGATCTTTTCTTCACCACTTGATATTTCTTACTCATTCCCACTGTGTTCTCCTTATCTGTTTCTTTCTTTATAACACTAAGATTCAGCTTCCCCCAAAACCTGATTGCAGTACCCTGTTCAGTGTTAATGGCCCCTTTAAAACAAATTCTAATGAGGACAATGTTAAAACGTACCCATGTTCTTGGGAGAAAGACTAAATTGTGTGCTACTTCTAAAGTGTTAAAGAACTTAAATTTACCCAACAATCCCTGCTTCTTTTTCCCCTCCCCATCATTTTCTTACTTTCTCTCCTGCCTCGCCACCCACATAGTAAGATTGCAGTAGGATCACGCCCAACTAGGCAATTTGATCTCTCTCTTTTTTAAAAAGATTTATTTATTTTATGTATATGAGTACACGGTAGCTGTCTTCAGACACGCCAGAAGAGGCCATCAGATCTCATTACAGAGGGTTGTGAGCCACCATGTGGTTGCTGGGAATTGAACTTAGAACCTCTGGAAGAGCAGTAGGTGATCTTTTTTTTTTTGTTTGTTTTTTTTTTTTTTTTTTTGTTTTTGAGACAGGGTTTCTCTTTATAGCCCTGGCTGTCCTGGAACTAACTTTGTAGACCAGGCTGGCCTCGAACTCAGAAATCCGCCTGCCTCTGCCTCCGGAGTGCTGGGATTAAAGGCGTGCGCCACCACGCCCGGCTTCAGTAGGTGATCTTAACCACTGAGCCATCTCTCCAGCCCTGCAATTTGATCTCTTAACTAAAGCCCATCAGCCTAGCTTTTCAGATTAGTAGAAATCAATCTATCTGTTGGAGATGTTTTGGGCACAGAATGGATCATAGACCCTATTTCTAAGATAGACATCAAAAATTACTCCAAAGTTTATAAGCAAGACCTTATTATATTTCCTAAATGCTTTGACTAGCACTTTATTGAACACTACACTCAACGACTAGATGAATAAATGTCTTTACCACAACTATGCCTGACTTGAGATAACTTCCACACTTCTAATATGTGAAGTTGATAACCTATTCCATTCCAGCTTCTGAGCAGTGTTTAAACATTTTCCCTGAACTTGTCTGATAAAGGCCTCCCTGTTCTCTGGCAACTGACTCAGGCTTCTCAAAAACTGGAATAAAAGTTACAGACTATCAAAACTAGGCTTCTTAACCCATGAACCTTCTTTAGCAAGTAGTTACCTATTGGCTAAATTCCTCAAAGGTACTTGCAATTACAACAACAGCAGCAACAACAACAAACTACTGGGCATTTTTATAAGGACTCTATGAAGTATGTCTGTTGGTGGCAATAGTAGGGAGAGCTTTAATATAACACTCCTCATTTGCATTTTTAAGGTCAACTTTCAGTATACCTATTTGAGATACTATAGGGGACTTTCCCAATCATTATAACAAATTCTCTAAGGAAGACAGGTTTAATAATAGGAAAAAAAAAAAAAAAAAAGCTACTAGAATCCTGGTTAATGTAAAAGCAACCTTATGGGGATAGGTTTGTTTGTTTGTTGGTTGGTTGGTTGGTTGGTTGGTTGGTTGGTTGGTTGGTTGGTTCTTTTGAAACAGGTTCTTTCAAAAGTACTGGTTGTCCTGGAACTCACTATGTAGACCAGGCCATCTTCAAGCACACAGAGATTTGCCTGTCTCTACCTCCCAAATGCTGTGTGTTACCAAGACTAGCAACCATATTGTCTTTAACTCGACTAGGACTGAACAGAGCCCCACACATGACTTTCCCATTGCTCGGAAGAAGCTATTTCCAAGTGCCAGGATGGACTTTGTTCAGTAAATTAAAGCTCCCTTGTGTTGGAAACAGTGTAATTACACTAAAATGAATTAACCAAGCAACACAACCTTGTGTTAGCCATCCCTGTCTCACCTTTATAACTTTAAAAGCTCTCTCTGATTGTTTTGAAACTAATTGAGAGCAATGACCTAATATGCAACATGTAATGAAACTCAGTGAAATTGGAGAGAATTTTGTACTTAGGTTTTCCCTAAGTATAGGTTCATGTTCAATGCACTTTTAGCATGATCTCTTTTTGCTGCTTTGTTTAAATCATCATTTAACCATTTCTCCTTCCAAAATAATGACTGCATAGAATGCTGTCCACAGTCATCCTTATAAGGTACCCTCCAAGGAAAGTATATCAAGCCATTGCTCACAACCTTCTCCTGTCTCTGACTGCTTTTTAAGATATTTATTTTTATTTCCTATGTATAAGTGTTTTGCCGACATCTACGTCTGTGCACCATATACATGCAATGGCCACAGATAGTTGTGGGTGCTGGGACCCAAAGAGGGTCCTCTAGAATCACAACTAGTGCTCTTTTTTTAAGGTATTTATTTCATTTACATTTCCAATGCTATCCCAAAAGTCTCCCACCCACTCCCCCACCCACCCACTCCCACTTCTTGGCCCTGTCATTCCCCCGTACTGAGGCATATAAAGTTTGCACAACCAATGGGCCTCTCTTTCCACTGATGGCCGACTAGGCCATCTTCTGATATATATGCAGCTAGAGACACAAGCTCTGGGGGGGTACTAGGTAGTTCATATTGTTGTTCCTCCTATAGGGTTGCAGACCCCTTTAGCTCCTTGGTTACTTTCTCTAGCTCCTCCATTGGGGGCCCTGTGATCCATCCAATAGTTGACTGTGAGCCTCCACTTACGTGTTTGCTAGGCCCCGGCATAGTCTCACAAGAGACAGCTATATCAGGGTCCTTTCAGCAAAATCTTGTATGCAATGGTGTCAGCGTTTGGAGGCTGATTATGGGATGGATCCCTGGGTGTGGCAGTCTCTAGATGGTCCATCCTTTCATCTCAGCTCCAAACTGTGTCTCTGTAACTCCTTCCATGGGTGTTTTGTTCCCAATTCTAAGAAGGGGCAAAGTGTCCACACTTTGGTCTTCGTTCTTCTTGAGTTTCATGTGTTTAGCAAATTGTAACTTATATCTTGGGTATTCTAAGTTTCTGGGCTAATATCCACTTCTCAGTGAGTACATTAACCACTGAACTATTTTACCCAGCCCTCTGATCTTCCTCTCACTCAAATGTGAAACTCTCCATCCACAGTCAGTTTCTTCTCTCTGAAGGACATGAATGACTTCCTACATATTACTTTTCTAGCGTAAAGGAATCAGACCTGTAAGAATCAACATACAGTCCAAGGAGTGATTCCTGATGCTTTTCTTCGAAAGAGAACACAACCAAAGACAGCTGGATGTGTAGAAATAAAGGAGAAACACTGATGAAAACACAGTTAAAAAGCCATTATAGCAGTGAGGCTGATGCACGATTCCAGCTTCCCTCCAGAGTTCTGGGCTTTGCTACCTTTGTACTTCAGTCTCAGGTAGCTAGAATGACTAGAACAGTCAGATAACCACAGTGTTCCCAGAGGTTCAAGATATATAACAAGATGTCATTCATTGTTTCATGAATATTTCTATTGTTTATAGATTTATTCAATCATATAATTCCTTTTCCTTTCCAATAGTCTATGGTTCATAAAATTTCCCACCTTCTATGCCTGCAACACTTTCATAGTTCCTGAAGTACAATGCCTAATTTCTCAAATGAAATTATTCTTACTTTTTCAGCTTGAATTTCCATTTGAGCCGGGCGTGGTGGTGCACGCCTTTAATCCCAGCACTTGGGAGGCAGAGGCAGGTGGATTTCTGAGTTCGAGGCCAGCCTGGTCTACAGAGTGAGTTCCAGGTCAGCCAGGGCTACACAGAGAAACCCTGTCTCAAAAAGCCAAAAAAAAAAAAAAAGAATTTGGATTTGAAACTACCAATAACTACATTTAGATAATCAAGGCATGACTATGTCACAGTGTATGTATGGTCCTTTATCCATCCCTTTGGAGCAATTTTAAAGCTTAGCTGTTTTTTCATAAGGGCACTAAAAACACCAAGAGATACGGTATTTCATATTCATACTATGTGTTGTCCTACTGTTGACCCTTTCCATTTAGCCAGCCCAAGAACCCACATTAAAGTCGGCCCCCAGGACCAGCTCTTACTACAGTGTGACCACATTGTAGGCATTTGTTTATGGTCCCTTGTCCTACCTGCATTAAGAGCCTATTGCCTTCTCATCTAGCAGAGCTCTCTGACGGCCTCAGATATACTGTACCTTTTATTTTTGTTTTATTTGTATGGGTATTTTGCTTGTATGTGTGTCTGTATACCACAGAGGCCAGAAGAGGGCATTGGATTTACTGGGATAATTGTGAGCTACCATGGGGCTGCTGGAAATTGAACCCAGAAACTCTGGAAGAGCAGCCAGGGCTGTTAACCACTGAGCCCTCTCTACAGACCCTATATTGTGGTTTTGAGAAACTATTTGATGTGCATCTCATACTCTGAGTAATACTAAGTAAGATACTTGCTATCCATGATCAGTGATAATATATACAAGTTAACAACTATAAGATATTTTAAAATGCCTTATGATGGGCTGGTGAGATGGCTCAGTGGGTAAGAGCACCTGACTGCTCTTCCGAAGGTCTGAAGTTCAAATCCCAGCAACCACATGGTGGCTCACAACCATCTGTAACAAGATCTGACTCCCTCTTCTGGAGTGTCTGAAGACAGCTACAGTGTACTTACATATAATAAATAAATAAATCTTTAAAAAAAAATAAAAAAAAAATAAATAAAATGCCTTATGAGCCGGGCGTGGTGGAGCACGCCTTTAATCCCAGCACTCGGGAGGCAGAGGCAGATTTCTGAGTTCGAGGCCAGCCTGGTCTACAAAGTGAGTTCCAGGACAGCCAGGGCTATACAGAGAAACCCTGTCTCAAAATACCAAAAAAAAAAAAAAGCCTTATGATTGTTGGGCCTTCTTGAACAAACTACCCTTTCTATTAAAATAGCATCCAAAGGCCTCTAGAGGTGCTGCCCACACACCCCAGAACAAAAACTCAAATCCATGGCTTGGAATTCTAAAGTAGGCTCTTGAAATTTACCGCACAGACAATAGACTTCCAAGTAGAAACTTTTAGATCATAATCATTCAGTTGTGTCAACGAGAATGAATTTTTAAGTTCAGAAGCTTGGCTTTAAAAATCCTAAGGCTAAGTCCTGACTATAGAGCATAGAACACAGTTATCTGACTCTAGAAGGAGACAGAATGAGGCGACAATGACTTTGTGTAGCCACGAGGAAGTAGAATTTCTACCTCTTGGCTGGAAAAGACATGAAGGATCTTGGCCTCACAGTGTGTACTGTGGTGTTTATCCTCTGCATTCTTCCAGTTAAGTTCCCAAGAAGAATGTGGAAGAGCTGCCTCTGCTCAGCCCTGTGAGGCAGAGCAGAGCAGGAAACCCATCAGCAGGCTTCCCCCAGGGTTGGTGGAGGGATGGTGCAGTTTGTGCAGCCCTGTATCTAGCAGGGCTGACTCTCACAGTCTGACTCAGGCTTGCCTCATGTCAAGCATCCGGGCTGCAGCTTCCCAAGCGCTGCAGGCAGCACCGTCAGATGATGAGCAGCTTCTTTTTGAAGCATCGTTGGGGTTCAGAAAAGAATAAAGTGGAGGTGTCCAAAACAAAATTCTCCTCTGACCCCTGACTCAGGAACCTCTTAAACTATGCAGATGAAAATTTCTCTTCTCCAAGACAGGCCATGGAAACTTACTTGTTTTCCCCAAAGCAAGTAATGAAGTCTAAACATATTGCCCCAACTCCAAGCGCCTTTCTATCTCAAAGTGTCCAATAAATTCTCTGACATACATGATATAATAAAAATCATAGGACCACTATTTCAGAGGCCCCTTCATATACCTACAATGAAGGAATGCTACACAGAGAGGCTAGAAAGAATCTAAATGTTTCTTAACTCTACCCATTAGCATTACACATTACTCTTCTTATCCAATTATATCACTACATGAATGTTCATACTTCATTGAACCTGTGCACAAAATGACCTACAAAATGCATGAACCTATAAAATGAAACTTATAAAATTATATGAACTAAATGCAAAAGGATTCATACTATATGATTCTAGTAGTATGACATATTTAAAATAATCAAATTTATAAAGGCAGAAAATTCACAGTGGTTACCAGGAGCTGTAGGGGAAGGTATTGGAAAAAATCGAGAGATATTGTTTAATAGGTAATATATGGGAATTTCAGTTTGGGATGATCATATAAATATGATTACTGTTATGAATTATATAGCAATGATATACTTATGTATGGTTTAAAGGGAAGTTTTTGCTTAATTTTATGGTAATTTTTAAGAATCTAGTTTTTAAAAGTTCTGTGTCCACCAAAAAGTAGACAAAAATAAGGCTGGGGAGATAGTTGGTTAAAAAAATTATAAAATATAGATTTCTCCATGAAAGCATTCAGAATAGTTGGGGCTTGTTTTGCTTTGTTTTGTTCTTGTTTTTATTGAGGCAGGTTCTCTGTATGTAGCCTTAGCTGTTGTGAAGCTCATTATGTAGATCAAGGTGGCCTCAGACTTAGGGAATCCACCTGCCTCAGCCTCCCAAATGCTGTGCTTAGCGATGTGCATCACCATGCCCAGCGCCATTCCATATATTGTGGAAGTTACTAGTCTATGAGCAGTTCATCTGGTTCTGTCTAAGCCACCTCATAAAGATGAAAATGATGTTAGTCCATATGATAGCTTCAAAATATGTAAAACTCCTATCACCCAAGCCCTTCCCATTGGAAGCTTTGTCGGTCACCTGGTCTAGGGAATGCCCTCTTCATAATGCCAGGTAACTCTGACTGCCACATTATTTCGTGTAGGAGTCAAAGTTAGGCTTTAAAGATCAGTTTATAAGTTTGAAGTCAGGTGATAATAAAACAACTGAGATCAACCTAGAAACTTCCCTCTCATGATGTAAGACTGCCTAGCTCCCTTGTCTCTGTCCTTTAAGTGCTGAGCAGGCAATTAGCCCATGCCTCGTTTAAAAACAAGGGAGACAAAAGTAGAAATAGTTTTTACACCCCATTGTCCTACAGGAAAGGTATCTCAGCAGTCCTGCCCCAAGCGAAGCACATTGGTTCTGTCTGGGACAGATATTCTGAACCTGAGCTCCATAATGGCCTCAATCATTTGACCATGGCTCAAGGGAATGCAAAATTCAGGAACAGCTAATTAAATCTACACTAGAAACAAACGAGCGATATTCAGATGTTTCTTATTCTACCGAAAATGAACTTATCTTCTCCTGCAGATTTTATGCAAAATCTTGACCACTTCCTGTAGGGAAGTATGTTTCCCTTCAGTGTCCCGTTCTGCTGTATATACTGATGACTTTTGAACCAGACATAAAGCTTGGTAACCCCCTCCCGCAAGGCCTAAAATATTAACTCTTTCTGATCCTAAATGCCTCTAGGATATCTTCCAGAATATGTCTTTCAATATAAAGTCTGAAAACTTGGAGATTTTGAGGAAAAGGCAAATGGTTTTCCAAACTGTTAGAAGTCCTGGAATCTATATTAAGAAATACTTAGGAAAGTCACAACCCACCTGTGAGACAGACTTCAAATGAGGATGGCAGATGGGACAATTTCACCATGACAGACCATTGCTGTCCCTACACCTCTATTCATGGAAAGGTTAATGACCTAAAAGCCTCAGGCAAGCTGAGAAACTCCAAACAGAGAAGTTGACACAGTAGGCAGTTAGAAGCTGGCAACCTTCTGACAGGAAAGTCAACATGTCAGAACCTCCATGGTGTTTACCTGAGGTATTGGGAGAAGATCTGCATATGGTGTTTTACACCCCCAAAGTTCCATTTTCTGCCATTTAACACCCCCCCAAAACAGGCACACCCTTGCCATGCTGTTTCCTCTCCCAAGGAAAGATTGCTGCCCTTCGTTGTTCTAAAAGGGACAATCTGCTTCTCTTGAGCTTGATTTCCTCTTTTAGTCTCACAATCCTCATCAACCGTTTAAATATTTATAAATATTAAATATCATTTATATATAGTACAAATGGAGAACACCAAAAGATATAATAACACTCAAACACCAGATACATAAAATCTAATAAAGGAATGGGAACACAGACCAGTGACAAGCACTGGAGCTGGAAGTTTGGTTTTGAGAGAGGTTGTAAATGTTATGTGTGAGATAGACAAACACACACCCTTGAGCTCTGTGAAGAATGATGGAAGTGTGCTCCTAACTGCTGCTTGGGATCAAAAGTTCTAATGAGCTGTAGGCATAAAGTGCAGTGGGTCCAGGCCCAGGTTATAGCCTTCCAACCAGGAAATGAGCCAGCACACCATATGCTGGCTGTAACTAGACCTTCCCTATTCGTGGTTTGGTTTGGTTTTGGTTTTGGTCTTTTTGAGACATGGTTTCTCTGTGTAGCTCTGGATACCCTGGCACTTGCTCTATAGACCAGGCTGGCCTTGAACTCACAAGAAATCTGCCTGTTTCTGCCTTAAGAGTACTGGGATTAAAGGTGTGCCCCACCACTGCCCAGCAAGTTTCCCTGTCTTTAATGTCATCTGCACCCTACTTCTGTGAGATGGAGTTCTGAAGAAGGGCCTGAGGGTGCATAGTGAATAAATAAAACAGCAAATAGGGAAGGAAGAGTGAGGAGGGCCAGATAGTGTAATAAGTTCCCACTTAAATTCCAAACCATGAACTTACCGTGAATGAATAGAGGTGACAACAACCAAAATAGCACTTCACCCAGAGTAGTTTCCTATGGACAATCAAACCAAAGTGAGGATATTTAAATACATCAAGTAGAACAACTTCCTTTTAAAATATAAGATTATAAAACAGCATAGGTATAAATGGATCTAGAACAAGGGCATATCTAAAATAGACAACTCAAAAATCTGGAAATAAGAAAATACAAAGTAGATATGTTGGCAGTTGCCTCCAACACCAGGACTCAGAAAGCTGAGGCAGGAGGATCACAACTGTAGGCCTGGACCACATAGCCAGACTCTTGCCAAAAGACTAAGAAGTGGTAAAGCACTTTAATCCCAGCACACAGGAGACAGACTCAGGTAGATCTCTGTGAGTTGCAGGCCGGACAGGGCTACAGAACGAGGCCCTATCTCAAAGCCAAACAAAATAAATTAAAAATATAATAACGCAAAGCGCCACCCTCCCAAATATCATCTGAGAAAGCAATGAACACCTTATACAGCATGGCTGAATGCAAACATCGGATTCAATAAAACAGACCACACACTGTAAAGTAAACAGTAAAAGCTTATAGACTTATTGTAAGTAAGAACGTATTGTTTATTTATATGAAATATCCAAAAAAGAAAATCTAGAGACATACAAATTAGTGATTTCATGAACCTGAGGAATCGAACCAGTACTGACTAAATTAAACATGTTATCTTTTGGGGATATAGAGACATTCTAAACCTGGATTGTGGGAGTGAAACACAATTTTATAAACTTACTAAAAATGTTCCAATTATAAATCTAAATTAAGTAAACGTGTGGAAGTGCTATATAAGTTAAGTGTAGGGGCAGGAGAGATGGCTCAGTGATTAAGGGTACTAGTGTTTCTTCCAGTAATTCTGAGTTCTTTTCCCAGCAACTACATGGTAGCTCACAACCGTCTGTAAGATGATCTCATGCCTCCTGATGTGCATGAAGACAGAGCATTCATATACATAAAATACACAAGTAAATACATTTTTAAAAAATTAACACTAAATGATGTTAAAATTGTATCATTGGAATACAAAGGTGTTATATTTTGGATACTCACTAAATTGCACACAATTAAAATTAGAAACTAAAGACATTCCAGGGAACTTGATGCAGAAAGGCAATGATTAAATATCAGAGAGCATTAAAATACATGAAAAATAGGATTAGGGAGCTAGCACAGTGGAAAAAATACTTGCTGGGTGAGTAGAATTCAGATCCCCAGAACCCATGTAAGAGCCAGGCATGTGCAGCAAGCATCCTGTAATCCCAATGGTCTGGAGACAGAAGATGAGGACCTTAGGCTAACCTAGCCAGAACTGGTGAGCTCTGGGCAGAACGAGAGGTCCTAACCAATCAGTAGCTACTAAGAAGAGCACACTATTAATTTCATACCTAATACATGAACACGCGCTTGTGTATCTGGCCACACACATGCACTCACATCACATACACATAGGTACTCAAAAAATAAATAAATACATAAAAGACAGATCATGAGGAGATGGCTCAGGAAAGTGCTTGCTGTTACAGGATATTTGAATCTGTTATAGTTAGGGTGTGTCGAGTCATTGGCACACACCTTTAATCCTACTGCAGGAATTACTATGAATACAAATGAAAATCAGTAGACTTGTTTAAATTGATAAGGAAAAAGAGAGGCATGATAATGTATATCAGCCTGACAGAGGCTCAGCAGAAATACTGAATACACAGGCTTCCTTGGAGGACCAAACCAGGATGAAGTAGGGAAGTAGTGGAGCCCATCAGATGCAGAATGGATTAATTAGCATACTCATTATGACATCAAGGAAACAAAATTAGCATAAAATTTAAATAAAACCGCAGGCCACAAGGACTCTTTGGGCTTGGACTGCTTTTCATTTTCCCATTAGAAAGACCACATGCAGCCTAAAGAAACTGCTGTTGGCATCAGGTGGGACCACTGGATGTATATAGTTTGAAGTAACTGCATCTTCATGGGATTTCTGTAAACAAACAAACAAACAAAACAAAAAAGCTTTGACACTGGAATGTTAGCCATAACTTCTCACAACTAAGAGGTGACTGGATTGGGGAACCTTCTCCTGCTTGGTGCATTTCAGTTTCCCTGCTAGGAGGCAGCAGGACGCAGTCATTAGGATGCTTGAAAATGGATAAGAAGACCAGCAAATATTTTAAGAGGTGTTTTCATTGGTCAGCCAGAACCCTGCTTTTCCTTCAGATAAGGTTTCCCAGAAAGATTAAAGATCACTCGGAAGGTAGTTGGAAGGGGGTGACAGAACTATCAGGAGAGTTACTTATCTCTATGTACTTTGGTATTTGCAAATTTGAGACAGAAACCCTGTCCACAGGGCTGGAGAGATAGCTCATTGGTTAAGAGTACTGCTCTTCCGAAGGTCTTGAGTTCAAATCCCAGCAACCACAGGGTGACTCACAACCATCACAATGGGATCTGATGCTCTCTTCTGCTGTGTCCGAAAACAGCTAAAGTATACTTATTTATAATAATAAATAAAATCTTTGGGCCAAAGTGAGTGGGGTTGACTGGAGCAAGCAGAGGCGGGCCAAAGCGAGCAGAGGTCCTAAATTCAATTCCCAGCAACCACATGATGGCTCACAACCACCTGTACAGCTACAGTGTACTCAAATACATAAAATAAATAAATAAATAAATAAATAAATAAATAAATAAATAAACCTTAAAAAAAAAAAAACCAAGCCCATGGAGAACTACCTGGCTTAGCTCCTGAGTCAGAAATTGATGAACCACTTAGTGTTTAAGGTTCTTTCTTTAAGGATTTGTTTTAATTGGAAAAAAAAGTTTTCATATAATATATTTGAGCACACTTCCCCTCTCCCAATTCCTCCCATCCACCCAACCCCGTGCCCTTTCTCTCTCTCTCTCTTTTTTTCTCTCTCTCTCTCTCAAACAAACCAGAATGAAGGAAAAAAACAAAACACAAGAAACACACACACAAACAACAGTACCTATAAAATACAAAATTGGAAACCATAATATATAAGCAAAGTATCAATAAGATTAAAAAATGCCCAAACAAAGCAATATGAGATAAAAAAAAATCTACAAAAATATCATTGAGTTCATTTTGTATTGGTCATCTGCTGCTGGGTTGTCTACCCTTATATGTGGTCAATATACCCAATGAGATGCTGTTGGAGAAAACTAATTTTTCCTTTGTAAGTGGAAGTCAATTACAGATAGGGTATGATGGCTATTCCTGTTGTCAGCTTGACTACATCTGAAATGAACTACAATCCAGAAATGGAGGGCACACCTTTGATCCAGATCTCGAGGCTGGAAGACACAGTTTTCTGACCCTGATCTTGTCTTCGGATGGCACTCACTTTTAATCCAGATCTTGAGGCATAGTGGCCATGAAAAGCTTAGGCCCAGGCAAGGAAGTACCCACCATCTGAGGCAAGCAGATCTCTGTGAGTTCAAGGCTAGTCTGGGACAGAGCAAGTTCCAAATCCAGGTGTGGTGGTACACACCTTTAATTTTGGGCCATACCGTCTGCTGGAGCCCTCCGTAAGGACAATGGAAGCAGGAAGGCTCACTCTTCTTCATCTGCTTGGACTTGCCAGAACATCCGTTGGATCCCACTTCTTCAGGACTCCAGCTTATACAGACGAGCAGCTGAAACCACCAGCCTCACAGGACTGGGCAGCTACTAGATTCTTGGACTTCCCATTCACAGATGTTGGGTTGGTTGGACTTCAGACTGCACATCATTCTAGTAAATCCCCATAATATTCAGAGACGTTCGGTAAGTCCTGTGACTCTAGAGAACCCTGAGTAATACAGAAACATTTTAAAGAGGAGTAGGCTTTTCATTGTTTAATTCAGATCTCATTGAAGTTATTTAGTAAGGGATTCCAATGATTATTTGCTAGTGGTGGTGGTGATGATGATAATGCTGATCGCAATGATGAGATAAGCAGCAGTCAACGTATTCCATCACACTCGTATTATGTTAATTTGGTTCCCAAAATTTCAGGAGAATCTGCATGTAAGATGCTGAGGGTACCTGCCCCCAGTTGGTTCCAATTGGTAAATAAAGTTGCTGGGGGGCAGTGGTTGGGCAGGGAGACAGGTGGGATTTTAGGATTGCTAAAGGAGTAAGGTCCAGGCCTGAGAGGTGCAGAAGACAGAGCATACCAATCATATAAGAGCTCAGGAGTACTGGAGGGGAGGTGTTAGCCACGTGGAGGTTTGGAAGGGGCCCAACCATTGAGCTTTTTAAAGCACATTAAAATATAAGGCTGCGTGTGTGTGTGTGTGTGTGTGTGTGTGTGTGTGTGTGTGTGTGTATGTGTGTGTGTGTGTGTGTGTGTGTGTGTGTGTGTGTGTATGGTGTGTGTGTGGTATATGGGTGTGTGTGTGTGTGTATGGTGTGTGTGTGGTATATGGGTGTGTGTGTGTGTGGTGTGGGTGTGTGTGGTGTGTGTGTGGTGTATGGGTGTGTGTGTGTGTGGTGTGTTTTATTCAGGAACTCAGAACAATGAGGTGGGTAGCAAGGAATGTCCGTGCTGCTGCTGGGGCGGTTTGAGCAGGATTAATTGGCCCACTGAAACAGTCTTGTGCCAATGATTTCTGCAGGATGGCTTGTGAACAAACAGTGCCACTGTCATCTTCCATGAAGGCTAAAGTACCATCCTTGAGATGACTTTTCCTTGTCAGCCTCTGCCAGTCTCCAAAGAGACTGAACTCAGACCTTATCTTCAGGTTTGGTAGCCCCAATCGAGTTCTCTCCACTTGGTCGTGGGTGCTGTGGTTAAGTAAACACATATTTGGGAGGAGCCTCCATCTCTGGAAGCTGTAAACGCTCACCAGTCAAGCAAAGCATAATACACAGGAAACCTATGATTAAGTGATAAGCTCCTATCTCTCAGATGCCAAACACATCCACGGAAGCATTTTCTGGTGATTGCACAACTGCCGAAGAGGACTGACACATAGGAATCAATGGCACTGAGACCTACCATTTAGCTAATTGTGTGTCACCTGTGTAAATGCAGCCCTACTTCATTACAGAGACATGGCCTTTGTCACAAAGGCTCTCTCTCTCTGTTCCACCTTCCTTTCTTTCTCTTTCTTCTTCCATTTATCTCCCTTCACTTGTCAGAGACTCTTTAAGCTCTGTGGGCCAGACACTGTTCCAACAAGAAGCCAAAGATCTTGTGCCAATTTTAAACTTAGGAAAGACACTGATAAAAGGAGATAAGGTGAGTTTTTAATCAGACTCTGCCAAAGGAGCAAGTGGAGCAAATACTAATTAGGACTGAATAATGCTTATCAGAGTTGCATTTGCTTGAGCAACGACATCTCCTGCCCTTGAAGTGGTTGGTAGGCTTCTGTGGGGAATTACAGCATGGCAAATGGAAAGGTCCCCTCTGGCTGATGTGTGCGTTTTGGCAGAAAAGCAATAAGGGTTCACTGCTTAGTATAATGGTACAGGTGAGCCACACAAAGGGATGAGCCAGGGCAAAAATCTAGAACATATTTGCTCCCATGAGGCTAGGGTCTCAGGGGACAGGAACCATTTTCTCATTCCCTCAAAGGTACTTTCTATTCCAGGACACATAACCCTGTTCTCTAATAATAGTACTTTAGGGAGCAGATCAGGGAATGACTAAGCATAGTGGGAACGCTGGGAAGAGTCGGAGAAATGAAGAGGGTTTACATGGCCGTGAGTGCTATCTCTTCTCCTGGTAAACAAACCATGTGCGGGTTTTCCTGATGTGGTCCCTGACTCTTGAAGACCCCACAACATTTCTAATAAAAATGCAGACTTCATAATGAGTCTTCTATGGGTTGTTTTTTTTTTTTTTTTTTTTGGTTTTTTTGTTTGTTTGTTTGTTTTTGTCTTATAGTCACCTTTTACGTTTGATTTCTGTCCTCCAAATATCAAATATCTCCCACATGTAACTATGTGTTCTTCATGTAGAAAATTTAGAGAATATCCGTAAAAACACAGCTGGAGCAATACACTAACCACTTAAGGAAAGGAGGCACAGACATGGTGATTCCTCCCTCACCGTTGTCATCTGAAAAACCTCTTGGGGGAAAAAAAGGCCCAGGTGCTGGGCTTGATTTTGGCATTGATTTGAGCTGCTCTAAGAAAGGCCTCACACAGCTCTGGGCTTTGTTTTCTTGACTGTACAATGACAGTACTGATCTATCCGGGCAGGGTTACATGTGTTTGGTTTTCCGAGGTTGGAAGCATTTCATCTGCATCTAGAAGGAAGTTCAGGGTTAGAAAGATTGCGGCTGAGCCAACTGGGACTATGAGTTCTAAGAGTCACTCCCTGTGTAGTTATTGTTGAGGTTATCAAGGGTATTGTTGGCTTGTCATACCAAACATTATTGTACTTAGCTATAGCCTCTCCTCTTTATTCTCCAGGCCTTTATGGAAGTTGCCAGCCCTCCCACTTCAACCTGAGTATGCAGGGTGCCATGGTAAAACAAAACAAAACTGGAGTTTTAAAGTTCTACTTCCGCCCCCTTCTTAATAATAAGGTTGTTCTCAGTTTCCTAATCTGTAAAGAGGAGATCCCCGCACTTATAATAACACATATGTCATCGAGTTGATGATTAATTGAGATTCTGTTTGACAGGCACATAGTGGCAGACCTGGAGAATCACGTTGATTCCCTTTCTTTCCTCTCAGCCCCTGCCTTGCCTGCTCATAGTTTGCCAGTGTGTACATATGGCAGGAGGAAAGGTCATAAGTTTGCACACTGGAATGGATGAAATGGCTACTGGCACAAGCTTAGGCATGAGGCAAGTGTGAATCCAGCTGACTATAGCTGGAAACATCCAACACTTTTCATTATGCGTCTCATAGGAATGAAAATATTCCTCCCCGCTCAAGTATATCTGGAGGACCCCAGATACACTGGATTTGAAAATCCATATGTGCAGGGAAGAGATCCAGTGTGCCCACTCAAAGCACCCTAGGAAGCTCCCTCCAGTTTCAACCTCAGTACTCTCTGACATTCCGAACTGACTATTTCCCAAACCCCAGCTGCATTGTCCCATCTGCGCAGGTTTTCATTCACTGAAGTATAATCTGCAGCAAGCATAAACAGCCCTATCTATATAAAGCAAAGGTGTCAGTGTAGTATACTCTAAGAACAAGGCCTATGAACTCAGGCTGGCTCAGTTGTTTCCTAGCTTTGTGATATTAAATAAACTACTGTCACAGTTTTCTCATTTAAAAAAAATGGCACCAGCTTGGTGGGCTTGTGAAGATTAAATAACTATATATAACTAAATATCCTGTAGAACAGGATAGATAGAGAAGAGCCAGTACCTAGAACAAGAATAGCTCGTCTCAGAGGTAGATCTAGCTATTGATCCTAAAAAAATGTTGGCATCCATTATAAGTGGGAGGAAACTATGATGAGCAGGTAGAAGATAGACTAGTCAGTGTTGATGGGTAGCTTCTGCCTACTCATCTGCCTCATCCTGTCATAGGCTCAGTCTTCTCACCTGCCAGATGGGTACCAGGAAAAGACCAGAAAGGTAGTCAATTTCTCATTGTCAGCCATGTGTGCCCTGTTGGCTTGATGGCCATGATTTAACCTTCCTCTCTAACCGCTAAACCACAACCTTTTACCTCAGCCTGCTGATGTAAGCAGTGTAGACAAGTTGAATCACTGGCAAATGAGCTCTTCTGGGATTTGGGCTGCCTAGCTGAGAGAATGTCTTAGAGGAAGATAGAAAAGAGCTGCTGTAGCCCTGGCCCCATGCACAGATCCTAAGCCCTAACCTTAGAGTGCAAGTGGCCTCAGCTTTGATTCACTTTATAGCGAAGGAAAGTGAAAACATGTTTGTATATTGACTTTGCACTTAGTGGTAGTGACTTAATGCTCCTTAATATTAGTTATCTGCTCAGTGAGATATTAAATGAAAGCATTCTGCAGACGGAGAGAAGAAGATAAGGGTGGGGGGGGGAGAAGAGGAAGAGGAAGAAGGCTAAGAAGAAAAGAGGAGGAGAAGAGGAGAAAAGTTAGAGCACAAAACAAATGTAAGTCTGGATATGACTGCCTAGGAAACAGGAGATAGACGTGGACTGTGCACGCACATGTTTTTTAAGACGTCCCAAGAATACCCTCACTTTTGGTATTGAATGCTTGAGTCCTCAAAGAGGACAATGGAGAGTCTGTTGATAAGGATTCCTCTTGATCTTGGGTTCTCCTGTCATGCTCAACAGCAAAATAAAGGAGGGAAGCAAGAACCAGGGTGAGTTAGGATCAATGAAGATTCGTGGCCATCAGAGCAGACAACCACCGCCCGCTCCTGTTCTTTCCTGACTTGCTGGACCAGCTGAGGTCAGGGAATTATGTAACCTTTTCTGAACCTAGGAAGATCTCTGAAGGGCACAATAGGACAGTGACTCAGACAATGTGAATACCAAGGGATACCATTCAGTTTGTGCACTTGAAGATGTTAATTTCTAGAATAGTAAGAGAGTGAAGGGTTAAAGAAAGACCAGATGGAGTAGGGAAAGCACATTCCTACACCCAAGGCCAGCCTCCTACTTTCCCTTTACTCTTTCCTCTGAGCTTCTCAGGCCGCGATAACGAGGACCCTTGACAGCGTCAGCCTTTCCTGCCTGCATATCTGACATACCATCTTTCCCAGGGGCATTTTCCCCCTTAATCCTTTCATATTCCATCCACTACAGATGCATATAAAAAAGTATCCGTTCTTGCAATATCCCAGTTCCTTCTGTAGACCACTGATCCTGTGTGTTTACTCTGTTAAAGTTCTGCCCTAGCAGGCCACCAGGTTATATCCCAGGCTACTGCCCCCTTCCTTGGTGGTGACTACCCTCTTACTGGCCTCTCCCCTGCGTCCCTCCAATCCCTGATTCACTTCTGATTTTGCAATCACCAGGAGCTATGGCAAGGGCCAGGTGGATGACTTGTCTGGTGACTCCCAGACCTTCTCAACCCCGAGGACTTCCAGAAGCTTAAATCGTGGTCTCCTACTCTCTGCCTTCAACCTCCTGTGCCTCTCAGGTCTTCCTCCTTCTAGACCTGATTGTCCCTCTTAACATTTATCAACCTTTGGGTTTTGTTTTTGGTTTTTGTTTTGTTTTTCATTTTCTTCCACTTATCTCTTCCTGACCCAACATGAACTCCTAGCTGTTCACACCGGTTAGAGCACTGGGAAAACACTATCCTTTCTTTTTATCACCTTAGCATTTCATCTAATTCATTTGGAAACACATCTGGCCCTTCATAAAATACATCACTGGCCATTCTTTCTCCTAATGCCCCCATGGCAGTTAGTAAAAACCTTTCTTACCTCCTCCAATCTCCTCCTTCAGTGGCTTATCCTAATTCCTACTACAAAACGGCTTCACTTAGTAACTTACAGAGAGTAAAAAACAAACAAACAAACAAAAAACAGTATTAAAGATCTTGAGTCTCTACCCTGAGTCTAGAGTGATTACAAAATTATCTCAATACATTCAAATCCTTTCCTCCTTCCTGGTCAAACACTTATCTAAAGCCTCCATCCTCTGAATTTTGTCCCTGCCTAGGGCCTTCCTCATGGGTCCAATGGCATTAACCAACTTATTTTATCATTGAGATC
This sequence comes from Mus musculus, assembly GCF_000001635.26. Classification (NCBI taxonomy): domain Eukaryota; kingdom Metazoa; phylum Chordata; class Mammalia; order Rodentia; family Muridae; genus Mus; species Mus musculus. The sequence goes on from NC_000070.6 coordinate 59,162,179, forward strand.
TCCCCCCCCCCCCCTCTCTTTTTCCGGCTTTTAGGAACTTTATTTTCCTTCCATCTTTTTTCCCTTTGCTCTGGCGTCTGCACAGCAGCTCAGGACCACTCAGTGGTGGCTCCAACCCACTCAGTGGCCTGCGCTGTGGGAGCTACTGACCAATCCTCAGTGGCTGGCTGTGCACTCCAGTCTTCCATTGGGGAACTGCTGGATGGGCACAGAGGGAACCTACACACCCTCAGACCAGTCGGCCACCTCAGGCTGAGCTGCAGTGAACTCAGGAGCTGGTGCGGTCCATTCACCCAGGAATTCCTCCTTGGTCACAGCCTTCTCAGCAGCAGCCTGCTCCTCCTTCTCAATCTCCTCTGGGTCTCTGTAGAAGTAAAGATCAGGCGTGACCTCCCATGGGTGCTCATGGGAGATAGCACCTCGCATGCAGAGTACTTCCCTGGCCAGCATCCACCACATCAGACCCACTGAGTGAGCTCCCTTGTTGTTGCATGGGATGGCAACATCCACATAGCGCAGGGGAGAATCTGTGTTACACAGAGCAATGGTGGGCAGGTTGACATAAGAGGCCTCTGTGAGGGGCTGGTGGTCAGCCCTGGGATTGGTCACCACTAAAAGCCGTGGCTCCCTGAAGGCTGCCTGGATCTGGTTAGTGAAGGTCCCAGGTGAGAAGCGGCCAGTGATTGGAGTGGCTCCCATGGCGGCAGCAGACTTCAGCATAGCTCGCTGGCCAGTGTTCCTGGAGGAGATGACGCTGACGTCAGCAGGATTCTCGATGGCAACAATAGCTCGAGCTGCGAGCAACAGCTTCTCCCAGGACCTCTTCAGGTTTATGATATAGATACCGAAACTTTTCCTTCTGTAGATGCACTGATCCATCTGAAAGTCAAGGTTGGTGCCACCTAAGTGGGTTCCTGCAGCAAGGAATTTAAGAACATCCTCCTCCTTCATCTGCAAGACGTCAAGGACTCCGGACATTGTGTAAATTTCCCTTTAAGTTACTATGGGAATCAAGAACAACGCCGTATGGACCCGTTCCCGGGTAGCTCGGAAAGCTGATTTTTCTTTCTTGATTTATGTCTCAGAAGCTTCTGTGCAGGGTAAATCCATTCTCACGAGGCCTCCCCATACCTTTCCCTTCCTAAGTGCCCACATTCTATCACCAAGCCCTGTAAAAAGTTACAAGAACTAACATGAGCCTTTGACTCTGCCTACTACAGAAATATATAGGCATTCAGGAACCAGGTACACCCCCTATGCTCTTCCGTTAGCTGTAAGTGGGCACTGGGGAAATAGTTTTACAGAGGAGAGTCTTGAACTTATTCTTTCAACCATGAGTAATTAGCCAAGCAGGGGAGGGCAAATGAGCATCTAAACAGTAGGTTCAGCCCACAGGACCTTGTATGCCATGGAGAGCCCTGCTAAGACTTCATGAACTGCACAGTGGGAAGACATTGTATGAAAACAGACGCAGAGAGCAATGGTCACTCTATCTGAAAACATTTGAGTTAAATCAAAGTATTCCTTAATTTTAAACATCTAAGAATCCTTTCAAAAGCTGAGAAGACTAAAATCTGAATCTGTGTCACTTAGTCATAAGCATATTAATACCAAATTCAAGGAAGGAAAAGAAAACACCAAGAAAATTGTTTATCCATAGGGGCTTGTTTTAGTAGTTACTTTTGTGATTTGCTGGGGGAAAATATTATTAATCGAACAATCAAGAAAATCATTTCTTGATTATTCCCAGCTGATTTTCTTGGGAGTATTTCACTCAAATCTGAAGTAATTTCTTCCCTCTGACCCTCATGAGATAGGGAGTATGACCAGTTGTGTCAAGTAGACACCAAGCCTCACAGAGCTTTGCTTCGGCTTAGGTCAGCCTCTGGGAAGCCTGGTTTCTATCTGATGTGGCCCCTCAGTCCATTCAGGCTTGTCACAAGGAAGTCCTGCCTGTTAGCTTCATTTTGTATTCCAAGACAGGAAGTGATAAATCTTAAAAGAATGTCACATGACTTTCAAAACAGATGCTAATGCTGGTCTTTCTCCATCTCTCTTGACCTTAGAACTTCCTTTTTGTCTTCCTTCCTCTGCCCATCCTTACTAAGTCTTATGTCTCCCAGTCACTCCTAAAGCATTTACGTGTTTCAGAGTCATATTTGGGTTTCTAATATAAGCCCTAAAAACAAATTCAAATAATTCTCCAGGTTTTTCACCTCATAAGAAACATGAGACTTCCTTTTCTGACCTCTCACCTTTTCTTACACTCGCCAGAGCCATACCTGGGATGATGGAATTACTGTGTCATCTGGCTGCAAGTCTCCTGTGGAGATTCCAGTCTGTCACTGGCCCTGCCCTGGTTTTTTTTTTTTTTTTTTTTTTTTTTTTTTTAATAGGAATATATATGAAGACACAGGTAGTAGAATTACCAAGTCTACAGGTGACTCAAAGCCAGGAAAAATACCTAACATGACAGAATCAGTTTTGAAGATGATTTCAACTGGGTGGAGTGCAGCGATGAAGCTCACACTCCTGAACAGAGAAGTGTGTCTGACTTAAAGAGAACCTGAGGAGATTCAGCTTCTATGTGGACTAGGATGGTGGCTTTTTAATCAGGTATTAGCTTAGTAAAAGCCGCCGAACAAGCAGCTGCTGAAGATGCTTGTAGTGTACTTCTGGTTTCTTCACAGATTCTGGGGTGCTCACACTTGAACAGCAAGCACCTTCAACCGCCTGAGCCATCTCCCCAGCCCTGATTATCATTTTTAGCCTCTCAAAGTACTAAATTATGATATATACACAAAGGATAAGAAGATGGATGAGGGTGCTGGCAAGATGGCTCAGTGGGTAAGAGCACTGACTGCTCTTCTGAAGGTTCTGAGTTCAAATCCCAGCAACCACATGGTGGCTCACAACCACCCGTATGATACCACCCTCTCCGGTGCATCTGAAGACGGCTACAGTGTACTTATTTATAATAATAAGTCTTTGGGCCTGAGGGAGCTGGGCCGAGACCGGAGTGAGCAGAGGTCCAATTCCCAACAACCACATGAAGGCTCACAACTACAGTGTACTCATATACATAAAATAAATAATAATAAAAAGAAGATGGATCAGTGGGGGAAAGTGCTTGCCATGGCACAAGTGTTAGTCCCTGAGTTGAGTCACCAGCATCGAGAGCTGTGGTGACACAGGTTTATGACCCCAGTGCTGCAGAGGTAGAGTTACGCATAATCCCTGGGATTACTGGCCAAAGAGTTTATCCTATTTGGTGAGCTACAGGCCAGTGAAAAACCTTTTTTTCTCAGAAAACAAGTTGGATAACTCTTGAAGAATTGACATTCGAGGTTGTTTTCTGGCATGTACATGCAACACACACACACCATAACTAAATCAAAATGATTGTACACAGTACCTGAGATGGATTTTGGTTTGGACATAGTTTTTACAGCATGGAATTCATGCAAGGAATGGACCATGGTCATTTAGTGGTTCTAGATATGTCAGCTCTGGTCAGTTTCCTAAGTCTGGCCTCTTTCAGCTTCTCTTTACTCAGTGGGGAATCTGTGAGGCTATAGCGTCTTCAGTGTGACTCCAGGTACTTTGTATCTATTTTCCATATAGTTGAAAAGGTCGTTACAAAGATCTGAGACTGCTGCTGCCTGTCTTACCTATCATTGCCCTGAAAGCTTATTGCATGTAGGTAAATAGGGCATATATAAATTTGGGTAAAAGAATAGATAATGTGGGCTGGAGAGATGGCTCAGTGGTTAAGAGCACTGACTGCTTCTCCCAAAGGTCCTGAGTTCAATCCCAGCAACCACATGGTGGCTCACAACCATCTGTAATGGGATCTGATGCCCTCTTCTGGTGTGTCTGAAGACCAAGACAGTGTACTCATATAAATAAAATAAATCTTTTTTTAAAATGGCTTACTTGCTGGGTGTGGTGCCTCACTCCTTTAATCCCAGCACTCGGGAGGCAGAGGCAAGCGGATTTCTGAGTTTGAGGCCAGCCTGGTCTACAGAGTGAGTTCCAGGACAGCCAGAGCTATACAGAGAAACCCTGTCTCGAAAAACCAATAAATAAATAAATAAATAAATAAATAAATAAATAAATAAATAAAATGGGTTACTTTCTTTCTAACCAACCAACCTTCCTTCCTTCCTTTCTTTCTTTCTTTCTTTCTTTCTTTCTTTCTTCCTTCCTTCCTTCCTTCCTCCCTCCCTCCCTCCCTTTCTTCCTTCCTTCCTTCCTCCCTTTCTTTCTTTTACTCCATATTCCATTCCCTGCCCCCATCTATCCTCCAACTGCTCCACATCCCATACCTCCTTCCCACCCCACTGTCTCCACGTGGATACCCCCACACTCCCACCAAACCTGACCTCTAAACTCCCTGGGGCCTCCAATCTCTTGAGGGTTAGGTGCATCATCTCTGAATGAACACAGACTCTGCAGTCCTCTACTGTATATGTGTTGGGGGCCTCATATCAGCTGGTGTATGCTGTCTGTTTGGTGGTCCAGTGTTTGAGAGATCTCGGGGGTCCAGATTAATTGAGCCTGTTGGTCCTCCTACAGGATCTCCCTTCTTCACAGCTTCTTTCAGCCTTCCCTAATTCAACCACTGGGGTCAGCTGTTTCTGTCCATTGGTTGGGTGCAAATATTTTTATCTGACTCTTTCATCTGCTTGTTGGGTGTTTCGGAGGACAGTCATGATAGATCCCGTTTTGTGAGCACTCTGTAGCCTCAGTAATAGTGTCAGGCCTTGGGACCTCCCCTTGAGCTGGCTCTCAGTTTGGGCCTGTTGCTGGACCTTCTTTTCCTCAGGCTCCTTTCCATTTCAACCCCTTGTAATTCTTTCAGACAGAAACAATTATGGGTCAGAGATGTGCCTGTGGAATGGCAACCCCATCCCTCACATGATGAAAAAAAGATTAGATAATGTTTTTTTTATCTTAGTTAGGATTTTACTGCTGTGAACAGACACCATGACCAATGCAAGTCTTATAAAGGACATTTAATTGGGGCTGGTTCAGAGGTTCAGTCCATTATAATCAAGGAGTACACATGGCAGCATCCAGGCAGGCATGGTGCAGGAGGAGCTAAGAGTTCTACATCTACATCTGAAGGCTGCTAGCAGAATACTGACTTCCTGGAAGCTAGGGTAAGCTTCTTAAGCACATGCCCACAGTGACACACCTACTCCAACAAGGTCACACCCCAGGGCCAAGCATATACAAACCATCATGCCCCACTCCCTGGTCCCCATAGGCTTGTCCAAACACATGAGTCTATGGGGGCCATACCTAAACATACCATAATGCAAAATACATTTAGTCAATTTCCAAAGTCCCGATAGTCTACTGCAGTCTCAACAATATTAAAAGCCCAAAGTTCAAGATCTCTTCTGAGATTCATCTAAGCACTTAACTGTCATCCCCAAAGCAAGACAGGAAACCAGCTAGACAAAGTTCAAACTCTGCATCTGATCTCAAAGTAGTCCTCAGATCTCCAACTCCTTTTCGTCTTTGTTGACTGCAACAAACTTCTTTCTGCTGGGCTGGTTCCACTCCCTTATAGCAGCTTTTCTCAGCAGATGGCCCATGGTTCTGGCATCTCCAACATCTTGGGGTCTCCAAGGTACCTTCAATGTTATAGCTTCTTGTTTCAATGACCGGGATCCACACATGATCTTCTGGGCTCCTTCAAAGGGTTGTCATCACTTCCCTACCTTTGTCTTCTATAGTACTCTAAGCTCAGGTTGATCCACTCCACTGCTGCTGCTGTTCTTGGTGATCATCCCATGGTACTGGCATCTACAATGCACTGGAGTCTTCTGCTGCAGCTAGGCTTAACAGTAGCCTCTCATAGGCTCTCTTCATGGTGCCAAGCCTCTGTTCCTTTGCATGACCCCTCCAGTCCTGGGCCATCAACAACAACTGAGGCTTCCATGGCCTCTCACAGTGCCGAGCCTCAGCTGCTCTTCATAATCCCTTCATGTCTTCAAAGCCAGTACCACCTGGGTGACTCTCACACATTACCAAGTCCTGCTGCAGCATGAGGTACAACCTTGGCTATCTCTAGAACACAAGCTAGCTGCTTTGTGCTCTCAGAAAACACTTCCCAGAAGATTTTACCTCCATGATGCTGGTCTTTTCTTAATCACCCCTAATTTCTGAGCTCCAGCTAACTAGCATCAATTTTCCCAGTAGTCTCCTTTTCCTCTTGACTATAAAGTCAGAGCCAAATGACCAAAGCTGCTGAGTTCTGCTGAGGCTGGAACTTGGGCCCCTTGTTCTATTACATTATCACCAGCTTTCTGTTTTCCAACTCCTTCACTGCCTAAGCTTGGCTATCCTGGAACTTGTTCCATAAACTGAATTTGAGCTCAGAGATCTGCACTAAACACTGGGATTAAAGGTGTGGTCCACCAAGCCTATATTTAAATTTTTCTTTAAGGAGAATTTACTCTGTTCTCTGCTGGCCTTGAACTCAGAGATCTGCTTGTCTTTACATCCTGGGATTAAAGGCTTGTTCTACCATGCCTGGAACTAAATTTAGCTGGGTGGGATCTTGCCCCAAGGTCACTACAACTCCTTAATTCAACTTAATATCTTTAAACACAAGAGCCAGCTCCATTTCACTTCCTGGTGCTCCTTTAATACTCGAACCATATATTTTATATTTTTCCTTTCTCAGCTTGCTAAACTTATTTAAAAGGTTACACCTCGTATAGTAGTGCCACTCCCTGGGCCAAGCATATACAAACCTTCACAGTTTTAGAACATATGTTACAAATGTTCTGTGGTGCATATTTATAATAAAACTTATTTATCTAGTTAAAAATTCAGGCTCATTCTTGAACACTTGTGTTTTATCTTGGAAAGTCAGCATTATAGGGACCTCCAAACACCCAAGAGATACCTGCCTTATAACCTTATTGGGCATCTTTTCTGTTTTCTCTGAATGAGACCAAACTCCTCTTAGCTTCACCTAATATCCAAGCCTGCGCTCTTGCTGTTTCTCACGCCTATCTGGTTTCTTGTCTAACAAGATAGCAGAATGACTGGCAGATACTGAGTTTATTGAACAGCTACTGTCTCTCCCCAAGTTCATGTTCCCATTTACTCAAGTCCTGTCTCATAATTCTAATCCTAGGTTTGACAACTATGGTATCATGGTTGCTTTATTTCCCAATAAAGAGTGTATCTTTTTCTCCCCCATTATATCCAAAGTAGCCCCCACAGCGGATGGAATTCAGCAGCGCTCAATACGTAGTTGTTGAATTGTTGAATGAGTAATCAAAGAATAAATACCCTGTAGGCTGTCTGTTGGGACTGATAGATCAGAAAGTTCTGTTTCCACAGGAAAGGGATGAAATATCTAGGGCCATTAACATCAATACTCTAGGAAATTCATTTTTATGTGTATGTGTGTGAATGTGTAGGGGATAGGTTTCATGTGTGTGCAGATGTATGGAGGTAGATGACAACCTAGGTGCCATCCTTGGGAAGCCATCCACCTCCTTTGAAGCAGGATCTCTCATTAGAGCTGAGCTTACTGACAGACTGGCTGATAAATGAGCCCCAGGAAGGCTCTTGCCTCTGCCCTCCCAGCACTATAACTGTGGCACATGCTACTCTGACATTTTCCTGTGGCTTCTTGACATCAAAACCAGCTCCTTACTAAGCTATCCCTTCATATCCCTGATGTTTTCTTTTCTTTCCTTTCCTTTTTTTTCTTTTTTAAGGAAAATCATTTTGAATGCATAGACTAGGGCAGTGAGACTTTACTGTAAGATCATTCCTAGACCTAGGAATCAAGGACATCTGTGACTGTTACTTCCTTCTGCTCAACACTGCATGTGTCAGACCTACTCTCCTGAAGCCTGCAACGTGTGACCGACTGGTGATGTGCCAGCTGTCTTGGTTTTAGACTGACAGAGCTCAAAAGCAAGGAAATGGTTCCTGTTTGTGTAAAGCAAAAGGTCTCAGTTTTCCAGTTTTGTTTTGGTTGATATGTTCCTCCGCCTGCGTGTGGCCAAGCTTTCCTTGACCTTTTCAGAAGGAACACGATGTAACAATTTAAAATGTGTGGTGACCTGGAGGGAAATGCTATGTGTTGCCTAAAGGAAGCAGTTACAGTGGAGCCCAAGCTAGTCCCCTAACACAGAAAGAAAGACTTGTAGATGTGATGAGATGGCTTCTTGGCCTTTTTGGCTGAGATCAAGTGTAGGTGTGATGAGCATCCTCGTCCCCCAAGATAACCCTGGGATTCTCACATACACACCAGTCTTATAATACTGCTTTGTATGAAAGGAAGTGGCATCTATAGTTTTTGTGCATATTACAGCAGTGCATGTGGTGGGCAGAAATAAAAAGGTCAAAGGGAGTGGGGGGCAACACATGTGTTACCTTAGAGGTAACATGGATGATATTCACAGGATCAGGATGGGAATTTATGGTAGCCCAGTATGCCATATGTCAGCTATGGACTGTCTGTCTGTTCTCTCTCTCTCTCTCTCTCTCTCTCTCTCTCTCTGTGTGTGTGTGTGTGTGTGTGTGTGTGTGTTGTACTTGTATAAGAGCATATGCATATATGGATTTACAAGAATAAAAATGGCTGGTAGAAACTCCACATCAGTTATGGACACAATGATGTATCTGATCTGAGCTTACAAGTGTGGAGATGAGTGTGGTGTCTAATAGAGAAGAGAAGTAGGTCTGCGTAAATGGATTGACTATCGGTGTGCTTGTGCTTTTGTGTAATCAACAATATGCAGCAGCTAAGTGTGAGATATGAATAAAGCATAGGATAGCTATGTAAATAAATGTGACAGGGATGTGACCATTGGTTATAATGTGTACATGGACATAGAATACTGAACAACTGAGGGCCTAGCATTGAGATGTGTATGTCTGTTTATAGGAAAGCTCTGTAGAACACTGTGTCCAGTTATATGATCATATCTAGAAAAGATGAAAGATTTATTTATTTATTTGATGTATATGAGTACACTGTAGGGGTTGGGGATTTAGCTTAGTGGTAGAGCGCTTGCCTAGCAAGTGCAAGGCCCTGGGTTCCGTCCTCAGCTCTGGGGGAAAAAAAAAAAAAAAGAGTACACTGTAGCTGTCTTCAGTCACACCAGAAGAGGGCATTGGATCTCATTACAGACAGTTGTAAGCCACCATGTAGTTGCTGACATTGAATTCAGGACCTCTGGAAGAGCAATCAGTGCTCTTAACTGCTGAGGTAGAGAGTGGGAGGCAGGGTGCATGCAGACTCATGCACACCTGGGGCAGCGTGGAGTATACCTATGGTAGATAGAGCCCTGCTGTATTGGTGACAGTAGACCAGCATGCACATGCTTAAGACAAGTGCATTTGCTTGATAACTGTATGTGTTGTGTGGTCCCCACAGTAATGGTGACAGTAAGAGCCTACAAGAAGGACAAGCAAGTCACCCTTCTACAGATCTCCTTTCTGACCTTCTTATCCTCAGTGTATGGTCTTTTAGGGACTAGGAAGGTATAGTCCCATGGTGATCTTCTATAAAAGAAGACCTCTAGCTCCCACTGTACAGCTTGGCAGACCTGAAAGGCAAATGGTGAGATTCTAAGGCAGGGCCCTGGGTTTTATGCTGGATGTGGCTTTCTTTGTGCCGAGAGCCAGGTGAAAGGATGATTCACGATGTTACCAACATACAGTTTTATGCCAATGTCTTGGCATCCAAGCCTGAACTACAGGACACAGAATTCTCAATGGCAACATACAGTGTTATTTCATTCACTTGTAGAGTTCCAGTAACTGAGAGATGCTGAGATGGTCTGGCTAGTAGTTCTCAATGAAGATTATGGCAGAAGGGACAGTTATTATAATGGTCTGAGATTTTAATTAGGAGTGGGCACGGGAGGGTGACTGAGGTTGCAGAAATGGTTTTTGTTTGTTTGGTTGGTTGGTTGGGTTGAGTTGGGGTTTGCTTTTTGTTTTTGTTTGTTTGTTTGTTTTGTCTTTGATTGTTTTGTTTTGGAGTTTTGTTTGGTTTTGTGGGTTTTTTGAGACAGGGTCTCACTATGTAGACTAGGCTGACCTAGAATTCAGAGACCCACCTGCTTCTGCCACTGCCCCCAGAGAGCTGGGACTCGAGGCATGTACCACCACCTCACCTGGTTCATTACAGTGAATCTTGTCACTCCTCTGAGAAACAGTGCTGATCTAGCAATGGAAAGCTAAGACCCAGAATGGGTGCATGTCCTATTCAAGATGAATGACATCATGAACAGTAAGTGACGTTGTCTTTGAGTTTTCTTTTTGTTTGGCTTGTTGTTGTTGTTTTGTTGGTTTTTTTGGTTTGTTTGTTTGTTTGTTTGTTTTACCAATTTAAGGTTTTCTGAGGTACCCTATATAGTAGTCTTCTGTTACTTAATATTTTTTTTTCAGCTTACTTTGTTCAACTCTAAAAATAGCATCTGAGTTGAGTAAGCGTTCTTTCTAAGGTTAATCAGACACAGACAATGACCTCTCCCAGCATGATGGAGAGAAGGGCAAGTCCTTCACACAACAATGGAGGAAAGGACAGAGGCCTTGATTGACAGTGGGGGTGGAACCTGTTTCACTGAAAACCAAAGGATACTCAGTCTGGGTTTTGGCACCCATGCATAATGGGCAAGAATGTCAAGTGCTCAGCAAAAAGGGTTTCTATGCAGTCTGGAAAACGGCTCTGGTCATCCAAAACCAGGAAGCCCAGGCCCAAGAAGAAATAGGAAAATGGAATTTCTCACATTTTCTAAATTGAGCTTCCTGCCTTTCAGATAACTCTAGTTTGTGTGTCAGGTTGACATAAGACTAGCCAGCACAGCCTCTTTGCCTCTCTCATTTGCCCTCACTTTAAAAAGGGCACAGGGGAGTACCTGGGGTTTCATGCCTTTAATCTCAGCACTCAGGAGGCAGAGGCCAGTCTGGTTTACAGAGTGAACTCCAGGACAGCCAGGGCTACACAGAGAAACCCTGTCTCAACAACAACAACAACAACAACAACAACAACAACAACAACAAACAACATAATAATAATAATAATAATAATAATTTTAAAAAAAAAAGAAAAAAAGAGAAAAAACTAACCCATGTAGCTCAAACTGTTCTCAAACTATTCACTATGCAGCCAAGGATAACCTTGAAGTTCTGGTCCTCCCACTCACAGGAGCTGGCCTCAGGCCTTGCCTGGCCTTCACTTAGAGTTTAGAGATAATTTTCAGAGCCTTTTAAATGTTTCTGTCATTTCCTTTCTGCTTTCTTTGATCCCAAGGTTATTTCTTTTACAGCTCAAAAAGTCAAACAATGAAAACAAACACATCGTTTAAGAAACAGGCAAATTGTTTAAATGGTGGCTCTTGCTTCTGCATTTACAAAATGTAAAATGCTGACTACTGTACAAAGCTATAAAGAAGTAAATGGTATGTGTACACCAAACCAGTTGTTCAGGGGAAAACGCAAAGCAAAGTCCTCCTTTTATCTTCAGATACTTTTATCTCTCACTTCCTGAGCCAACTGCCATCTGTCCAGTCCAGTCCAGTCAGTGGCAGAAACCCCCAACCTCACCTGCCCTGGGAGCCTAGTAGGGCCAAGTCTAGGGTGAAATGAGGGAGGAGCTTTCCTAAGAAATAAAATTTAAAAAAAAGTAAAACACCACACCCCCTGGGATTGAAGTGGTGAGACAGTGGTTAAGAGCACATACCCTTATTGCAGAAGACCTGAGTTTGATTCCCAGCACCCACATCTGGCAGCTCACAGCTGTAACTCCAGCTCCTAGGAATCTGATAGCCCTCTGTCCTCCTCAGTCATATGAGACCAAAGCATATCCACAATCTTAGTAATCAACTTTTTTTTTTTTTTGAGACAGTCTCACCGTATAGCTCTGACTGGCCTATAACTTACTGTGTACACCAGGGCTAGAGAGAAGGATCAGTGGTCAAGAACAGTGGCTGCTCTTCTAGAGGACCCTGGTTCAATTCTGAGCACCCACCCACGTGGCAGCTCATTCCTGTCTGTCTGTAACTCCAGTGTAAGGGGATCCCACACCCTCACACAGATGTACATGCAGGGAAATGTCAGTGAACATAAAAACTAATTATTATTATTATTATTTATAAAAAGAAGGCAATGAATAGAATATGAATCTACTATATGTATCCATGTATGTTAATTTTTAAAGTAGGCAAATCTAATCTATGTTGACAGAAGTCAGAAAAGATAGTTACCTCATGGGTTCAGATGATTCAAATGGGGCATGGGGAGGATATCTGAGGTGCTGGGGATGTTCTAGGTACATTTTTGGAAACATATCAAGCCATGTGGGCACTTCTCTATATGTAAATTTTACCTCAATAAACACGAGAAGGACACTCTTGCAATTGGCACACTGTCTGCCAATGCTTTTGGACCCAGCAGGTCTTCCCTGGATGTTGGGGCTCATCAGCTCAATGAGAGAATGGTAGGTGCCCGAAATAGGAGATGGAGAGAGGCAAATTTTCATAGAAAATGTTGGGAAAGAGAGGCTTGGAGCCTCCTTCATGTGGTAGATGATGGAAGAGGTATTTGGAGTCAGAGTGTCCCAGTTTGGGCAGCAGGGTAGATATTGACTGCATTCACTGAGACAGAGGATGCAGGAGGTGGAACAGGCTTGAAGTCTTCTGACCAAACATGAAAAACTCTGGGAAGAAGAAAAACTGGGTGTAGCCAAGACAGGCCAGCCACTCTCTCCTCCTATCTGGCAATTGGTTTATAATCTCAGTTTGAATCACCTGCATTTTACTGGCACTGGAAAAGCAGGCTCAAGCCAGTCAGAGCAGTTGAGAAAAGACTTAAGGAATCTTTGAATGGGATCCTGTAGTTTGACAACAAGAATTGTAGGAGAAATTGACTTAAATCAAGTTAATTCCCAAGTGCCAGGAAACAAACAGGTCAGGACAAGCCGGGACACAGGGAGTACGGCGGGGACTACTATCTTTAGCCTTGTGGTGAGAACACAGCTCTGGAGGCCTTTGAGTATGTACTTGGCGGCTGTAAGAGATTAGGGCTACACAGGGAGGAGGAGGAGGACTCCAGAGCCAAACAGGTTTAAATCTTGTCTCTACTTCTTGCTTGGCCTGTTGCCTGAGAGCAAACCAGCCAAATAGTAGCAGCCTTGTTTTTTGGTTTGCCTTTGTTTTCTTTTGTAAAATTTCTCAATACCCACATATCCAAATGTGATATTGAAATGAATTCATATATGCGGGAAAAGTTTATCAATCAAAGTTGTTCAATTTACATAGTTTTCTTATTTTCTTGTTATGGGCATGATATGTGATCCATGTTTAAGTACTGAGGGGTAAAGGTGGTCTCTTCAGACTCACTTCACCAAATACAATGACATTTTGGATATACTGGGCTTCAAATATCCCCTCTTTTTTTCTTTCAGTAGTGAGGGTTGAACCCAGGGTCTCATGTATACAAGGCAAGTGTTCCACCATTGAGCTACATCCTCAGTCCACAGAATGTTTTTCTGTTTCACTGTACCAAGTCGCATTCCCCTCTTAAACATGGTCTGAACAGAGTAATTCCTAGTTCTCAGGGGAAACCCTTTTTATTCCTGTCCGTTCATTTTTGTTCACCCACCTTTCACTAAAATCCTACTGATGATTGTTTTAGAGTCTCAGAGATGGAGTAGTTGGCTTTATATGGCTACACTTTCACGGCTTAAATTTGAAATGCATCGGTTGGATTACTTGGACAGCATTTAAGCAGAAGTCTGAAAACAACAATAATTCTAATTACAGACTCATCCACAGTCTAGAAGGAAAAGCTCTCGGATTGCTGGCCTGGCAGCTCTCTGGGGACAAAGGCTTCACTCTACTATCTGTCTGTCTCCCATCTCCGTGCCTGTTTACTAACCGGCAAGCTTCCTGTGCTGCAAGGTGACAGCTCCAGAGTCGGCCAGAAAGCAGAGGAAAGGAGAGGGCACTTTTAGCCACGGCCTTTATGAAAGTCCCATGAACATTTCAGTTCAGGTTTCAGTGACCAAACTAGCTATAAGGAAGCCAAAAGACAATACTGGTGGTAAGAATTTAGATTCTGTTACTAGGGAAATAGAAAAGGCTCCATGTTGAGAGAACAGCTAGCATTATGTCGTCAAGGAGCTCATATGTTCAATGTTTATTATACGATCTTTGTTAGGCACTATTCCTAACAACAAGGGAAAAGAAAAGAAAAACTTCCCGTCTTCATAGAAATTTACAGAAGTAATACTATATGGTAGGCAGGATCCTCCTCCTCCTCCTCCCACAAGGTCTCTTTATAGTCGTAGTTGGAGCTCACTATGTAGACCAGCTGGCCTGAAACTCACAGAGATCCACCATCCTCTGCCTCCCTAGTATTGGGATTAAGATCGACTCTCTTATAGTTTACTGTTGTGTAACCAGGCTAACTGGCCCAAAGCATTCAGAGCTTCTACCTCTCTGTAGGAGTACTGGGATTACAGGTGATCACTACTGCTCCTGGCTCTTTGTAGGTTCTGGGGTTTCAAACTCAGGTCCTCACACTTGTGAAGTGAGCTTTTTACCTTCCAAACCATCTCACCAATAAAAACAAAACAAAACAAAACAAAACAACAACAACAACAACAACAACAACAACAAAAACACTGTTATGGTCGGTTTTCAATGTGAGGCACATTTAAAGTTCATCAGAGCTACAGATGAGCAAGAGACACCAGGCCGAGCTGATGTCTGGTGTCTGCTTGTTTTAAAACTCTGAGAATTGGAATATTACCATCCATCAGCTTCATGGCTGACCCCACTACCAGAAAAGGGGGCAGTACCAAGTTATCCATCAGACAAGGCTTTTAATTTTAGACTAATAAGATGAGGCATTTGGAAAGAGGGCTTTGCTAGATTGGGAATCTCTAAAGGCCCAGCCTATGCTGCTTCAAAAAAGGACAGAAATTTCTCCTGGGCAGAGATTTAAAAACTAATGTTTTATGCCTTTTCTCTATGCTAATGTCCCTTTCTGCAGATAGGTGTATTAAAACTGCTTTATGTGCTGGCTGGGCAGTGGTGGCTCTTGCCTTTAATCCTGGTACTCACTCGGGAGGCAGAGACAGTGAGTTTGAGGCCAGCCTGGTCTACAGAGCTAGTTCCAGGATAGCCAGGGTACACAAAGAAACTCTGTTTCCAAACAAACAAGCAAGCAAACAAAACTGCCTTGTGTCTCTTGAAAGTGAGGGTCTTATTTTCCATACCAGTAAGGGAAGCAAAATTTGAGCATAGACCAACTCTATCCAACATACATGCCTTTTAACCTCTGTACTATAATGTTCCTTGTCAATTCCTTCATGCACTTGGTAACTCTATTTTATGTGCATAAGCAGTTGTGTGCATGTGTTGGAGGCCTTGGCAGTTGGGCTTAGTTCTCACACTTTTCTCTGGTGGTGAGGAAGTAGTTGAACTGGGGAGGAAGAGGCTGGCTATGTACATCCAATGGAGAAGGAGAACATTATTACAGACAAGGTCTAGAAATTGTCCAGATGCCCTCACAAGTAGGAAGTATCCTCTTTCTCTTTTAGGAACTATAGCTTTGATTGGAGACAGTGATGACATCACTAGTTGCTCAATACAGAAACCAGATGTCATCGCCTACTCTTCTGTCACTCCCATATGATCAATGTGTGCTTTTGACTAAGCATCCTAAAGTGCGTTTAGATTTTGTCATCTCATATTCACCTCTGCCATGGCATTCCCACCTCCATGGCACTACCCAATCTTGGCTACTACTCAGTATGTAGTTATGAGTTTGGTTATATTAAAAAAAAATTCTCTGGGAGAGAGGTCAAGCTACTAAATTGAATTAATCTATACCTGTCTTAGGGTTTCTATTCCTGCACAATCATCATGACCAAGAAGCAAGTTGGGAAGGAAAGCATTTATTCAGCTTACACTTCCACACTGCTATTCATCACCAAAGGAAGTCAGGACTGGGACTCAAGCAGGTCAGGAAGCAGGAGCCAATGCAGAGGCCATGGAGGGATGTTACTTAGTGGCTTGCTCAGCTTGCTTTCTTATAGAACCCAAGACTACCAGCCCAGGGATGGTACCACTCACAATGTCCCTCCCACCCTTGATTGCTAATTGAGAAAATGCCTTACAGCTGGATCTCATGGAGATATTTCCTCAACTGAAGCTCCTTTCTCTGTGATAACTCTAGCTTGTGTCAAGTTGACACACAAAACCAGCCATTACAATTGACCTCTTGTCAACTTGATACATAAACACCTTACTATTAAGCCTCAACCCTTACTTTCTTATTAATCCCCAAGATTTAAATACCTTTAAAAGTCCTACAGTCTTTGAAAATTCTTACATATTAAAAATTCAATCTCTTTAAAATATCCAATCTCTTTTAAAATTCAAAGTCTTTTTTACAATTCAGAGTTTCTTAACCGTGGGCTCCACCAAAATACTTTCTTCCTTCAGGAGGGAAAGATATCAGGGCACAGTCACAATCAAAATAAAACTCTCACAGTACAATATCTGGGATTCACTCATGATCTTCTGGGCTTCTCCAAGGGCTTGGGTCACTTCTCCAGCTGTTGCTGCTGTTCTTGGTGCTCATCTCATGGTACTGGCATCTCCAAAACACCGCAACTAGGCTTCACCAATAGCCTCTCACAGGCTCTTTTTGTGGTGCCAAGCCTCAGATCCTTTGCATGACTCCTTCAGTCCTGAGCCATCAATTGCAACTTCAACTGAGGCTGTACCTTCACCAATGGCTTTCCATGGCCTCTCACAGTGCTGAGCCTCAGCTGCTCTTCATCACCCTTTCATGTCTTCAAAACCACCTGGGTGACTCTTACATATTACCAAGTCCTGCTGCAGCATGAGGTACAACCTTGGCTATCTCTGGAACACAGCTAGCTGCTTTGTGCTCTCAGAAAACACTTCCCAGAAGATTTCATCCCTATGATGCTGGTCTCTTCTTAAATCACTGCTGATTTCTTAGCTCCAGCTAACCAGCATCAATAGTCGCAGTAATGCAAAGGTTTCACCTTAGTAGTTCTGGTATCTTGTTAATCACAGCTGACTCTTCAGCCCCAGCTAACCAGAACCACAGAATCTTCAAAATCAAAATACCAGTGGCCCTGATAAAAGTCATTAATCTTCCCTCTGAAATTTCACAAGCCAGGCCTCCATCTTCTGCATTGTTCTCAACATTATCTTCCAAGCTCCCACAGAGCTCTTAACATCCCAATAGCTCTTCTAGCTTAATGTTCTTCCACAGTCCTCCCCAAAACATGGTCAGGTTGTGATGGGAATACTCCACTATGCTGGTACCAATTTGTCTTAGTCAGGGTTTCTATTCCTATACAAACATCATGACCAGGAAGCAAGTTGGGATGATTTCAGGTTACTAGACCAAAGACATGGTATTTTTTGGAGAGAGGCTCCGTATTTGTGTTAATAGGAAAGGAGAAAACACTCTGGACTCTTTCCAGAGTTATATTCATCATATATGACAGGGAGAGACCTCCTGAAGATCTTGGCTACAGAAAAGAAAAATTTGAGAACATCATACAGGGCAGGTAACTTGATTTGCTGATTCCTACACATGGGAACAGCCCAGTAATTGCCTTAGACATAAAAATATCTCTATCCAAAACTCCAGCTAAATAAATCTTGGAATCCTTAAGATTCTTCGTGCCCTCTTTCATATGGCATGGAGGGTTTTCCTCCATGACAAGGGCATATGAGACAGACCACAGCCAAAAGCCACAAGAGGAAGAGATGGCCAAAATATAGGTACAAAGGAAAAAGCAGTGCCAGAATAGCTGCCCAAAAGGGTCCATGGGCAACACAGATAAAATATAAACTTAGTAAGTAATAATCCAGAGGTATCAGTGGAGAGAGTGTGGTGAGCTTTTGGGGCCACTTCTAGAAACTTGGCAGGAATTTGACATTGGGCCTGGACAAGGAAGTAGGCTTCAGGCAAGAAGTTGACTTTGGGGTAGGACAGGGAAGTAGGCTCAGATATTTTGGTCATCCTGATAAGCCCTAAAAACAGTGATCAAGGGACTTCATTTATTGTCTTGCTTGTTCCTTGACTATTTGTGTTTATTGTCTTGCTTGTTCCTTAACCTAGAACTGACCCTATTACTTGCATGTAATTGAAATGGTGTAAAAGCAGACTGGGGCTGGGCATGGTGGTGCACGCCTTTAATCCCAGCACTTGGGATGCAGAGGCAGGCAGTTTTCTGAGTTTGAGGCCAGCCTGGTCTACAAAGTGAGTTCCAGGACAGCCAGAGCTACACAGAGAAACCCTGTCTCAAAAAACCAAAAACAAACAAACAAAAAACCAAACAAACAACTAAGTTTCACAAAGTAAATGGATCTAGGTGAAGAACAGCTTCTAATCTAACTGGAGATTAGGCAGCAACTAGCCAGGCTGCTAGAATCTGTGGGAAAATGTTGGTGCCTCTAACATGATTAAAGTTTAGACTTGCTGAGAATATGTCTTGTTCACTAAGACTGCTGACAATTAGGCCCTGTTCCCAAATCAAAGAACATACCTCTAGCAGGCAGCTCTAAGGGGACAGTACTGGGCAACAGGTACCTACTAAGTAAGTCCTGGTTCCTTTATGAGGAGAAGTATAATTCTGTCTGATGGGCAGGTGGCCCAGGGTATTCCCTGGAGAAGAGTTGCTAGAAAAGAACAGCACCAGTCAACTTCAAAAGAGGCTATGACAATATCCGTGTTAGGTAAATCATCGCCCAGTAATCCAAAATGGCCAGACTTGCCAGGTTCCTTTCAATTGCTCGAAGTATAACATGGTGCTGGAAGCTAAAAGGAATGTAAAGATGGCAGGATATGTGGAATGTTAAATCCTAAGGCGTCTATACGCTGTTAAAATGCCCTGTTGGGGCTGGTTTCTCTTAGGGTGTTAGCCAGAACTGGATGCATGGTGTTAAAGAGCTTTTTCCTTATTCCCTGGCTGTTTGAGTCTTCTCAGAGGGGTGGGTTAGTGTGGTGGGAACCTACCTTGCTGCTTCAGTAATGCCTCAAGTGTACTCACAAACAGTGTCACCATGACCTTTTACCTTCTTGAAGTTCCTACACTGCAGGCTCTGCTACCTAAAATTCTCATCAGGTACTGAGCTACTGGACACAGAATTCCTTTTTCAAAATCACACTCCCACTGCTAGACCAACCCTCAAGGGAAGGGGAAGCTTTTCTAAACTAGCAATTTGGAGCTTGTAACATTCTTTAAAAATGTGAAAGTCTTTATATTGCAACACAAGAGAATATAAATGTCAGTGAGAAGTTTCCTTTCCTCTTTAGTGCTGTTGAGGCATCACCTGATTTCCACTGAATATGCCAAGTAGCTAGTAAAATATCTCAAGTTAACATAAAGTATTACATTTTAGGGCTAGGGTTGTAGCTCAAACAAGTGCTTGTTTAATATGTGAAAGGCCCTGGGTTTAGTTCTGAAACCACAAAGGAAAGGGAAGGAGGGAAGGGGAAAAGGGTAGTAAGAGGGGTAGTAAGAGAGTATCTTTTTGTAGTGTTGCAGTGCCATAGCGATAGGAGGGGTGGAGTCTGGAGGAGGGACTGAAATGTCTGAGTAGGACTGAGCAAACACAGCTAAGAACTTTGGAAAAGCAAGCAAGCAAGCAAGCAAGCAAGCAAGCAAGCAAGCAAGCAAGCAAGCACACTGTACAATTTTTCTCGTTACCTGAGGGCAGACCACTCCTGTGAATCCAGATGTGGGTGATACAGCTGGTCAGAACCTTGCTGCTCCAAATAGGATCTGTATAGCAGGTTGTGTGCACAGCCAGGGTGCTTATTAAAAATTCAGACTCGCGGGCTCCACTCCAGGTTCACTGAATTGCAATTTGCATTTTGCCAAGATGCCTGGCCCATGCATGCACACATTAAGATCTCAGAACCTGGTCTGGAACAGCAGCAAGGAGGACGGAGGAGCCAAAGTGAACTCCAAGGGATCCCAGTGGCAGAGCAGCCAAGTCATTGAAATAAGACACTTCTTTTCCTCACCCTTCACACATTCAAATTACAAGCAGTCTGGCCTATTTATTAGCAATGCAGCCTCATGTAAATTATTTACCTCCTCTTTGCCTCATTAATAGAGCTCTGTTGTCACTACAAATCCAGTGCAAACCTGCTAATTGCTATTCTTTTTTTTTTTATGTATATGAGTACACTGTAGTTGTCCTCAGACACACCTGAAGAGGACACCAGATCCCATTACAGATGGTTTTCAGCCACCATGTATGTGGTTGGTTGCTGGGAATTGAACTCAGGACCTCTGGAAGAGCAGTCAGTGCTCTTAACCGCTGAGCCATCTCTCCAGCCCTTGTTTTTAACTTATAATAAAGTGGAATTGCTGTTTTTAATCTCCATACCCTGGATGTTAAGTTTTCCTAACTAGTACAGATAGTATTTACTCTTTTTTTTTTAAAAAAATATTTTATTTATTTTTAGAGTCTGGGTGTCTTGTCACACTAGTTGACTTTGAACTTGGCTTGTAGCTGATGGTTTCTCAATTCTTTTTTTTTTAAGATTTATTTATTTATTTATTTATTTATTTATTTATTTACAGTGTATACACTGTAGCTGTCATCAGACACTCCAGAAGAGGGCATTTTTGTTATGGATGGTTGTGAGCCACCATGTGGTTGCTGGGATTTGAACTCAGGACCTTTGGAAGAGCAGTCAGTGCTCTTAACCGCGGAGCCATCTCTCCAGTCCAGTATTTACTCTTTATAGATGGCTTCTTTCATTCAATATTATGCCTATGCTGAAAGACGGATTGAAGAAAGAGAGACTGCAGGATGAGTCTGGGCTTCTCAAACAGCAGAGGGTTCAGCCTCTCCAGCACTGAACACTGACAGCTTCCTAGAAACTCTTTTTATTGCTAAACAAAATGCACTTTTAGCAAGTCAATTTCTATATCAGACTTCTTATCCGATATAGGGGTTGTTTTGACAGACCCATCATCTAAGCATTTATGCCCTGAGAATCCTTTAGAAAAACAAAATCCCCTTAACAATCCCTGACAAACCCCGGCAGTGGTGGCACACACCTTTAATCCCAGCATTTCGGAGGCAGAGGCAGGTGGATTTCTGAGTTAGGCCAGCCTGCTCTGCAGAGTGAGTTCCAGGACAGCTAAGGCTACACAGAGAAATCCTGTTTCAAAAAAATACCAACAAACAAACAAATAAACAAACAACCCCCCCAACCAAAACAACAATCACTGACCAAGACTACTTCAAAGCATGGGAGCAGCCATCACTCCAGAATTCATGCCAGACATGATGGTTCTGCTAAAATTTTGGTTCATTCATTCATTCACACTTGCAGGAGCTCTCAGCCAGGCAATGCATGTTTTAACCCCAGTATTAGGAAGCAGAGGCAGGCAGATCTCTGAGTTCAAGGCCAGCCTAAGACAGTAAGTTCCAGGACAACCAAGGTTACACAGAGAAACCTTGTATCAAAACCAGCAAACAAGCAGGCTCTCAGGTTGTTGCTATGTATTAGGAAGTGTATGCATGTATATATGTATGTATGTATGTATGTATGCATGTATGTTTGTGTGTGTGTGATAATACAACACTCCAGCTTATTTTATAGATAAGAGCACTGAAGTAACTGACTTTTTCATGTCATGTGGCAAACAAGTAGAAGAACTAAAAATTAAACCCAGTCTGGTTTTCAAGGTACTTTTACTTAATTGGTAGAGTGCTTAAACCCAAATTGAGTTTATCTCAACAGCCTTTGCTCTTTAATGAGAGTTAAATGTGGCTGATTGTGGTGGCATAGGCCTTTAATCTGAGTGCATGAGAGGCAAAAGCAGGCAGATTTCTCTGCTTTTCAGGCCAGCTAGGCTGTATACATAGGGCTTTTAAGATCAGCCAGGAGCACACAATGAGACCTTGGCTTTAAAAAAAAAAATCATATTTTAATTACATTTTAGTAATTCTTTTTTTTTAGTTTTTTTAATTAATTTTTTTGAATTCTTTTTTTTATTAGCAATTCTTTGAAGTAATAAAATAGGAAGTAGAACTTATATACCAGGTGCTATTTTTTAAATATTAATTATAAATATTAAATATAAAATATTGTTATAGCAGTCATGGAATATTTGATAAGAGGCCAAAAAGATTAAATGAAGTAACTTTATGAAATGAATTAATTGAATGAATTAATTAAATGAATCTAGTAATTGAAATGAATGAAATGCTAAAAAGAAAGACCACAATGTTTGAATTGCCAATGCATCTTAGTGTCTCTGTCAATATATTTCACTGCATTTAAAATGTTAAAACTAATACGTATATAATATTGTTTGCCAAACAATAATTGATTCAATTAATTCATTTCAATATACTCACTTTAGAGAGCAAGCAACGGGTAGAAGGATCAAGAGTGTGCTGCTGTCTCTCAAGAGTGCTTTCTTGCACCAGGTATAGTAGCTTATGGCTGTAATCCTGGTAACTCCAAAAGTTGAAGCACGATGGCCAGTGGGTCAAGACCAGGAGCTGGGGAGATGGCTGAGCGGGTGAAGGGCCCTGAGGACTTGAATTCAGATCCTTAAAACTTAGGTGAAACTCTGGCAGCAGCAGTTAGGGTCTATAAGCCCAGTGCCGGGTGAGGATGACCAGGGGTTTGAACACGGGAGGACCACCCGCCGTCTATCTAACACTGTAATCTTCAGGTTCAGTGAGAGACCTTGTCTCTCAATCAATCAATCAATAAGATGGAAAAGATGATAAACTGTTTCTCTGCTGGTGAATGAATATATTCAAGGCACATTAGATTATATTAAATGCAGGTTTATTGGGAAGCTGCTCTCCGGCAAGTTACTGGCCCCAAGGAAGGAGGCCAGGGAAGTCACCATGGGAATTAGGGAGAGAGCACCCAAACAGAGAAAGAAGAGTAGGAGAAGAAGAGAGAGGAGGGAGAGGAAACCAAAATGTCTGGATTATATAGGGAAGAGCCTCTGGGGGAAGGGCAGCCCAGCTGGCAGGCTGGAAAGTATAGGATTGGGGGCAGGGTGTGCCAAGTAGGGACTAGGGGATGCTGGGAGAACCTGAAAGCCAGGTTTGCTTTGACCTGTAAAATATATACCTTAGTCCCTTGTCCTGGGGTCCAAAACCAAACAAGGGTGACTGAAGAAAACACCAGATGTTAACATCCAGCCCCTCCACAAACACTGACACAAACAAGCACACTCTTGTACACACACACACACACACACACACACACCACACACACACACACACACACACCACACACACACCACACACACACATACACACACACATACACACACACCACATACCACACACCACACACACACACACACACACACACACACACACACACACACACAATTTTTGAAAAGTGTTTTCTGCTCAAACTAACTTAGGAAAATACCAATACATGTGTAGGAAATAGGAGACGTAACTAAGCAGTAAAGAACACATATTAAAGTTCTGACCTAGCAAACTGTGGGTTAGCAAAATACATTGTAAGATCAAATATGAAAACTTTAAAAGTAAGTAAAATAAAGCAGTTTTTAGCTTGGTGTTCAGATAAGAGCAGAGGAGCTGAACAGGATTTGAACTCCAGTGACCTGTGGGCACTCCCCTAGACCACACCCACTAAACAACCAGCGGTTTATCAAAGGACCAAACAAAGGTATGCTAATCACCCCAGCTGCACCAACATACACCACTTTTCTAATTCCAATTAGAATATATATATATAATTTCTCTTGTCAAGTAGAATCAGTATTTTTTTTCTGTTTTTGAAAACTTCATTTGAACAACATACGTTTTTGAAACTTCAAATGAAACTTCAAATGTACTCAGTGTCTAGGAAGTAATTTTTCCGCACGTAAGTTTGGAAAGCTTTTCTAAGGATGAAAATTCACAACAGACGTCTTAAAACAGTAACAGTAAGGAACCAATTACTGCTACCATTCTTTAGGGTTGGTTTTTGAAGACCAGGTTTGACTGAGTGTAACCCAGGTCAGCCTCTCACCATCTTCCTGCCTCTGACTCTCAAATACAAGGGTTACAAGCGTGCACCACAGTCCCAGCTCTGAACTGTGATTTTAAGGATGTTTATTGAAATATTAAAAGAAAAAAAAAAACAATGCTGACAAAGATAGGAGATGTAGTCAGTGAGCGCTGGAATGCAATGAGTGCTGTTTATCCACAGGTGGGTTTTCTGATGGTCGTCCCTGTTTGACCAGGCAAAGTCACACATCAGTCCTTTGAGTCCATGCTGGGATTAGACTAAAGGCCTTGAGACTGCCAAGCAGGTGATCTGACCCTGAGCTATACCTCTAGGGCTTGTATATCTTTACTCACTTCTCTGAATTAATTTTGTGGGAGGGACGAGGGAGATGATTGATGTCTTTTTCTCTTTTTAAAAAATACTTTTTAAAAACTTAAGAACAAAGAAGAATTCTGAGCAAACTTATTTGTGGCTTTTGTCAATGTAGAATAGTTCATTTATGCACTGAACAAAATATTTTAGTGCTTACAAGGTAGAGTTAGTGGATCTCATTGATCTTAGTTCAGACTTTCACAGCATTTCCTGTTACATATATTTACATAATTCATAATACCTAAGTCATGAGACATGATGTGAGTTACCTATTTGAATATATTTAATACATATGTTTATATAGTATACTACATAGCATATGTGTGTGGAGCATTCACTATTTTAAAATGTCTTTTAGAGTAGTTTTAAGTTCACAGCCAAACTGAGCAGAAAATCCTGCTTTCCCACACATCCCACTATATCCCTCTCCAGGACTTCTCTACTGTCAAAATCACACACTCGTGTGACACATTTGTTACAATCAATGAAGCAGCACATCGTTACCACCCAAAGTCACACTTAGTACTAACATTCACTCTTGGTGTACTTTCCCATCCATGACAAGTGTATGTCATCGACCACGTGGATCATACACAACAATTGGCAATCGCTGGAATCTTTTGTTTTTTACTTTGCCATTCTCAGAGTATCAATGTTGACATTATAAAGTATGTTGACTTTTTAGATTGGTGAATGAGAAATTTCTTTAAAGATGATATTTTCCTTGTGCTGGAGGGATGGCTCAACGGTTAAGGGCACTGGCTGATCTTCCAAACCTGTGCAAAGCAAGATCTACTTGGTACTCACAACCATCTGTAACTCTAGTTCTGGGGAAATCAGATGGGGGAATCAGACGCCCTCTTCTGTTCTCCATGGATACTGCATGTCCGTCCTACCAGGGTCTTTTTGAAAGATTAACAAGTGCTCTAATAGCTGAGCCAGCCATCTTTCCAGCCCCTAGAGCTCTGGTTGGAAAGCCAGGTTTGAGCAGACTAAATTTAACCAGATGAAGTGCAACAAAGTTGATCATTATTCACTTATACCCAGTTACACCAACTTTCTTTGTCCTTTCTGTGTTACCCACCATACTGCATGGAATCCTTTGCTGTAAAGGTCTAGGAAAGATTTGGAAAAAATGAAAAATGCTACAAAATGCTCAAATTGAGAAATTCATATCCTTGACCAAGTTCAAGGAAGTATTGAGAACACACAGCATTGTTTTGTATATGACTAGCAAACACATTTTAAGAAAAAGAAACCTGGCCTATTATTTTTATTTGTAAGATGTCACTGAGTGTGAGATGCATTTCCATTTTGGATTCTTGAAAATAATGGATTATTGAAAATGTGTTAAGAATGCTTTAAAAGTGGGCCTTAGAATTGATTAATCACAATCGTGGCATTTAAAACCCTGTGCTATTATTTCTATGTATGGATTCCATCCTGCTGTAACTCTATTAACCAGTAACTCTCAACAACTGGAAATTAATTTCGAAGCATGGTTCTTTCCCACTGATTTTTCACCAGTAGAACAAAGGACACTGCAAACCTTAAGGATTTTTTTTTTTTCCTTTTTCTTTTTTCGAGACAGAGTTTCTCTGTGTAGCCCTGGCTGTCCTGGAACTCTGTAGACCAGGCTGGCCTCGAACTCAGAAATCTGCCTGTCTCTGCTTCCCAAGTGCTGGGATTAAAGGTGTATGTCACCACTGCCCGTCATTTTTGGATTATTTTTTAAAAGTAACTTGAATAATAAACAGTTTAAACACAGAACAATTGTAAACAATATAGATGTATCCAGGCTGAAGAAACAAATGGAAACATTTACTACTAGCTTCTCCCAGTTGCGACTTAAAGTTAGAATACTCTTGTTTTTCCACCACAGGGATTCATTGAATTTGCCCAGCCTGGCCTGGAACCTGTGTGTTCAAGTTCAGGTAATTCTCCTGCTTCAGTCCCAGAAGTAACTGGGCTACATACAGGCTTCTCACACAGCCTAGCCTTCATTTCCCCATTTTCAGTATCGTGCACATGCATAATTAAACGTTTTAGTAATAGCAACATTTAACAGCTTTTTAAAAATGGAGTAACGTAATTTAACCCAGTATGACTAAAATCTATCATCCCAGCAAATAATACAAGATTTATGAATGAGATGGTTTGTCAGCGGTGTACTGGCAACACTTAACAGCCTAGCACTGCTCGAACTAGCTACATTTCCATAACTCTCTTGGCTACATCTTAGCCAAATTACACTCAGCTGCCCTAGAGAACGCACAATCTTGCGCGAATTCAGCATCAAGCGATTCTTCCAATTCTGAGTTTGGGGATTCCTTAAATAACACAGTCTCTTGGCTCCTCCGGATTTGGCCAAGATAAAGTGTAGAGGCGGCGCGTGCTGCTTAGAGACAGTGCAGGGGGGGGGGGGACCGCGGGCGCGGGCGGCGGCAGCGGTTGGTAGCTGCCGGGCGGCGAGCACGCGGGGGCAGCTCCACCCGTGGGCGCGCGGGCCGGCACCGAGGCGCGAGGGCGCCGCCCCGGGGGCGGGGGCACGGGCACCGGGCTCCAGAGGGCGGGGCAGGGCGGACCGCATCGTGCCGGGATTCGGACGCCGGCAGAGAGCACGGACCAGAACGCAGAGCCGCGGCGAGCGAAAGGGACGACGGCGACGGCGGCGGCGGCGGCGGCGGCGGCGGCGGCGGCAGCGGCAGCCCAAGGGTCTGGACCACGGGAGCCCGAGCGCGCGGCAACGGCCGCCTAGAGCGCGCAGCGCGGTCAGCCTGCGCTCGCAGCACACCAGCGCGCGCACGCTAAGGGGTGCGCGGTGCCGAGCGCGCGCCGAGTGGCCGGGGGCGCGCAGGCCCTGCCCGCCCCTTCCGTCCTCACGCCCGCCGCCCCGCCGGCCCTTCCTCTCCCACCTTCCACTCGCGGCCCGCGCCCCGCACCCGGCGGCCCCCGCGTCCTCCTCCCGCGGCAGCGCTGTCCGCGGCGGCCGGAGCGGGCCGGGCCGGGCCAGCGGGCCGGGGGATGGCGCTGCTGGACCTGGCCCAGGAGGGAATGGCCTTGTTCGGCTTCGTGCTCTTCGTGGTGCTGTGGCTGATGCATTTCATGTCCATCATCTACACGTGAGTTGGAGGGTCGGGGCCTCGGGGACGAGCTGGACTGGCAGGCGTGTGTGCGGTGGAGGGTAGCGTTTTGCGGGGATAGAGAAAGCTGATCCCCAAACGGCCCCCTAAATCGGTCTCCTTGGGGCGGTGCGACGCGGGGTCCTGGAAAGGGAATCGCGCTGGAGTCGCGACCCGACTCCTGGGTTGCAGGCGACTACCGAGCTCTAGGAGAGGAGCCTGCTTCTCTGTCTGGTGGAGGGTTGTCTACTTGGTTTGATTGTGTAGGAGATTCGTGTGATTTTTCTTCCCATCTGGGCGAGGATGTATGGTGTATTGTGAGGTTTTCCGCTCCCTCCGCGCCGGCCACGTCTCTATTATGGAGATGGTCCTTTACACTCTTCCGGGAGCTGATCACCACCACCCCAGGCTTCCCAGTGGATTACCTCCTTCCTAGAAGAGCTATGTGTTTAGCTAGGTGTGTAGCACCTGCCCGCCTTGAAGAAGGTCCGTCTCCGAGCCAGTGTTATAAAGCATCGAGTCCTGTCAGCGTGGCATTTCAGTATCATGTCTTTATTTATCTTTTTTCCAAGTCTTTATGTATTGGCTTGTTTGGAGTTACATCCTTAATCTGTTTTCCACACACATCTCTTCATTTGGCAGGTACCTCCTAAGGCCTACTAGATACCACCTGGAGTTGGGCTGGGGACATAGGTGAGAAAGCAGGACAAAACTCCTGCCCTCATGAAGCTTACATTCTAGAAGGATGAAACATGATAAAAATCTAAATAAGGTTATTCCCTATAAAGCTCATGACTAAAACAGAACAGAGTGAAGGGGCGGAGAGAGACATGACATAGGTGGCTGAGTTTTGATCCATCAATGAAATGTCTTTAAAATGAAGCCTGTTTAAATGTGTAGAGATGAACTCACTTGGCATTTTAGCCTGAAAGAGGAGGGAGGAAATTTATTTTTATTTATTTATTTATTTATTTTAAACTACCAGATAGGGATAGGCTAGAATAGGCTGTATGTTAATGAAAAACAGGGAAGGACGTTAGGCAGTTACTTTTTTTTTCCACTATAGAAAACATGTGCTTTTCTCCGATTGGTGTGCCATTTCCTGACGCCGAGAAAGACAACACCTGTATAAGATAAGCAGACAGGGTTTTGTGGGGTTTTTTTTGAAAGTGAAAGAAAACATACCCCGTTTGGAATTTAGAAATGTAAGCAGTATTCATTTTAACTACATGGGCTCTTTAAAAAGCAATAGTTATTTTATCAGGAATTTAGACAGTACAGAAAGGAATAAAGAAGATAGTTATAACATACTAAAACGTTACCTTGTTAACCATTTTTGCCTACCTTCCCAATTAGGTATATATATATCAGGCAGAAGAGGAGAGAGGAGATTGTACCATGTCATGACTGTTGTTCCATGGCCTGCTTTAAAATCTCCCCTACTGACTAAATGGTGTTTGATAAGCAGTACAGGGCACTGTTCTAGGTGCTAGAAGTTAAGCATGAAGAACCAAACACCCCAAGGCTGTTGCTTGTCGGGAGCTGCCTGCAAAGCAACCTGACTATTGTTTTTCTCCTATCAACAAATGTGTGAGCTCTCTCCATTAGTGTAGGAAGATGCATGGCATTTTGGCTTCTGAGCTTTTAATATTCATTTATTGTTTTTGGTAGGCAATTCAGTTGATTTAAGCAACACTTAAAAAGAAACAGTTATATTTGTATTTCTTAGCTTTTTCCTGTGCTGGGAACCAAACCCAGGGCCTTCTGTATTTTGGGCAAGTGCTTCATCCCTAAGATATATTGCTAGTTCCTGTGATGAATTCTTTTTTTTTTTTTCCCTCGAGACAGGTTTTCTCTGTATAGCCCTGGCTGTCCTGGAACTCACTTTGTAGACCAGGCTGGCCTCGAACTCAGAAATCCGCCTGCCTCTGCCTCTGGAGTGCTGGGATTAAAGGCGTGCGTCACCATGCCCCTGCTCTGTGATGAATTCTTATACATGCATCTCTTTAAATCACATTTCTTAGGGGGAAAAAGTATTGGACCAGAAATGATACATCTTTTAATCTTTGTTACAATGTTGCCTTATAAAATGTGATAGCTATTCCTAGTCCTGGCCGTCAGGTGATGGGTATTTCCCTGTTCTGTGTTCCTTATTCTTCACTATTTCTTCTGTTTTGATTTTCATCCATGTAGTTATTGGTTCCACTAAGTTGCTTTTCAGATATGTATATGATAATTTCATTTAGTCATAAATTATGTGGCTATAGTCTTTTGCTTATACTGCAGTCTATTACCAAGCTCCTGTGCTTTTGTGGAGGTAACTCCTATGTTAATCTGTCACATGCTGTTGCTTCTCCTGTCTATTTTATTGTCTCTCACCTTGAAGCTAGACAAGTGTTCTGCTTTATGTTCCCTTTTATCGTCTGCATTTCCAAGTATTGTATATATTAATTATATGTTTGTTAGTCTGTTTTCTTCTACTGTTGTGAATTTTCCCTTTTAATTTTCACATACTACACTGTGATTTTTCTCAGCATTTTTCTTAATTTTATTTTTTTATTGTTTTTGGTTTTTGGTTTTTGGTTTTTCGAGACAGGGTTTCTCTGTGTAGTCCTGGCTGTCCTGGCTGTCCTGGAACTCGCTCTGTAGACCAGGCTGGCCTCAAACTCAGAGATCCACCTGTCTCTGCCTCCCGAGTGCTGGGATTAAAGGCGTGCGCCACCACCAACCGGCTCTCAGCATTTTTCTTTGTTATATAACGAGATCTAGAGCCCTAGTTAATAATCCTTTTCTGAGATAGGGTCTTACTAGGTAGCTCAGCTTATCCTGGAACTCATAATGTAAACCAGGCTGACCTTGAACTCACGGAGATCCATCTGTCTTTGCCAGGGTTCTAGAATTAAAATCGTGTGCCAACCATGCCTAGTTATAATTTTACATTTTGGAGCATAGTACAAATATTAGCTTTGTTGAAGTGCTGTAAAAAAAGCTTTGTAATAATTATTATTTTTTTTAATACTCCAGGGTGTTACCTTTAAATGTTAAAACATTGTGTGTGTGTGTGTGTGTGTGTGTGTGTGTGTGTGTGTGTGTGTTACAACTTCACAAACAACCTGCAAGAGTTAGTTCAATTTTTTCCCTTATACCATGAGGGGGCTCGGGGCTGGGGATTGAACTCAGGTTATCAGGCCTGGTGACAAGCACCTTTACCTACTGAGCCATATCTCCTGCCTCAATGTTACCCTTTTTATACACATAAGAGCATATTCTGGGTTGAGAGTGCTGGCACACAGGCAGGTAGATTTCTGAATTCACGGCCAGCGCGGTCTTCATAGTGGGTCTCAAGGCCAGCGTGGTCTTCATAGTGGGTTCTTCTAGGACAGCCAGAGTTGCATAATGGAGAGATCCTGTCTCAAAACACCAAAATCAAACGAAAGAAAAAAATTTCCTGGAAAGAGATGTGCAAATCAAACACCCAAAGTGTCTAGATCTCATTGTATAACAAAGAAAATACTGAGGAGGAAAGTCACAGTGTAGGATGTGAAAATTAAAAAGGAAAATTCACAACAGTAGAAGGAAACAGACTAACATATATAATTAACATATATAATACTTGGTGCATATCTGTAATCTTAGCACTTAAGGCTGAGACAGGAGGATTGCAGTGAAGGCTAGCCTAAGGAATATTATAAGACCCTGTGTCACAAAAACAAAAACTTTAAGGCAAATAACTAGCAGTCAAATTTGTATATAGATTCAGCCGTACTCTTCCTGAAGTTTCTGATATTTGTTTGATAAGCTAGTTAGTTTCTCTCTCTCTCTCTCTCTCTCTCGTTTCTTTCTTTCTTTGCAGTCTGGTCTCATTGTCACTTTTTTTTTATGTATGGTTTCATTAAAAAAAAAATCGTTTCCTAGTTTGATGGGAATTGTTTTCAGGTGGAGAACAAGGTTGTTGTTGTTGTTGCTGTTTTGCTTGCCCTCTCCTAACTGGACATGTAAAATTGCAGTTGAGTCTCAGCATTTAACAAAGTTAAAAAACTATGGAAATAGTATTTTGTTTAAAATGCTGTGCAGAATCATCTTTATTTTATTAAAAGGATGTATTTTCTGAGTATATGTTCTGTCTGCATCTCGGCTGTCCTTTTAAGACAAAGATGTAAGCAGATGTTGGTGCCCTCTCCCTGAAAACTCGTGCTTGCCGCTGGCTGACGAGCAGTTGCCAGGCTTCTAAACACCTAGCTTTGTATTGGGTGTCAGGTCAGCAGGAGGGCCAGCTCCCAACTGTTAGAGAAGCATGAGCAGCATCAATACGCAATAAAAATGTATCAATGGCACCTGCTGAATCCGTTCTAGTGTATCTTCTTCTAGTTAGAGAAAAGTCTTGGCCCATGTTTTCAACAGTGGAGCTAACCTTTGATTAATACATTGACTGTCTCTTACTCAATAAAGTTATTTGTTCTGATTTCACAATTCCCATAAGCACCCCTCCCCCCAATAAAGGGTGGTTGTCTATAAAATGGAAACAGGTGTTTCCCATGTTTTGAATTGGTCTCTACTGATGGATATCTATCTCTACCACCCACTTTGTTCCTCTCTAACTTTAATACCAAATGGAGACACAGGCATTTCACAGTATTATTTTAGATGGCAGATATTTATGGGAAGGGTCTTATTTCCCCGATTTTTGATTTTCCAAAAATAGCAGGTGATTATAGTCTCAAGCAGTCAGTGTGAGCTAAGTGGTCTTTATGGGTTACTTTGTTTTTCCTTTTGTCAGAGTGAGTTTGGTTTCCTAGTTGGGAACTGAAATGAAGACATACAAAGGTCTGAAAGCAGTTGTCTTCTTCCCCTGGAGGCATGTGGAAGCCATCCTTTGGGATGGTTGATCTCTCCCCATGCATTCTTGTTCTCTCTTCTTCCTTCTCCGTGTACTGCTTGTCTTTCCCCTCTCTGTGGGTGCTCTACTGATGAGCATTAGACACTCATTTTTGGTTAGCTGATTGGAAGTGACAGGCCAGCATGGGAATAGTGCTTTTAAAAAATTTATTTACCTTTATGGGTATGTTTACTTTTATGGGTATTTTGCCTGCATGTATGTTTACTTAGCACGTGTATCACTGGTGCTCGTAAAGGCCAGAGGGACTGGTGTTACAGTCTTTTTTAATTTTCTGGTGTGTGTGTGCGTGTCCGTGTGTGTCCGTGTCCCTGGCTGTCCTGGAAAGCATGCTCTGTAGTGCACGCTGACCTTGAACTCCGGAGACCTGCCTGCCTCTGCTTCCCTAGTGCTGGGACCAAAGTGATGATCCTAGAGAGAGTGAAAAATACAAATGATAACCCAGCTTTACTGTTCAGTAGTGGCTGTCTTAATGGTTGTCCTCTGCTCCCCACACAGTTGGTTCCATTCATCTTCATATCTCCCTTTCTGCTTCACTTTTCATATTGTAAGCTAGTTATCATTTGGAAATCCTGGGTCATGTGCTTCAAATCTTACGTGACTCCCAATGCCTTCAGGTTAAACTCAGCCTCTTGACACAGGTCACTGGGAGTGGAGCCAGGACCCTGCCCCTTTTCTTCAATGGCATTGGTTACTGCGGTCCTCGCAAGGTGCACTATTTTGTCTCCAGGGTTATCGCGCCTTCCTTCCCTTTCCCCTTCCTTGCCCCTTTTCTCTCTCTCTCTTTAAAACATTTTTTTTTTCTTTTTACTAATTCAAGACTTGCGTTTTGTGAGTGCTTTGGAGTGTCACTTCTCATGTCTTCCTGGGGCTTGGGAGACATTACTCATTGAAGCAGAGTGATTTTTCTCTTTCCTGTGTACATTGTAAGTTTTTGAGGATACAGATATTGACTCATTTACCACTGTGTTTTCAGGATCTACTAAGCATTAAATCACTACTTGTTTAATGAATGTGTGATCTTTTGAGTTTCTCTAATAGCTGTACACACATACACACAAACATACATTGGTTTCATGTAATACGTAAAGTTATATATATGTCATATATATTATATAATGGATACATAGCCGTTATTTCCATCTCTCTGGTGGTAACTGCGGTTTAAGGCAAATGGTCAAAATTTGGGATGTATTTATTGGACATAGTTTTTTTTTTTAAATAAAGTTGAACCAAGTGAAATCTTGTTCTCACTTTGTCTAAACCAGTTGTAGGTGAAATAGGAACTGATTACATCAGTCAGTCTGTTTACATCAGTCTGTTAAAGATTTCCTAAGGAATCAGTTGTCTTGCTAAAAAATAATTTTACATTCAGTTCTGCCCTTTGGTGAATGCAGAGCCCAGGGCTAGCCAGGGTTGGCTTACAAATATAAATGCCACAGAGGGTCCCTCTTCTCTCTCCATCCACAGTGTTTTCAGATACTGAATAATTTAAAGGCTAGGGTCTGCTTTGAATGGGAATTGTGTACAAATAGGGAATGGTTCATTACTTCTGGTGGCTTTTGCCTTCATGGTATGTTGTGTATTTTTTAGCATTATCTGGTAGGTCCTTCTTATGAGCTCCCTTTGTTGGTAGCCATCAGTAAAGCATCACTGTCAGTTTCCTGTGGACCAAGTTAATTGTAGCTTCACCAGAGGGTTAGTTTTGTTTGTTTGTTTGTGAGGCTGGTATTGAGATCTCCTGCTGGCTGACTCTTTTACATTCTGTGATATTCGAGTCCATTGTCCATTGGGACACTTTGTGCTTTCCTATACGGTTAGCTAGCTCCCTGTTATCTCTCTTTCTCACCGGAACCTGGTGTCAGCAAAGTTACAGTTGCACTAAGATAGGCTTGAGCGGCTGTGAAGCACATTCAGATGCCCATCTCGAAATGCTAAGAGCTCCGTGGCAATAACATGAGTCACGACCCGACCCACACTGATCATAAACACAGCAACAGCCTTCCAGAGTCCAATTATGTGTGGCAGTGATGGCGGCCACTAATCGTTGGGGATAACTGTCATGGGCAAGCTGATCCCACAGTCAGCCCAGTTTGATGTGAAATATTAACAAGCACAGTGTGGAACACGGGGGAGAAATTCTGGCCTTGGAGCACTTGGTTTATTGGAATCACACAGCACAACTTATAAAACAAAAAACAAAACAAAACAGAAGGAGCATAGTCTGGAGCTATGAAGCCAGGTGACCTTTGCCCTGGAAGGCTATATACTCTGGGAAGCAAAGGAGGTGTCTCGCCTTGTTTAAGATTAGTCTGCCATCCCCCCACCCCACCCCCCAGGGCTGCTCCCTCTCTTCTGGGCTTCTATCCTGCCACAGCTTAGCCCAAACAAAATTGCAAGGGGTGGGGGTGGGGGGACATCAAGTCAGAGCTGTTGGTGAGTAAGTCTGAAAGATGGGAAGGCACAGAGGATGGGTTACAACCAGGAAAGCCTCAACTGTGCTTGCCAGAGACTTGGATGTCAGGGTGAGGCCGACATTCAGAAGCCCCCCTCAGTCGGGGGGAGTTGGGGATCAGGTCGAAGCACATGGAGCTTCCTGCAGAAGTCTCCTCCTGCCACCCCTTCCCCTGCTGCTCTGAAGAGACCCACTCTAGTTCAGTGGAGAAGGTGGGACTCCAAAGGCTGTTCCTTCTTTCTGCCCATGGCGTTTGGACTCTACTCCAGCTTCACTGCCCTGCAGCTAGCAGGGCCAGCCTTGCCCACGGCGCTTATAAATACCTCCCTTCCTGGCCTTGACAGTGGCCTTGCCTCAATAACCTGAATGCCTTTGTTATTGTTTGAAGGTGACACTAGCTCCCAGTTGGAAGCTTTAGTCTGGAAATAATTTCTCTTGAAAAAGTATACCTTTT
This sequence comes from Mus musculus, assembly GCF_000001635.26. Classification (NCBI taxonomy): domain Eukaryota; kingdom Metazoa; phylum Chordata; class Mammalia; order Rodentia; family Muridae; genus Mus; species Mus musculus. The sequence continues at coordinate 59,197,545 of NC_000070.6, forward strand.
TTTTTTTTTTTTTTTTTAGAAAATTTACTGCATTTAATAGCTCCCAAATTGCCCACTTAAGTTTGCTCAATAAAGAGTGAAACCAAAGCCACTGCCTAACTGTATAATAGGACCATTCACTCCGTGCTCAGTGTATTCTTGAAGTTGTAATAAAAGCTGATTTATGAATATTGAATGGATATATTTGTTAAAAGGGGAGATACTTCACTAGAAAAAGAATATTGTTAAGAAGCTAGGGCCAGGGCTGGTGAGATGGCTCAGTGGGTAAGAGCACCCGACTGCTCTTCCGAAGGTCAGGAGTTCAAATCCCAGCAACCACATGGTGGCTCACAACCATCCGTAACGAGATCTGACTCCCTCTTCTGGAGTGTCTGAGGACAGCTGCAGTGTACTTACATATAATAAATAAATAAATAAATAAATCTTAAAAAAAAAAAAAAAAAGATTGTTTAAAAAAAAAAAAAAAAAAAAAAAAAAAAAAAAGAAGCTAGGGCCATGCAGTGGTGATACACACCTTTAATCCCAGTACTCTGGAGATAGAGACAGGTTGAACTATGAGTTCAAGACCAGCCTGGTCTATAGAGTGAGTTCCTGGACAGCCAGGGCTATACTGAGAAACCCTGTCTCTGAAAAGCGAAAAAAATATTATTAAAATCTGTATCAGAGCGCATACTTCCCCTAACAAGAGCTAGCCTTCCAGGTATTACAGTAGTCGTGGAGAGGGGCGCTCACCTCAAGGGCAGTAGAAAGCTGGTGGGTAGTCTCTGCTCCTGAGGACTGTACTAGACTGTACTATGCAGTCTTTCTCTCTCTCCATATCCTTTACAGAGTGAGATTAGCTTGGACTTGCATACTAATGAAGAATTACCTTGAATATTGTATCTGCTATAGGACAGATATTATCCTGCCTGTGTCTCAACTTCTTCACCTACCAGGCCTAAATGAGGGAGTTTTTTGTGGTTTGGGGACCCAACAGCTGAGACAGGTTCAAAAGATGGCAGGTACACAGAGTTGGGACTCTGCAGAGCCTCTGTCTAGAAAACTCATCTGTCTTAGAAGAGCTTTGCACAAACCAAGCTCCGCACAAACCACGCAAACCAAAGAACACTAGCAGGCCGTTCTTAACTCGTAATAATTTGTTATATTTAATGTTTTTTAATCTCATGCTTGTATTGTGATACTTTCGGATGTCCACAGAACATTTGTTTACTGCAGTGCTGGGAATTGAACCCCAGGCCTCACCTATGCAAATACTCTTCCCCTGAACTATGCCCCCTAAAACTTAGAAATTGAGGTTTTAGACCATATTTTCACTTACTGTGTTTTTGTTTTTGTTTTAGAATGATTTATTTAGTTTATGTATATGAGTACACTATAGCTGTCTTCAGACACATCAGAAGAGAGCATCAGATCCCATTACAGATGGTTGTAAGCCACCATGTGGTTGCTGGGAATTGAACTCAGGACCTCTGGAAGGGCAGTCATTGCTCTTTAACCACTGAGCCATCTCTCCAGCCCCACTTACTCTGTTTTAATCATTTAATCATTTGTGTTCTCTCTCTCTTTCTCTCTCTCACACACACAATCTATTTAATTTCTGTTTTTCTCTCTTCCACTGTTTGACATCCTTAAATTTAAAGTCTCTGAACCCTGATAATTCAGAGAAGTTGCAGGTGGCAGAAAATGTCCTTGAATGCCAACACTCATCCTTTTTTCCCCCCATTTGTTTGTTTGCTTGTTTGTTTGAGTTGTATTTGGTATTAGCTGTCATCAAATGTTTATTTTCAGCCAGTATTTCTGGAACTACCCTGCCAGGTAGACACCATTATGCACACATAAAGAAACATCTTGCCCACGGGCACACTGCTAGTGCTCTGAGTTAGAAATCCTGGCAACCTGCCACCAGCTCAGGCTTCAAAATCGGCTCAGCTGTGCACTGCCAGAGGCAACCTAAAAATAACCCGGAAGTGAACTGAAGTGGACCACGTGGTGGCTATGGGACCTATCTGACAGTGGGTGACAAGCTCCTCCCCTTTCACAGAACATGTGCTGTCCCTCCGACTCATCTGTCCATCTTACAACTGCTACTCTTGGGAAAGTCCCACCTCCCGCCTTTTCTCCTTACAGTCACCAGGTCTCTGGGGTCTCCGGCTCGGCTCTCTGCTTTGCACTTTGGAGTGGCAGGGAGGAGTTTGGGGACTTAAGAAACCTCAGTTGCCTGGTTCTCACCCCTGGAGGTTCAGCACCAGGAGTTTTTAAGGTCTGTGGGGGATTTTGATGAACAGCCCCTGGTGGCTGTTTACCCACAGGTGTGTCCTGCACCTGTCACCTGTCTCTCTCCACTTCCTTCACTTCTCCACTTACTTCAGGACCCACAGTTTGCCCTCACCCTTTGCCTTGGCTCACCTTGCTTGGCATCACGTATCAGTCTGTCCAGTTGTCCTGGATCCATCCCGTGGCTTTAGCGTCTCAGATTTCAGGATCTTGCAGAGGGCGGTGGCCTGCCATGTGGACAAGCACTACTTCACATTCACGGCCTCGGGTCCCGGACTGGCAGCACTTGCTGTCTGTGTTTAGTGCTGTCTGTTGCACCTTCTGTGTCGTCATCATCCTACCATATTTTTGGCAGATAGTTTGAATTTTTGGCTTGTGTTGTGGATCCTATCAGGCCAATGGCGTTTTTTTCTTTTACCCTCTGACTAGCTCTTTGGCCCTAATCTGTATATGCAGACATTATTACAATTTCCCCCCAGGAAAGTCCTGTCCCATCTCCTGGTCCCTTCTCAATTCTGTAGTTTTAGGAAAACAACAGTTTCACGATTGTTATATGTCACCTCCCATTTATTTATTTTTCTTTTTGTAAAGTTTTTAAAATTATGTAGTATTTACTTAGTGTCATATGTATTTGGGGATGCCATGGTAAACATGCAGGGGTCAGATGGGCAGTGTTCGAGAGTCAGTTCTCTTTGTTCTATGTGAGTCCCTAGGTCTGCACCCAAGACTGTCAGTCAGTCTTGGCAATAAATTGCTTTTTATCTCCTGAGCCATCTTGTTGGCTCTAGGTACTTAGTTTTTAAATCTGCTTTTAGAAATCTGCCTACTTCTGGGCTGCATCTGATGCCTCCTAAGAGTGAACATTTCATTTCCTGACCTGTCTCTTTGGCAGCATCTATTGCTGTTGTTTAAAGAGACCTCAACATTTGTTTTTATTTATGTGCTTGTGCATGCCTGCTTGTTGTGTGTGCCATGTTCATCTTATGGCTGTCACCACAAGTTCCTTGAGTCCAACCCTGAGTCATCAGATCCACACGATCTCTCCAGCATGGTCACGCAAGCCCTGTGCTTTCTTGATCTGCATTTTCTCTCACCCTTCCCTTCCTGTGTGCCTTTCTGCTGGTGTTTTAAACTATGCGGCCTTTCTTTGCTTTTCTCCTTCTGGATGGTTAGAGCATCTCACCCTGCCTTCCACTCCCCTGCCTTCTGCCCCACTCCCTGTACTTTGCTCTTCCAATTTAAAGCACACACACACAATCCCAGTCGTCATCTGATTTGGGTCTTCCCTGGTTATTTCTTGCTGTCTTGTCAACCTTGCCTGTGAAATGGAAGCAGAGTTCACAGTGGGGAAGAGGCATCGGCACATTGGGATATGCTAAAGTGTACTTTGTATTTCACAAGTTGGGAATGGTGAGGGCAGTGGAGTGGACCACACACTCAGGCCATACCCAGCAAAACCCTTGTCCTTCACCCACCTCCATGGTGGTTCAAGAGTGCTTTGCTGGTGGTACCCTGTTTTAGCACTAATTTGACCAAAGTGAGAAATACCTGCTCTAAGCACTTGGAACCACTGTGATTATAAGCACACACGGGAAGTCTGGTGTCTTAGAAGCACAACGACAATGAAAAGCAGACCTTGAGTCCCTGTGACATCCCCAGGCTGGTTTCAGTGTCCTGATTTAGCCACCCATTCTGTTTTACCAGGGTTTTGCATGCCTGGCCATTTTTACAAGATGGAGACATTTTGAATTTCACTTTCCTGAGTTCTGGGTATTTTCCTGCACTCAGCTCTGTCTAAATGCAGGAACTGTGCCTGGGCTCCCAGGCCAGCACGTGGCCAGGAGGTGATCTCAAAGAAGTAGTGGGATGGTTGTGGCACTCTCCTCCTTGGAGCCTGTGTCTCCCTTGACCTAGTAGTGCTCAGTGTCTGTAACCAATCTTTTCAAGATTTTGTCAGAATGTATTTGGGTGGGAGGGCAAATCCAATTTGTGTTTCTTTATTTTGTCCAAAAGTTGAAGTCCAGAGGGAAGACTTGGGTTTCTGATGCTTTGTTAAGTTAAAAGAGAGACTGCATGCTGTTTGTAATAGCCTCAAACTAAAAGCAACCAGGTATCAATAGCAGGTAGATAGATGATGCATGCACATTAATAGAAGGAATTCTGAAATGAGGATGAATAAGCTATAGACCATCAGTAAACCATTAATGTGGGCAAATCTCACTCTAACATAATGGTAAACAAGAGAAGCCCTATATAAAAGGGAATTGGACATGCAGAGGGGGTTCTGGTAATGCTGTTATTTATGACCTGGTCACAGGCTGCAGGGAGTTCTATCTTAGCAAACTCCTTGAGGTGTTTATTTATGTCACTTTACATTAGTTACCAATAAAAGCAAACAGTGTGAAAAATGGTCAAGGACAAGCCGTATGCAGTAGTGGTTCTGCAGAACTGGGTTCCCAGCGTGAAGCCCGGAAGGGGAAAGTGCCATCGAGAGTCCCAGCAACCATCAAGTCACCTGCTCCAAGTTGCTGACAACTGAGATCACTTTTGAGGCACCACGCGAGTGGTCTATTTACACTATTTTGAGAAATAGAACTGTGGATTTGGTTTATGACACACTGGTCCCCGTCTAAGGAGTTCTTTCTGTATGGGAGAGGTGTGATAGACAAAGGTACCCTCTCCTAACTCTAGACGTAGGTTTGTTGACATGTCTGAGTTGCGTGGAGTATTTGTACAGTTCTCTCCTTTAAACTACAAGTCTCTGACAGTGTCTGTTCATCATGTGTGTGTCTGTATTCAAGTACAAACGGTAACCTAGCATACACTGGGGCTCAGACTCTGTTGTTCAATAAAAGAATGCCAAGCATAGTGCTAAATCTGCATGGTTTTGGTTAAACGGACATTCTTTTGTGCTTTTGATAAATATTTCAAGTACCCCACACCACAGAGCTTTGTCAGTTATATTACATAAAGTCAAAACTGTGTTCTCCAAAGTGGGATTGCATATTCTAGGGAGGGTGTACTCCGTATTGACCCCTTGGCATACAGAAAGGAGTATGGCAGGGACTGGCTAGGCAGAGAGAAATGGTAGTAGATGAAATTATTAAGGTTCTAAACTGTGGTTTGGTTTTAATTTTGTGAGAAATTTCTGATATGGCCTCTAACAATTCTTTTTATTCATAAGCCTAGACGTGAACAGTACTGCATTATCAATATAAATATCCCGAGAAAAAAAGGAGGTGTATAGTCTTTTTTTTTTTTTTTTTTTTTTTTAATTTTCAAGACAGGGTTTCTCTGTGTAGCCCTAGCTGTCCTGGAACTCACTTTGTAGACCAGGCTGGTCTCAGAAATCCACCTGCCCCTGCCTCCCGAGTGCTGGGATTAAAGGCGTGTGCCACCACACCTGGCTGAGGTGTATATTCTTAAAGCAAGATATCTTTATAAAAAGAGGGGAAAGGAAGTAGAGCTTATTACTCTAAGCTTATGCCCAAATCTAAAAGTTGCAAGACTGTTTTAGTTCAGAAGGTCCCTGCTGCTGCTGCTGACTTAATTACAGCCTTCCAGATACAGTGAATTATTAGGGGACTGAGTTTGTATATAAATTGATTGTTCAGCACATTCACATGAGAGATTTAAGACAATGTCTTAGCATGAAATGGACCAATAGGAATGAATCACCAGATTTTATCAGTGTAGGGATTCTTCAAACTAAAATAACTACCAGATGATTCATGTCGCTTTTGGGTAGATACCAGCAGGCATCCAGGTCAGCATATAGTAAATAAATATACCTACAAACTCATATTTATTGAGGTATATTTGCAAGAGTCAAGCTACAAAGCCTAATGAGTTATCCATCAGCAGATAAATGGATAAAGAAAATATGGTATACATTTTATTCAGCCTTAGAGAACAACAGAATTGCAACATTTGCAGGAAAGTGGGTGGAACTGGAGATCATCGGGTTAAAAGAAATTAACCAGACTCAGACAAATACCATTTTTTTCTTGCATATGCAGAATCAGATGATGATGATGATAATGATAAATGTATGTGGGGGTGCATTGATCACTGCCCAGATGATCACCCCATTATTAGGGGGAAGGTTTTTATTGTGAATAAGAGAATATCGGGAGCAGACAGAAAGAAAGCAGACTGGACATGGCCAGAAGCAAGAGAACCGGGAGCACAGAGAGTAGTGGTTGGAGGCAGTTAGGGTCTGTGCCATTATAGAGACCAAACGGGAATCTGGAGAGAGGGAGGGGAGCCTGAGCTGAGAAGGACTAGCCTTTGAGAAGTGTAACAAGTACTTGTGAGCAGAGACTGAGGAAACCTGGAGGCCAGCATGGGCTTTGAAATGCAATCACTGGTGCACACCCCCTCTCCAGAGGCAAAGGAAATGACCTTTTGGGGATGGGAAGCCCATTTTGGGGATGAGGAATGCTGGCTTTTATCTAACCACCAGAAATCCTTCTATAGTCCAGCCTGAGCTCATTTCTGGACATCCTGACTTTCTGAGACCTAACAGTAATAAGGCATGAAAACAGAAAGGGGGTGGGGTGGGGGCTCTAGCAGCAGGTAGGGACAGAAAGGGGGGGAAGAGAGAGAGAGACAGAGAGAGAGAGAGAGAGAGAGAGAGAGAGAGAGAGAATGAATAATGGGAGCAGTGACTGTCGCCAAAGTACACTGTATCCAGATAGAAATAGATCCTTTTGATGAGTGAAAACGGGTCAATAAGTTGCTAGCCTTAGACCTTCTCATCCTGTTATCTTCGTCATATTCTCTTCATGATTTCTGGGTGGGTTTGGGGGCACTTTATTCTCTCTGATGCATTTTGGGATTTTATCTTCCACTACTGTGTGCAGTCTTTTGTCTCGTGTGAATGGCATGTAGAGCAATGGTTCTCAGCCTTCCTAATGCTGCGACCCTTTAATACAGATCCTCATGTTTGGTGACACACACACACACACCCCACCCCAATAACATCATTTTGTTGCTACTTCATAGCTGTGGTTTTGCTGTCATGAGTCATAGTGTAAACATCTGTGTTTTCTGATGGTCTGAGGTGACCCTGTGAGAGGGTTGTTCCACATCACCACAGGTTGAGAACTACAGACACAGGAGCCGTGCTTTGTTTTATGTAGTCCTGGTTGTCTTGACAGTGTCATATTCCTTCTCCAGGCCCAAGACCGCAAAGATGTTTTCTAGGAAAACTTTTGTCTTCATAGTCTTATGTTCGGTGTAACTAAATCTAAGATAAGTAGTGTCTCCAACTTCCTCTCAGGGCTCAGAGTTTTCTGCTTTGTCTTTCAAGAATTCCAGACACAAGGGTGTCAAACCAGATTTCTTTCTTAAAGCAGGCTTTTTCCAGACTGACAAGCTATAGTATAGTAATAGGAGGGCTAAGGCAAGCTTGGGCTCCAGCCTGAAGTCACTGCAGGAGTAACAGGGATCTATATATGTGGCACTCATTATTTTCCGTGATTTGAACCATGGCAGCTAAACTGCCATGTGAACTTTGTTTTATGCCCGCAGTCCAGGTGCCCTTTACTAGATGACTGTCTGCAGGCATCCATCTAGTCTGCTATTTTGTTAGCAATGGGGGAAACATTTTTGTGTGTCTGTGGTCATTAGTGTTAGAGTCTGCTTTTGGTTGTGTTTAACACCGTGGATGGACCCTGTAGATCTATATTCTCCAAACTGTCAGTGACACGTAAAAATTTACATTGTTACAATCTGCCATGGCGTGGCACTCTGACGTACTACAATGAAAAATAAATTGCTGGTCACACGCTTGGGTGTCGTGGTTATGTCAAAGCGCTACGTTTTAAGTTTTCTGAAAGACTTTCTTCTATTTCTTCTCTTTTTTTCTTCTATTTCTTCTCATTGCAAAGCAGTAAAGCACCTGGCCAGTCAGTCTATACTTGGCTAGTGGTCAGTCATCTAGCTTTTGTTTGCTGCTGTAGATCAGAAGTTAACTCTTCAACCTTGTTGGTTTCTGTTTTTTCTCTTGTCAGTAACATAGTTTCTTTTACAACAACGATGTTTCTGTGGCCCTAAGTGAAGCAGGTGTTTGCTGAGGAGCACTCTGTCTTCCTGCCTCAGGGAGCCAGCCTAAGCTGACTGTCTGTCTGCATGTGTTTCCCTTACTGGTGTGCTTCCAAATGTGTGCTTGACACACTTGCAGCATCTGTAGTACCATTCTTTGAAGTGCAGATGTGCTGCCACTAATGGGCTTTTGCTCTTCTAGAGGAAGATCTCAGTGGGCTTCCCCACTCTTGGCAGGACTTCTGGCTGGCTGGAGCACTTGTAAGATGCCACTGATTCCAGAGATGTCAAAGCATGGAGACACCTGGATCCCAGGACTCCTCCCAGGCAGATCCGGGAGTGCCCCTGCATCTGATTACTGCTGATGCCTGGAGCCTGGCTGATGAGATGGGACCTACTGGCTCTGTTTTTGTAGAAGTAGGGAGGGAGAAACTCCAGCATGTTCTCTCTTCTCCAACTGACTGGGTATCCCTCTTTAGGAGCTGTGATACCTTAGGCATGGACCAGGGTAGTGAACCTGAGCCATCTGCTCAGTGGTGCTGGTATATCTTCTGGTGTCATTAAGACCCCCCCCCTTTTTTTTAATCTGAGGGTTTTTTTTGTTTTGTTTTGTTTTTTGTTTTGTTTTGTTTTGTTTTCTTTCTACTCTGCCAGCCCGAGCTTATTGCCAGTAGACATTTCATCTGTCCTGTTCTCAAAGTGCGCTCATTACACTCCCATATTCTTCTGGCACATACAGTGCATATAAAGGTTTTACCTACTTTTATAGCTGTTTGGTTACTTCTTGGCAGTTTGAGAAGCAGGGTAATCATGTGTAGGCCAATATTGTCATTTGTTTTGTGTGTGGGGGTGGGGAGGTGGGTGTATGTGACTATGTGTGTGAGAAAGAGAATGTCCCGGTATCTGCAGAGGCCAGATACAATATAAAAACCTTTGGGTTTCTTATCCTATCGGTTTCAATTTTACTGAGACAGGCTTTCGTCCCCCCACCCTGCTTGACTAGACTGGTTTGCTGGTGCTACTGTATTCACATCCCATTGGGATTACACACACCACACCCAGCTTTTTACATGAGGGGATCTGAACTCAAGTTCTCATGCTTGCATAGCATCTTACCCGCAGAGCTATTCCCCCCCCCCCCCCCCCCCCCCCGCCCTGGCCCTCCAAACCTGCCCTTCATTGCCTGTGAGTGCCTGCTCTGACCCTGTGGCTCCTAAGCCCTGGGAGCACAGCAGTGAAGGATAAACATCCGGGGAGCATCCATGTGCTGGCCAGCATTGGAACAGCCAGCCTGCCTGCCTGCCTGCCTGCCATCTATCCTCCCTCCCTCCCTCCCTCCCTCCCTCCCTCCCTCCCTCCCTCCCTTCCTTCCTTCCTTCCTTCCTTCCTTCTGGGTTTCCTAGACCAGAAGCTCATTTGGTTTGTCTTTTCTTAGTTTTCAGTCAGGTTTCCTTGTCAGAAAGATGTCAGCTTTGGAAATTCTCGTCTTGGTGCTGGGGTGTTATTATTGCACAGTTGGCAGAGGGTTTGCCCAGCATGTATGAAGCCCTGGGTTTGGTCCCACAAACTGGGCATGGATGTGCATGCCTGTAATCCTAATACTTAAAAGGTGGTCAGAGGAAGTTCAAGGTTATCCTTGGCTATATGAAACCCCCCTCTTCAAACAAAAACAAAAATCCAAAAAACAAAAGCCTCTTCCTTGAGGTGCCCAGCCCAATGCTTGTGGGTGTGCCTGGCTTTGTTCTGCCTGCCTCTTGCTCCTGGTTCTTGTGTTTAAGCCTTTATTAAGATATCTAACCCAACTCTGTTCAGTGATTTATCAGTCTGTGCTTCCTTTTGGTTTAGCACCAGCACATTCTCTAGAAATAACTCTTGTGTTGTTTTTGTGTTTTAGCCGGTTACACCTCAACAAGAAGGCAACAGACAAACAGCCGTATAGCAAGCTCCCTGGTGTCTCTCTTCTGAAGCCACTGAAGGGGGTGGATCCTAACCTAATCAACAACTTGGAGACATTCTTTGAACTGGATTATCCCAAAGTAAGTATAGTGCTATCCCTATGAGAGATGGGCTACATCGTGGGCTTACTTATTTATTTGGGGAATTTTAACACTGTATGAGGCAGGAGCCTTGTTGTTTTATAAACATCAAAGTTGGAAGTTTTCCCAGCCTATATTCTGTAAGTAAATGCAAAGAAAGGCCAATTTTGGGGAATGAAAGAATACGTGTGCTGATTGTGAAAACAGCCTAGCCTGTCCCTTGGACTCCCATGTGCCGCTGTCGTGCAGCGTAACCTCACATTTTGGTTCCTCTGCATCATCCCATCACAAAGCTCAGAGACCTAGTTCTGAGGCTCTTTTTATATTGTATCACATCCTTGTGTATGTAAATTGGCGGAGGAGAAAATTGTGTTGCTCTTTACTATGAAATGAGTAAGAGCATATGCCAGACACGGTCTCTAGACTTCCATAGTCTAGTTCAGTTTCTGAGTTAGAGAGCCTGAGAAATCTGTCAGAGGTTTCTACAGCTACGGGGCTTTTGTTCCGACAGGATTCTACCTTAAAAGCATTAACACGATGGTAAATGTAGCTCAAAATCATCTAGTTCTTAAGTAGAGGAAAAAACAAATATTCAAAATTGCCCTGTAGAGCTTTGAGTTCAGAGGTGTTCTTTAAAATCCTCCTTTGCGTGTTCTTTTTCTCAGAAGTTACACAAATGAATTAACAAATGAACTTGTCACTTGCCCTGGGCCAGCAACTGTCGTAGGGACCAGAGGTCTTACGTCCTTACAGAATGTATATTCTGTTGTAATTCAAATAACATTTTCTGTAAAACCTGGTGTGTAAGTAATTCTTTATAAATAGTAACTTAAAATATTTGTACTTGAAGAGTGGAATGTACCCCAGTAGGGCCCATGCCTGGCATGCACGAAGCTCTGGGATCCATCCATCACCAGGCTACACATAGAGGTGTGGATGGACAGACAGGTTCCTGGTACATAGGGAATTTGAGGCCAGTAGTAGTGGTGGTGGTGGGTGGGTATTTTTGCTTGATATGCGGTATTATTATTTCATACATTAAAACACATTTCATGACTTAGGGCATAGCTTGGTAATAAGAGTGTGTGCTTAGCATGTGCAAGACCCTGTCTTCCGCTCCCAGAACCACCCTCGGAATTCTGTTCTGAATGGTGTTTTGTCCTCTTGACTATAGACGAGGTTTGTGTCGTCCCTAATGTCTGCAGGTCTGAGTCAATGAGATTTTCTCGCACACTTATACATTGTTATTTATGCATCTAAATTTACTCGTAAATACAAAGGGTAGCATTCCATATACTGCAATTTCAAGTGTTAAGTTCTTAAATATCAAAGGATTAAGTATTCTTAATTTGGAAAGGGTTTTTGTAGTTCCCCATCTTGCATTTCTTCACCTGTGCACATCTCACAGTTTGAAAAGAGAAGGAGAAAGTGATTGATTGCAGCCCCATGGGCGCTGGGCTGCCTTCTCCCTCCCCAGCTGTCATCTAGATAGTTTCAGTACTTCACCAGCTCGTCCATCTCCTGAAAATTTAGAAAATCAGCCTTTGTAAAAATATCGTAAAGATATATTTTCAATATGTACTGTGTTTTTAATATGTATCTATGTCTAGTCTTTTAGAATATAAAAAACACCCAAAAAGTTACTTTGTGTATTATTAGCTAGGAAAGCTTTTACCCACATCTAGTGTTTGGCCAGTTATAATTGGAGGGATTTAACTGCTTCACTGTGGAGATTCTTAGCAAGTAAAATGGTTCCTTCACAGACCATGAACACACAGGTGACGCCTCATTACCGTATGGTGCTTCAGAATACACTTAAGGGTGGTTCTTTCTTCAGTTTGCTAGAATTCTTGTTTTCTTTTTTTTTAAGCCTGTCTTAAGTGCCTGCTCCTGGATAATGAGAATTGAGTTTTCTTTGCAGGGTGGCCAATTAAGTCATTTTTGTTTTTAATTTTGGGATTAAGTTTGAAAGGTGTATTCACGATTGGAAGTGTTCAAGCCTTGTGATGAAATAAAGATGGCCTCTGTATCTCCCTTCAAAAATTTTTGGTATGGAACTAGAGGGGCACTCAGTAGTTAAGAGAGCAGACTATTCTTGCGGAAGACCTAAATTTAATTCCTGTTACTGGCATCAGGCAGCTCACAACTGCCCTTAACTCCGACTCTGAAAAATCAGACTTTTATGGCGTCAATAAAATGCGCAGACACATTTTACACAGAGAGATACATGGTAAAAATTTGATTTTCTTTTTGTGACTCGGTTTATCTCTTTTTCTTCTCATTGAGTGTATTTTACTATTACATTTTAAAGTTCTGTCTTGCTTGGGTAGGAAGCCCCAGTAAGCCTTTTCCATCTGTGTGTTACAGTCATCGTGCTTAGGATTAGAAGCACTTTGCTCCTCCACCTGCCTGTTCACACCTGTCAAGCAGTGCATATTATAAAAGCATTAAGGAATTCTCTAGGGTGCCTGGCTGCGTAGCTTAGTAGATAGGAAGAAAGCTAGCTGTGAATTTGCCCTTTAAAAAGTCACTTAGCCTTTCTAATCGCCATTATTAAGGACACAGCCTTCCTCCACTAAGTGTTGTGAGACATCAGGGCTGCTTGTAGACTCAGCCCTCTGGGAAGTGTCAGGGGTGTGGTAGGATTGGCACCCTTGCTCTCTCAGACTTTTATCTGGTCTTTTGAGGCCAGGTGACTGACTGTATGACTGGCTGAAGCCTTCCTGAGTAGCACTCAGTCATCACTGAAGTGGATACTGAATGGAATAGTAAGTGGTAGAGATCATGAGAACGTGCCCCCGCCCCCTCCGTTTTCACCATCTGCTTAATTATTATTAAATCCCCACCTTATTGACAAAACCTTTCTTGACTTCAGCCCTGGTTCTCTTGTGCTCAACCACAGATTTCTTTTCTGCCAGTATTTTGGTGAGGTAAGATGCATGCTGAAGGCATTATGAGTGTTTTGTTTCTGCGTTTTGCTTTTATATACTCATCAATAGAAGTAAGTAAAGCAGGATGGGCTGCTCCGTGGCTTGAGTCAGTCCCTGTGACTTAAGCACTTCCGAAGTTACCGGACGGTTTTGGCAGGGCCGTTTCAAAGCTGTCAGAGATGCCTTTCTAACTAAACATAGCATCGAGCAAAATGAAATTGCGGATGTTTTCATGAGCTCAGTGAAGCATGCTTTTCATGGTAGTAAATGTTCACTCAAATGTTATTTTATTTAAAAAAAATTTAAACAGTAAAATAAAATTAAAAATAAAAGAAATGTAATCACATTTTGTCCTTTATGGGATTATATTTACCATTTGTAGCTCCTTCCTGAAGCAAGGCTGGATCCCAGGCGGAGTTTCTGGAGAAGGAGTGTGCTTGGTTTTGCTCCTTTTCAGTGTAGCTTTTTACACTCCTGCACGTCCTGTAAGCTTTGAGTGCATGTTAAGTGGTGCAGGTTGTGAACAGACTTGATATGCAGGTTGTCAGTGGGACGGCCCGTCAGAGAGTTGGTAGATGTCAAGCTCAGGCACTCAGGCTCTGCTGCTGGCAGAGATGTCCGTGACCCGGACGGAGAAGCTGTCTCTCTCTGCCCAAGCAGCACTTGCAAAGCAGCTGGGTCCCTTCGGATTCCTCCCTAAACTCTTAAACCTTACGTACACAGTTACTTTTTTTTTTCTTTCATCTAGTTTTTGATCACTCTAGAAATACTGACAGTGTGCTCTTCTTTTTTTGTTTTTTTTTTTGTTGTTGTTTTTTGGTGGGTTTTTCGAGACAAGGTTTCTCTGTGTATCCCTGGCTGTCCTGGAACTCACTTTGTAGACCAGGCTGGCCTCGAACTCAGAAATCCGCCTGCCTCTGCCTCCCGAGTGCTGGGATTAAAGGTGTGTGCCACCACGCCCAGCTTGCACCACCATGCTCGACTCAGTGTGCTCTTCTTATATTACAAGAGGTTTCCTAATGTTACTCTCTTCTTCTGACTAGTATGAAGTACTCCTTTGTGTACAAGATCATGATGATCCAGCCATTGATGTATGTAAGAAATTGCTTGGAAAATACCCAAATGTCGATGCTAGATTATTTATAGGTAAGTAACCAAGTCTATGTTAGCCATTTTACTTTGTTAGTTTTAAATTGCAGTAAATCTTCTTGCACATAAACTCTAGATTAGGGTACAAGGCTCTCGGTAAAGTCAGGCAGCACGCTTGCTTTGAGTGTGTTTTCTGGAGGGCTGAAAGATTTCTATTCTATCAAGGAAAGTTATGAAAAAAAAAAGGTCTGGGTTACCAAATGGCACACGCAAAAATAATATCTTACTCAGGAGTCAGGTGTGAGTAGAAGTAGTAGTTGTTGTCTTCTAATTTCTTTTTCCTTTTCTATTTTGATCTTCCCTCTGTCCATGGTCTGTCTAGTGTTGGGCTCTTGGCCACCTTAGCAGTGCTGGGCGGGGTTCCATCTTATAGAGTGTGCTTTAGTTACAATCAGCTACTTGTTGGTTACTTTTCACCAGCGTACCTTGCAGGCCAGTGTTTGCCTCTGGTAGTTCTCTGAGTAACTTCCAGTACTGTGAACACTAACCAGCAGGGGTGAAGGCTCTAGATAGATAGGCCTTGACTTCTTCATGTTTAGTGAGTTACATAGGTGGTGTCTTCAACAGTGGGGCCTCCTCAGCAGTTTGTGGAGAGCAACTAATAGCCTTGCAGTAGCCTAGGTTGTTTGGGGGATTTCATGGAGCCCCTTTGGCCAGCAACTTGATTAGATGTACCCCATTCCCAGCATTTGAGGTTTCACCTGGTGGCGAGAGATGTCTGCTCGGGGCTTTGGCTCCAGTTATTTGGTGATTTCTTTCATATACCTATCCATCTGCTGAAGCTTCTTCTGTATCGGGTTTCCATACATCCCTTCAAATGGCCCTAAGTTTTAGCTGCCCCTCCCTGTGGTTCCCATATTGTTTTTGTTTCTAAGATGTTTTCAATGGTGGTCTTTTCTCTGTATAAAAGTGAATGTGACCTGTGTTTTACTCTGATAGTCAATTTCTCCTATTGTTGTAACTAGGGTAACTTCAAAATGAGTCCTGTGGACTTTTTTGTTTGTTGGTTTTTGTCTGCATTTTTTTCCCTACCACTAAATAAAATGTGTTTATGACATTATGTAGCATGATGCTTTAAAATATGTATTTGGCATGGCTAAATCAAGTTAATTAGCATGCATCCTTAACCCTGACTTGTGACGAGGAATGTCTTACTGTCTCACCTTTGCATTTTCAGGTGGCAAAAAGGTTGGCATTAACCCTAAAATTAATAATTTGATGCCAGCATATGAAGTTGCAAAATATGATCTCATATGGATTTGTGATAGTGGAATAAGAGGTGAGGTTTGTTCTATTTTATAAAACTGTTCATTTGACGATAGAATGCCAAAAACATCCTGAAAATATATTATTTATCAGTCTATGGTTTGCCCAATAATAATTTACTCCATCATCATGTATGGTATATGTTAGGTGTACGTGGTAAGATTTTAATTTTTTTAACCTAACCTAGATGGTACATGTATTAAAACCTTTGCATTTGAAGAGAAAATCTTAACCATTAAAAACATAGTGATAGCCACTGTCTGCTCTGCAGCCCTTCTCCAGTGTAACATTTCTTGTTGGCCAGTTTGTAGCCTTTGCGCTTCTGTAATACACTATTCTACCAAAAGAGTCAAATCAATGAGCTCATGTTTCCTAAAATATGTAAACTTATTAATAAGCATTTTCATGTATTTTAAAACATTATTTAGATGGTTATAGCAAGAAGTTTCTCTCCTGGGCTAAAAATGTGTAGATTTTTGAAGTTTTATATTCTCAGAATTAGTGACTGATATTTATTAAATCCAAATGTTCTTAATTACATTAATGGACATTTTCTAAAATTCTCTCTCTCTTTTCCCTTTCTCTGTTGTCCCCTTTTTTCCCCCACTAAATTTTAGTCATCCCAGACACATTAACTGACATGGTGAATCAGATGACAGAGAAAGTGGGGTTGGTCCACGGGCTGCCGTATGTAGCCGACAGACAAGGCTTTGCTGCCACCTTAGAGCAGGTAAGTGCAGGGCTTACAAAACGTGCTTGTCACAGCAGCTCCTCCCTCAGACCTGGTTACCTGACCTCAGCTCTGCTGCCTGGTGTGGGACCCTGCTGAGAGCACCATTGTGCCTAGGAGGAAGTTCTCAGGTCCTTGGGGTCACTTACTGCTGAGCTACCCCACCCTGTGGCTGTGCATAGGGGATGTCTGGTGACCCTGTCCCCAGCTGGACACATAGCATCTTCACTGAATTCTAGATGTTCACTCCAGACTATTGTCTTCTATAATGTTCTTTTCAACAGAAAGCTACCTGATGACATATTGTAAAGTATTTAGAAAAAAAAAAAGTTCCTGCAAGTCCTATTTAAAAGAAAAAAACCCTTGATTCCCTGTTTAAATAAGTATCTTAAGAAACATATTTTCTACAAAAACAAAAAACAAACAAACAAACAAACAAAAAAACCAAGAACAAAAAAGAAACATATTTTCTTTTTTGAAATTAATATACAAAGCTCTGGATTCCTTTATGGAAGAATGAAATACATAATTTTGTTGGCTCTCTCTACTCCCTCTCCTGTCTTCCTGCCTCTACTTCTTCTCCCCCTCCCCCTTCACGTTTTTGTATGTTTTTTGGGTTTTGTTTTGTTTTTTGTAAGTTCTGGTACTTAACCAGACTAAACTAGCTTTTCACCACTGGGCTACGTTTTCAACCCTTTCTCTTCAAGGTTATTGTCAAGCTCTTATCATGTAGAGAATGAAAAACTTGTAGAGACACAGAAGAGGCATACCACCCCAGCACCCAAAGGGAAACTACCTCTGCACTGATTAGGGACAGTGAAGATCCACTTCTGTTTGATCACTTATGGCACGTGTGACTGGTTTTGGTTTTGCCTTCATACGCATTTCCCATAGTAAAGCTTCATTAAAGCCATATCTTATCCTGGACTGTTAAACAGAAAGCAACACTTGTCTTTGTCGCAAGGGAAAGGCTCTTGGTATCAGTTTTGATATTTATCCACTTCCTCTTCAGCACATCGTACATCTGTATATTTTCTTGATTCTTCTAATTGCCACAGATCTAAGAGGGTGAAGGCGCATTAGTGTTAGGACTTTGATTTGACCTTTGGCAACTTAATATCTCCCCCCCTCTCTTACTCTTATGCATTCGTATATGTGTGCTCATGTATGTAGGAGGATGAGTGTGCATATATGTAGGGGGGCGTCAGAGGTTGATATCGTATTTCTTTCTCAGTCACTTGCTAGCCTGTATTTTGAGCCATGTTTTTGCGTCTCTCACTGAACCTTGAAGCTTCTCGGTTTGACTGGACTGGCTTGGCTGGCCTGCAATGCATGCTCAGCACCAGTTTCCACAAAGTCTGGGATTGTAGGTGCACATCAAGTCCAGTTTCTTTTTTTTTTTTTTTTTTTTTGGTTTTTTGAGACAGGGTTTCTCTGTGTAGCCCTGGCTATCCTGGAACTCACTCTGTAGACCAGGCTGGCCTCGAACTCAGAAATCCGCCTGTTTCTGCCTCCCAAGTGCTGGGATTAAAGGCGTGCGCCACCACCACCCAGCTCATGGTCTCTTTCTTAACACAGCCTTGGGAAATATTTCTCTCACCGGAAGAGATTGTTAGTCTTAAAATCTTGAGTTATCTGGTTGATAAAAGGAACTACATGTAACTGTTTTAAAATAGAATACCATCATGTGCTTTTACCTTAGAAACATGCACATAGATGTCTGTATCAATGAAGGGCATTTCCCAGAATGCACCCAGTCTACTTTACTTAGAATGAATGGAGATACAACCAGAAGACTCTTCCTGCATGATAAAGAAACCTTCAACTGAACTCTAGTCCCGCCTAGTGCTGTGGCCTCGGATAACTGCTTGCCGGTTAAGATGGATGCTTCTGCTCTAGAAGTTAGGTTTGGTTCAATCACAGAAAGCTCCATTGCTTCAGTGAAGTCTGCATTGAGTGTAGGTAGCAGAATCATGTCTTAGCTGCCTTGTAAAATTCTATTACTCTGCTCTATGTGAATAACTGTGATGAAGGGAGCCTGCTGCTCTGTTCTTGAAGGTAACTAGAAAAGGCAGCATATCTGAGATATAAATAGTAAATAGGGCTTTAACAAGGGTCTAACAAGTAGGGTGGTAGTCAGTTCCAACGTGTCACAGAGAAGAAAAAGTCCAAAATTAGGGGCTGGAGCGATGGCTCAGCAGTTAGAATGAGTTCTGTTCTTCCAGAGAGGACCAGAATTGAGTTCTCAGCACCTAAAATGGGCAGCTTACAGTAACCTTTAACTGCATCTCCAGAGGATCCTGACCTTCCAATCTATAGGAACTCATTCAGATGTACATTACCCCCGTAGACTTACATGAATATACAGAATTTAAAACAATTTTAAGAAGAAATAAAATTTTCCTAAACATTGGTATCACCTATACATGCTCTGTGTATATGCATAGATACTTGTACAGACACACACACACACACACACATGCCACCAAATGTTGTAAAATCAGGAGACACTAAATTTCATTAATATTTTATATACCAGTTAATACTCTTTTATATATAAATTCCATTTTATTTGGAGTTATCTTTTTTTGGTTGTTTTTGTTGTTTTTTCTTCTTCTTCTTCTTCTTCTTCAAGACAGGGTTTCTCTGTGTAGCCCTGGCTGTCCTGGAACTCACTCTGTAAACCAGGCTGGCCTCGAACTCAGAAATCCGCCTGCCTCTGCCTTGAAAGTGCTGGGATTAAAGGCGTGCGCCACCACGCCCGGCTGGAGTTATCTTTTAATGTATTGATTTTAGAAAAGATAGTGGTTGCTTTCTGGCCAGGGAATATGCTTTTCACTCTAAAGGTAACTTTCTTGGTACTGCTGATAGCTGGGTAGTCAGCCAGACAAATCACTGCCCGAACTACAGTAGCGCAGGGGTGTGCTCCTCCTTCAGCACGTCAGGGCGCTCACTCAATCACTTGCATTTAACAGAAAGCTTTAGGGAAAGTTGGCAGGCCTCATAGTTTTAACACCAAAACCTAATTGACTATGTCCATCTGTGTTTTCTCGGGCAGGTATATTTTGGAACTTCACACCCAAGATCCTATATCTCTGCCAATGTAACTGGCTTCAAATGTGTGACGGGGATGTCTTGTTTGATGAGGAAGGATGTGCTAGATCAGGCAGGAGGGCTCATAGCCTTTGCTCAGTACATTGCTGAAGATTACTTTATGGCCAAAGCAATAGCCGACCGGTAAGTGAACTAAAGTATTTTCAGTATCCAGCAAATTCAATTGGCTTACTCTTTCCGTTCCAACCATGGGTTTGGGCTGTTTTATTTGATTCTGCTAGTGAGTACAAAGGTTAGTAATTTTGGCAGAGCATTCGCATTCAATATCTGTTGGTGCTAATAAAGCAAATACCGTCCTCCGTTTCCTTCAGATGCTGTAGTTTGAAGTGGTTGACAGGAAGCTTTTGAGAGAATGAAGGTAGAAAGTTAGAAAAATTAAAGCTCTTGGTGTAATCATAAGTCAATAGTTGCATTTTTTTAAAAGCATCATTTGAAAGAAACTGTCTACTTTTTTTTTTTTTTTAGTTTATAGGTATGAGTGTTTTACCTGCATATGTGTGTGTGTCTCTGGCACCCTTGGAGGTGAGAAGAGGGCATTTGATCTCCTGGAACTGGAGTTCCTGATAGCTATGAGCTACCATGTGGGTGTTGGTAACTGAACCTGGGCCCTCTGTAGGAGTGACAACTGTTCTTAAACTCCTGAGCCATCTCTCCAGTCCAAAACTTGGAAATTTCTTAGCGCATTATTTCATACTTTGCTAACGAGCCACCTCATCATTTAGCATTCCTCTGACACAGAAAATGCGTTTGGGTTTAAAGGAGATCACCACCCTGTGTGATTTCTTATTTAAAGATTTTTTTTTTAATTTTGGTTTTGGTTTTGGTTTTTCAAGACAGGGTTTCTCTGTGTAGCCCTGGCTGTCCTAGAACTCACTCTGTAGACCAGGCTGGCCTTGAACTCAGAAATCCGTCTGCCTCTGCCTCCCAAGTGCTGGGATTAAAGGTGTGTGCCACCATGCCCGGCACAAAGAATTTTTTGATAAGAGCATATTTGAAGTTCTTCCATATGGTGCTTAGGAAGTTCACAGTTACCTAATGT
Organism: Mus musculus; assembly: GCF_000001635.26. Lineage (NCBI taxonomy): Eukaryota > Metazoa > Chordata > Mammalia > Rodentia > Muridae > Mus > Mus musculus. The sequence continues at coordinate 59,218,131 of NC_000070.6, forward strand.
CTTCTATGAGACCCGGTCCACTTGGTCACTTTTCTTGTTTAACACACACGCAGGAATCGGTCAGAGGCAAATTGTTGAGTAGAGAACTCTCTCACTGAGTATGTTGAAAATGGCTGCACTGACGTTTCTTACACTATAAACCTAGGGGATGTGGCTCCTGCGGCTGGAATGTGATACCACCGAGGGCTGATGCAATGGCTGAAGAGCATTCAGAGCATCAGTTCACTCATCTTTGAGGACTGGGCTCGCCCTGAATACCAGCTGCAGCTTACATTTACAGTGATTAATGAGTGCAGAACCAGTCAGGCTTGAATGTGTCTGTCAACACAAACATAGATCATATTATAATTATCTTCATTTTCAGAGGTTGGAGGTTTTCAATGTCTACTCAAGTTGCCATGCAAAACTCTGGTTCGTACTCAATTTCTCAGTTTCAATCCAGAATGATCAGGTAAATCAATAAACTATCATTTTATAAAAGGAATGTGTGATGTGTGCATGTGCTTCATGATTTTATATGTGTGTGTGTGTATTTAAAATGCACATGATGCCAGGTGTCATGGCGCATGCATTTAACCCCAGTACTTGGGATAAAGAAGCCATCGAATCTCTTAGTTCAAGGTCAGCCTGGTTTACATAGTGTGCTCTAGAATAGAGTAGCCAGAGCTACGTAAATAGTCTTTGAGGGAAAAAAAAAGATTAATTTGCTTCCAGAAAAGTTTGTTCTGTTTTAAGAGAAATTGAACGCCTAAATGAATTTTCTTTAATAATTCTGAAATTAAAAAAAAAAAAAAGATAATTGAAACTAAAGCACTTTAGAAATAGAAACTAAACTGGTCAAAGTATAGACCATGTAAATGAATATACAGATATTTTTATTTACTAAATAAAAATAGAAAAGAGATTCATAAAAGCCAAACTGAGAAAGGAAGGCTGGGATGTATCTAAGTTGATAGACTGCTTTCCTGGCATGCAGACAGCCCTGGATGTCACCACCCACCCACCCACCCCTGCACAGCTTACACTGGGTGTGGTGGCATCACCCTATAGTCCCAACATTTGGGAGAAAGAGGCAAAGGATCAGGACCTGAACGTCATCTTTCACTGCCTAAGAAGTTTGAAGCCAGCCTGGGCTACAGGAGAGACCCTTTCTTAACAATACATAAGTAAATAAAATTAAAACTGTTTCAAAGAGGATAGTCTTTCCATGTCAAGGTTGACCATGTGTGTGAGAGTGGCCGGTGGGGTTCAGGATGGTGCCCGTGCAGGTGTTTGGTGGTGAGGGTTGCTCAGTTAGTTTTGTAAGCAGGCTGTTGTCTTAAAATCCTTTTTGTTTGTTTGTTTCTTTCTTTCTTTAGGTGGACCAAATTGAGAATTAACATGCTTCCTGCTACAATAATTTGTGAGCCAATTTCAGAATGCTTTGTTGCCAGTTTAATTATTGGGTGGGCAGCCCACCATGTATTCAGATGGGATATCATGGTCTTCTTCATGTGCCACTGCCTGGCATGGTTTATATTTGACTACATTCAACTCAGGGGTGTCCAGGTATGTGGGTGCACAGGAAAGGGTTCTCAGTGATCTGGGGAAGGAGCAGCGCTATTTCAGTTTAGAAAAGGCTCAAGAGAGACCGAGCAGTCTTTAGTTTCTGTAGACAGAAAGCTAAGGAACTTAGTTTGGGACTTAGAGTTAGTTCAGAAAAATGACGTGAAGGAAATCTTCAAGCTGAGCCTGCAGTTGTTTTTCACACTGCTTTTACTAATGATGATCACTGTTTTTAGACAGACAGGATTGCAAGGCAGTTAAGTCACCTCTGACACCTTTGACATCAGTGGTGCCAACAGTGGGGTCCCAGGAGTGCGTAGACTCCCTCCCCCAACTGTGTGTGTGTGTGTGTGTGTGTGTGTGTGTGTGTGTGTGTGTGTGTGAGGTCTCTTTGCTTGGATGTGCACGCTTGTTCTCCCTTCTACCAGGCGGGGCTTGAACTTGGTCGTCAGGCTTCCTTGTGGAGGCATCTCAGCAGCCTGAGAATTTCATCCTTTGTACCTTTAATCTGACAGGCAGTCAGTTGATTTTTATTTTTCATTCTCAGGGTGGCACACTGTGTTTTTCAAAACTTGATTATGCTGTGGCCTGGTTCATCCGTGAATCCATGACAATCTACATTTTCCTGTCGGCATTATGGGACCCGACTATAAGCTGGAGAACTGGTCGCTACAGGTTACGCTGTGGGGGGACAGCAGAGGAGATCCTGGATGTGTAAGAAGACCTCTGTGACTGATGGCGCACAGTGTGGAATGGAAGTGTTATAAATTATGTTTATAGAGACACTTTCCAGGGTCTCCCTTCAGTAGTTTATCACATGTATGTTTTGGTATCTGCTCTTTAATTTATTTGCATGGCACTTGCATCTGTGAAAAGCAAAAAAACAAAAACAAAACATGTCTGTAGTCTTGGCCAAATAGTATATCTTGTGGAAGTAGAGAATCAAGGCAATTGGTTCTAGGAAGTGGGATTTGTTTTTTTTTGTTGTTGTTTATTTTTTTAAACAAATAAATATATATATATATATATATATATACACACACACACACATATACAGGACTGCTCTGCAGCAGACACTATGACAGTATCCTTCAGTAGGGAAAGTTTCTTACCTGAGTTCCTCTGAATCTGTACGGGCAGAACAGCAGCTCCATGAGAGAAGTCATGGCCTCTCCCCTGTGTGAAGTAAATGCTATACAGAGAGACGCCCGCTGGCTGAGAAACTTTTTCATGCTTTATGCCTACCTCTTGTAGTTGTTGCAGAGCAAATAGAAGTTAGAAGTTGTAATACGGTAGCTAGGCCTTGCAAAAACAAATGGAAAACTTTTTAAAATAATAATAATAAAAGAGCTGGAGTCTAGTATTTATATAAATCTGTGAGGTTTTTTGTTTTGTTTTGGGTTTTTTTTTTTGTTTTGTTTTTTTGTTTGTTTGGGTTTTTTTGTTTTGTTTTTTGTTTTTGGTCTCATTACAATTGAACCAAAAGTGGTTGAGATTGGTTTTTAATGGTAACCATGAATTGAAGGCATCTTTTGGACCAACTGTCGTTGGTTCTGTCTTGAACCATATTAATCACTGTGCTGTAATTAGGAGAGCTGAATCTTTCCCTCCCTGCTCCCGGCTCACCCGGCCTGCCCCATCTTTCCTTCGCTTTTTCCAGGGGGTGATGTTGTACAAGTGGATGTTTTGTAGTGTAAGGAAAATGCATTTCAGACAGTCACACAGGAGCTATTTTCTTACCCGGGATGTCTGTATTGTTAATAAGAATGTAATTTCATGATACAAGTATTTAATATCTTTTTTAAGTGAGTAAAAATATTCTAGCTATTGGCAAATAGATTACAGTAGACAATTAGAGGATATGATGAGGTTGACTCTTCCAATCAATCAGTATCAAGCTAAGTCGACTGTGTGCGTGTTGGTTTGTTTTCCTTTTTTTTCTTTTTTTTTACTATAACAGTCTTATTTAAATTGGATTTTTGTATTCAGTTTGTATGACAGTAGACTAGGCCAGCCTAGCTGTAAATGCATGCTACACTTTCCTCTCCGTCATGCAGCTAAGCTTGCTTGTCAGCCCGTGCTTAACTTGTGGTGAACTGGACTTTTGTTTAAAATAAGCAAAACTGTAAGGGACAGTGCATCGGCCTTTCCCCGTCTTCTTAAGTAGAAGTTTGCTCATCCTTCCGAATTCGAGGGCGTGTTATCCATCTGATGCTTGCTGTTAACCCCAGCACTTGGCAGCTTCCCATCCATCCTGTGTTACTATGGCTTCCATCTCAGCACACAGTGTATAGCCTATTAGCAATAACTTCCTATGTATAGAGAACATTTTCATCTTACTGAGCCAGCCCATTTGCCTAATGACTATACAGACAGTCTAAATTGCAATATATCTGTAAATGTGTATATACTATAAATACACAATATACTTACATTTTTCTGGGCCAAACAGCATTTCCTTTCCCCTCCTTTTCCTCTCCCCTCTCTTGCCTTATGATGAATTTGTTTGAGGGCATTTTCTTCATGAGCAAAGGCTTGGATGCATATTCCTAGGTTTGATTTTGTTTTTGTTTTTTTTCTTTCTGTGAAATGGGTATTATTATCCCCAAGGAGAGCTGCGCAGTGAGAGCCAGTCTAGTTATGACCCACTACGTGTTGTTTTTTACATTACTCTTTGATGAGTCGCGTTTTGCTGAGCACGTTTGTTGTCCGTCGGTTTGTTTAGTGGAGTTTGGTGGATGCCCTTTGCACTGCTGAAGTGAAATCTTGCTGACTACTTAGCTTTTTTGTTGATCTCAGTATGGGCAAAGAAACAAAATCCAAATGGCTGGACAGACTTCTGTAAATATTTTTTTAAAAAAACAAAACAAATGTTCTGTATGTGTGTGTTTTACGTGGTCATGAAGTATTTCCTTAAAGCGAAGCTTTGAGTACACAGAGAGTAACTCTTTGTTTAGCAAGTTTGGAGTGAAGATAAAATAGCAAGAAATACTGTAAAATGTCAAAGCACCACACCAGAACTGTAGGAGTCCAGATTTATAATAAACTGTCTTTTTAAAAAGAAAACAATTAAGTGTCTAGAATATATCATGTTTTATTATTTAAAATCATTGTCTTAAGTTTTTTGTTGAGAGAATAAAAAATTTGAATACAATCAACGAGAGTAATGGACTGGCTTTGTTTACTTCCTGACATGTTCTGTCTCAGACATGTTGCCATATTCATCTTCTTTCTTTTCCTTTTGTTTTGTCTTTTTGAGACAAATGTTTCTCTGTGTACCTTTGGCTGTCTTGGAACTCTCTGTAGATCAGGCAAGCCTCAAACCCAGAGAGAGATCCACCTGCCTCTGCCTCCTGAGTACTGACTGGGATTAAACAACTCTTTTGCTTTCATTTGTGCTACACTGGACTTACAGTGGGGTTCACCTGCTTTGGTTGCAGGTAATAACACAGGGCTGGAGAAAATGAGGACAGGCACCTCACCCACACATCTGCATTAGTCATTCTGGGTGGGGCTGCACTTGGAGAATTACAGACCCTTGATGACTGACCTCTGGTACAGACCCAGAGTTCCGTTTGGGAGCTCATTCCTGGCTGGGCGGCAGCCTGAACTCTGCCTTCTCGATTGTATCACTTCCACAGATGAGGAAGGCAAGCCAGTCCCGAGGAAGGGCTGGAAAGGTCTTGCTGCCTGAGGTGCTGAGCTGCACCCCACACACTGACTGTCCGGGCTTCACCCAAGCTGGAGGCATTCCCAGATGTTGTGTGTCTTGTGTTTTCTCCAGAGCAAGCTGGCTAGCCTAATCAACCTCCAGGTTCAGGGATAGACCTTGTCTCTTAGTACATAAACCCTTGATGTTCTTGTTCTACAGGCTTGAACTGGGTTCTCAGGAAGAGCTTTTGGTAGTTAAAATACAGAGCAGCAGCCTAAGAACCAGTATGTACTAAGAGTTCACACAGCCTTTCCCAGTTCTGGGAGACGCTGGCAGAGTCTAGGTGTCTGGGGGATGTTTTCATGTGGTTGTGCTGTTAAGACTGAGTCATCAAGACATCCGTGTTAATAGCATGAAGATATGATTACATGACTTAACCAATTTAGGGGTGTCTTTTCTTGGAAGGGTTGAGATCTGTGCACCAGCCTCCCCTGAAGACCACACCTCTCCTTGTAAATGATGTGACCTGTCTGTCTAATCACAAATCCTGGGACTTGTCAGGACTGACATCTGACTGCCAGAGCAACAGACAACACGGTGGAGTCTAGTCAAGTCTGATGCAAACACTGGAGCATGGGAAGGGAGCAGGTTAGAGGAGATGATGGCTAGACCCGGCATCATGGCCCCGGCCTGGAATCATTTGGGAGGTTGAAACACATCACAAGATTGAGGCTCAGCCTGGGTTACATAGCAAGATCCTACTTTTGCATACTTGAAGTAGAGAGATTTGAGAGTCATTTCACTAGAACTGGTGTCCAAAGGTGCTGATCATAATATAGGATCAACAGACAAAGCAAAGGACAGAATCTTTGGGAGCTATTTAAAGGATGAAAGCATCCAGGAAAAGGGTTAGAGAGATGGCTCAGCCGCTGTAAGTGCTGGCTTCTCTTCCAGAGGACCTTCCTAGCACCCATGTAGTTTGTTCACAACCATATGGAACTCCAATTCCAGGCCACCTGACATCCTTTTCTGACCTCTGGAAGCAGATAATGCATTCAGGCAAAGCACCTATACATGTAAAATAATTTACAAGATCCAAGAATGATAAGCTTCCAACCCTGAGGTTCTGTGCCCTTCTTGGTGAGCCTGGGACTCTGGTCGGCTTCCATCACCTTTCTGAAGCCCAGTTTATTACTACATACAGTGATGGGCATTGAAGTCCTCCCCTGGGCTGAGATCATCAGACGAGGTATATCAAGTATGGTGATGGTTTGGTCCTTTTTCTTTCCAAATAAGAATGAAATTCTCATTGGTGTATCTTGGAAAGAGATTTTAGAAGGACAGGGTTGGGGCAGGGGTGTCATGGATGATCGAATGGGACAAGGTCAGTGAGGTCAGGAGCAGGTACCATCCCCAGTGTGGCTGGATCTCCATTCACGGTGAGCTGTCTCATACAGTGAGTATGACATTTTCATGTAGGAGTAGCATCCTTGTGTTTTTCTTAATATGTATTTCATTTTATAAGAGAGAAAAGGGGAGTTTTCAGAGCTAAAAGCTGATTCTGCCTCCTGACAATGCCCATTTGCCTCTTTTGCTAAAGAAACTTGTAAGGAAAGGCATCTCTGGGGGGTGGGAGGGGCAGATTCAGCAGGGTGGAGCCACAGAAGTGAAACATCTGGGCTTAGGAGGGCATGAAGAAGAAACGAAAGTCATGACACATGTATTTAGAAGCTGCAAAGACACATTTTCCATCCAAAGTTCCAGCAATACTGGGTGACACCAAAGATACTGACTTGAATTCTCAAGAAAAATTCTTTGCACATGTGCACACATACACACACACCAGCCCTGGCCACAACGGTGTGGCTCATTGCCCACTTGGACGGCATTTGGCTTAACTTCAGCTTAATATCGGGCTTTGGCTTTCTGACTTCATTGTTTTTAAATACTGAAGTTTTGAAACAATAGATAAGGTTTCATTTTTGCACACCCAATTGTGAGCCACTGAAATGTCACCCATTTCTTGAGAATGTAATAGTAGTATATTCCTATAATATCACAGAGAATGGAAAACTGAAGCAGGAGGATCTCCAGCAATATACAGTGAGTTCAAGGCCAGCCTGGGCTCTACAACAAGATCTTCCCTTAATAAAATCATACAGAAATTTCTTAACCTTATCTAAATAATTTCTTTGCAAGGGCAGGGGCGCAGAGACAGGGCTTCTCTACAGAGTCCTCTACATAGCCCTGGCTGTATTGAAAGTCACTGTGTAGACCAAGCTGGCCTCAAACTCTCAGAGATGAGCTTGCCCATGCCTCCTGTGTTATTTTACATGACTTTTTATTTTAACCATATAAACAATTTATGTGACCAAACAGAAGTCTTTACTCTTCCAAACTCAATATTTAGGGTAAGTAATGTTTCCTCAAGGAAAAGATAGGATAGGAATGGAAATAATTAACATTTGTACAAGCCAGCAGCCAGTGCTCTTAGCCACGGAACCATCTCTCCGGCCCTCGGTTTTAACTTTCAAGTAAGAGTATTTTCATGCTCCGTTTTCATTTTGGAGACAAACGGCATTGGTGCTGCGCTCTCTGTCGCCATGAACTTTGCTAGTATTTGCTGGTACAAACTCTGGGCTCCAGAGGTAGGCTGTGCTAATTGTGCAGTCTTTGCCGAAGGAAAAAAAAAACAAAACCAAAAACAAAACCAGCAGCTGGGCATGGTAGCACACACCTTTAATCCCAGTGCTTGGGAAGCAGAGGCAGGCAGATCTCTGAGTCTGAGGCCAGCTTGGTCTACATAGTGAGTTTCAGGATAGCCTGGGCTACGTAGAGCAGTAGATCAACTTCAGTAAGTCATGACCCGCTTTGAGGGACACTCACTCTCACAGGGGTTGCCTAAGATACCAGAAAATAGGTATTTACATTACTATTTATAACAGTAGAAAAATTACAGCTATGGAGTAGCAATGAGAATTATTTTATGGCTGGGGGTCACCACAAGGTGAGGAGCTGTATCAAAGTAAAGAGTCTCAGGAGTAGGAAGGTTGAGAACCACTGATGTAGAGAGACCCAAGTGTATCTCAAAAACAAAAAAAAAAAAAATAAAGACAATAACAACAAATAAGAGCCGGGCATGGTGCACATGCCTCTAGTCCCAGCACCTGGATCTCTGAGAGTTGGAGGCCAGCCTGGTCTACAAAGCAAGTCCAGGCCAGCCAGGGCTCAGACAGAGAAAACATGTCTCAAACAACAACAAAAAAAGAAAAAATGGAAAGGAAAGAAAAGAAAATCAGCTATCCTCCGTTCCTTAAAAGTTTGAAGATATTTATCTGTAAACATGCCCGGGCCTGACACCTCCATACTTTTCTGTCTACTTGATTGATAGGAACTAGTTAATATTTTCCCCATTTCAGAAGTCAGCCTTAGCTGTCTCTACATGAGAGGCGCATGCAGCATTTCCATAGTCCTCTTTGAATATTGTCTTTTCGGGTCGCAGACACGTCTGTTCCAGAGGTTGGCAATCATGCTCATCGGTTCTTTGGTCTGAGAGGAAAGCTTCAGGCACCGGCGACGGTGTCTTTCAACGACTAAGAACCTTGGCCCTGTTGCCCTCCCTCGTTTTCTGTTTGGTTAACACTAGTTTATTCTTTCACTCTCCGGCAATTCCATACATGCGTATGATGGATGCTTCTTAGTCACCTTTGTTCCTCCAGTCTCTCTCTCTTCCTTCCCCACTCCCTCCTTCCCACCAAGTCCCCATCAATCTTTCCCGTCTTTGGTTTTGACTTTGTTTTGGATGTCACCAGGGCCGTGTGTGCCGGCTCGGATGGGAAGCTATCTCCTGAAGCATGAGTAACTTACTAGTGACTACCACACGGAAGAGAATGGCTTCCTCTCTTACAGCAGCCTCGACAGCCAGTAGCACCCCAGGGCAAGGTAGGCCCACACGCATGCCCACCCCCCACCTATGACTAGCTGTCTTATGCAAGCCACTGTAGCTGTTGTGAGTTCCTGAGTGTCATGGCCAGGTCATTCCCATGGGACCTCCCTATCATTCTGCTCTTATAGTCTTTCCGCCCTATCTCCTATGATGTTCCTGAGGCTCGGAGGGAATGATACGGGTGTCTCATTTAATATTGAACACTCAACAGTAGTTTGTCCTTAGCACCCTGACACAGCCAAGAGACTCAGCCTTAATCTCTGTTTACTGTAAAAGAGAAGCTTCTTTGGTTAAGGTTGAGGACGGAGCTAGTCTATGGGTATAATAAACACAGATTTAAGAGGCAGGTTGATAAGATCTCCAATTAGCTTGACAAGAGTACTTGGTTTATCCCTAGTGGCCCAGGACTTCCTCACAAGAGGGCCTTTTGACTATGTCCACAGTTACCACAAATAAACTCTGCTCTGGGTCTAATCAGAAATCAGTTGGTTGGGGGCTAGTGAGATGGCTCAGTGGTTAAGAGCACTGACCGCTCTTCCGAAGATCCTGAGTTCAAATCCCAGCAACCACATGGTGGCTTACCACCACCCGTAATGAGATCTGAAGACAGCTACAGTGGAATTACATCTAATAAATAAATAAAATCTTACAAAAGAAAAAGAAAAAATCAGTTGGTTATAACCTACAGTCGTGCCAATATTGCATCAATAAACAACTGGGAAGTTGGCAGAGTAGCATTCAAGGTCTAAAGCTGAGAAAGACTCCCACTGACTTGGCTCCGCCAGCTGCTATATAGCAACTGCGAGTGTTATCAATGCTAGACAATGAGAAGCAGCACCTGGGTCAATTACACCATGGCTTCTCTGTATTCTGCAACCAACATATGGAGTCTTCAACATATGGGTCTTATCATCCCATTAGCCACAAGCAGGACCCTAACCTGTAGTGTTTTAGCTGGCTATAGAGCCTTCTTGCTCAGTGACTCCTGGGGACATTCCCTCATACCCAGCACTGGAGTTTGATAACCCAAGGCTTCTGGGATCAGCATGGGACTTACATTCAAAGTCTTTTTTTTTTTTTTAATATTTTTAAATTAGCTTGTAAAGTAGTGGACTTCCATGTAACTATTTATATCTTTAGTTTAAGTTAGCTCTCCCCAATACTCCATCTTCTCTCTCATCTCTGTTTAGACCCTGCCAGCCCTAGTAATCTATTACTCTGGGGAACTTAAAAAAATTTTTTTTTAATTATTTTTAACTCTGTGTGTGTGTGTGTGTGTGTGTGTGTGTGTGTGTATCTGCGTGTGTGTGCAAGAAAGTGTACTATGTGTATACAATGCATTCAGAGATCAGAAGAGGGTGTCAGATCTTCTGAAGTTGTGAGCCACTTGATGTGGCTGCTGGGAACCAAACCTAGGTCCTCTGCAAGAGAAGCAAACTCTCTTCACAGAGTGGTTTCTCCAGCTTCTCCCCCCCCCCCCAATTTTCATACCACAGGTGTTCAGCCACCACCTCACCAAACCTTAAAGCCTCTGCTCACCCCAAAATACGCACATGCACACACACGCACACTTCACTCCCACCTCACACACATACTACACTCCCATCTGTACACACACACACACACACACACACACACACACACACACACACTGATTCTTTTTTCACTTCCAGATTTCTTCAAAAATTCCAATTTAAGCAAACAACTATAAAAACCTGAAGCTCTATGATCCATATAAGAGGGAGCACACAGTGCTCATCTTGCTGGGTTACATTGCTTAATATAATTATTTCCAGGTCCATCCATTTCCCCAAAAGTGTCATAATTTCATTTCCTTTACAGATGAATAAAATCCCATTGTGTGTTGTGCATCTCATTAGCCTCTCTCCTGATGGGAGTCTAGGTGACCCCATTCTCTAGCTGTTGTGAGGAGGGCAACAATGAACACAGACCAGCAGGTTTCTCTGCAATGAAATCTGGAGCCCTTTGGGCATATGTAGGGTGAATCACATGGAAGCTCTAGTTCTAGTTTTATGAGACCCCTCTAGACTGATTTCCAAAGTGATTGTACCAGTTTATATAATAGTATATAAGTGAGCCAGGCCTCGTGGCCACATTGTTAGCCCCAGCACTCAGGAAGTAGAAGCAGGTCTTTGTGAGTTTGTTGGCCATCCAGAGCTACATAGAAAGAGGCTCTGTCTCAATACCACACACACTCATACACATACACACAGACACACACACAGGCACACACACAGACACACACTCATACATATACACACGCAGATACCCAGACACACACAGACAGACATAACAGACACACACACACCAGTGAATGTACAAGGTTCTCCTTCACCACGTTTATGCCAATGTTCGCTGTCTGTCATTTACAGGCTTAATAATAGTCATTATGTCTGGAATAAACTGGAATCATAGAGTAGTTTTAATCTGCACTAACGTCACTCTAGCCCTCTGTGTTTGTTCTAAGAGCAAAGTGGCAGGTGAGGCCAGTGGTTATCTCTGGACTCAAGAACACCTAGGCTGATGCCCCGTTTGTTGTTGTTGCTATTGTTTGTTTTGAGACAGTATCTCTTGTCGCCCAAACTTGCCTAGGATTCTCACTGTAGCTGAGTCTGGCCTTGACCTCCTGACTGTCTCTCTACTTCCCCTCCCAAGGGCTGGGGTATAGGCTCCTCTCTCTTAAAACTGCATGGAATGAGATGTACAGGCAACACTTAAGGAATTTCACCTAGTGAGAGTGTTTCAAGCTCTTATTTTAATGATCAGCTGGTTCTGTATCACCCAGGGACCATTTCCAAATGTGCTCTGGCTCGGCATTGATGGTAATGAGCACAAGGTATCCAGCTCTTTTTGGAACTAGCCACCTGACCTGTCATCCCATCCTTCCACCCCCGCCCCCGACACTCACCCCCTAAACCCCTGACTTTGCGGTCCCATCGTTTTCTAACTATGTACCAGCAATCATTTTGTAGGCCAACAGCACAGCAGGAGGATGGTGAGTTCAAAGCCAGCATGGGCTACATTGCTAGATGCTTTCAGAGATGGAGGGAGAGGAGAGAGAGATTGGAGTGGGGATGTGGGTGGGGAGGAGTTGAGGGAGGGAGGGAAGAACGGAGGGAGAGACTTTGAAAGCATGCACATAGGCGTATTTAGAGTACGAGAGCTGTGGTTCAGAACCTAGGACCTCATTTTATTCTCCAAGTGAAACTGTCCAACAGAAAGAAGTTTCTGCAGAGGTTCCTGCTCTAGGCCCTCGAAGGCCATCCAGCAGGTACACACTGACCAACCATTGCTACCAGCTACGGAAGCAGTGGTGGAAAGAAACAACACATTGAGAAGGTAATGGAAAACTTTCTTTCCAATATTACTTTCTTAGAAAAGTGTGGTTTTGAGCTTTGGTTCAAACTTAGCTGATCTCCACCCCCAACCCGCCACCCCTTGCTTTCATAGATCATCTTAAAAGGATAGAAACATAGGGAGAGCCGGGCAGGGTGGCTCACGCCTTTAATCTCAGCACTTGGGAGGCAGAGGCAGGCGGATTTCTGAGTTCGAGGCCAGCCTGATCTACAAAGTGAGTTCCAGGACAGCCAGGGCTACACAGAGAAACCCTGTCTCAAACCTCCCCCACCCCAAAAAAAGAAAAAAAAAAAAACATAGGGAGAAAAGTATGGCTGCTCTGTCTTTGACAACTGACCGGAAGCTGCAGAATGGAGGGGTAGGCATTCTGCCCTGCACAGTCCTGCTGATTCAGGCCAGCAGGCCTGTACCTGCCCAGCCCTGGTGAATTCTGGGAACATAACAACCCATGAAGTCACTGGGGTTCTACACGTGTAGCTATAAGTCAATATGTCTCTTTCAACTTAGCCTCCAAATGCAGAGACCAACAATGCTAAGAGAAAGCAATTTGCTTGGCATTTGGGGATGAGAGGTCATGACTGGACACCTTACTCCCTTACAGTGGTCATCTCTGGGAGAATCTAATCAACTCTATCAATGCCAGTGACACAGAAGGAAAGGTCAGCATTCTTATATGAAAGCAGAAATACACACCCCCTAAAAAAATGTCAAAAGAAAAATCCTGGCTTCTAGCCCCAGTGACTGCTGGTTCAAATTATTGTAGCAGCTGGGCCATGGCTGCCTGAAGAATTCTAACAGCTGGCTTGACAGATCCTCCAGGCAGAAAGACTGCAAACAAAGGGCATGTGTAATTTACAAGAAAGACACTACATTTTTGACCAGAGGATGTGGCTAACACTGAGGCAGAATGACTGGTGACAAGAGTAAACCTCAGACATAATGGAGGGTGCCCGTTAGGAGAGCATGGTGAGGACTTTGAAAGAGATGTGGATAGATCATGAGAAATGAAGCTATAAAGCTGAGAAATGGCTCAGTTGGTAAAGTGCCCACCTCATGAGCTTGACCGCCTGAGGGTGGATGCCTAGCTCACACACGTGCACACACACAGTCACACATTCATGTATGTGTGTGCACACAATACACACACACACACACACACACACACACACACACACACACACACACGTAATGGTGGCACAGCTATAACCCCAACACCTATGAGGATTACTGACCAGACAGGTTAGCCAATTGATGAGGACAAGACGTTGTCTCAAAATACGTGACAGGAAGTGCTGGGTGTTGGTGGTGCTTGCTTTTAACCCCTGCACTCAGGAGACAGAGGCAGACAGATCTCTGTGAGTTTAAGGCTCAGCCTGCTCTATAGGCTAGCTTTAGTCTGAAATTCAGACTAGCCAGGAGTTACACAGTGAACTGCCTCAAAATAACTACTGCTACTGCTACTGCTGCTGCTGCTGCTGCTGCTGCTGCTACTACTACTACTACTACTACTACTACTACTAATAATAATAATAATAATAATAATAATAATAATAACAACAACAATAATAATAATAATTGGTAGAGAGTGACAGAGGAGAAGGCCAGATGTCAACCTCTGGCCTCTACATCTAGAAACAGGCTAAACATGAAGAGAATCGCATGTATAGAGTATCGGCCAGATGGACACTTAATCTCATAATAATGTTTCCAGAACACAAATATACAAATACATATAAAAACTAAAGAAAGAAAAAAAATTGGTTTAAATCCAGGTGGGTTTAATGTAAAGACACAATGCAAAGAAGTGTCCTATGAGTCTCTTCCCTCTGTCTCCTGTGTGTGTGTGTGTGTGTGTGTGTATTACTAGGGATTGAATTTAGGGCCTCCTACACTTTAGCCGAGTGCTCTACCACTGAGCTGTATCCTTAGAACTTTTTAAAACGTGTTTATTTTGATCCTAGGCTGTCCTTAAACTTACAGTTAGCTTCCTATATAGCTAGGATTAGAGGTTTCTATCACAAATCTTGGCAAAATCTCGACTCGTATGGTAACTAAACCATTGACCAGAAAAAGAACTTAATAAAGTGAGTAGGAACATCAATCTATTAGGGGGTGGGCATGGTAGCACATGCCTTTAATCTCAGCATTAGGGAGGCAGAGACAGGAGGATCTTTCTGAGCTCAAGGCTAGCCTGGTCTACATAGCAAGTTCTAAGACAGCCTTGGCTATGTAGAGAGCTCTGGTCTCTAAAAACAAACAAACAAACAAACAAACAAACAAGAGACTATTAGCAGTGCTGGAGGCTCTTGGGAGATAAGAAATCATTTTTATAGGTTGTTGGGGGAGGGGTGAATTATGATCTGAAAATCTTTATCTGGCTCAAATCTCATTATTTATGGGCAAAAGGAAGGCATTTGGGGGTCAAAGATACACTACCCATGTAGTCTATTTGAGGAGTTTGTCAAAAAAGTACTCAATAAAATACTCTCAAAAATCTCATCCATGTGAGTGATACAAAGAATGTAAGAAAACAATGGTTTGTAATTCAGTTTCAAACAAAAAAAGGGGAAACAACAGTAGGTCACAGACAGACTTCGTAACTGTCAATGTAGCTGTTAGGTCCCGTGAAATCATAAGAATTTTTGATCATTAGAATTAAGAGGTCCTGCAGGGCGTGGTGGCACACGCCTTTAATCCCAGCACTCAGGAGGCAGAGGCAGGCAGATTTCTGAGTTCGAGGCCAGCCTGGTCTACAGAGTGAGTTCCAGGACAGCCAGGGCTACACAGAGAAACCCTGTCTCAAAAAACCAAAAAAAGAAGAAAAAAAAAATAATAATTAAGAGGTCCTGAATTTGAGATGCAGTAGGGAAGATCAGGACTGATGTAAATATAATACTCATATATGAAATTCTTTTAAAAAAAAATAAGTTTAATCAGGTGAATCTCACTAGAGGGGAAATTTTTGATAGCTTTGACTAAAATTTTATTTTATTTTATTTTATTTTGTTTTTTCGGGACAGGGTTTCTCTGTATAGCTCTGGCTGTCCTGGAACTCACTCTGTATACCAGGCTGGCCTTGAACTCAGAAATCCGCCTGCCTCTGCCTCCCAAGTGCTGGGATTAAAGGTGTGCACCACCACGCTCGGCTTTCGGCTAAGATTTTAAACTCTCACAAACCCTAGTACAAAGGGAAAAATAAAAACGGAGAGTGTTATGAAATATAAATGGGGCGAGGGGGTACCCAGTGGGCCCGTGGGACCATGCTGAGGTCTACCCTTGCCCCAAGCGTAAAGGCAGATGTAGACGGGCAGACAGACAGACAAACAGGAGCAGAGCCATGAGGACAGAGAAATGGGGTGAGGGGTGGAGGAATGTACAGAGAAGGACAGAAAGGGGGAGAGAGAGATTGGCCGGAATCACACGGGGACAGAGAGAGAGCTGGAGTTGGGGGCAATTCTTGTATAAGCAATCCACACCTGAAGCACCTGGCGGCGGCAGGTTAAGGCAGTTGGCGATGATGTAAGTGTCACTCGGTCCCTGGGTGGGGCCTAGTGGAATAGCCTGAAAGCTAACAGAGAGCAGATGTGGGCCCAAGCCTGGTTAAGGCTTTTGGATTGGGAGAAAGGGCCCCAGCACCTCTCCACAATACACAAACTCCTTCAACAGCGCCTCACGGGGGGGGGGGGGGGGGGGGGGGGGCTGTCGGGAAAGTGGCCGTGGTGTGTGTTCCAGCTCCCTTCTCATCCTTGTCTTCAATTTCCACACCTAATCTTCTCAGTCTTTACCTTAGTCTCATTAACCATAGAGTCACAGAGCCAGAAGAAGGTTGAGCCATGAAAGGAAATGAAAATCTTTGCTCTTTCTTACCAGCAAACCTCTGAGAACACATATGGAAGAGCAAGGGCTTGAGGAAGGACAGAAGGACGTAAATACGGTTATGCTTAACGTTTCAGTGCTGTGTTCTTTCCAGATACTTGGGATGTGGTTGCTATCGTGGGCAGCTGGGGTGGCTCTAGGTTTTATCTGTTTGTGTGTTGGTTTCTCAGTTTGCTCACTAACGGCCGTCTCTAAGATGGACTGCGGTAAGTGACACAAACCGGCCAGGATTTTCTGGGTAGAATGTAAAGGAAGAACTACAAAGGCCTAAGAACGGATTTCAGAGAGGATATGGCATATGCCATGCATTAACCTGAAATCCACGCCCCTCAGTAAAGACTAACAATTTACTTATATCATGAAACCATTGAGAGGTACTCTCCCTCACGGAGTGGCAGAATCCTTGCGAGCCCTCGGAGGCTAAGGATGCAAACGGGAGGCACTGAAGTCGTCACCCAATTCCTGTAAGGGTGGAAGGGAGCGAAGCTCACAGGCGACGCAGCACTGAGTTATTAGAGGCATGCTACTTGGGCCAGCAAGGAGGCACACGCCCTTAATCCCAGCATTTAGGGAGACTAAGGCAAGAGATCACAGACTCAGGGCCAGCCTGCGTTAAACAGACATCCTGTCCTCAAAATATAAACAAACAAACGAATATGGCGATCATCGACAAAAGTGCCAAATTTGACTCTGTGTTGGTGTCTAACTAGTCAAAAGATCCAGAATTAACTGGAGGCGGTGGTACATGAGTTGTCTTGGCGTTTGAGAGGATGAAGCAAGAGGGATGACAGGTCAAGGCTAAGCCAAGACCTTGCCTTAAAAAAATTAAAAAGCTAAGAATCAAAGCAATGAGCAGCCGCACGAGGTTTAATTCGATTATGAAACCACCACACTATACGTGAGGCGAAAAGAGGCTTCATGTGAGCCTCTAAGCACAAATCCTGCCTTAACTCCCCACACTTCCCAAGGCTCATTCATTTCAGAGACTCTGAGCCTCCTCCAAAGGAAGGAAAGCACACTGCACACTTAAGAACCAACCAGCATGGTGGCACATGCCTTTAATCCCAGCACTCAGGAGGCAGAGGCAGGCGGATCTCAAGTTCAAGGCCAGCCTGCAACTACAGAGTTCCAGGACAGCCAGAGCTACACAGAGGAGAAAAAAAAAAAAAAGACACCATAGTACCATAGTAGTACTGTGGAACAGGAGTGGTTGTTGGCCTCTTTCTCATCTTCTCCAAGTAGAAGGTTATGTATGCCTTTAAATGTACAGTTAAGGGAAGAAATTCCCTGAGCCTTTGATTGTGAAATGGGAGACTGGAATACTACGATGAACTACCTACCGGTCTGAGGTTGAGCAGAGCATAAAGGCTTCGTTCTAACCATCTCCACATGACGCCCTGGGCATGCCCAACTCACCCTGCTGTGTGTGCATACACAGAATATATCCACCCTTTTGCATGGTTTTCTCATTGACTTCCTACCCTCTGCTGTGACAGCTATCATGACCAGAAACGTAAGTTAAGCCTTGAGAACAATACTGTGCGGTTCAAGTACAGCGGGGGCTGTGTATCTAAGTTTGTCTTTTGCTACACTTTTAAATGTTAAAAAAAATAAAAGAAACTAATTACTAACAGCTCATTTTATTTAATATAACATAATCAAATAGTACTATTTTGATATTTAATCAATATGTATAAAATGTATCAATGTAGTTATTTTTATATTTGCATTCAAATTATGGTGAGTATTTTATACTCAAAGAACATCTCAGTATGGACTTTACATATTCCACAAGCTTGGTACCAGGTGTGACTGGCCGCATTACAGCCCCCATGCTATTGCCAAAAGCGGTGTTGTCTCCTTCTGGGAAGACCCTCAAGAGATTCATGTACAATTAAAAATTTCTGAAAGTCTCTGGGCTCAGGGCTCCTCCTGTGGCGCCTCTAACACTCTTGCTTGGTTTATGCTGCTGAGATTTTTTTTTTTTTTTTTTTTTTTTTGTATAGTAGTTCTGCTGCTGCAGAGGTGGCACATTTTCTCATCTCTGGTAAGCATCTTTGATTGCGGAAGTGGTTTTTGCCTAGTCAACAAGACAGTGTTGGTTGTAGTTTGTTCCCATTTGGTGGGTACAATTGTACCCTTCCCCATCTTGCCTGGGAAATTTATCTCCTCTGTCCTGCTCCAGGTTTTAGGCCACACCTCTCTTCCTCTCTATTTCCCAGAACCTGATGCCAGCCCATCAAGACAGCAAACTTAACAGGACTGGGTGCCAGCATCTAGGTCATGGCTTTTTTTTTGAGGGGGGCTGGGGGGGGTGTCGAGACAGGGTTTCTCTGTGTAGCCCTGGCTGTCCTGGAACTCACTCCGTAGACCAGGCTGGCCTTGAACTCAGAAATCTGCCTGCCTCTGCCTCCCAAGTGCTGGAATTAAAGGCGTGGGCCACCATTGCCTGGTTTAGGTCATGTTTTAGATGCTCCAGGGTATAAGAGCTAGGAGCAAGAGGCATGTGTCCTCTGAAAATGCCCAAGCCTATGAGCTCACTGAAGCATAGATTGTCTGGTGAAGTCCAGGGTTTGAGTTCTCGTCTTCAGTGAAGAAGTACCTTGGGATTCCTACCATTAAGAAGGAGGTGTATTATTTGATAAGATTTCAGATTTTGGAGGCAATGCAGACTACATTTAAATGTGCTATCCAAAGATGTGGTTGAAGGGGCATGCAGACACCAACCACAGGTCAACATGGAAAGACCTAGTACAACAGCCATGCGTGAGTGGATGGTGTAAGGTGGGGTGGAGAGGAAAGAACCTCGGACAGGTAGAGCGGTGGGTAGTTTCAGAAAAGATGGAAGAGTCAGACCAAAATGATGGGGAAGCTGTATAGCCTCAACTGTAGAGACCACTCAGATACAGGACCCACCATAGCTCCACTGCTGTCTTCTAGTCAGTAGGTCTGTGTTCTAGGTCAGGGTGAGGTTATTGGCTCTAGTTCCTGGTGGCATGGGCCTTCCTTACAGATAGCTTCATAAACTACTAACCCTTGGGGTGATGTGGAGAAGCCTCTTTGTGCCCCAAAGACATCAAAGACATCAGTTTTCCCCTTGGCAACTGTACTATGCATAACATACATATCTATCAAAGGTTTTGAGTCCATAGTTTTTATAATGTGTTTATCTTGTATGTATGTATATGTGGATGCATGTGGTATGTGTGTAGAGATCAGAGGACAACTTGTGGGAGTCATTTCTGTCCACCATGTGGGTCTAGAGATCAAACTCAGGTCATCAACGTGGCTGAAGGCTCCTTCACCGACTTGACCATCTCTTCTGTCCTGACTAGTAGTTAGTTTTTAATTCCTCACTATTAGCACAGGAATGGTATTAGGACCAGACTTTGTGTGATCATTTCTCACATCCCATGTTAGCTGGCCACAGCTTTGGAAACCTCACCTTCCCTCTGAACATATCTTATTCCTCTTCCTCTTCTTCTTCTCCTCCTCCTTCCTCCTCTTCTTTCCCCCCTCTTCTCTTCCTCCTCTTCTTCTCCTCTTCTCCCTCCTCTTCCTCCTCCCCTCCCCTCCTCCCCTCCCCTCCTCCTCCTCTTCTTCCTCCTCCTCCTTCTCCTCCTCCTCCTCCTCCTTCTTCTCCTCCTTCTTTCTCCAACCAATAAGTTTTACTGGAGTTGCTTACCAGCATATGGAAGAAGGAATTGCTTACAGGAGCACAAGGGACCAAAAACCACTGCTATCATGAAACTCCAAACTAGCATGTATTACAGCTTATGAATACTGGACATCCTATCTTGACTCAGTTTGTTAAATACTTTTTAAAAAACCCATTGTATGGATTCTTCATGAATTTTACATCATGCACCCCAATACCACTCATCTCCCCATCCCTTTGTATCCACCTTCCACTTTTGCAACCTCCCCTACCATAAAATAAAATAAAATAAAACAAACAAACAAACAAAAATCTGAAGCCAGAAGCCTTGAAACAGACCAATGGCTCATTGCAATAAACATTTGCAAGTAAAGATATGTGTACAAAAGGGTGCACTGTGTGACACACTGCAATATATGACTCTGAACTTCTTTTCTTGGCAAAATTGCTAGCAGAGATTTCTTGGACATCAGATGTTTCCATAACCAGAGGTCTGAGAATGGCAGGAGAACTGAGCTATGTGTGACATGACCGCTTGCTTAGAGGAAGTGGGGTGCCTGGTAGAAATGTGTGCCCAGGCGGGGTGAGGTCAGTGAGTACAGAGAAGGCAGAAGTGTGACTGGGGTGCCAAGGACTGCAACTTCCTGCCCTCTGTCCTGGTTCGTCCAGTTCTCTGTTGCTCCTCTTCCTCTTTCTCTTCATCCCTTCTGTTTGCTTTCTGTTTCCCGTCTTGCCTCATCCCCTTATTGTTCTCTGCCCCATCTTCCCCACCTCTACCCTATTCTGTCCTTAAGATCCAGAGCAGCAGGAGTAAACTCCAGGACAACAGTTACAGAAGCCGGGTTTCCTCTTCCAGACAGTATCCAGTGAGTGTCCCCTGTCACCGTCCTGGTTCGTTGTCAACTCTTTTATTTCCACTTAGAAAACGAGCCAAGTTTAAAGGCACATTTTACTTGCAAAGGTGTAGAAAAACAGTTGTCCATCTACACTGCTGGTGGGCCTAAAACGTGTCACAGACAGGACCCAAAGTACAAATGTACATGCCTTTTGACCTAACCTCTTCACTCCTAGGAAGTTGTTTGGCAGGTATATTCCAGCCATTAGCAAACCTCTGTTTTTTTTTTGTTTTTTGTTTTTTTTTTTTTTTTTAATTCTTCTCCCTGGAGTGTCCAGAACCAATGACATAATGAGGAAGTAGAGTTCTTTGGAATTCTCTACATCAGGTGACAGGAGATGACTCATGTTCCAGCCAGCAAGCCTGTCTCGGTTGAGAATGAGTAAAGAGGCGGTATCTCCCCTGTCAGCTCTCCTCTCATTTTCCCAATAGAACGCCACAGAGAACGCCTCCCGACTCTTACGGATTGCAGGTTAAGCACTCGAACTATTCACCAATTGTTCAGCCCATCTGACAAAGACCTAGGCTGGGAGTTCTGTGACTATGTAATATGAGACATTGAGCAAGAAGTGATTAAAAGGCCATCTCTCAGGTTACCCTGGTCGTAGAGGCATTTAATACTGTCGAACTTGAAACCCCAGAGCATAATGCACCATCGGGAACTG
The DNA here is from genome assembly GCF_000001635.26 of Mus musculus. Taxonomy (NCBI): domain Eukaryota; kingdom Metazoa; phylum Chordata; class Mammalia; order Rodentia; family Muridae; genus Mus; species Mus musculus. The sequence goes on from NC_000070.6 coordinate 59,239,746, forward strand.
TCTCCAGCTACTGTCACAGGCAGAAGCAAATTCTGTAGTAAGAGGGGCTTTAGAACTCGCTTGTCTCTGTGACAGTAGAGGACAGGAGCCCAGTGCAGGCTTCCTCCTCAGCCCTTGGGTTTGTGATTCAGAGAGCCAGCCTCCCTCAGCCTTTCCATGACGTACCATCAACCCATACCTGCCAGATGTTCAGAAAGATGACATTTAGTAACAGGGTCCTAGAGAAAAGGGCAGGCATCTCATGCAGGTAGAGGGTGCACTGTGCAATGGGATAAGAAGGGATAAGAGGAGTTCGCCCTCTGATAATGGGCAGAGGGTGGTTCTAGGTGTATGAGGCATTGTCAGTAAGGGTGGCTCCAGAGAAATCCAAAGGAATTTCTCATTGTACGACACTAGCCCACAAGCACATTCTCACACTGTAGAGAGACATTACCAGCAGGTAGGAAATGGCCATCTTAGGCAAGAGGGAAGACACTAGTTCTTGCAGGTAAGCCAGTATCTTTAAATGCTTCGGGAGCCAGCCAGGCAAGCTATTCCAGCAATGAAGAGGTGTGGCCCCAGCCTATGGCGCCATACAGTGAACACCCAAGCTCTGTGGTACCGATTAGTTATGTAATAAATGGGTGATTCAAAGATCATGATTCCTACGTCAGCTCCCCTGCTGCTCCCAGGAAACCTGCTCTGACAGTGACTCCGCGTGAGCAATCCTGGGGGTGGTTATGCATCCGCAGAGTCAACATCAGGACCAAGTCACATCATCATGGTGGTGGGGTAAGACGGACTCCGGCTCACCTCCTTTCATCTAAAGAGGCAGGCCCGGTTAAGTGTCTATTCTTCGGGAGTGTCATTCTCCTGAGAGGACTGTGAATTTCTGACGACAGTCCAAGGGATGGAGCAGAGTAATATTCTAATCCTACAGAGGATCCACCCTAGATCCTAGAGGAGATCTTCAATCCTAGCATCAAAGCTCAAAGGGTATGACGGACTTGGTGGGTGAGATACCCACCACTCACCAGACAGCATCGGACGCTATGGCTCTATCTCCTTCCCAGCCTGCCTCTTCCCACAAGTCTCCTTGAGTGTGGGTCTGATATTGACTGGCACCGTACTGCTAACAACACTGGGAGAGGGGGAGAATCGTCAGTCCCCCCTCCCACAGTGCTCCAGAAGCATCCAGGAGTCACGTGTTTCCAAGCACAAACCCTATCCCCATTTCTGGATGACTATGAACAATTAATCTCCGAGTCTCCATTTCTTCACCTCTAAGTTAAGGATAACAATATGCACTTTGACACATTGTTTTGAACCTTAGCCTCAGCCAGCCATGTGAAGCACCTAACTCAATACTTGGCACAAGCATGAGCCCCCTGAGTGATTATTGCCATTCCTGAGATTAGGGAACTTCCGAGTTGGAAGTTCAGGGCGTGGGGTGGAAGGCTGGAAAGATCCCTCAGTGATTAAGAACACTCGCTGATCTTGCAGAGGTCCTGGGTTTCAGTTCCCAACACCCATATGGGGTGACTCACAACCATCTCTAGCTCTAGTTGCAGGGGATGGGACTCCCTCTTCTGGCCTCCATGGGTACTACATATACATACATGCAGGCACACACTCACATAAAATAAACATAAAAATAATTTTTAAATAGTTGCAAGTCTGTTAGTCACCCACAAAGCATAACAAGCCCTCCTGCAGTTTTTCCGTTTCAAGAATCTCCCATTGCACAGCCAGGGCACTTGACAATCCACCTCTGCTTCAATCCATCCAAGCTTAAGGAACTTCTTTTCAGGAGTCCTGAGATGCCTCCTGAGATACATACAGTTCCTGGGAGCTCCTCCCATTCACAGGGGCGCTGCTTTCCGAATGCCAACTAAACGCTTCTCTGGCTGTTGCTCTCCTCAAGGGCCCCCTAAAGTTGGGTATGGTCATGGCCCTGTCTAGATGACACAATACTTGGTGTCGATAGGGTGTTCCTTAAAGTCCTCCTTTCTCCAGAGAAAGCATTCACAACTTGTTCTAGTTGGCCCCACACAGTAGGTTCTGCATCTGGTCACTCCCCCCAGACGTTCATCTGTGGGCACTTGCACATTGTGCTCTGAGCTTCTTCACCTGTGTCTGTCACACTCATGCAGCCAGGCTACACCCTCATCCCTGCGTCCCTCTATCCTTACAACCTGTGCTGGTTTCATTCCTATTCAGTCCTAGAACAGGACTTCATACTTGTGCCTGTGAGATTTCATCTGGCTTAATTTCATTCGTCATTCAGGTGGTGAAGACTTTTTCATAGGACACAATACATTCATTCTCTCACGAAGGCAAAGAATTGTGCAAAATTCTCAAGACCAGACTCTGTGTCCACCCTTAGAAAATTCTCCTCTCTGACTTGATAATGAATCTCTCTCTCTCTCTCTCTCTCTCTCTCTCTCTCTCTCTCTCTCCCTCTCCCTCTCTCTCTCCCTCCCCCTCCCCCCCTCTTTCCTAAAATTATTTTGTGCTACCACCCAGCTAGTATATCTGTATTTAATCTCAATTTTATTGTAGAAGACTTTGTTTCCTGTCTTATTCAAGTTATTATTTCCTGAGCAAACATTTATCTAGTACCTGCTGTGTCTTGGCACTGTACTAGATACTTGCAGAGCAGGCAATGCTGTGGTGGTAAATGTTTAACAGCCCAGGGGGAAGGCCCTGGTTTACACTGTCTCCTGATTTCTATAAAGTACTACTGCCAACATGGAGGATTCCAAACTACCAATATGGCATCATTGAACATGGAGTTGGAAAGAGATGTATGTGCACAATCAGCTCATGTGATGGAGCATGCGTCGATTGCAACACACCACTGATAATGTACAGGTGATTCATGGGCGATCTCTGCCCCAGCAAAGCTTGTGGAGGTTATTATAGGTTAGTGATGCAGTCATACCAAACTCCTTTAAGACAGTAACCCAGGTTCTGGGTGGGGGGGAACAGCAAGTAATGATATACACGAGGGTCTGAGCCTGGATCCCCACAGAAAAATCTGGGCCTGATGATTCGGATGTGCACCTATAGCCTTGGTGCTGGGAAGGTAGACATGTGTGCCCCGTGCTCTTAGTGGTCAGCCAGATCAGCCAGAATAGGTAGTTTAGAGACCTTGCCTCAAAATCTCAAACCAAACAGAAGGTGTTTGAGGAGTACAGCCAAACTTAATCCTGTGGTTCTGCACCTGTCTGTATAGCTAAGCACACACACTTTCTCTCTCTCTCTCTCTCTCTCTCTCATACACACACACCACACATACACACACACTCACACACACACATACACACACTCTCTCTCATACACACACACACATACACACACACACACACACACACACATACACACACATACTCTCTCACACACACACATACTCTCTCACACACACACACACACACACACACACTCTCTCTCTCTCTCTCTCTCTCACACACATACACACACACACACCCCTACCTAGCTATCCTGGAACTAGCTGAATAAACTAAGCTAGTGGAAGATGGCCTGGAATTTGCCGAGAACCACCTTCATCTGCATGCTGCCTGTTGGCGTGCTTGGCCTCTTTATTCAGTTTTGAAGTTTGATTTTAACCAGGGTTGATCCTTCTCTTTTGGACACAAAAATCTTTCTACTTGATAAAAAAAAAATACAAGAAAATAAAGATAATCATCTTTTTGCCTTGTTACATTGAAACAAAATCTCCCTAAATGTTAGGCAGGATAACACCCCACACCCCAACTAAGAGAACACATTCTAACCTTCTAATAAGGAGGAGATGTGAAGATGTCATATCATATAACAAAGAAGAATTAGGGTCACAGATGGAATTAAGCCAGCTAAATAAAGGCTTTACGTAAGACCATATACTGTTTTGTTTTGTGTGTGGGGGGTTTTGTTTAACTCAAGAGCGCCCAATACAACCCCACAGGTCCTTTAAGCAAGGAAAAGAGACAGAAGATGCGGTCTTCTTATTTTGAAGACGGAGACAAATGTCCAAGAAACAAGAAAAGCAGGGGGCTGCTGAGCTGGAAAAGGACAAGACAGGACAATCCTCGTGGCCTCCATGAGGAGAGCCATTCAGCCCCAACCTCTAGTCCTGCACGCCTCATCTCCAACTTCAAACCTCCAGACCTGTAAAGAAAAAAAAATCACCAACTTCAAGGTCATGTCACTACAGCAGCAACAGCAGACCCGTGTCATTTTCCACAGATGATGCTGGAAGGCCCAACACTCCTTGTGTTAGCCCTACTATGCTGTAATAGTTCATTAGCATCCCTACTGTGGTATTCTAGTCCATCAGCAGAAACAAGATATTAGGCTACCTCCTAGTTTCACAGGGTACTTTTGAAATTCAGGTGCCCTCACTGGTGCAGAAAGGGCTGTAGATGTCAAGGCCTGCCCTCTGGCTGGGAGGAAGGTGTCACTCTGCCATAGAGACTCACACACTCGGTCTTACCTACTTCCAATTCAGGAGTTCTCAGTCTCTCTAGCTGACTTCAATGTCTTCACTGAAGTGCTACACCCAAACGGAACCTCAAACTTAACCATTCAACTTCCCCTGAAAACTCAGTGCCTCAGCTCCAGAGACCACAAGTTCCACTGTATTCTATCCCCCGAATCCCACCACACATTCTACCTAAAAACTTACATTTCACAACAAAACTCTCTCTCGCTTTCTTTTTTCTCTGAGACAACTCCATTAGTGTTATATAGTGAATTTCATTTTTTTTTTTAAAAAATCACTTTCCCTAACTGCTTCCTCTTCAAGCCACCCTGAAGTCATCAGTAAAACAGGGGAAGGACTTTGAGAAGGTTTTTTTTTTCAGTGTAGGGCAGCAAGTTTATTGACATATCTTGCCCTTTTCTTCTCTCCTGCTACGTGGGCAGCCTGCTGTTCTTTCTCATAACAAGGTATTGTTTCTTCCTCCTCTTCCTACCCACATGCCCATAATCCAGTCTCTTAGAAATTCCCACGCTAGTGTAAACCCCTTGATGTTTTCCAGTGTGTGCTCAGTTCATCAGTGTCGAACCTTAATCTCAAGATCTATGCTCATTCAGTTAATCACTCACGATCTGGACTTTGGGCACTCTCTGTTGATCACTTGTTAGTATGACCCAATGCTGTGCAGAGTCTCAGCCACTTCCAGTGACTGACCGGCAGGCAGTTCACAGTGCAGTTGGGAGATTACGGAAAACCCGGAAGTGGTACAGTGCTCTGAGAAAGGAATTGATCCTTGCCAGTAGAACTCAGATATATAATCACTCCTAACTTAACTGGAGACATGGGTGGGGGGTGGGGGTAGAGGGGTGGAGGGGCATAATGTTAGTAAGGGTGTGGCTATTGTTGTTGGCAGAAGAGGCCTCGGTAGCTAAAAAGTTGGGAGGGTGATAAGACTATCTATAGAGAAGAATGAAGTCCAGCTCCAGGTGGAGGACAAACAGATAAGACTCATTGTGGGTGGGGCCAGACCTTGGAAAGTTGTAAATTCAGCCAGCAGGGCTTGGCCTTTCTTTCTTTCTTTCTTTCTTTCTTTCTTTCTTTCTTTCTTTCTATTTCTTTATAGGGGCTCATAATTATACTCTTACTCCTTTCTGCCTCCCCTTTTGGCTATAATCCATGAATCTTGGAAGCTCGGTGAACATAAACAAAATTAATATACTTTTTAGTGTATCATAACCACCAAATGAAGTGGAAGATAGTTTGCTGGTGTTTAGACCCTTAGCTAACATGTACGGCTGCCATCTAAGGTCTGATAGCATTCAAAGAATTTTTTCCTAAAACTTACAAACTGAAAGAGAGTAAGGGAAGACCTCTTTCCCCTGGGAGGTGTTACCTACATAAGAAAACCAAGACAGGGTGGGAGAGATGGCTCAGCAGCTAAGAGCACTTGCTGCATTTGCTGAAATCCAGGGTTTGGGTCCCAGCATCCACACCACATGGTGACTTACAACCCCAGTTCCAGGGACCTAGTGCCCTCATCAGACCTCCACAGGCACCAGGCACACAGGCCTGCATGCTTATATAGATAGCCAGGACACTCTATGCATAATAAACAACACTTTAGAAAAAAAAGAAAAAGAAAATCAAAATTAGGAGCTAATGTAGTCCCCCAGACAATGGCCTTTTCTAAGTTTGCATGCAGCCGACAGAGTGGAGGAGGAGGGTGAGGCCACTATCAAACTCCACAAAAGCTGTTGCTGAAGCAGAGGATAACCCTTCCAGTCAACAACTCACTGGCCCTTCCCATCTCTAAGCCTTTCTTGATAACAACTAGCCCAAATTACAATCGGGGCCAACCTGTGTCTAGGCCTCAGAGAGCATTCAGGTGAAACCCTTCTCTATTGACGAAGAAGGTAAGAAGGTTAGGCTCATATGCAGAAGGGATTCGCTGACTTACCCCTTTAGCAAAAAGCTGAACTGAACTTGATATGAAGCTTTCTTACAGCAAGCAAAACACTTAGGACAATGTTGACCCTAGAGGCAGACTCTGTGAGTTCAAATCCTGCTTTACCTCTGTCGGCTGGGAGAACTGAACAACTTCCTTCACTTTTCCAGACTCAGCTACTCTCTCTATAAAAATAAAGGCTGGGCAGTGGTGCTGCATGTCTTTAATCCTAGCCCTTGGGAGGCAGGGGCAGGTAGATCTCTGTGAGTTCAAAGTCGGCCTGGTCTGCAGAGTGAGGTCAGGGCAGTCGGGGCTACACAGAGAAACCCTGTCTCGAAAAGCAACAAAACAAAACAAAATAAAACAAAAACCAAACACCAAACAACAGTGCTCACAACAAAAACTAAAACTAAAGGCAACCACAGAACCCATCTCACAAAATTATTATTCTGATGAAATTAAATAAAAGAAAAAGCAGTTTATTCACGACTCATGGAGTAACTGCTCCATACAGAACAGAAAACAAAGCCCGGGCCCTTCCTTTACTTTCTTCAAAAAACACTTCCCAGCCCTGCTTTTTGCTCTCTAGGTCCAATCATTGGAACATCTGAGAGTTGATTGTGGCTCTTCTACCTTTGGTTTTGTTCAAAACCCAGGCTAGAGAGGGAGAAGGGACAAAGATCTTAGCTTCACAACGCCCACCCCACCCCCATCCTGTTTGCTTGGGATCCGAGACGTGAATACCCTTAGAGGATGCACAGGTATTTAAGAACGGAAGCAGGCGGCAAACAGGTGTTAAGTGTGGACAGTTTTATTCAGACCCTGAATTGCCTTCTCTTGCACGTCTTGTGATGTTGAGAACCAACATAAAAATAGTCATTATAGAGGGCTGGAGATATAGCTCAGTGGTTAAAAGCATGTGCTATTCTTCCAGAGGACCCCAGTTTGGTTCCAGCATCCATGCTGGGCAGCTTACAATGGACTGTCCCTCCAGTTCCAGGGGAGTTTACGGTCTCTTCGAGTCTCCAAAGGCATGGAGTCAGGTGAACCCACCCACACACTCACACACACATATATACACATAATTACAAATAATTAAAATAAAATCTCCAAGAAAAACAGTGTGATGGTTTGTATATGCTTGGCCCAAGGAGTGGCACTATTTGGAGGTGTGGCCGTGTTGGAGTAGGTATGACCTTGTTGGAGTAGGTGTATCACTGTGGGTGTGAGCTTTAAGACCCTCATGCTAGCTGCCTGGACATCAGTATTCTCCTAGCAGTCTTCAGATGAAGATGTAGAACTCTCAGTTCCTCTAGCACCATGCCTGCCCGGATGCTGCCATGTCCCACCTTGATGATAATGGACTGAACCTCTGAACCTGTAAGCCAGCCCCAACTAAATGTTGTCCTTATAAGACTTGCCTTGGTCATGGTGTCTGTTCACAGCAGTAAAACCTTAGCTAAGACAGCCATTATGGAACCAGTTACAGCCTGATTTATAAGGCTGTTTGCTATGTCACCCTTGAGAGGGCACATGGGGAATTCTTATCTGGATGGCTTTTAACTAAAGCCTTGGGCTATTATCTCCTGGACACAGCCAAGTCTGAGACCAGCAATACTCTGTGAGCAGCTCAGAGTCAAATATTATCAGTCAACAGAGAGAGGTCGGTTACTAAGTCCTTCAGCCTTCCTTCCACCCTGCTTAACTTAAAAAAACAAAACAAAACAAAACAAAACAAACAAAACTCTTATTTTTATTGATAAGAAACTATTTCAAACAAAAAGTCTATAATGTAGACATTACATGTCCCTTCTGTACAAGGGCAATAGTTCTTCTCTGTTATATTTTATTTTACACCTAGAGTAGCCTAGAGCTGCCATAACGCAGTACCACAGACCAAGTAACTTAAACAACAGGATTTATTTCCTGCCCATTCTGGGGACTGAAAGTCCAGAATGAAAGTAGCAGAGGATTGGCTTCTTTTCAGGCCTCTCTTGCTTGTGGCTGCCTCTGTCCTTCCTGAAGCTTCCTGGTCTTTTATCTGTGTTCTAATCTTTTCTTAAGAAGGTACCAGTGTGTTGCTGGCTGAGGCTCATGCTAATGACCTCACTTAGCCTTAATTACATGTTTAAAGGTATTATCTACACAGTCACTTCCTCTGGTGTTGGGGATTCAAACATTTGAATAAAGTGGGACAACATTTATCCCTCCCACAACACACAAACACACACAGAAACACTGTACAGAGAGCAGGTTGTATTGATATATTGTATGTATGTATGTATGTATGTATGTATGTATGTAGGTATGTATGTGGAGAGAGAGCAAGAGAGGGAGAGAACAAGAGCAAGCAAGAGAAAGAAAGAGACAGAGACAGACATACAGAGACCAACAGAAAGAGACAGAGAGAAAAACTAAAGAAAAAGAGGCCATGAATTTTTTCTGAAAGAGAGTGGCGGGGTGGGGGAAGGTTTGGAGAAAGGAAAGGGAAGGGGAAAATGATATAATGATATATAATCTTAAAAAAAATTTTTTTAAAGCATGTGGGCCGGCAACAACTGCTGCTTTCTTCTTCTCCTTCTTTTCCTTCTCCTTCTTCTTCCTCCCTTTATTTTACGTGCATTGGTGTTTTGCCTGCATGTATGTCTGTGTGAAAGTGTCAGATCTTGGGGTAACAGACAGTTGTGAACTATATGGGTGCTGGGAATTAAACCTGGGTCCCCTGGAAGATCAGTCAGTGCCCTTAACTGCTGAGCCATCTCTCCAGCTCCCATGATTCTTCTTAAGCATGCTCTCTGTACCATACCACACACTAATTGGCTACTGCATAATTTATGCAGTATATACTTGACGATGGTCCTCCTCTTGTCATTGTTTTCAAAGCGCTATTTCATTCTTGAGTTTTTCCTTGGCTCCGGCAGCTTCCTTCTTTAGTCTCACTTGTTTGATTTGTTACTATTTATCTCTAGTGTTTGATCACTGTGACTGAAACTTTCAAGATTTCAATACTGGGGGCTGGTGAGATGGCTCAGTGGGTAAGAGCACCCGACTGTTCTTCCGAAGGTCAGGAGTTCAAATCCCAGCAACCACATGGTGGCTCACAACCATCCATAACGAGCTCTGACTCCCTCTTCTGGAGTGTCTGAGGACAGCCACAGTGTACTTACATATAATAAATAAATAAAAACAAAGGAAAAAAAAGATTTGTTAAAAAAAAAAAGATTTTAATACTGATCTGGTAAATACCAAGTGACCCCATTTCTCTCCCAGATGACTAGCCATATTTTCAGTCAGTCCAATCCTTTTCACCTATCTGATGCATCGAGTAGTGTTTGCACATACAGTGTACAGGATACACTGGCTATGTTGAACCACAGCCTTTCCTTTTCAGCCCCACTGGTACAGCTCCTCTAGGCCTACTTACAGAACACGAATGCATCCAGCATTACATACACATATTACCATCAATTCCTGTATGGTGGTTTTATATTGTTGGCAAATACTACATTGTATAAATTAGGCTGGTCATACATTGAAGCAGGGCCTCTATGGTCCAGTAGAGACAGGAGCTCTCCATGTAGTCTGGAACTCACTATGTAGATTGGCCTCAAACTCTGCCTACCTCAGCCTCCTGAGTGCTGGGATTAAAGTCAAGGACCACAAGCCTGGCTTTGTGTTCAAATATTTTTTTACAGAATAAAAATGCCACATTAGTGATAGAGCTTTGACATAAAAGTTTTCATCTCCTCAAGCCTCGGGCACCATCTCTCTCTGTGAAGAACACAAGGGTGGGGGGGCGGCTGGGAAGAACCTGTTAGGAATGGCCCATGATTTGAGTCTCTTCGGGAAAAGCACAGCATCAGATCAGCAGGAAAACCATCAGAAGGGAAGTTCCCACAAGATTTGAAAAAGTCAGAGAAGGGAGCTGATTCCTGTATGATGCTAAGTGCTGTTAGCAGGGTGACCCCAGGAGATGCCCATGGTTGTCTATGATACATTTTCTTCAAAGATAAGTCCCTGCTAGGTTCCCAAGTAGTCAACCATAAACACATGTACATGTGAGCAACACTAAGTGGACTCATGTGTGTGTGTAGCTATAATTACAGAAGTCAATAACTCAAAAGCGAATGAGGAGACACGGGAGGAGTTGGATATATGAAATTCTCCATTTTTAAATTTAAAACGTAATTAATTATTGAAGTAATTAATTAATATATATTGAAGATACATACATTAGCCAGGCAGAGTAGCTCACACCTTTAATCCCAGAACGTAGGCAACAGGAGATCTGAGTTTGAGGCCAATCTGATCTACATAGTGAGTTTTAGGACAGCCAGAGGTATATAGTAAGAACTGACTCAGAAAAAAAAACCAAATGAACGCCGGGTGTGGTGGCACACGCCTTTAATCCCAGCACTTGGGAGGCAGAGGCAGGCGGATTTCTGAGTTCGAGGCCAGCCTGGTCTACAAAGTGAGTTCCAGGACAGCCAGGGGTACACAGAGAAACCCTGTCTCGAAAAACAAAACAAAACAAAACAAAAAAACCAAATGAACAAAACACCAAACATAAGATATACATTATTTTGGATTTATATATGTTTACATGTATTATATGTAATGGTATGGAATGTATATTCACATGCATGCATGCATAGATATAGATAGATAGATAGATAGATAGATAGATAGATAGATAGATAGATAGATAGATAGAATAACCAGGAGACATTCCAGTGTGGCAAAGGCTTTGAAACCACATTGCATGTGTCATATCCCCACTCTACTATTCACAAGCTGACTAACCTTGGGCCAGGTATTGAATCTCTCTGTGCCTCAATTTCTTCCTCTGTAAAATGGGGGAAATAATGGTACCCAGATCATGAAGATGAAGTGAATTACTATATGAAGAAGCTATTGACACATACACACAGAGAGTTTGTCTACTATGGAATTTGTTTTTAAACTGATCGTTTCTGGGAAACATCAGAGGGCTACTTCTGTAATCAGAGAAATTGCTACATATTAGGTCTGACTCTGCTGCAATTAAAACCATGTGATAGACTTGGATGACAAACTAGGGTCAACTTCTCAGAAAATTCCAATTTTACTAAAATATTAATAGATAAGAGTGTGGAATCATCAGAGAAAGGAAGGGCTGGCTACTTTATGGGGCCCTCTGTGGGGAGTGGCTGGGGATTTGACACTAAAAGGCCACTGCTAAAGCTGACAAATATTCTTCTGTAGGGCGTGGCTGGCATCCTGTCCACCTCTATAGTAGCATGTGCATGGGCAGGTTCCACTGAGCGCCTCTGATATGCTGTCCTTGCTTGTCCTTTGGTTGAGCACCCACCAGGGATGGGAGTCAGGAGGCTGGCGTACTTTGGGAGAATTTCCTTGCAGTTCTGCTGGGGTGAGTCTTTACAAATGCCAATGCCCTGAACAGCTAAGTCACTGTGTCTGGAGTGGGTCCAGGCATCTGTGTTGTTCTGGCCTCCTATGTGATCACTATGTGTAGTCAGCACTCATAACCATTGCTTGATGGGTTGTTATTTGATACGGTAAGCTATTAAAGTTTAATTTATTAGGAACAACACTCACCCTACAGGTTGTTGATGAAGAGATTTGATGATGATTCCCCTGTTCTTCCTGTTGTGGCCTTTCCCTGGCAAGTACGCTTTGCGTTTAGATTTCTCCTAAAGAGTCTTAATTGCTCAAGCCATATTAAAAGAGTGAAAGACTGGGGCTGGGGGGGCCATCAAGTACTTGTTATGCAAGCATAGGACCAGAGTTCAAATCCCAGAACTCATGTATAGGACACATGCATAGCACACTCCTATGACAAGATAGGAGGAAATGGTTGGACACTCATTCAAAGATCACTAGCCAAAACCATGAGCTTGCCCTATGACTTCATACACACGGATACACCTGGGCTAGAGAGACAGCGAAGTGGTTGGATGCTTGTTGCTCTTACAGAGGACAGGAATTCAATTCCTAGCACCCACATGGAGGTTCACAACCATCCATAACTCCAGTCCCAGAGGATCCCATTCCTTCCTCCAGGCTCTGTGGGCACCAGGCACACAAGTGGTTCACAATCATACATGCAGACAAAACACTCATACACATTTTTTTAAATTAAAAATAAAAACTTGAGAAGACATATTCTTAAAAATATATATCTAAAGAAAACATTTTTTAATAGAGTAGAATTTCCACATTGTCCTGGAGGAAGCCAAAGACGAATCTGGATGGTCTGGCTGAGCCCTGATCTCTGCTTCCTTGCTGGCATTCATGGCACTGTGGATACAAGACTGAGTCAGCTGAGACCAGTGCTAAGAAGTCACCTATGACTACAAAGAAGCCAAGTCTACCGGAGGGCAAACACTCTGCTAGTATTTCCAGGCCTTCTGGATTCCCAAACAGCCAGCTGCCTGCCCTCCGCTTCCACCTAGAAGGCAACAATGTAATGACAAAGTGGTTACTCTGGGTCAGAAAGGTCCTGGGAAACTGCACTGAGCTGAACTCAAGAGAGGACTTTGGGTCTTTCCTAACCTGAACAGGTGTTGCCCACTATTAGGTGTGGGCCAAGAAAGCATCCTACCTTCTTTAGCTTGTCCTCTTTCAGAATCTAAATTCCTGCACAAATCCCTACTAACAATGCCCTTGTGGGAGGGAAGCTGCCCAGGATTAGATGACTGAAGATAAGGCTGGAATCCTTTGTTCCTGTTTCCACAGTGCCTTCCTGGTGAGGTTCCTGGGAGAGAGCCAGAGAGGCTTGCTAGAAATGTACAAGTATTTCAAGATTTTCTAGAAACGTGTGAGAGCCGCTCTCAGAAAGAGCCAGCAAAACTGGGGCGATTTGACTGAGAGCCTGAGGAAGTACCTGTCTCAGGACAGAGATCTCTTGCACAAGCACCCATCTCAAGCTTTGGGGTTGTCACACAAAGTCAGAGCCACTGCTAGGAGACCAAGAGCATGCCAACAAAGCCTTGAACTGTAAACACTGAGGTGACACAGAAAACATGATAAGAATATGTGGGAATTTCTGCTCTAGGGGAGCGGACGGATAAAGGACTCCCTGCCTCGAAGCCTACACAGCCTGAGATAAGAATGAGCCCAGGTTGGCCCCAGCCAGCTATGTAGGAAGGGCAGGCACTGCCCCGGACTCTGGCTTCAGTCATGTGATTTGTCAGACTGGCTTCTGCTTAGCTTGCCCAACAACTCCTCTGCTTTCATGTCATAAAAGCACAGCGCTTGTTAACTCTAAGTTCTTCTGGGCTCCATAGGTAGGTTTTTATTAGAGACTAAAACTTGAAGGAAGAAAATGATTCTGCGAAGTAGAGGCTGGGACTTCCATTCTCTGAGTCTTGGTCCCTTGCTCTAAAAGGTGGGGAGATCTAGATTTTTTTCTTCCCTCATGAGAGCACCTCATAACTCTTCCATCAGAGCAGCCAAGGTATGTTGTTCCCTGTGTCTGCCCAGCAGGACCATGAGCTCAGCACCAGACCATGCCATGTCCTAGGTCCTCTGTTCAGGGGCGTGTACACAAGTGCTCAAAAATACATCAATTAGGGAGATTGATGGCTCAGTGGTTAGGAGCATTGGTTGTTCTTCCAGAAGGCCCGGGTTCAGTTCCCAGCATCCACATGGCATCTCACAACTGTCTATAACTTCAGTGCTTGGGGATCCAACACCCTCACACAGACATACATGAAGCCAAAACACCAAAGCACATAAAATTAGGAAAAATAAATTATGGCCAGGCAGTGGTGGCGCACGCCTTTAATCCCAGCACTCAGGAGGCAGAGGCAGGCGGATTTCTGAGTTCCAGGCCAGCCTGGTCTACAGAGTGAGTTCCAGGACAGTCAGGGCTACACAGAGAAACCTTGTCTCGAAAAACAAAAACAAAAACAAAACAAAAAAGAATATAAATAAATAAATAAATAATATTAAAAATGCATCTATCAAATGAGAGTAGGAAAAAAAGAAAAGAGGAAGGAAGGAAGGAGAGGAGAAGAGGGAGGGAAGGAGGAAAGATATCCCAGAAGGCTCTGGGGGCTTACATACTTGCATAATGGCTGTTAGGTGTCCTGTTTCTCAAAACTAGGAGAGAAGAATTGAGTGCACTAAAGCCTCAGTGATCGTGGCTTTTAAAAGACTTCTAAAGGCTCCAGGTTGGAGGTGGAAAGTTCCACCCCGAGTAAAATACCAACATCCACGTTGAGAAAACTCCATCCCTCACATGGTCTCATGCCCTATCTCATTCTCATTTTAGAGATTTGGACTTGCTTAAATACTCCTCCCAGGTCTCTGCAGGGTCGACTCTCTCTCTCACTATTTATGTTTCTGTTCTAACCTTGCTTTTTCCAGAAAAGCATTCTCTGTTTTGGTTTTGCTAACTTTAGGTCTGCTTCCTTCCTCCTCGTGATCATCATAGAATAGCCATGTAGAACGAAAGCAAAACTCACGTGACTCTGTCATCGCTTCTCCCCCAAACCCTGAGTGTGACTCAGCCTGTGAATTGTCCCAGTGTCCAATCAGGCTTCAAGAGGAGGCAGTAGTTTTGGAGTCTAACTTTTCTCATTGGCATAAAAGATGCTAAATGGTGGCTTCCCTAAAGTCTCAAAGTCTCGTGTGTGTGTGTGTGTGTGTGTAAGAATGTTTTAATACCATAAGTTTCACTTATCTTAGTTCTCAATTGAGTGGTTTTACACAATTGTACATACAACACCACAACCTACTTTAAAAGTATCTCCATCTGAGACTGTATGAGCCAGAGGCCCAGCAAGCTTACTACTACTAGATATCGTCTTCCTGAGATGACAAAAAGCTGCATTGATAAAATCTCAACAATATGGCTACCTACACAAGACGTGCATAACCACAATGCCCATTGGTTGACATGCCAATGTAGATGGGAGTGGGGAGGCTTGGACTTTTACAAGGCCCTTCCCCTAGATGAAGAGCTACAGTTATCAGTGGCTGCTGAGATGGTAGAATCTGTTTTTCTCCAGGGATGAGACTCTGATATGTTGTCCAGTGGTCAACCCCAATCACAGTGCCTATGAACAACACTAATTAGACTCAGGAGGTTATATATGTGACAGTAATTGTTGTAGAAGATTATGGGCTGGAGAGATGGCTCAGCGGTTAAGAGCACTGGCTGTTCTTTCCAGAAGTCCTGAGTTCAATTCCCAGTGACTACATGGTGGCTTACAACCATCTGTAATGGGATCTGATGCCTTCTGTCATGCAGGCATACATGCATATAGAGCACTCATATGTATAAATAAATAAATAAATAAATAAATAAATAAATAAATAAATAAATCTATTTTTAAAAGATTGGTTATGCTTTTGAGAGGGGGCTCATGGCCATGGAGGAGTTGCATGGAGGAGGGGTAAGAGTGGAAGTGATGTAATCACAGCAGTCATATACTCTAGAACAATGTTTAAGTTAGAGAAAACATTTTTATATTCCCAATAAGATCGTTCACACTCATTTATAGTTAGTTCCTATTTCTCCTTTCAACTCTAGACAATCACAAATCTACTTTCTGTCTCTGTACATTGACTTGTTCTGGGTATATTTTACCAGTGGAACCATTAAACATGTGAGGATTTTGGGTCCAGATTCTTTTGTCTATAATGTTGTTGAGGTTCATCCAGGCAGAACCATGTACAGTATTTTGTTTCTTTCTATCACTGAATAATATTCCAGATATATGGTTTTTAAATGGGACAAGAATAGGCATTTCTAGTTAATGGATCCTGCCTCTGGGCTTTTCCTGGAAGAGCTTTTTAGCACTACCTCCAAGGCTCTCCCCGCCCCCCCCCCCCACACACACTTTTTGAGCAATCTTTTTCTCTGTCTCGGTGGAATGGAAAGTGTGGGTCATTCCATTGTGCTTTGGACAACAGGGTGTCTCGGAGATCAGATCACCTTAACCCATGTCCTCTGAGTCATGCCGTGTTCTTCTCAGATTGTAAGTGCTCTGCAGGGAGAGATCCAGTCCCCAGTGACCACATATCCTCTCTCTCCATGAACAACACTGAGCAGAAACCAAGCATTTAAGAAATGCACAGGAGAGATGCTTGTGAGGGGGCCACTTGAGACAGCTGGTCCTTCTGTGGGTTTCTGCAGCTGTTGGACTCAGAGCCTGCTTCCTGGAAGCCTTAACACGCTGGGCTCAACCATGCGTCCTCATTAGGCCACTGAAAGGCACAATAAACAGTTGAAAACAGAAAAAGGAGATCTGCTCAATGTGGATACACAGGGAAGAGGAACAAAAAGATTCAGCGGCTCACCCCGAGCTAATCTCTGGAGTCCTGGCATGAGACTTAGTTTCAAATAGAATGCAAGAGGTAGTATGTATGGATGGCTAACCCGTCCAGGCCAAGATGTGATTCCACCCATCATTGACCTATTATTGTCTTAGCATAAAATTGTCTTGTGAGGTGGTCTGACAAATTGCAGAATAGAACTGGATGCAACCTCTTTCTAGGAGGTGAGCTTCTCTTCTGCTGGCATCAGGTGAGCATCTCCTTGCCTGGCACCAGCCTTCATCCTTGTCTTTCCCTGGCAGTGGACATCTAGGGAAGTTCCAGTTCCTTGAGACTCTTTGTTTCAGTGGTCTGAGAGCCACCGGGAAGAATCTAAGAAACGCCTTTGAGCATCTTCCTTCCTGCCAGGGCAGCTCCATGCTTATTGCCCAGTTTTCAGTCCAGTTGTTTCGTGCTAACTGTTCATTTTACTGTGCTGACAGTGAGCAAGGACACTAGACAACACTGGTAGCAAGCCAACAGCCCTAAGGTCTCACTCTCATGTGTCCCTTCTGTCACTTCCTGAGATATACTAGAGACAGCACAGCCTTGTTCCAATGAGCTGGCTACCAGTGACCTTAGGGAACAGCAAGCATGCTTGGGTTGTTAGGGAGGCCTAGCTCCCGACTCCCCACTCTGTCATCTTTCTTTCTCTCCACATATCTTCTTCTTCGCCTTCTCTTCCCACTTCTGCGACTCGGTCATAGATGATGGGAACCATGCCAGTTCAGAAGAGTTTTGGTGAGAGTGAGAGGTGCTCTGGTGTTAGCACAAAGGGCTCGCTGAGCAGATTTCACAAAGGTGCTGAGGCCCCTGAATTTAATGCGGATGTTGCTGGGAGCAAATCAGCAGCCCAGTGTGTTTCACTGATTTGTGCCGCTCAAGTCCCAGCGAGGAATTGCTTCTTTGTTTTTATTTTTATAGTGTCTACATTAAAACATTTATAGAGTTCACATAGTCCTGATCTTTTCTTCCCAAGACAGGGTTTCTCTGTATAGCTCTGGCTGTCCTGGAACTCACTCTGTAGACCAAGCTGGCCTTGATCTCAGAGATCTGCCTGCCTCTGTCTCCTGGGATTAAAGGATTGTGCCACCACACCTGACACTTGTCCTGGTTTATTGGGGGGTGGGGTGGGGATCAGGTTTGAAGATGAAGCACTAGGTGTGGCCAAGCAAGCATCCTCCCTACCCCCACCCCTGATGGCCATGTTTGCCATAGATTTTTTTTTTCTCTTATTCGATTTTTCTTCTACACTCACACATACTACCCGCCTACCCCTGAGGCACTCAACTCCTGTCCTTTTGAAAGGTGCTGTTCAGAAAGGTTTGTTCCTGGAACCTGGGAAGGCTTGACAGCTGATGAGTTGATCAGAGACTTCAAACTGTCTGCCCGGAATGTGAGGACAGCTGATCTGCCTTTAATCTGCCTTCAATGTCTCTTTCTATCCGTTGTAGAGTGCAGTTGCTAAGAAGATCTGGAGGCAGCAATGGTTTGGCCTGGTCTTTTGAATGGGGCCTAGAATAGAGAGGTTTAGTGGATTGCTTTGTATACTTAAGAACAGCTTTATGGTGCTTAGTTCAAAGCTGTGGGTGGGAACTGCTCAGTTTGGTGGCTGACAAAGACGTAGCTAGCAAATACTATTATTTCCATGATGTCAGTAACCCTGACTTCTGGCCCTCTGGTCAGCTTCTAGCAACATCAGTACCCTATGTGCTGGCCTTCCTTTAACCCTTCCACATCAATGGCCACCTCCCTGTGCTCTGCATCCTAATCTCTTTCTAATGCCTGGCTTCAGCTGTTTCTGATACTGAGCTTAATAAATAATACTGTAAGCCAGGTCTAGTGGCACACATCTTTAATTCCAGCACTTGGGAAGAAGAGGCAGGCAGATCTCTGTGAGTTCAAGGTCAGCCTGGTCTATGGAGTGAGTTCCAAGGCAGCCAGGGCTGCACAGAGAAACCCTGTCTTGAAAACAAACAAACAAACAAAAGACAAAAAGCCCACTGTGCCTGGTCCCGACTCTGGTTTCCGTCTCTGGTACGCTGATTCTTGCTGCTCCAGGCCACCTTAGGCTGTGGAGTTCTGCCCCAAGCTCTTGTGGGGCAGGGCTCTCATGATGGATTGCCACTCACCGGAGAACACAAGTCATCTGGCTCTCAGGACTGTCTCAGGTGAGGGAAGGACTGCATTGGGGGGGCAGGAGCCATGCTACAGCTATTGTTCCCTCCTCTCCCTAGTGCTTGGTCCTCTCTGGCACACAGTAGGTGCTCTATAATATTCATCACATAGATAAATGGATGCATGGACAAACAGGTGAGGAAAGAAATGATGGATGAGGACCCGAGTGGTAAAAGCTGTTTAAGTTTATAACCTCCTAGTGTAACCTTCCTGGTAGAAATATGGCCTGCAAAGTGACACAAGCTGCTCCCTTCTGTTCTCTGACCATTGAAACAATGGATTGCAAAACATTAAAATGTCCCAGGAATCTCATGCTGGAGGGAGAGAAAAGCTGCTTCCCAGGAGAAGAGCTTTCAGTTTTGGCAACTTAGCAGAGCACTTGGCAAGACAGAAGCTGAGATAATATGGTTCAACAGTGGGTAGGGCCACACTTTGACTAGGGCCACTTCCTTATGCAGGCCACTTGTCTCCTATTTAAACTTGAAATCTGACAGTACCCTGAGTCTTGGGGTCGCTGGACCACTTTGGTCCACTTCCTGATTGGGCCACATTGAACAAAGCCTCTCTGCTTTTCACTGTCACGGGAGTCTTTAGTTGGCATCTTGGGAACAGGTGACTGAGTCCAGCTTGGAGGGGCTTCTGGAATCTGGGCTTTGACCCTAAAGTCCACTCTAGTGCTAAGTGTGTTGGTTTCACTCTTTAGTGAGTAGCTATGAAATGGAAGAGAGGCCATGTGCTGGCCTTTTGGGAGAGGACGTCGGGAAGACTTCCTTCAGTCAGCCTCTGTATAGGAAGGTTTCCCAGGACACAGTGTTGCTTGTCATGGGTTGCTGAAGGGTAGGGGAAGACAAAGGTGACAGCAGCATTGTCAGTGCAAGGCCTGCTAGCTCCCCAGGTGACAGGCCTGCCTCTGACTGGGAACTGACTCTAGAGCAAGCCAGGAGCTGTGTCCTCATCTGAGACTTTCAAAATGCAGCCACAAAGGCTGCAGACTAGGGGTAGTATAAAACCGACAGATACCAACCTCATTGAGGGATCTTCCTCCACTATCTCCCCATTGAGTTTCTCCTGTCTCTTTTCTCTGCAAGACGTGGCATGCCAGGCCTCAGATCTCCAAAGAGACAAAGTAGCTGTCCTTCCCTCGGGGGCAGCCACAACTCTGCCAGCACCCAGCCTATTTGTCCCATGAAGATGAGTTACAAGCCCCACTGGGGGCTGTGGGTCTCAGGTTCCAAGTGCTGCAAAGTGAATGGCTACTTCTCTTCTGTCCATGTGACTGTCTTCCAACAAAACTCAATTCTAGTCAGATGTGAAATGATCAGGCGATCTGCCCAAGTCCCCAGCCAATAGGTGGCAGAGCTGTAGTTAGAAGCCAGGAAGTGAAACCCCATTTCCCTAGATTCTGATAAAGACACAGGGAGGGAGAAGGTACCTGCATATGTTTCCTCTTTTTTTCTTTTCTTCCTTCCTTCCTTCCTTCCTTCCTTCCTTCCTTCCTTTCTTTCTTTCTTTCTTTCTTTCTTTCTTTCTTTCTTTCTTTCTTTCTTTCTTTCTGGGGGAGGCAGGGGGGTTGAGACAGGGTTTCTCTGTATAGCCCTGGCTGTCCTGGAATTTAATCTGTAGACCAGGCTGGCCTCAAACTCAGAAATCCACCTGCCTCTGCCTCCCAAATGCTGGGATTAAAGGCGTGTGCCTCCACTGCCCGGCTTCTGCACGAGTTTCTTTTGGAACTTTTGAGCAAAGCCTCTCTAGGGAAGGGAAACTGATTTCTGGGTAGAGCTAATGTGGCTGTCTGTTGTTGGTTTGTTTGTTTGTTTGTTTAACACGATGAAAATTTAAACTTAGGTGTTTTGGGTTGTTGTAGTAGGTTTTTTGTTTGTTTGTTTGTTTATCTTTTCAAACCCTGAGGCTTAAATTCTTTTTCTTCTTAGTCGAACCGAAGACTTTGTTTTTTTGTCCATTTGTTCTTCAGCCTTCCAAAGAGAAAGCTCTCGGTGAGACTGCCTCCAGATGTCCTCACGTACACTTGGGTTGATAAAAGCCCGACGTGTGCACCACGAAGATGGACCAGGCAAGCCTTGCTAATGGACTGAACATGGAGGGAGGGAGAGAAATGGGGGGGGGGGGGTGCCAGGAAAGCCACTGTCCACATCAGTTTCCTTTTGATGCTGTGGTAAAACTCAGCAACCTAAGAAAGATGAGCTTGTTTGGTGTTCCAGTTCTGGGAGGATAGTTCCATACTACGGAGAGGTGTGGCAGCAGGCAGCTGGGGCAGGAAGCTGGGGAGGCGGGAGGGCGCACATCCTCAACTGCAAACAAACAAACAAACAAAAAGCAAATCGAGCAAAACCCTCAAAGCCCACCCCAGCGACTCACTTCCTCTAGCAAGGTCCCACTTCTTAAAGGTTCCGGAACACCTGGGCCTACGGAGGATATTTCCCCTGCCAAACGCTTACACATAGGGTTTGAGTCCATCTGAGTGCAGGAAGGGGGAGTGGAAGGAACTTTCCAGCAGGCTAACTCACAATTCTAGTTCCTCATAAAGGGGGCTCCCTCCCCAGGTTAACACAAAGAGGAAACAGAGCTCCTCACCCCAATGGAGGTGAGAGGCTGAGGACCACTTGGGACTTCCTGTGTGTACAGCATCGTTGGCCACTGTGAATCAACAATGACCAGAAGCTTCCAACGAGAACCACAGAAAATTATGTGTGCAATGCTTGATCAGCAATGGTGCCAAAGAGATGATGACACACGCGAAACCGCAGTAACAAATTATCACACAGGAAGAAGCCTGAGAGCAAGGCACCTGTGTTGAGGCTGCTCCTGCCCAGTTCCCTGTGGGCTCACACACCACAGTACCTAGCAGATCTTAAAGGTTTCCTCCTGCTTTTAGTAAGCATCTACTTTAGATATAAGAATAATGGTTTTTTGTTTGTTTGTTTGTTGGGTTTTTTTTTTTTTTTGGTTTTTGCGAGACAGGGTTTCTCTGTATAGCCCTGGCTGTCCTGGAGCTCACTTTGTAGACCAGGCTGGCCTCGAACTCAGAAATCCGCCTGCCTCTGCCTCCCGAGTGCTGGGATTAAAGGCGTGCGCCACCACGCCCAGCGTTTTTTTTTTTTTTTTTTTTTTTTTTTTTTTTTTTTTTTAATGCCAGGCACAGATAAGGGAGACAATAGTGACCGTGGGAACCTTCTAGAATCTTTCAGGTTAGACCTCAAAGAGCCTACTCCTGAACACAGAAGTTTTTTGAGACCACCATAATAATTGATGTGAATTTTCTTGCGGTGCACTCAGATGGAAGAAATGGCTCAACTCTTTGGCTACAAGATCAGCGTGCACCGGAGGGCCCTTGGCCACCGATGAGGGGCGCATGCTGCATTAGTGATGATTCTGATGTCTTTGTCATTTTGACAGGCTCCTGTTGTGCACTCCCTTGCGCGCCATCCAAGAGGCAACTCAGTGCAGGGTTTGAGTCTTGAATTCAGGATGGCAAATACTGCTGCCTAGATATTTGTTTCCTGGGAGTTCCCCCAGAGGTCCAGGGATGCCAAACATGAAAATACAGGTCGCTCATTATATGGAGGGTGTAGTTGAGGGATAGCACATCTGCATAGCATGTAGGAGGCCGTGTGTTCAGTCCTCACCACTACAATAGAAAGCCAGGGGTGGAGTGAGGAAGGGAGAAGGGAGTGGGTCAGCTAAGGACGGAGAAAGAGCTGTACTCCCTGAAGCAGTTTCCCCTCTGAGAGGGCTGGGTCCAATCCCCAAGCCTGTTCAGACCTCTATCCCGAGGAAGTCAGCTTCCTTATTATGCATTTAAGTTTCAAAGTCCTGGGGAAACTTTTCTGATTCATCTTTCACCTTTGCTCCCGTAACGACAACAACAACAGCAAAAAAAAAAAAAAAAAAAAAAAAAAAAAAAAAAAAGAAGGAAAGAAAGAAAAAGAAAAAGAAAGAAACGGAAAGCTTAGGGCCAGGAAGCCTGAGGTTCTTCTGACTGCCCCTGATGCTCAGCCTAGGAGAGGAAAGTGAGCAACCACAGAAGGAGAACCAAATCCCTACTGCTTTCTCCACAAATCACCTTGCCATTCTGTTTTGTTTTGTTTTGTTTCAGAGCTGAGGACCAAACCCAGGCTAGGCAAGCGCTCTACCACTGAGCTACACTCCCAACCCCTTCACCTTGCCATTCTGACCTGGAAGCAGTCAGTGTTTGGAGTTTGGAAACTCTTTTTCTTGTAGGAAAAAGTGCTCTCCCCGTGTCTTTGAAGGTGGCAGCTTGCAGAAAGGAAATGGAATGGAGCAACACCATAGCAGAAGAAGCAGCTTGCTTCAGACTCTCTCAGGCTACAGGATAGCTTCCCCAGAGAGACGATGGATATGGGCCAGAGGTCAGCCATTCACCGTGAATTCACACATGGAGAGAAGAGCTAGTGGCCTCGGCAGCTCTCTTCCTGATCGGAGCCTTGGCTGTTCTTCTTCCAAACATTCTTCCAAATGTTCCACCTGCACCCGCTCACCTCTGTCTCACCTCTGCCGTCGTGTTCAGACTCGGCTTCACATCTAACCCTGGCCTTGATCCGTGAGTTCATCTTGTCTTTCCCAGCTCCCCTCACTCTTCCCCAAAATTCAAATGCTCTCTTACACTGTATTGAACCCAGGGTCCTTCTTGCTAACTTGATGGCACCAAATTGCACTCAGTAGTTAGTGTTTGTACTGTCTCAGAAGCTAAGGTCAAACCACCTGGGGCCAGCTCCAGACCATCTAGATCTGACATGACAACTCTGGTTTGCTGGAACTTTCTGTGGCTTGACTTCATCTTTCCCCTTTCCTGGAACCTGAGCAACTGACTCTCCAGCAATTTAAACCCCTCCTTGTTTAAATGAGGGAGAGAGCAGAATCCATTTAACTGCTGATCTCAGTCCTAGTATGGAACGCCAACCACTAATGGTACCAGTTGCCCCTAAGGCTAATAGCACCCTCTAGTGACAGACTAACTGTTGCTAAGAGCACTGATAGCAGCTGTAAATTACTAATATTTCTGGTGCTTATTTTTCTATTTAGCTTTATATGTCCTATTTATATTAATAACTTAACCTTGCATAAATCCATCGAAGGAAGCATGATTATCAACAGCATTTACCAGTTTACAGATAAGGATAGAGATACAGAGAGATAAAACCACTTGTCCAAGGTCAGAGAGCTAGCCAGGAGCACAGTCATATTTCAGGGACAAAAGGCAGGTCCCACCCACTGCTAACATCCTCCATTTATCCCCAAAGAACTTCTTCCTAGGCCAGATGTCCTACAGGCCTGCCGAGGGGAAGAGTCCTTCATCCCATACTGAGCAGGTAAGATGAGAGGACTAGGACTTCTGAACAAGGCACCACTGCTCCAAGGATCCATATTTGTCCTCTCAAAGCTGTGTATCCAATGCTGTGATTAATAATCTTTATGTAAAGGACAGCAGAGACCTGAAGTAATGCTTACTCTTAGACGGAGACTTTTGAAACTCTCAGAGTTACTGGCTCCCAAATTGGGATTCACAGGTGTAACGCACTGTGCTACGTGGACTGTTTCTGAGTCAAGCTCTCTCCTAATCTAAGGTGACATCAGTGGGAACTGCTGCACTGCTTTATGTACCACGGAGACAGGAAAGCGTGCTGACCACTAAGCCTTATTTTTATAGTAAGATGCGTCAAGTTTAGAGAGGTTAAAATGAGGATCATGAAAAACAGTTGCATCCATGTTGTTAGGGCAAAATAACTATCTTTATAAAGAGCTTAAGTCAAGAATCTATACACAGTGATATCTCTCTCAATCAGTGTTAGATAGGAAGGTGAGTTATTCAGTGATCTTGTGTTTCATCTTAGCAGAAGGCTATATCCCAGGGTTTCACTGACTCATGGCAGAGTGACGTCTAGATCAACTCAATGATCTGGTTTCGAGGAGCTGAGTAGGTCAGAATAGAGTGAGATGTGAGTGCTCCACTTGCGTCCGAGGGAAGCCCTACAGGTCTGTTAGGGCAGGACAAGAGATCTGGAGCCCCTGAATTCTGCAAACAAAGCCTAGTAGGTAAAGTCTGGGTGAGAAACTCACTGATACTTTAACAACGAAGGTGTGAACGGGCAGAGTGACCAGTGGGGACGCGGTACTCACTGTCTAAGACAGAGTGTTTGTGTCCTTAAAGGTGTTGGCATGATGGAGAGGTTGCTCCACCCACCAGAAAAGGGAGAAAAAAAGGTTGCCATGGCAACTCCTTCCCTGTGAAGTTTTTTGAAGAGTGACATGCCCTTGTTCCTTTCTCAAAGCTATTCTTCTCTACTCTCCTTTCTCATTGCTCTTGATGCTACACTTTCCAATATTATAGTTAGGACCTGATCCGGAATGAGTGGCTAGGACTCCTAGTCTTTCACAAGGAGTGGAAGCCAGAGAAAGGACACAGCAGGAGACAGTAAGGTAGGCAACTCTCCTAAATGAAGAAGATGGCAGAAGCATTCCTTGGTGGGTTGGGGTTACATGATGCAGAAGGCATTCACCTACCTCAGAAAGTAGGACCCACCCACCCCTGACCTCTCCATGATGGCAGAACCTGTTTTAGATAGGCATAGAGGGAAAAGAGGATGTGGCTTGACTCTACACAAGCTGTGTTGAAGAGGGCAGTCACGGTGATAAGGGTGGTCTCAAAGGCTGTGGCTTCTGCGTCTTTTCAGTATCTGACTAGGGGGTTTCACGGTTCGGAAGGCTCAGGGAGGAGACCACGTATTTGTTAGTTTCCTGTTGGCTGGTCACTGTGGTTTGCCTGGATACATCATGTGTGAAGCATGCTCAACACTGACACACACACTCTCTCTCTCTCTCCCCACCCCCCACCTCCTTCCCCCTCTCTCTTGTAACAGAAAGGTACAATAAAGCCATTTAAAAAAAGGCTGGTTTGGGAGAAATCAAGAGTTTCATACTGCGCCTTTAGTGTCTATAGTAGTTGAATCTTTTTAAAAATGAGAGCAAAGACATAACTCACAATAGCAAGCAAACCATTTCAAAACAGAACTGCTGGATTCAAACCCAGTCTCAGGAAATGTCAGAATGCTTGCTTTCTCTAACAGTAGCTGACATCACATTTTGTCTGTAGAAGTCAAGACTCTCAAGCCGCAGGTCACTTCTGCCATGTGAAGGCCGGAAAATGACAACTTCCTATCTCTTGAGGCTTCTGACTAACCATGCGATTTTTAGATCCTCTTTGCAAGATACTCCATGAATGTCAAAGGCAGCCCCTTGCTTCGGCCGAGGCTAAGCACCATTCCTTTGCTTTTTGACTAGTTGGCATTATTGTGCATGCAAATATACAAAAACCTCACTGAAGTGGAAATTTCTGGGTTTTTTGGAAAGTCAGTTACATCAAATGATGTTTTGCTGAAACAGACACAGGTGAAAGGATGTCCTGCTGAAGCAGACACATGAAAGAATGTTTTGCTGAAGCAGACACAGGTGAAAGGATGTTTTGCTGAAGCAGACACAGGTGAAAGGATGTTTTGCTGAAGCAGACACAGGTGAAAGGATGTTTTGCTGAAGCAGACACAGGAAAGGATGAGTGATGTTTAGAAGAAATATAAATATGACCCCACAGACAGTGGGAGCTTGAGCATTGGTTCGCTTTACAGATGACACGCATATATTGGTTCACCTTACACTGCGTTGCTTAGCTTCACTTGTGGTGACTTCATAGAGAGAAATTCACCAGCTTCTTGCTGCTTCAGAGGACTCGGGCTGATTGGCAGACCTTGGGGTTGCTTCTGGATTGAACCGCCCTTGCTGAATTGTGAGGTGTCTGCTGAGTGGACCAGACTGCAGCTGCTGATTCGTGTTTGGTGTTTGCTAGGGGACTGGACTGAGAACAATGAAGATTGGAATTGCTCCAAAGAACTATTTCTAAGCAGGACTGCTTCCCCCTTATCCTAATAGCCTTTCTTTTCCACTACCTCTGGTGGATGGTGTGCTAGAGGGAAGGTCGAACCCTTATTAAAGTAGGTTGAGAAAAATATATGCCTACCCATCACCCTGATTTGGTTGGTTTCTTTGAGCTTTAACCAAAGGCACTCACCATGCACTGAGCATGCCTGCCCTCCTTTAGTGCTGGGGACAGTCTTCTACTTCATGGGCTTCCCTTTGCAAGATTTTCCTTTACCTTAAACACAAGTATTCTGGCCTACAATGTACTATGTAGCTTAGTTTCACCTCGGGCTTACAGCAGTCCTTCTGCCTCAGCCTCCCAAGTACTGGGATTTTAAGTGTGAGTCACTATACTAAACAAAACATTGGACTTTCTAGGATTATATCTTGTTTTTGTCTCTCTGCCCACCATCCCCATGATGGATGTATTTACTGGATTTTTTCTGTGGGGGTGGGAGATGAGCTAAAAAATCAGGTGAAGGGCTGGAATGATAGCTCAGGGGTTAAGAGTACTTACTGCTTTTGCAGAGGACCAGGGGTTCAGTTCCTAGCATCCACATGGTACCTGAAGACCCTCCCCAACTCTAGCTTCAGGGGATCTGATGCTCTCTTTTGACCTCAATGGACACCTCCATGCATATGATATACTTACATACATGCAGACAAAATACCCATACATATAAGATACCAATAAATAAATCTTAAAATGCAGGTGAATTTACCACCTTCCCAACAAACCGGTCTCAGAGAAAGCATGGCTGTTAGAGTTTGGGCTTTAAATGTTTTCCAAAGGCCCGTATATTACGTGACACCAACATGGTGTTGTGTAAGAATGGGAGAAAATGGGAAGTATTTAGGTCGTCTGGGACATGTCCTCGAAGGCAAGAGTAGAGCCCTGGCTCCTCTTCTCTTCCCATTTTCTGGACCATGAGCGCTGTTCCACGTGCTCTCACCATGACATATGCTCTCATTATAGCAAGGCCGATTGATCACAGACTGGAACCACCAAAACTGTGAGCCAGAACAAACATTTTTGTTTGTTTGTTTGTTTTTTGTTTTGTTTTTCGAGACAGGGTTTCTCTTTATAGCCCTGGCTGTCCTGGAACTCACTTTATAGACCAGGCTGGCCTCGAACTCAGAAATCCACGTGCCTCTGCCTCACAAGTGCTGGGATTAAAGGCGTGTGCCACCACGCCCGGCTCCAGAACAAACATTTTTGCTTTGTAAGTTGATCACCTCAGACGTTTGCTACCGTGACAGAAGGCTAGCTGACAGGTGAGCACTCTTACACATCTTCTGCCCCCTCGCTTGTCTGGGTGCTCTCTCACCAAGTCTCCAACTACCCCAAAATATAGTCACTGAAAGCAAATATTTATTTTATGGATGGTTTTATGGGCCAGAAGGACTGAAGGATTTGGCTAAGCAGCTCACCTCTGATCTGCGTGTCACCAGCTGGATATGTGGGGGTGGAGGTCATTTTTGCTTATATTGTCTGGACCCAAGACTCCACCTCTGTACTTTATGTGGCATCTTATTCCCCAGGGTCTCTCCTGGTGGTCTGGGCTCTTCACAGCTTATTGTTTTAGGCTTAGTCACATTTCTTACATGGAAGCAGGGTTCTAAGGGTCAGGGTATATGAGGTAAGGCAACTGGTATACTGTAATTGACACTGGCACCATGTAACTTCCATATTCTAGTGTCCAGAGTCAGTTAGGGCCCACCCAGGTAAGGAGATGGATGAGAACAGAGCCAGGATGCAAACACATCTGACATGCTGGACCACACAACCCGTCACCACATCCATATGACCTTAGAAGTAATGTTTTTAAAATTATTTATTAATTTAATTTAATTTTAATTTTATGACTTTAAATGCATTATATGTATGTGTCTTCATTAGGGTTTTACTTCTGTGAACAGACACCATGACCAAGGCAACTCTTATAAGGACAACATTTAACTGGGGCTGGCTTGCAGGATCAGAGGTTCAGTCTATTATCATCAAGGTGGAAGCACAGCAGCATCCAGGCAGGCATGGAACAGGAGAAGCATGGTACATCTGAAGGTTGAAAGAAGACTGGCTTCCAGGCAACTAGGGTCTTAAAGCCCACATCCACAGTAACACGTGTACTCCAGCAAGGCCACACCTCCTAATAGTGCCCCTCCCTGGGCCAAACATATACAAACCACCACAGTATGCATCTGTGTGGGTCTGTGCATGAGTGCAGATACAAATGGAGCCAAGACTGCTGGATCCTCTGGGGCTGGAGTTACAGATAGTTGTGAACCATCTGATGTGGAGCTGGGAACTGAACTCTGGTCCTCTGGAAGAACAGCGTATGCACTTAACCACTGAGCCATCTCTCCAGCCCCAGAAATAACTTTCAAGTGCCTTGGTCCCTCTCCTACTCTTCTGTTGATGACTGAAGGCCACTCCAGGATTTCTGTCTTCACCTTCTGGCTGGCTTTCATGGCTCTCCCTGGGGCTGATAGAGATATCCTTTACAAAGACAAACTAAGTTTATGTTGACTGACCTTTTATTTTGGTTCCTGTGTTGGTGAGTTTTCTGTGTTGCTGTGACAAAATAACTGACTCGAAGCATTTTCAGGAAGGAAGGGTTTATTCTGGCTTACAGTTTGAGGGACTATATTCTATCTTAGCAGGGACGGCACGCACGGTGGTGGGAACAGGAGGCCAGCTGGTCACATGCATAGAGAGATGACCAGCCATGCTTGGCTTGCTTGCTTCTTTTTACGTACTTCAGGACCAAGCTCATGGGATGGTGTTTCCCGAGTTTAAGGTGTGACTCCTCACTTCAGTTAGCTTCATGAGGTAATTCTTCACAGACATCCCAAAGACCGGCTTCGAGTGTAATTTTCGATCTTTCTCAAGCTGGATCTTCAAACCATCACAGTTTCGAGATATTCTCAGGGAAATCCCAGTCCTCTTACTTAAGTGTCTATACCCAATTCTTCTCCTGCTCTTCACTCTGTACTTAAAGCAGATAGAAAGTTTCATTTTGTTATTCTTTGAAATTTTAGAATGTATAGAGAGTATTTTTATTATATCCACTCCTATTCCATTCCTTCCAACAACCACCCCCCACAGCCCATCTCTTTCCTAACTTCGTGTCCTTTTTTATTTCTAAACACACTGGGTTCAGTGAGCATTGCCCATATGCACATGTGTGTGGCCCCTCACTGGGGCATTGGCAACTTACCAATGGCTACCTCCAAAAACAGTTGACATAGCTGTTCAGAGTACTGAGAATAAATGGCTGCAAGTGTTCATCAGCAGGACACCACCAACACAACCCCACTCCATCCAAGCCTCAGCGAATGTCACAAAGGAGGGAGAAGGGAGGAACGTCAGAGCTGAGGAGAGCTATGATGTGCCACTCTCTGGATATGATGTGGTTGTTGCACACACGAGCTCACAGCAGCTGTGGTTGCCAGCACAAGATCTGTACAAGATCAACCCAGTCTCAAATTCCAGCATTAAGTGGGGAGGGTCTGCTGACCCCGCCTCCAGCCAAAAGTTCTGTGTTTTGAAATCAGACTGTGAACTCATGGCCTTTTACCTCCAGGCAATTCCACATAGTCTTCCCTCTTCCATCCATCTTCACAGGGTTTCTGTGTAGCCCTGGCTATCCTGGAACTCACTCTGTGGCCAGGCTGGCCTCGAACTCAGAAATCCGCCTGCCTCTGCCTCCCAAGTGCTGGGATTAAAGGTGTGCGCCACCACGCCCAGCTGCCAATTTTTTATTAGGTATTTTTCTTCGTTTACATTTCAAATGCTATCCCGAAAGTTTCCCATACCCTCCCGCACCCCGCTCCCCTACCCACCCACTCCCACTTCTTGGCCCTGGCGTTCTCCTGTATTGGGGCATATAAAGTTTGCAAGACCAAGGGGCCTCTCTTCCCAATGATGGCCGACTAGGTTATCTTTTTTTTTTTTTTTTTCGAGACAGGGTTTTTTCCTCTGTATAGCCCTGGCTGTCCTGGAGCTCACTTTGTAGACCAGGCTGGCCTCGAACTCAGAAATCCGCCTGCCTCTGCCTCCCGAGTGCTGGGATTAAAGGTGTGGCTCGACTAGGCCATCTTCTGCTACATATGCAGCTAGAGACACGAGCTCCGGGGTACTGGTTAGTTCATATTGTTGTTCCACCTATAGGGTTGCAGACCCCTTTAGCTCCTTGGGTTCTTTCTCTATCTAGCTCCTCCATTGGGGGCCCTGTGTTCCATCCAATAGCTAACTGTGAGCTATTGTAATAAGGACACATGCTCCACTATGTTCATAGCAGCCTTATCCACTTCTGTATTTGCCAGGCACTGGCATAGCCTCACAAGAGACAGCTATATCAGGGTGCTTTCAGCAAAATCTTGCTGGCATATGCAATGGTGTCTGCGTTTGGAGGCTGATTATGGGATGGATTCCCAGGTGCGGCAGTCTCTAGATGGTCCATCCTTTCGTCTCCGCTCCAAACTTTGTAACTCCTTCCATGGGAGTTTTGTTCCCAATTCTAAGAAGGGGCAAAGTGTCCACACTTTGGTCTTCATTTTTCTTGAGTTTCATGTGTTTTGGAGATTGTATCTTGGGTATTCTAGGTTTCTGGGCTAATATCCACTTATCAGTGAGTACATATCACGTGAGTTCTTTTGTGATTGGGTTACCTCACTCAGGATGATACCCTCCAGATCCATCCATTTGCCTAGGAATTTCATAAATTCATTGTTTTTAAATAGCTGAGTAGTACTCCATTGTGTAAATGTACCACATTTTCTGTATCCATTCCTCTGTTGAGGGACATCTGGGTTCTTTCCAGCTTCTGGCTATTATAAATAAGGCTGCTATGAACATAGTGGAGCATGTGTCCTTATTACCAGTTGGAACATCTTTTGGATATATGCCCAGGAGAGGTATTGTGGGATCCTCTGGTAGTATTATATCCAATTTTCTGAGGAACCGCCAGACTGATTTCCAGAGTGGTTGTACAAGCTTGCAATCCCACCAACAATGGTGGAGTGTTCCTCTTTCTCCACATCCTCACCAGCATACCTAAACATAATAAAAGCAATCTACAGCAAACCAGTAGCCAACATCAAAGTAAATGGTAAGAAGCTGGAAGCAATCCCACTAAAATCAGAGACTAGACAAGGCTGACCACTTTCTCCCTACCTATTCAATATAGTACTTGAAGTCCTAGCCAGAGCAGTTTGACAACAAAAGGAAGTCAAGGGGATACAAATTGGAAAGAAAGAAGTCAAAATATCACTATTTGCAGATGATATGATAGTATATATAAGTGACCTGAAAAATTCAACCAGAGAACTCCTAAACCTGATAAACAGCTTCAGTGAAGTAGCTGGATATAAAATTAACTCAAACTAATCAGTGGCCTTTCTCTACACAAAGAAAGAAATTAGGTAAACAACACCCTTCACAATAGTCACAAATAATATAAAATACCTTGGTGTGACTCTAAGGAAGTGAAAGATCTGTAGGATAAGACCTTCAAGTCTCAGCCGGGCGTGGTGGCACACGCCTTTAATCCCAGTACTCGGGAGGCAGAGGCAGGCAGATTTCTGAGTTCAAGGCCAGTCTGGTCTACAGAGTGAGTTACAGGACAGCCAGGGCTAAAGAAAGAAAGAAAAAAAAAAAGAACTTCAAGTCTCTGAAGAAATCAAAGAAGATCTCAGAAGATGGATATCTTGCCAAAAGCAATCTACAGATTCAATGGAATTCCCAAATCCCCATCAAAATTCCAACTCAATTCTTCAACGAATTAGAAAGGGCAATTTGCAAATTCATTTGGAATAACAAAAAACCTAGGATAGCAAAAACTCTTCTCAATGATAAAAAGAACCTCTGGTGGAATCACCATGTCTGACCGTCTAAAGCTGTACTATAGAGCAATTGTGAAAAAACAAAACAAAACAAAACAAAACAAAAAAAAAAACCAAAACAAAACAAAAAAAAAAAAACCTGCATGTTACTGGTATAGTGACAGACAGGTAGACCAATGGAATAGAATTGAAGACCCAGAAATGAACCCACACACCTATGGTCACTTGATCTTTGACAAGGGAGCTAAAACCATCCAGTGGAAAAAAAGGCAGCATTTCCAACAAATGGTGCTGGCACAACTGGCGGTTATCATGTAGAAGAATGCAAATTGAACCATTCTTATTTCCTTGTACTAAGGTCAAGTCTAAGTGGATAAAGGAACTCCACATAAAACCAGAGACACTGAAATTTATAGAGGAGAAAGTGGGGAAAAGCCTCGAAGATATGGGCACAGGAGAAAAATTCCTGAATAGAACAGCAATGGCTTGTGCTGTAAGATCGAGAATTGACAAATGGGACCTCATAAAATTGCAAAGCTTCTGTAAGGCAAAAGACACTGTCAATAAGACAAAAAGACCACCAACAGATTGGGAAAGGATCTTTACCAATCCTAAATCAGATAGGGGACTAATATCCATTATATATAAAGAACTCAAGACGGTGGACTCCAGAAAATCAAATCACCCCATTAAAAAATGGGGCTCAGAGCTAAATAAAAAATTCTCACCTGAGGAATATCGAATGGCAGAGAAGCACCTGAAAAAATGCTCAGCATCCTTAATCATCAGGGAAATGCAAATCAAAACAACCCTGAGATTCCACCTCACACCAATCAGAATGGCTAAGATAAAAAATTCTGGTGTTTCTTTTCCTATAAATAAGGGAAGACTGCAGAGGAGAGGCTATCTGACTAATTAGCATATTTCAGTTTCTTTGTTTCTTTCCTTATAGGTTCAGGCCCTGTTGCCTTGCACTACTTTGAGCAAAAAGACTTGTCAGGCAAGTAAGCAGACAGCTTCTGTTTTGATAATTCCACAGATGCCTTGAGACAATTATGCAAAGGCTAGTGGCTGATTGCCCAGACTCCCGAAAGTATGGCCCCAGGCAAGGCTGTTTGAGACAGGTTTAAGCCAGGCTTTGTAGCCACAAACCTCAAACTGTTTTCACCTTAGCCAGAGAGGGAGCCCTTAGTATAAAGGCTAGACTGTTGGCTAAGTAGTTACAGAGGGAGACTGTGGTCAGGGACAGAGAAGACTCATTTCAGATAGGAATAAGCTATCCTTGAGACTAGAGGAAGATTTTGTTTTGTTTCGTTTTTCAAGACAGGATTTCTCTGTATAATTCTCCGTATAATATTTCTATACATTTTTACACACTAAAGAGAAAAGTCCCGTAAAATCCCTAAATACAAGCCTTCTAGAGTTGTATTTTAAGATCCACTGACAGACAAGACCAATCCCCTGAGCCTGGTGTTTTTCACTGAGAGAGCAGACTTGTGAATAACTATTCGTTACCTGACACATCGCTCCCTAGACTGTCTTACTGACAGTATTTTCAAGTTGCTTTTCCTACCCTGGTCTGAAGATCATGTGGAGGAAGGCAGTGTTTTAAATGAAGACCACCCTGAATTATCCCAGAACAAGCCCCCAATTGTTCCCAAAGACAAGACACCGGTGTTTTCCTTTAACTGACCAGTTTTAACAGCCCTCCTCTACAGTTTCATGTTCCTGCACTAACAAGCTCGCGTAACATTCTACCCTCGATAACTAATAGTGACAGCCTTGAGAGAAGTAACCTGGGCAGTTCCTGAAGATGATTGCAAACCAAAGCAGGTTGCTAATCCAGAGGTCTGTCCACAGAACTCTCTGCTGTGCTGTGCTGTGCTGTGTTGCCCCAGGTCTTCCAAGATTTATGTCACCAAGCTGCCACTAACCACACACATATCAACAAGGGAAGTTCCCTTCTAGACCAGTGTTCATGCATTTTTACAGAGAAGTTTTTAAATATGTGAGGCAAACCCCCAAAGAATTGAGACGAGAAGCCAATCACAGTTATAGTTAGAGCCCATGCCCCTCAGGACACAGGACTGGGAAATGTCCCTCATGTCCTTTGTTGGGATGATCCAAGAGGCTCTCCAAATAATATAAGATATTGTCGGTGCTTTTGGCTGCCTCCAAGAACGTGAGGGTAAGACCTTATTGGTACCACACACTTCAGACATAGGACTGACCTGGGAGCCTCCTCCCCAAGGACTGGCTGTCATAGCATCAGGAGGTGCTACAAAAGCTGCCCAGTGAGAAGAGCATCGAATGGTCTTACCCAACCAGAAAGCCTACGACCAACCTGGAGAGACATCCCTAAGGGTGCAACAGCAGCTCCTAAATCTTGAGGTAACCAAAAGCCATCAGGTTGGATTTAGAGCCTTCTCAGTAGGCAGGGTTCATGCTTTGTTGTAAACCTAGCCATAACTTCCACCTTTGTAATCCAGTACAATTTCTGTGTTATAAATACACCCAAAATGTAGATTCTCATCCTGCATCAAAAAGATTTCTGTTTTCACCAGACAGAGTCCATTATAAAAATCATAACTGATTAGAATGCAAAGAACCCTGACTACGAGGCGCTCAAGCACAATGGACACATCTATAATAGCCCCAATCTGACTCTCTAGGAACGTTTCAGAAGAGAAAGTAGACAGATTGTATGAACCAGAAGACCAAGATGTCTGCTGTGAGATTCCGTCTTCTAAATATGGTCGGGACGCCCTACTCCTGAGATCTTAACACTATGATCGCCTAAACAAGACCTGTGCAATGACAATACCTATTGACATGTCAACGTGAATGGTGGACATCTCACAGGACGTTAGTACCAGATGAAGAGCTGTAGGAAATTAATGGCTCCTTCTCCAGAGATGAGCCAATCCTGAGTGGTCAGTGCCCTAAACACAGTTACATATGAGCAACACTGAATGCAGTAGATTGTATGCATGCATGCAATGAACTATTACTAGATGATTTTAAATATATATACATATATGTGATATTGATATATATATATACATACACTATCTATATCTATATATACACACATATATATATAGAGTGCACGTGAGCGTGTGTGTGGTTTCCTTTTAAATGTCACAATAAAA
Organism: Mus musculus; assembly: GCF_000001635.26. Classification (NCBI taxonomy): domain Eukaryota; kingdom Metazoa; phylum Chordata; class Mammalia; order Rodentia; family Muridae; genus Mus; species Mus musculus. The sequence goes on from NC_000070.6 coordinate 59,275,600, forward strand.
CAGCCTAGCATGAAGACATCTTTAAGTTCTCAGATCATCTTTTCTTATCACAAAGCTCAAGCAGCTACTAAGAAAGAAAGGAAACCACAGAGATAAAACCTGTCCTCAGTAGGAGGGATAGGAGCAGCCTCCCCATGCACAGGCCTCTCTCTGCACTCTTCCCCTGCATTGCACACATCTGGGTGGCCGACAGATGGTCTGCCTGCTTCCTCTTCCTTTTCTAGCTCTGCATGTCTAGAGGCCCATCACACAGAACTTTTTGGGAAACAAACCTTGTCTTCTGCAAGACCAAGTGCTCTTAACCGTTAAGTCATCTCTCCACCTGCCCCCACATACCCTAAATTTTAAAAGAACCTAATTATTGACATAAAGATAGAGAGTCCACTAGTAAATACCATAAGCTGTTGTGTGCTAGTGAATACAAAAATCTTAATGAAATGTACTGCCCTGCTTCCCGAGCTTCCTGATAACCCATTAAACCTTTGGTTTTCACGCTCCACTTCAGGAGAATGAAGGCTGAAAAGTCTGTGGGAACCAGGCTGTTGGCCAACTCTTCCAGCTTGGCAGGGCCATGTGCTCTCCTTCTCTACCTGAAAATGCAAACCCCTGCAGCCCAAGTGGTGTGACACTATGTTGTCCAAGCTAAACTCCAGCCCCACTTTTAGCAGTAAGAAAAGCAACTGACTGGGTGGTGGTGGCACATAACTTTAATCCCAGCAATGGGAGCCAGAGGCAAGCAGACCTCTGAGTTTGAGATCAGCCTGGTCTACAGAGAGTGTTTCAGGACAGCCAGGGCTCCCATAATTCCATTTTTTTCAGTGTTATGAAATGGACCTTTACCAGGAACTTAAACCCTATTGTGCTGTTGTGTATGTATAATGTTTTTATATATATATATATATATATATATATATATATATATATATATATATGTGTGTGTGTGTGTGTGTGTGTGTGTGTATGTATGTATATGTAAAGATTTCTTGTAAATTAAAAATGAAAAGGGCTGGGAAAGCAGCTCACTTGTTCACCTGCCTAGCACACATCAGGCCTTGGGTTCTGTCTCCTATCACTGCAAACATAAATAAACAAATGAAAATGGGAAATCTCTAATTAAAAGAGAGAGAAATGGCCAAAACATGAATTTTGTAGATGAAGTTATACAAATGACATGGTATTTGCTGTTTAAAAGGGTTCAGCCGGGCGTGGTGGCTCACGCCTTTAATCCCAGCACTTGGGAGGCAGAGGCAGGTGGATTTCTGAGTTCGAGGCCAGCCTGGTCTACAGAGTGAGTTCCAGGACATCCAGGGCTACAGTGAGAAACCCTGTCTCGAAAAACCAAATAAATAAATAAATAAATAAATAAAATAAAAAATGGGTTCAAATTTAGAAGCCAAAAATCAGATGCTAAATAAGACTCTGCGGCAGGGCAGTTAATTCCAGGACTTAGGAGGCAGAGGCATTTTGAGCTCTGTGGGGTTTTGGCCAGTCAGGACTATGGTGAGCTCCCATCTAAAAGAAAAGGAAGGAAAAGAAAAGAAAAAAGGAAAGGAAAGGAAAGGAGCCAAATAAACAAACCATAAGGAGGTGTCTGTCATCTTTTTTTTTTACCAGACAAAAATGCAACCAACTGCAGTCACATCATCCCTCCCTCACCAGGGATGAGAATGTAGATTAGAACACATTTTCTGAAGAAATTGGACAATACAAAGTTGCTTTGTATACAATATAGCAATTGAAATTGACAATATAAGAATTTAAATTGTGCTTACTGGGCTGGGGAGTTCACTCAGTGGGTGAGAGTGATTGTTATACATGCAGGAGGACCCAAGTTTGATAGATCCTGAGAGCTCACTGTCCACCAGCCTAGCTTTAGGTTCAGAGAACCGGTCTCAAGGCAATAAAATAGAGACAAAGACAATGTCCTCTAAGCATGTAATTCTCTCTTCTCTCTCTCTCTCTCTCTCTCTCTCTCTCCCTCCCCCCTCTCTCATTTTGCCCAACATCATGACTTTCAGGATTGTAACCTTAGAGGAGAGCAGGGTTTTTTTTGTTTTTTGGTTTTTTTGTGTGTTTTTTCGAGACAGGGTTTCTCTGTATAGCCCTGGCTGTCCTGGAACTCACTCTGTAGACCAGGCTGGCCTCTAACTCAGAAATTCGCCTGCCTCTGCCTCCCGAGTGCTGGGATTAAAGGCGTGTGCACCACGCCCGGCTGAAACCCCGTCTAAAAAAAAAAAAAAGAAAGAAAAAGAAAAAAGAAAAAAAAGAAATAACGTTGTTAGGAAATGCTAAACCATCAAGAGAGTTGTACTTTTAAGATAAAGATGGATTTGAAGCAGGAACAAATCCAGGATCCTTCCCATCTACTGAGGGATTTGAGAATTTCTTCCTCGTGGTGTTGCTGTGTGTGCATGCTTGGGTGGAGGTCAGATGATAACCATGGGTGTTATACCTCAGGTATAGGCCATCTTTTGGTTTTTTAGAGGGGGGGTGTCTATCTCCAGCCTAGACCTTGTTAGACAGGACTGGCTTCCTACAGGGCTACCCGTCTCCTCCCCAGCACTGATATCGCAATCACGTGTTAGCACACCTGACTTTTTTCTTATTTTCTGGGGTTGGACGTTCCTCCTCCTTGTACAGCAGCAACTTTGCTGACAGTTCCATATCTTCAAACGCTGCTCTACCATTCTAATGAACGGTTGACATCGAGGCATCTGTTTCTTTATGTCGTACAATTTTAAAAAGATGAAGAGAAGCAAGATCTCAGTGTGTAGTCCAGACTGACCTCACAATATCCTCCTGCCTCTGCACCCGAAGGGCAAAAAAAGACAGAGAAGTGCTGCCATGTCTGTAAAGAATTTAAAATCTTGAAGGTTTCCAATCTTACATTGGACTGTAAGGCAGAAGCAAGTGAGTGGTTGAGTAAGCTATGGCCTGGTAGATCAGGCAGAGGAGTATTGCTGAGGCAGTCATTCTCTTTGGGGGTGTGGCCACAGGAGGGCGTAGCTACGGGCGTGGGTGGGAGCTGGGCGCTCTCTTGTCAGAGGGAGAAAGTGGCTTAGTGGGTGAGACTACGAAAGTCTTTTTGTTTTGCATCAGTTTGTATCACTCACAATCAGATTGATCCACGGTGAGTAGAACACAACTCTAACTAACCATCTTAGGTAGGAAATGGAAAATTTCACCAAATAACAAAAGTGCCTCAAGATCAGTCTTCAATAGACCTGGCTACAGGGGAAAAGAGACTCTACAAGCTTCACCTTCTCAAACGAGCTCCCATTTCCAGACCTTTCACTATATCTGAATTTCCTCACTCAACAAGAAACAACTGCCCAAGGCTCTCTGGCCTTGCCTCTCTCCTTGCCAGGAGATAGATTTATGCTCCATCTGGTTCCAACTTTTTTTTTTTTTTTTTAAAGATTTATTTATTTATTTATTATATGTAAGTACACTGCAGCTGTCTTCAGACACACCAGAAGAGGGCGTTAGATCTCGTTACAGATGGTTGTGAGCCACCATGTGGTTGCTGGGATTTGAACTCCAGACCTTTGGAAGAACAGTCGGGTGCTCTTACCCACTGAGCCATCTCACCAGCCCATGGTTCCAACTTTTTAAACCCCAGAGGAGATTTATGGTTGGCTCACCTTTGGTAGAGTTCACTGCTTTCCATCCTTGGCAGCCATATTATCTGGATCGTGGGACAGCATCACCAGGAACGGTGATATTGGCTAGTTGCCAGGCAGAAACAGCTAGAAGACAGTGACAGCCATATTCAGAGTACAGCTCTAGCTCAATGGCCTCTGGGCCTCAGAATGGCTGCAGTCTCACCTTCACTCATCACTGCTACCCCACCTAGAGATGGGGATGCTCCAGGAGGGGTTCGATTCTCGCTCCCTGAATCTAATGATTGAAATCACCTTTCTCTTTCCAAGGTATTATCAGATAGGGACTGGAACACATCCTTGGTCTTAGACAACAGCGTTGGAAGCAGAAGATTTACATGCTCATTTTCTTTTTTAAAAAGAATTGTTTAATTAGGCCAGGCTGGTGGCACTTGCATTTAGTCCCAGCACTTAGGAGGCAGAGGCAGGCAGATCTCTGAGTGCAAGGCTAACCGGGTCTACACGGCTAGTTCCAGGACAGTGAGGGCTGCACAGAGAAACCCTGTCTTGGAAAACAAAACAACTACCAAAATATTTGCCTCATTAATTTACTTATTTTATTTTTATTTCCATGTACATGTGTGAGTTGTGTGTACTGTATGTGTGCTATGTGCACTGCATGTGAGTTGTGTGCACTGCATGTGTGTTATGTGCACTGCATTGTGTTGTGTGCACTGCATTGTGTTGTGTGCACTACATGTGTGCAGGCACTTTGAAGGTCATTGGGCATCAGAACCCCCGAAATTAAAGTTACTGGTGGTTGTGAACCACCTGATATGGGTGATTCAAAGGGAACATTGGTTCACTGTGAGAGCAGTAAGTGTTTTTAACCACTGAGCCATCTTTCAAGCCCTACAAGTTTGTTTTCTTTTATCTGCAAATGAGCTCTATAGTGTTAGGGGTACCCCAATCTTCAAGATAATTGGTGCTTTTGTGACATAATTGGAGCCTAGAACATAAAGCTAAGCTTGTGAGAATATTTTGCTTCCTTTTATTCAGGGAATAATTCATATAAAAATCTAACTTTTATAACATTTTTCTTTTTACTCATTGCTTTGGCAGCAGTGGGACAAAGCCTGTAGAGTCACTGGTGTCCCCTGAGGCTCAGGCTGTCTGGGCAGGGTGGGCAGTGGTCAGGAGGATGTTTTGAAGAGCAGATGGAAAGGCAGAGCTCTGAAAGCTGCCCCCACAGTTTCTACTGGAACCCCACGCTCCTCATAGCTTCCCACATGACCCAGTTTACCCCCAGCGCCATACTGCAGAGTCCTTTTCCGTTCATATACAGGCCTCAAAAGTGATATCCAGCCGGGCATGGTGGCACATGCCTTTAATCCCAGCACTCAGGAGGCAGAGGCAGGCGGATTTCTGAGTTCGAGGCCAGCCTGGTCTACAAAGTAAGTTCCAGGACAGCCAGGGCTACACAGAGAAACCCTGTCTCGAAAAACCAAAAAAAAAAAAAAAAAAAAGAAAAAAGAAAAAAAAGTGATATCCATGCGATGTTTTTATTTAAATCGCAGGAAATCAAAGACATTGACATTTGGTGTCAGAAGTAGATTTGAACACGCTGCTGGTTCAGACCTGCATGACCTTTCAACCAAACCACGCTGACTACCACAGTGAAAAATTAAAACACTCATGTTCACAAGCCCAGTCAGCACCTTGATCACATCCCCATAAAAGAGAGGGAAAGCTAAACAAAAATGGATCGACCATAACAGGATATGCTGAGCTCAGCTCTTAGGTTATCTTATTCACCGGTCATCTGCTCCTGTTTGGTCTGTTTACAAGTCAGGAAATGAAGCAAAAGGGAACACGAGGAACGAGGGGACTCTAGAAGTTTCTCTGAGCACCGTGGTTTTCTCACATCTTATCAGCAGCAGCACCAAGACAAGACAAGCCTGTAACTTCTCCATGATGCTACTGGGCCCTGTCAGTATTGCCTTAAGTATTTCAAAGCAGCATCCATCCCCAGCCTCAGTTAGGCCTTCCAGAATGTTTCACCCCAAATCAATCCGACCTATTCGTATTCACAGAGATACTCACTCAAAAGAAAACAAAAGGCGGGAAAGATGGTTCTGCTTGTAACGTGCTTGCTTTGGAAGCATCAAGACCTGAGTTCCACCCCCAGAATCCAGATGTGGTCAAAGGTAAAGACCAAACATAGCAGCTTTCCCCGGGTGCTTCTAGCAGTGACATGCTCAGTTGCAAACCCCAACACTGTGGGTGACAGATGAGACAGTGGACACAACCCAGATAATCACACTTCCCCGGAGGCTTAGCTGTAAAGAGAAAACGAACTGCATCCAGACAGCAGCACCGAGAGGTGGGGAGGCTGGGAAGGCAGCTCAGTCAGTCAAGGACTTACCACAGAAGCACGAAGACATCACTCCAATCTCCAGTGTCCTTTATTACATACGGAAGACATGTGGAGGAGGACGGGAGAGACGGCTCCGCAGTTAAGGGCAGAAGCTGCTCTTCCAGAAGACCCAATTTCAATTCCCAGCATGCATGTGGTGCTTAATAATTGTCTGTAGCTCCAATTCCAAGAGATCTAACACCCTCCTCTGCCTCTGTGGGCATCACACAGACATACATGCAGGCAAAACAACCATATACATAGAATAATAAAGTAAATGTTTAAACCTTTAAAAGTTGATGCTTATTATTATTATCATCATCATCATTATTATTATTCCAAAGCTGAGGAGGTAGAAACAGGAGAATCCCTGGGGCTCACTGGCTAGCAAGCTCATCTGAGAGACCCTGGTGTACTGATTGCTCTTAAGAATGACTCTGGAAGGATGACCTCTGATCTCCACACATACATGTGCACATATACCTGAACACGTGTATAACACACACACACACACACACAAGAAATCTGGAATCTAAGGAAAATTGTTTTGAGTTTCTTGTACACACTGACTGGGCTTTGGATGTCGGCATGCCTTCCTCTTGATAAGAAAGTGCCCGAGAAGGAGCCATTAAGACTCAGATGATAGGTAATCCCCATTAAGAAGCTGGCAATCACACACACTGTTCCCTCCCAGGGCAGCGAATGGAGTCTCGGAGTCTCGGGTTGGATCTTCTTAAGCTTTGCAATCTAGTGGAAAGACTCCACCTGCCACTGAGTCTCAAACATCTGAAAGCTGGGGACTCCAGCAGTGACTGGGGGTGGGGGTGGTGCGGGGGATGGGAGCTGGAAGGCGCAGGCTGGGTTCTAAGGAGACAGACTGTCTTCATATCACAGAGACTTCTACTTCTTAAGTAGTTTTAGACAAGCAACGGTTCAGATCCGGCCTGGCTCCTATTCACATCTTCCAATGAGATTCAGCTATCCCAGGGGCAGACAAAGGCTGTTTGTTTGTTCATTTGTTTTTGGAGAATATTTTCATTGTGTAGAAGAGATGACTGAAAAACAGGGGTTCAAGCAAAAGCCAGAAAAGACTTCTGACTCCAGAACTCTGATCCCAGCCTTTCTGTCAGAGGCAGCTTCCTTACAGAGCAGGCTCAAAGGTGTGCCAGCTCAGAGGAGGGACTCAATGAGAGCAAGCGGCAGGGCCTGCTTCTCAGGAAGATGTAGGAACAATAGCTCTGCTTTTCAACACAAACAAACCCACAGTTTGTGAATCCCGACTACTCCGGCTCTGCAGGAGGTCCATCCTGAGATTTGTTTGGGCTTCTGCAGGAGAATTGGCTCCATCTCCAGCGAGATTACACAAAAGCCAAGGCCACCAGAACCAGAGAGGAAACTGTCACATTGTCTGTCCCTTGCCTAGTCCAGTAGTCAGCTGCAGCCCTGGTGAGTGGCTGCCACAAGCAGAAGCACTCAGAGAGGGTTGAGGGTGTGGAATTTGCATCAGAACTCATCTTAGAGAAGCCCCTCATTCTATTCTGTTCCTTGTTCTGGGTTTGGGGCCTCTCCAAGCCTCCATTCACCTGCGATCCCATTGAAACTCTCTCCTCTTATCTGCTGCCCCTAAGTGGCTGTGCTGCTGTAACTATGATAGTATAACAAAGGGTGAGACTGGGGTGGGAGACAAGGGCAAAGGAACAGCCTCGGGCCTCAGAACTAGCCACAGCTCTTGGAACAAGGCAAGTGTCAGGCAGTGGGTTTGCAAAACCGTGACCTTATCTCTTCCTCAGTGCCATCGCTTCAAGTGTGAGTTTGAGTGATTTTGCATGTAACTTGAAAGCAAGCATTGGCCAAAGGTAAAAGAATGAGCTTAACTGTGTTCCAAGAAGATGTTTTTGATGGATGCTGAAATTTTAATTTCATGTAATCCCATATGATACAGAGAGAGAGAGAGAGAGGATTTCTCTGTGTGACCCTGGCTGTCCTTGAATTTGCTATAAAGACTGGGTTGGCCTTGAACTCAGAGATCTTCATGCCTGCTTCCCAAGTGCCGGGATTAAAGGTGTGTGCCACCACCACCCAGCAAAATATTTTTTCTTCTTCTTTTTTTTAAAAAAAATCCAAAACATTTATAAATATAGGGCTGAGGTGTAAGTCTGTGGTAGATCTAGCATACTTGAGGCCCTGGGTTGGGTTCCCAGCACCCTGACATTAAAACTGTAATGTCTTGGTTCATGAGTCATGTAAAACCTGTGTATGGTTCATGCATGAACTGGGTTGCCATGGTTGTCTACATGATTTCATCCAAGGTCTGCAAGCCTCCTGGAAGTTGAGTATTCTGGTTATCTTCTCCATAGCTAAGAGCGTCTGTACCCATAATCCTGTGAGATCTTCCTTCACTCCACAGGCTGTCACCTCCTTGATAGTTTCTGAGGTTCAGTGAAAAGTGGATCATAGAAACACATTATTTTTTAATAAATGTATGTCTCATGAACATGTGTTTGTGTGCATGTGGAAACCAGAGGACAACTGTGGGTGTCACCCTCAGGGACACACCATCTACTTCCTTTGCTGCAAGATTGCTCATGGGCTTGGAGCTCACCAGTGATCCTCCTATCACTGCCTTCCCAGTGCTAAGATTACATGTGCAGAACATTTTTATAGGGGGTGCTGGTGATCGGACTCGGTTCCTTACGTTCAAAGGCAAGCACTTTACAGACTGAGCCATCCCCACAGACCCCAGAATCCCATTATTTATAGAAATCCTGGACTAAGTCCTTCAGGCCTCACCTTCCATGTAAAGAGCTCAGGATGTTTCTTTGACACAGGTTTTGTTAAAAACCTCTGAAGGGAAGTGACTGTGTTATGGTGACAAAGCCAGGTGACCACCCAGCATTCCTCCGGATATCATTTCCTCAGCCACTGAAGATGAGACATTGTCCTGGCTTGCAAACAGCTCTGTACTGTGATAGCCGCTGGCACCCCTGTTAGCTGCCCACCTCTGAAGATCTTAACAATGTTTCTGTGGTACAAAGACCACCTACCAGCCAATTTCCATTTCCCCACAAAAGTTCACTCATCTGTACTAACTGGTTTAAGCCCTGTGAAACTTCAGCCTTAATTCCAAGATTGGGGTTGGGGGTGTACGCCACCACTCTTCTGATGAGGACCTTCCATCTCCATCTGGAATGGCTCTCTTCCCTTCTCCTGTTCGCCTAGCACACTCTCCAAGGTGCTGGTGTCCTCCTTGCCCTATCTCAGGCTGTGGTAACCTGATTGGCTCTAAGCTCCCAGGGGAGGAATATAATATTCCGAGCACAAGGCAATCTGGACGAGGAAAAGCTCTCCTGGAGGGCGAGGAAGGGTCCGTGAAGCCTAGAAAATATAGACACTCTGTGCTGGGAACCTGTTCTTGTCGGACCTCTGAGGGCAGGTATCTGTGCCGAAAGCTCACATTGCTCTTCTCTGAACTACAAAGCAGAAACCACTGTCCACATAGATTCCCCATTCCTTCTCTGTGTCCGAACTGATCTTTGACAATGAGGTCATTTATTTAATTTTTATGCTTAACCTCACGGAAATCTTAGATCAAGACTTATTAAGTGAGTGGGGCAGTGGTGGCACACGCCTTTAATCCCAGCACTTGGGAGGCAGAGGCAGGCAAATTTCTGAGTTCCAGAAATTTCTGAGGCCAGCCTGGTCTACAGAGTGAGTTCCAGGACAGCCAGGGCTGCACAGAGAAACCCTGTCTCACCTTATTAAGTGAATGAATAGACAAATGGATCTCTCTCTCTCTCTCTCTCTCTCTCTCTCTCTCTCTCTCTGTCTCTCAGAATTTAGCTAGTATTTGCCTAATTTCCCCCATAGTTACAGAGAAAAGCTATTTTATAAACTATTATTCCACAAAGTTATAGAAAGCACTCTGACCTGATCGACACCTTTTTTAAACAAGTAAATGATTTTTAAAAATCAGGATGGCTACCGCCAATCTGCTTTCAACACCAGAAAATGGGGGGAAAGGGATGGGAGAGGGGACAGGAGAGGGGACGGGAGAGGGGACAAGGGAGGCAGCCATTGAAACCATGCCCTTTATCAGCAGATCTGCGGCCCACTGACACCCACTTCAGGACCCTGACTAGGACTGTGTCTCCATTGGTTTCACCTCCTGGCAGTGAACTTGAATATTCATCATTTTTCATTTTACCCCCTGATAAGGAGTGGAGACATCTTGGGCATGGGAGGGACCAAGCTAAACGCTACTCCAAGTTCCTAAGTAAGTGTGTGCTCTTGCTAGCTTTCCTCTCAGCTAGAACGTATTACAGAACCAAAGGAACCAGGCCAACGTGGAGCTCATTAGCCAGCCATCAGCAGCAAATAACAGCCACCCCAGACGCAGAGGGTAACACGGTTAGTGACTTAATCCACGGCTTTAATGAAAGGCTTTACAGACTTTCCAGGAAGGAAAACACCCTCCAACAGACACCACTGGGACAGTCTGCTGCCAGGAGAAAAACTCAGTCCTACTTGACACACATAGTGCACATAGTCACATCACAAATAAGGTTTCTGTTTTCCTGGTTTTTGAGACAAGGTCTCCCTACGTAGACCGACTGACCGGGAACTCACTACAGAGACGAGGCTGGCCTCAGACTCACAGAGCACTCTCACAAACCCGCCTGCCTCTACCTACCCACTGCTTTGATTGGAGGCCTTTGTCAGTCCATCCTGGCATACAAATAAAATTAAGGAGAATAATTCCATGCCTTTCTGACCAAAGGCAGCGAAGATCCAGACAGGAATCCCAGCGTCATCTGGGAGAACTGGTTATAATTTGTTGCAGTCCCCACATGCAGTACTAAAAGTGCAAACAAGACTGGGCCCAAAGCACTTAGTGACGTGCAGTGCCAGCATCCAGGAACTCTGGCTCCTGGACCTGTGCCAGCTCTGGGGGTTTGCTGTGGCTCACAAGCTAAGGCGATTTTTTTTTTTTTAGATTTTATTTATTTATTATATGTAAGTACACCGTAGCTGTCTTCAGATCTCATTATGGGTGGTTGTGAGCCACCATGTGGTTGCTGGGATTTGGACTCAGGACCTCTGGAAGAGCAGTCAGTGCTCTTACCCGCTGAGCCATCTCACCAGCCCCACTAAGGTGATTTTTATATTACTAAATGGTTGGGAAAGCAGATTAGAAGAATCCTATCCAATGGCCTGTGACGATCACGTGAAGCATTTCAGAGTCTACAAAGGAGTGATGGAGACTTTACCTGTTCACATAGGTCTTACCTGTGGCTGCTTCAGGGTAACATACAAAGGTAAAGACTTACAGCATAGACCTCCATGGTCTTTGAAGTCTGAAATATGTACAGCCTGCTTCTTTCCAGAAAACCTTTAGCTACTCAGAGAACCCATGAGATTAAGTTAGTCCAGGCTGTTGCTGGAGGGAAATTAACCTGAAGAGAGCTCAGGCTCTCCCACTGTTGGAAACCAAGCACTACCTCCTTCTGAAGCTGACACAGTCTCGTTCAAGGGTGCCCACCACAGCCTCCTGGGTAAGTTCAAGTTGCCTTTGAAGATCCTGGCCACTGTAACTTCGATCTGTCCTAGAATAAGGTTGGGGATTCCCATGAAACTGAAGTGCAAGGTGGGGACCACAGAGAAGGAAGTGAGGGGGGCTAGAAGGAAGTGGGGGGCTTGAGAGAGCAGATAAGGGGCTTTCTCAGGACCATGTTTTGCATATATAAAGATAGCCCAAGGCCTTAAAGGAAACAGACTGAGGAAACTGTATTTCTGCTCTGTGGTAATAGATGGGTTACTTCTTAGGACATATCTGACTGTCTGACTAAAGGCCAACACATAGAGAAACTGTGAGCAGAAAGTTCTAGGGAAAGAGACCCTCCCCCCAACTGATCTGTCATTTTGTTGAGCTGTGTGGGAAGGATCTCAAAAGTTCATTGGTTCTTCTCATGAATGGCGAAGTAGAAGAAGGAAGTGGAGGAAGATGGGAGGAAGAGGAGGAAGACAGAAGGAAGAGGAGGAAGACAGGAGGAAGAAGAGGAGACAGAAGGAAGAGGAGGAAGACAGGAGGAAGAGGAGGAAGACAGAAGGAAGAGGAGGAAGACAGGAGGAAGAGGAAGAAGACAGAAGGAAGAAGAGGAAGACAGAAGGAAGAGGAGGAAGACAGAAGGAAGAGGAGGAAGACAGGAGGAAGTCAGGAGGAAGACAGGAGGAAGAGGAGGAAGACAGGAGGAAGAGGAGGAAGACAGAAGGAAGAGGAGGAAGACAGGAGGAAGAGGAAGAAGACAGAAGGAAGAAGAGGAAGACAGAAGGAAGAGGAGGAAGACAGGAGGAAGAGGAGGAAGACAGGAGGAAGAGGAAGAAGACAGAAGGAAGAGGAGGAAGACAGAAGGAGAGGAGGAAGACAGAAGGAAGAGGAGGAAGACAGGAGGAAGACAGGAGGAAGAGGAGGAAGACAGAAGGAAGAGGAGGAAGACAGGAGGAAGACAGGAGGAAGAGGAGCAAGACAGGAGGAAGAGGAGGAAGACAGAAGGAAGAGGAGGAAGACAGGAGGAAGACAGGAGGAAGAGGAGGAAGACAGGAGGAAGAGGAGGAAGACAGGAGGAAGAGGAGGAAGACAGGAGGAAGAGGAAGAAGACAGAAGGAAGAAGAGGAAGGCAGAAGGAGGAGGAGGAAGACAGGAGGAAGAGGAGGAAGACAGGAGGAAGAGGAGGAAGACAGGAGGAAGAGGAGGAAGACAGAAGGAAGAGGAGGAGGAGGGGAAAGAGACAATCGAAACAGCAGATAGCAAGAATATTGATTATTTGATCCTGATGCTATCCAGTAGACATCCTCATTCTTTCTTCAGATGAAGCAGGGGTTACAGCTGTGCATGGCCATGCCTGGATTTTAGGTGGGTGCCAGGGACCCATACTTGCTCAGTAATGACTAAATCCACTGAGCCAATGCCCAGACCCAAGTATCTATATTTCTAAAGCATCCTCAGTGATTCGAGTGTGTGAGAAAAGTTGCGCGCCAGGGTTCTGGGGCTTCTGAAGCCACTGGCAGTGTGAGGCCTGGGTGTGAGACTGAGGCGTGTGAGCTTTGTCAAGGTCAAGGTAAAGACAGACACCTGAGATCCCTGATGTGGCTGAGTCTACTTTCTGCAGGTAGGTAACTTGGGGTTCAATTTAAAGGGAACCCCCCATCCTGAATTGGGGGTTTGCAGACTGCTAAAAAAGATGTCGTAGACTCTAACACAAACAAGAATCAGAAAGTTCAGAAGAGGTTTGGCACACAGTGAGTGACTTTTTCACTGTGCAGAAAAAGAGATAGAAGTATCGTTGCAGATGAAAGAGATACTACTTATGCTATGAAGCTGAATATGAGGACTGTAACAAGCCCTGGCTGTCCTGCACCCAATTTGTAGACCAGGCTGGCCCCCAACTCAGAGATCCACCTGCCTCTCTCCCCCCAGGGCTGGGGTCACAGCCAAGCAGCGCCATATCTGGCAGTGCGGATTATTTTTACATGCAAGCACCTAGAACAAACACCTAGTCAAAGTTTACAATGCTCAAAATGTATTTGCCAAGAAGCAAAATGAACCATAATGAAATTTGAAAACTAATCAACTATAGTGTCACCTTGACATCAGAGAACAAAGGCATTTGTTAGTGTTTAATTTTCATTCCTGAGACTTGGTCTTTTAGTAGTCTTCTAACAGAGACAGGATATTACTATGTGTGTGCATGCACAGGCGCGCACACACACACACACTCACATGCACTAACATACATATAGAACACACATACATTCATACACACACATACAAATACATCATAAACATATACATTCACACACATTCACAGTCACACACATACATATAAACGTGTTCACATACACACATTCTCACACACATGCCATGTACACACACTCACACACACATGCACTCAAACACATAAAACCACACATATACATACACACACTCACACACATTAATACACGCACACAAACATCATAGGCACTCACATAAACACACACACACACACGCACACATACACACTAAAAGAACAATAGCAGAGCTTAGACTTTAGAGCACCAAGATTAGAATCTCAACCCTATTAGGTTGTGGTATGTGACCTTGGATAATGACAACTCTGTAAACCTATTTTAAAAGAGGGATGAGGGGGAGGAGGAGGAGGAGGAGGAGGAGGAGGAGGAGGAGGAAGATAATGATAGTGATTGATGGTGGTAATGATGGTGGTGGTAATGATTGTGGTGATGGTAATGGTGGTGGTGATGGTGGTGATGGTGGTGATGGTGGTAATGGTGGTGATGGTAATGGTGGTGATTGTGGTGATAGTAATGGTGATGGTGATGGTGGCGGTGAGTGTGGTGATGGTGATGACAATAAGGTGACAATTAAATACCCGTAGCACAGGTTGCTTACCCATACTGGGCTCCATGCCTAGAATAGCATTTTGGTAGGTGCTAGTTATTCCTCGAGTCATATTCTACATATTCTACTTATAAATGAAGGGACTCAGAGCCTTCACCTATTATCATTTATTACATAAGGATCATATAGGAATCTAAAATATCTTGGCATTAATAAGAGGTGCCTAGTTTCACTTAGAGACATATCAGTTTTGTTTCATCAATTGCTGGATTGATTACTATCTGACTGTTTTTGTTTTTTGTTTGTGTGTTTTTTGGTTTTTTTTTTTTTGAGGTAGGATCTTATTCAATAGCTTAAGCTAGCCTCACACTTTCCATATAGCCCAGGCTGATATGGGACCTACTCTATAGCCCAGGATAGCTCTGGTGGCATATATGTATAACCCAACATTTAGGAGGCTACAGCAGGAGGATTGTAAGTTTGAAGCCAACCTGAGCTACATAGTAATTACTATATAGTCTCAAAGATTAAAAAGTTATTGCATGGAGAAATCTATCCTTCTTTATCCTCATCTCCCTCCACAGGGGTCATTTAAATCAGCTTATGTGAAGCCCTGCTTCCGTATGCAGGGAAACGTGTATATTCTTAGTCTAGTACACAGAAATTAGCATGTTACATATTTATTATTAACAATTTAATCTTCTTGCTTAAAAGTGTGCCTGAGAGGAGTTGTTTCAGGTGTGTGTGTGTGTGTGTGTGTGTGTGTGTGTGTGTGTGTGTGTGCTGGGGTGGATAAGATGTGTTTGTGTGGATGCGTGTGCTTCTGCCTGTACCTGTGGAAGCAAGAGGCCAACCTGTGTCATTCCCCGGGAGCTGTCTACACTGCTTTTTGAGACAGAGTCTCTCCCCTAGCCTTCTAGTATAGCGAGCCCCAGGATCCAGCTGTCTACACCTCCCTAGCTCTGAGTTTGCAGGTGCAAGCCGCCATGCCTGGGGTTTGAGAACTGAGAGCAATTCTCAACAATATGAGTTCTGGAGAGGAGACCAGGTCCTGTGTTTGTGCAGCAGGCACTTACAGGCTGAGCCGCCCCTCACCCCCTCCATTTGGTTATCTTTAAATCTCACCAGTCACATTGGATAGTCTTTGATCATTTACTTCCTTTTTTTAAAAAAAATCCTATCATTTCTGCAAACACTTCATGCAGTCGCTTTGCATTTTGCCAGTGTTTAGTATCCAGAGTTCCTGGAATATCTGCGTGACAGCTAAGGACCTGGCTTCGAGTCCCAGTGTCTAAGGTTCTTAAATGCCTGCTCATCACTGAAATATGTTCACAATAACAATGGAGCTCGTGTGGCTCCAAGGAGATTACTTCCTCCAGAAAGTCCACCCATCTCTCCAGGATCCAGGCCCAGAGAGTGCCTCTGACCCACAGTAACCTCAGTACTATGTAGGATCTTTTGTTTAATCTGAGTCTCATTTAGCATCTCCTTTTGGGTCTCTCACATTGGGACCAGAATTTATGTCTATGTGGAAGCCTTAGCAGTGTTTCTCTGAGGACATTTCTGGACCTGCGTTTAACAACTGTGTCACAGCACCAGCATCTATCTATCTATCTATCTATCTATCTATCTATCTATCTATCTATCTATCTATCTATCTATCTATCTACCTACCTACCTACCTACCTACCTACCTACCTACCTACCTATCTATCTATCTATCTATCTATCTATCTATCTATCTATCTATCTATCTATCTATCTATCTACCTACCTACCTACCTACCTATCTATCTATCTATCTATCTATCTATCTATCTATCTATCTATCTATCTATCTTATCATATAGTTCACTTCCTGGTAGAACCCCCTTCTCCTTCTTGTTCTCTAAAATGTTCTAAGTTCTCCACAACTGTTTCCTTTCCTGAATGAATCCTGAACCGTTAACTCTTTTAAAGCATCTGCTTTCCCAGTGAGACAATCTGTAACCATCAATGATGACATGTTAATAACCAAACCTGATGCCAACAGGAACCTGAACTAAAGAACAAGGCTAAGGACAGGGGCATGGTGGTGTGGGAAGCCAGGGTTGTGTAACATGCTCTAAAGAATCCAGCTAGATAGCACGTGGAACAAATTGGGGGACTCTCACCACCTAACTCAAATCTCTGGTTCATAAGCTTGGGGCGGTCCTGAGTGAAAGAAATTCCAAATGCTTTCAGTGTGAGCTCTGGGAGAACCAGCAAGTTGGTGGACGAATAAGAAACTCTCCCTTTGGAAGCCACCGAGCCACCGTCGTTCACCGAGGAATGTCATTTTGCAGGACACACTGTCCAGCTCAACACAGCACACAGCCAGGTTGCTGTGGAGTCTGGAGGCACAGCCTGTCACTGTCACAGGAGGACGGAACAATCCCCTGCTGACACAATTGGAAAACGAAGAGAGGAAAGAACTCATTTCTCTGGTCTATAAACCGTTTTTAAAACAAAGGCCACCTTGCCAATTAACAAAACTCAGTGAGCTGCTGTTTCCTGTAGATAATGCGCAAAACAAGATGAGAGATTAATGTAAACAATGTTGTCCAGGAAAAGCAAGGCAGGCAGGCAAAATGAGCTCATTGGTGCAACAGTAACACAACTGTTTGGGGCGAAACCACTCACTTTCTGATCAGCTCTGGTCAGCCATGTAGAAAATACAAGCTTACAGCTAAGGAGATCACAGATGCTAGAGGGGAGGCTACTACTGATGTTTTGCTAAATTGTCATCAGAGTGTTTGTGCTTATCTACGTTGACTACGCAGCTCCCAGCCATGGCCAAGAGAAGCTTCCTTTTGCAGTGTGCATTGGTTAATGCAGAGATCTCTTTCCTTTCCTTTCCTTTCCTTTCCTTTCCTTTCCTTTCCTTTCCTTTCCTTTCCTTTCCTTTCCTTTCCTTTCCTTTCCTTTCCTTTCCTTTCCTTTCCTTTTCTCTTCTTTTCTTCTCTCTTCTTTTCTTCTCTCTTCTTCTTCTTCTTCTTCTTCTTCTTCTTCTTCTTCTTCTTCTTCTTCTTCTTCTTCTTCTTCTTCTTCTTCTTCTTCTTCTTCTTCTTCTTCTTCTTCTTCTTCTTTTTTCGAGACAGAGTTTCTCTGTATAGTCCTGGCTGTCCTGGAACTCACTTTGTAGACCAGGCAGGCCTTGAACTCAGAAATCCGCCTGCCTCTGCCTCCTGAGTGCTGGGATTAAAGGCATGCACCACCATGCCCGGCAATGCAGAGATTCCTGACTGGTCAAAGTGCTGAGAAGCGGCTGATGAACGGGATAATACACCGCATATGCATATGAAATTGATTACATTTTAAAAGATACAGAAGCAGAGTGTTGGGAAAAGAGATATTTTAGGATGAGATGAGCATCCTGTATACATATTCTGTAATGACCAAAATTAACCTGTAAGCCCTGCCTGCCCAGGAACCAGGTAACTTCCTGGAATGCTGGGAATTGTAGTTCTGGAAAATAACAAGGCCTCATGGGAAAATATGGTGGCCTATAGGTTTGTCCTTATAAACCCCTGCAATATGTGGTTTGAGACCATTCCAGCTGGAAAATTCTGTGGAATGGTCTTGACCAAAGTTTAGTTCTTGATCAGTATTTAATATTTAATAAAGCTTGCCTTAAGTTTGGCCCAAAATGATGGAGTCTGTTTTCCTGGAGAATTGCAGAATTAACAATGCATGTACAGGATAACGGACAAAAGGGGGGGTATGGTAGAGGATACCGAGCTGTAGCCTTCCTATACTAGCTTACCCCTTGCTCTAAGAGAAATGTCTTATATGGATTTTTATGGGTGACTATGTGGGTCCCATGCAGGTGATTGACTCAAGCCCAATGTGGGTTTTAAGTAGCTTCTTCAGAAGTATGGGCTCTGTACGGCTTATCTTATTCACATGGGTAGGCAAGAGCTGCAGGCCAGTGGATCTGAAGACATAAAGAATCCAAGCTGTGTATAAAGGGCCACATGTCTGGGTTTTTTGGTGGTCAGAAATTCTGACAAACAGATTCTCCTTCTAGATGACCTTCTACCTAAACTACGCAAAGCTTGATTCATCTTCCCCCACCATTTGTTAAGGTGTTTATGAGTGATTTAGGCGGACGACCTGATTATTAGTGACTGCCTTAGGAGCTACCAGCAAGAGACCCGGGTGGATCAGAAACTCACATGTAGCAGCTTTCCAACCACAATGATTAAAACCAGAAACCCAGTAGATAAATGAAACATTGCCTCTTTACCTCTCCATGGAGGTGCCCCACTGTGGCTGCTCTGAATGTCCGACTCCCTCCTTGAAGATTGCTCTCCTAGTCTGGAGTACCCCCTGCCTTTCTTTTTCGCTGTTCTATGAGTGAAATCTTCTGAACTATCCTCCCTAAGTTGTATCTTTTTGGAAAATAGATACAAGCAATTTGCCACATGCTCTTAGTTTGTAGAAGAAATGTCTAACCAGCCACATTTTAATGGAATACATTTTATGTCCATATATGTTCTCGCCATATACAGAGAAACAGAGACAGGTTTTTTGAGGCTATAATGCTGGTGCCCATTTGTGGCTCATAGAGAAGTTCTGAAGGCAATTAATTACTAAAAAGGGGATCTCTCAAGATCTTTTGCAGTAGTGCTTAGTCTTTCCAAGTGACTACTTAAACGACAAATACAACTTAAGTGGATATCTAGCGTGCCTGAAGACAATGTTTCATTAGTCATAATGCCCCACTTCCTTTCTGTCCTCTTGCTGACCATTGAGCCCAGGTTCCTCCTTACCCAGGCCAGGCAAGCATTCCACCACTGAACTTGGGCCTGGCCACATGTTCTGTCTTTAAATGTTCTTTTGAAAGGTTTGATAAGCAACTGTCTCCTCCCCTTTCCTACCTCCCAGCACTGAGGCAATCCAATGAATCACCATATTGCTTCTGCATTCCTAATATCTCCCCTATTTCCTCTCTTGGCCCTCGATTTCAGTCTTTAACACCCCCTTTCTTTGTGCTTTTGTTCATACTCTTATGTGAACCCACACATTAATACACACTGCCTCTGGTTTCCCTTAGAGTCTCAGACAGGCTAACCTCTACCAGTCCCTCAGTGTCAGCTCCGACCCTGCCTACGGTGGTCTCCAGCTGTGAATCTCTCCATCATACTTTGTGTTATTCTACCCCACCCACAGGGTAATAATCCCATCCCTGGAGAGGGAGGATGAGATGCAGATTGACTAATGTAAAATAAAGATTAGACTGATTTCCCAGTCACAAGGAGTCATAATGAAAGTAAATGACATCATCGGTTTGTTTTGATCAGTTACAGGGCCAATTTGCTAAGGATGAGTGTAAAATTAACAAACAAAACAAACCCCAAACAGCTGACTTTTAAACTTTCAGTCTAACTGGGAACTGTCCTGGGAGACAGCACGGTAGTACATGTGTGTGGTCAGGAGGCCATAGCAGGACGGTTGTGAGTCTGAGGCTAGCTTGGGCTACGTGGCAAATTCCAGGGCAAGCTGAGCTTAGTAGTGACATGGAAGCCCCTGGTGCCACCAGTGAATGAGAGACACACATCTGGTCTTCATTAGGGTGTAAGAAAAGGAGCACCAAAGGGAGGTAGGTGGTCAACTGTCTGCCATCAATTCCAAACAAGAACGTCAGGCTAGGCATGCATGCCTTTAATCCCAGCACTCAGGAGGCAAAGGCAAGCAGATCTCTGTAAGTTTCAGCCAGCCTGGTCTACAAAGAGATTTGCAGGACAGCCAGGGCTACACAGAGAAACCCTGTCTCAAAAAAAAAAAAAAGAAAGAAAGAAAGAAAGGAAGGAAGGAAGGAAGGAAGGAAGGAAGGAAGGAGAGAAGGAAGGAAGGAAGGAAGGAAGAAAGAAAGAAAGAAAGAAAGAAAGAAAGAAAGAAAGAAAGAAAGAAAGAAAGAAAGAGAGAAAGAAAGAGACAGGAAAAGAAAGAGAGAGAGAGAGAGAGAAAGAAAGAAAGAAAGAAAGAAAGAAAGAAAGAAAGAAAGAAAGAAAGAAAGAGAGAAAGAGAGAAAGAAAAAGGAGAGTATGAAGACATAAAAGAAAAGAACCAGGTATCTGGTAGCAGAAAGGGTGGAGAAACCCCTGTGTGACTCAGGGTAAAAAACCAGCAGCTGTTCTTTGTGGCACCTTGTTTAGGGGCTCATCTCTCACCTCTATTCTATACCCTCCCAACCCCCGTTCTCACAGTTGTCACATCACTTTGCTTTCATTGATACAAGAAAGAGACAGATGAAGCCAAAGCTCCAGGTCACAATGTTTTCTGTCCTCTAGCAAAACTCAGAGATGGGACTTCTGTCAAACTAAAGTTTTTACACACAAACCAACAAAATGATAAGGACAATCCAGGGATGGGAGGAAATAGTCAAAAACCATAAGCCCAATAGAGTTTACTATTCAAAGTCTGTATAAGGAACTCAACAACAGGGGATCTGGTTGTTCTTCAGACACACACACAAACACAGACAGTCAGACAGACAGATACAGAGACAGTCAAACAGACAGACAGACACCCAAAACCCTCAGATGTAGAGAAAGGAGAAGCCTTGGCCAGGTATGGTAACCCTTGCTTGCATTCCTGGCACTTTGGAGGCCATGGCAGCAGGATTCTAATGAACTCTATGCCATCATAGGCTAGGGCAAGAACCTGTCTACAAAAGGAAGAGATATGTTGTTCACAGATGCTGAGAAGGTGAGTTAGTAAAGAAATGCAATATGGACATTTCCCTAAACACTAAACAGAATTTCAGTATGACCCAGCCTACTTCTTATGTTTATAGTCAAAGGGAATCAAATCATGATGTCAAGGAGATCTCTCCATTTCCAGGGTCTTTGCAACATTATCCACAGAAGGTGGGACACGGAGGCAACTTGAATCCCCATCAACAGAGAGATGGATGAGGGACATGTGAGACACGCGCGAGGATGTCATGTAGCCTTAGGGAGATCCTACCATCCACCCTGACGAGCCTCGGGACACTGCACTGCATGAAACAAGCCAACAGGGAATGAGACATACTGCACAGTTACCACTTCTGTTGCGCTCACAGAAACAAACGAGAAAGGTGGGGTTCTGAGGGCATGAGTGAGAAATGGGAAGACGTTGGGCATGGGGGTGGGGGCGACAAATGTGGGTCTGAGGGTAGATGAGTCTTAGCGACCTGGTAACCAGAGCAGGGACCGTGCTTAGCGAGAGCTCATTTTATATGTGAAATTTCTTGTGAAAGCAATTTTGGCTACTCTTTCTTGTGTGTGTGTGTGTGTGTGTGTGTGTGTGTGTGTGTGTGTACATACATGTTTATATGCATCCATGTGAGACTAGAAATCGACATCAGATTTATTCATTCCTTCATTATTCCCGATGTCTTTAAGACAAGGTCTTTCACGGAACCTAGAACTCACCAATTCTGCTAGACTGGCTAGCCAGCAGACCACAAGCATCTATCTCTAGTTCTCCTGGATTATAGATACAAACCACCATGTACCATACCCAACTTCTTATGTAGGTGCCAAAAAGCTCCAAACTCACATTCTGGGGAGGTAGTTCATGTGGCAGAATGATGGTTAAGTATTCATAAAACTTGGTTTGACCTCCAGCAAAAACCAAGTGTAATCCCAGGAGTCACCCAGGAACTAGAGAATGGAGGGTTATAAATTCAAAGTCATCCTTGACTGCATAGAGAGTTCAAAGCTAATCTGAGCTAGAGACTCCCCTTTTTTAAAAAAATTTATTTTATGTATATGAGTACATTGTAGCTGTCTTCAGACACACCAGAAAAGGGCATTGGATCCCATTACAGATGGTTGTGAGCCATCATGTGGTTGCTGGGAATTGAACTCAGGACCTCTGGAAGAGAAGTCAGTGCTCTTAACCCTTGAGCCATCTCTCCAGCCTCAAGACTCTGTCTTTAAAAACAAAAAAAGTAAACAATAAAACCTGGGTCCCTGGGCTCATTCAGTAGGTACTTTATTCTCCGAGCCATCCCCTCTGAGCTAATTCTAAGTATTCTTTCTGCATTAGCTTGACTGTGTGCACATGCACCATGTTATGTGATTGTTCACTCTAAACATGCACAAGTTTTATTTGCTAACCATAGCTTGATAAAACTATGGAAAATGACAATCAGAAAAATATCAGTAGCTTGCTGTGAATTATATTGTCACACACACACACACAGAGGAAGATCTTACTGATATCATTGCTACCTGGGAATTTAAAATAACCCATTAACGCTTCATTAACCATATCCATTGCTGTAAAATGATTGTTAACACCCTGTATATATTAATTAATGCTGGATATGGAAATATGGCAGCAGCTATTCCTTAACCAGTTAGTTCCCCCAAATAACTACACATAGACCTTCTAATATTTCAAAGCTTAGGCCTTAGCTGGGCAGACTCTCAACTAGCTCATCTGTTAACCTGAGCACCTAGCCCCATCCAGCCACAGGGCTAGCTATACCTCCCCAGCCCATAGTCTTGTAGGTCTCCTCTCTTGTCTCCTAATGAAAAAGGCTTCCTCATTCTTCTCTCTACTGCTCAATCATAGGTTTTTATTGAACAATTAACTTGGGAGCAAGGTTTGCACAAGAAAAGCTTGTGTAGTGAGAATTCGACCCTCTTGGGGACAAAACAGATTTTAGGGTACAAAATTTAGCACTCGAATACATAGCAGCACCCCACGTTGCTCACAAGTACACATCACAATAGACATTCTCACGGTTCCCTAATAAGCCACTATTTCCTATGGATCTGAAGTTGTCTCTCAGGTTTTCTACTTGATGATATAGGATGACTGCCAGGCCTGGACTTCTTCAAGGGGGCAGACAGTTCCAACTGCAAGCTCAAGTGAGGGCCCAGAGCAACCACAAGCTGGTTGCATAACATCACCAGGAAACCAGCACTTAAAAAGGAAATGAAAAAGTGTTGATGATCCAGAAAACTTATTCCTGGAAATAATAAAAGACAATAATCTGCATCCTGGCCTCAGAGCACGTAACATAAATATTGAGTTTGGAGCAATACCAAAGCCTAAGCCGGCTCTGACTTAAACTATTATTTCCTTTGCTGTGCACCTCTGTGTTTGGGGTAATTTAAAAACAGTTTTCTTTGCTAAGTATCCACAAGGTGCCTAAGGAAAACAGCTTAGGAGACTCTAAGGATGTTTTTCACCTTTGCAGTGGTGTCCTGCCGAGTCTCCTTGAAAGTAGAATAATTCCTTGAGATCTGGTACTTTTTGGGCTTCACTGGAAAGCACCAGGGGATTTGTCATGACTCTTCTTCTTAGACTCAGCTTCCGGGGACTCCTGTCACTTGAATAATACCCACATGAAATAAGTCCTTT
Source organism: Mus musculus (assembly GCF_000001635.26). Classification (NCBI taxonomy): domain Eukaryota; kingdom Metazoa; phylum Chordata; class Mammalia; order Rodentia; family Muridae; genus Mus; species Mus musculus. The sequence continues at coordinate 59,299,400 of NC_000070.6, forward strand.
CAGTTATTCAAACATCATGTTTTCCTTCTAGTTTATGAATGAACATCACGATGGCTGGCCAAGCCAGCAATTATGCAGAGCAATTATGTGTCTTACATAGTAAAGTGACTATATACCACATTTTAAGAATTTTAAAGATCAATTTTCAAAGTCCAGGCAGCAGAAGTTGAGAAATAATGCCAGCTTTATCATTTGGGGGAAATCTGTAACACCCCAGTAGAGGTGGCAATGACCTGGGTAGCCACAGAGGTAGACAAGAAAACTCCAGTCTGCTGAAAACCGACTGACAGGCAAGAGATGAGGATGGAGACCTGGCTGGTCGGCCTTAGAAAGCCAGCTGATGGATGCAAAGCAAGTTACAGCTCACCTGTAAACATGCTTAGCTTTACATGGTCAGTCCTCCAATGCCCAGCCAGATGCCACCGGCCCCCCCTCTGAAGCACATAATCAGCCGACGCAGGCTTTTCTGTGATACGTACGTATTGCCTATCTCCTCCCTCTCATCCCATCTCAGCTACTTTTCTATTGGTGTGAAGAGATGCCATGCTGAAGGCAACTTATAAAAGGAAATATTTATTAGGGTTTATGGTTCCAGAGAGCTGGAATCCATGATCATCACGGCAGCAAGCAGGCAGGCATGGTGGCAGAATAGTTGTTGAAAGCTGACATCCTGATCCACAGGCACCAAGCAGAGAGGCAGACAAACAGACAGACAGATGGACAGAGTACTAACTGCAGGTATTTTTTGAAATCTCAAAGCCCATCTTTTTGATACACCTCCTCCAATAAGACCACACTTCCTAATCCTTTGCAAACCATTCCACTAAGTAGGGAATAAGCTCTCAAATATATGAGCCTATGGGGGTCATTGTCATTCAAACGACCACAAGTCCCATGCCAGGCAGATTGCTTCTTCCCCCCACTTCCTTTCTTTCATCTGCTACAGTGAGAAGTCTAATCTCACAGACCCTTCAGCAGGACTCCAGGGCAGGTTCCAGCGCTGCACCTGAAGGAACTCCCTACAGAAGCCTACAGAGGTGAGGTGGGGTGGTAGCAACTTCTGAGTTGCAGGAGAAGCAGACAGTTGTATGCAGAAATGAGGGAAAGGGAGGGTGGAGAAGAATCCTAGTGGTTAAAGTACTGGCTGTTCTAGCAGAGGGCCGAGGTTTAATTCCCAGCATCCACATGGTAGCTTATAAGCATCATAACCATCCACTGTCAGGTAGATCTGATGCCCTCTTCTGAACAGTGTGGACCCCGGGCACACAGGTGGTACACATACATACATACATAACATACATACATACATACATACATAACATACATACATACATACATACATAACATACATACATACATAACATACATACATACATACATACATAACATACATGCATAACATACATACATACATACCATACATACATACATACATAACATACATACATACATACATTCATTACATACATAACATACATACATACATACATACATACCATACATACATACATACATACATAACATACATACATACATACATACATACATAACATACATACATACATAACATACATACATACATACATACATACCATACATACATACATACATACATGCAAGCCAAACACTCAGACACAAAAAAATAATTTTTAAAAAAGCTATTTTTAATGAAACGAGGGAGTAAAATGGCAGCCCACATAAGAGACGTGTCACAGGAAGAGATGAGGAAGCGGGACATTTGCACATCAGGATGGGGATTGGTCTCTTTGCCTTGGTGGGGTCCCTCCAGTCTCTGTCTAATGATGGGAACTGTTTCAGCTGCACCAAGCTCAGACCAGCCTTCAGACCACATGAACATGAGTCAGCTTGCCGCATGCATAGAAATAAGAAGATTCATCAGTGCAAATCACAGGAAGCAAAGCCAGCCTTAGGAAGCAGCTCCAAGCCTCAGGAGACAAGGATGAGGGACATCGGTTAGTTTTCAAGACTGTCAGTCACATACATTCTCTCTCTTGTAGGACTTCAGGTATGTGTGTAGACGCCTGTCCTTCATTCTCTAGCCAGGATGTCCAGCTCAGAGGACCATCCTGTTTTCTATTGGCCTCTGCTGTGGCCGCATGATAATAGTTCTCCTCCCATAGGTGCCACCCTCCTTTAGGCAGTGGACAGTGTGACACCCTCAGGACACTGAAGCTTACATGCTGCTCCCCAGTGCTGGTTCACCTCTGTGACAGCTCCATACCCAGTGTCCACGCCAGACAGTCTAGTTCACTCTGGGCTTAGAACCAAGCCTCTCAGGTCACTGGGCCCACCCTTCCCTGGAAGTCACAGTGCTCTTGGACAGTGGTATTCATGGCTTGTGCTCTCCCTCCCCCACCTCAGCCTAACTACATACAGCAACTGACGTGTTTATAAGAAGATAAAGAGGTATAAGAACATGTTCTGCCGGGCAGTGGTGGCCCATGCCTTTAATCCCAGCACTTGGGAGGCAGAGACAAGTGGATTTCTGAGTTCAAGGCCAGCCTGGTCTACAGAGTGAGTTCTAGGACAGCCAGGGTTATACAGAGAAACCCTGTCTAGAAAAACAACAAAAACAAAACAGAAAAGAAAAGAAAGAAAGAAAGAAAGAAAGAAAGAAAGAAAGAAAGAAAAAGAAAAAAGAAAAGAAGAATATGTTCTATGGGGTGGTGAGGTATGGGCGAAGAGGGTGCCTCAGCGGGCCTTCCCCTGAGGGACCAGCCACATGATGATATAGTATAGAATAGTGTTTATTCAGGGCATGGGGAGGGGAGTTAAAAGGGTAGTAGAGGCAGAGAGAGGGAGAGAGTAGAGAAGTAGAGGCTAGTCATGACCACATTGGAGGGGATTGGGAGAGGGGCAGAGCAAGAGAGCAAGAGGCAAGAGAGAGGCAAGAGAGAGGCAAGAGAGGCAAGAGAGGCAAGAGAGAGAGAGAGAGAGAGAGAGAGAGAGAGAGAGAGAGAGAGAGAGAGAGAGAGAGAGGAGGGGCAAGCAGCCTCTTTAATAGTGGGCCAGGTCTACCTGACTGTTGCCAGGTAACTGTGGGGAGGAGCTTAGACAGAAGGCTAACAGCAATGGTTAGGTTCTTGCTGCTCCAGAGAGCTGGGAGTCAGAGTTAAGGAGGGCTCTGCATCTGATAGCACGTGGGCTCTAGAGCAGCCAGTGTCTGCTCAAAGGTTCAATGTGCTTAAAGCTGATTGGTGGGTCAAGCCCTGACTCAAGATACCTCCCTGGGGTGCTGGGTGAGATCGAGCTCCTCTGCGCCATACACTAGGCTCTCCCCAGTCTGTAGAGCTCTGAGATCCCGGATCCTGACTCAAACGCTAGGGAATAGTGCCCGTGCCCACGACCCAAAGAAATGGTGCCCGTTCCCTCTCCCAAATGGGTGACGCCAAAGTGAATTCATCTGGTCAGAGGTAACAAAGTCACTTCACACACCTAGCATGTGATGGTTATTGCTGTCTTAGTCAGGGTTTCTATTCCTGCACAAACATCATGACAAGAAGCAAGTTGGGGAGGAAAGGGTTTATTCGGCTTACATTTCCATGCTGCTTGCTGTTCATCACCAAAGGAAGTCAGGACTGGAACTCAAACAGGTCAGGGAGCAGGAGCTGATGCAGAGGCCATGGAGGGATGTTCCTTTCTGGCTTGCCTCTCCTGGTTTGTTCAGCCTGCTCTCTTATCGAACCAAGACTACCAGCCCAGAGATGGTCCCACCCACCATCTTTCCCCCTTGATCACTAATTGAGAAAATGCCTTACAGCTGGATCTCATGGAGGCATTTCTTCAACTGAAGCTCCTTTCTCGGTGGTAACACCAGCTGTGTCAAGTTGACACAAAACTAGCCAGTACAATTGACCCCTTGTCAACTTGACACACAAACACATCACTAGTAAGCCTCAATCCTTACATTCTTATTCATCCCCAAGGTCTAAATAACTTTAAACATCCCACAGTCTTTACATGTTCTTAAATTTTCAATCTCTTTAAAATATCCATCTCTTTTAAAATCCAAAGTCTTTTTACAATTAAAAGTCTCTTAACTGTGGGCTCCACTAAAATAGTTTCTTCCTTCAAGAGGGAAAATATCAGAGCACAGTCACAACCAAAAGCAAAAATCAATCTCCAACCTTCCAATGTCTGGGATCCAACTCACAATCTTCTGGGCTCCTCCAAGGGCTTGGGTCACTTCTCCAGCCATGCCCTTTGTAGCACATGCTTCATCCTCTAGACTCCAGATGCCTGTACTCCACTGCTGCTGCTGCTCTTGGTGGTCATCTCATGGTACTAGCATCTCCAAAACACTGCATGACCCCTTCAGTCCTGGGCCTTCAATTGCAACTGCGGCTGCACCTTCACCAATGGCCTTCCATGGCCTCTCATAGTGTCGAGCCTCAGCTGCTCTTCGTGACCCCTTCATGTCTTCAAAACCAGTACCACCTGGGTGACCCTTACATATTACCAAGTCCCGCTGCAGCAGGAGTACAACCTTGGCTATCTCTGGAACACAGCCTCTTTGTGCTTTCAGAAAACACTTCCCAGAAGATGTCACCTCAATGATGCTGGTCTCTTCTTAATCACCACTAATTTCTTAGCTCCAGCTAACCAGCATCAATAGTCCCAGTAATGCCAAGTTTTTGCTTTAGTAGTTCTGGTATCTTGTTAATCACAGCTGATTCTTCAGCTCCAGCTAACCAGAACCACAGAATCTTCACAATCAAAACAACAATGGCCCTGAAGAGAGTCTTTAGTTTTCCCTCTGAAATTTCACAAACCAGACCTCCATCTTCTGCACTGTTCTCAACATTATCTTCCAAGCGCCTACACAACATCTGACAGAACTCTTAACAACAAATGGATCTTCAAGCCCTAAGTTCCAAAGTCCTTCCACAGTCCTCCCCAAAACACGGTCAGTTTGTCACAGGAATACCCCACTCCTGGTACCAATTTGTCGTAGTCAGGGTTTCTTTTTTTTTTTTTTCATATTTTTATTTTTTTTTCCATTTTTTATTAGGTATTTAGCTCATTTACATTTCCAATGCTATACCAAAAGTACCCCCTACCCACCCACCCCGACTCCCCTACCCACCCACTCCCCCTTTTTGGCCCTGGCACTCCCCTGTACTGGGGCATACAAAGTTTGCAAGTCCAATGGGCCTCTCTTTCCAGTGATGGCCGACCAGGCCATCTTCTGACACACATGCAGCTAGAGTCAAGAGCTCCGGGGTACTGGTTAGTTCATAATGTTGTTCCACCTATAGGGTTACAGATCCCTTTAGCTCCTTGGGTACTTTCTCTAGCTCCTCCATTGGGAGCCCTGTGATCCATCCATTAGCTGACTGTGAGCATCCACTTCTGTGTTTGCTAGGCCCCGGCATAGTCTCACAAGAGACAGCTACATCTGGGTCTTTTCGATAAAATCTTGCTAGTATATGCAATGGTGTCAGCGTTTGGATGCTGATTATGGGGTGGATCCCTGGATATGGCAGTCTCTACATGGTCCATCCTTTCATCTCAGCTCCAAACTTTGTCTTTGTAACTCCTTCCATGGGTGTTTTGTTCCCAATTCTAAGGAGGGGCATAGTGTCCACACTTCAGTCTTCATTCTTCTTGAGTTTCATGTGTTTAGCAAATTGTATCTTATATCTTGGGTATCCTAGGTTTTGGGCTAATATCCACTTATCAGTGAGTACATATTGTGTGAGTTCCTTTGTGAATGTGTTACCTCACTCAGGATGATGCCCTCCAGGTCCATCCATTTGGCTAGGAATTTCATAAATACATTCTTTTTAATAGCTGAGTAGTACTCCAATGTGTAGATGTACCACATTTTCTGTATCCATTCCTCTGTTGAGGGGCATCTGGGTTCTTTCCAGCTTCTGGCTATTATAAATAAGGCTGCTATGAACATAGTGGAGCATGTGTCCTTCTTACCGGTTGGGGCATCTTCTGGATATATGCCCAGGAGAGGTATTGCTGGATCTTCCGGTAGTACTATGTCCAATTTTATGAGGAACCGCCAGACTGATTTCCAGAGTGGTTGTACAAGCCTGCAATCCCACCAACAATTGAGGAGTGTTCCTCTTTCTCCACATCCACGCCAGCATCTGCTGTCACCTGAATTTTTGATCTTAGCCATTCTGACTGGTGTGAGGTGGAATCTCAGGGTTATTTTGATTTGCATTTCCCTGATGATTAAGGATGTTGAACATTTTTTCAGGTGCTTCTCTGCCATTCGGTATTCCTTAGGTGAGAATTCTTTGTTCAGTTCTGAGCCCCATTTTTTAATGGGGTTATTTGATTTTCTGAAGTCCACCTTCTTGAGTTCTTTATATATGTTGGATATTAGTCCCCTATCTGATTTAGGATAGGTAAAGATCCTTTCCCAATCTGTTGGTGGTCTTTTTGTCTTATTGAGGGTGTCTTTTGCCTTGCAGAAACTTTGGAGTTTCATTAGGTCCCATTTGTCAATTCTCGATCTTACAGCACAAGCCATTGCTGTTCTGTTCAGGAATTTTTCCCCTGTGCCCATATCTTCAAGGCTTTTCCCCACTTTCTCCTCTATAAGTTTCAGTGTCTCTGGTTTTATGTGAAGTTCCTTGATCCACTTAGATTTGACTTTAGTACAAGGAGATAAGTATGGATCAATTCACATTCTTCTACACGATAACAACCAGTTGTGCCAGCACCATTTGTTGAAAATGCTGTCTTTCTTCCACTGGATGGTTTTGGCTCCCTTGTCGAAGATCAAGTGACCATAGGTGTGTGGGTTCATTTCTGGGTCTTCAATTCTATTACATTGGTCTACTTGTCTGTCTCTATACCAGTACCATGCAGTTTTTATCACAATTGCTCTGTAGTAAAGCTTTAGGTCTGGCATGGTGATTCCACCAGAAGTTCTTTTATCCTTGAGAAGACTTTTTGCTATCCTAGGTTTTTTGTTATTCCAGACGAATTTGCAAATTGCTCCTTCCAATTCGTTGAAGAATTGAGTTGGAATTTTGATGGGGATTGCATTGAATCTGTAGATTGCTTTTGGCAAGATAGCCATTTTTACAATGTTGATCCTGCCAATCCATGAGCATGGGAGATCTTTCCATCTTCTGAGATCTTCTTTAATTTCTTTCTTCAGAGACTTGAAGTTTTTATCATACAGATCTTTCACTTCCTTAGTTAGAGTCACGCCGAGATATTTTATATTATTTGTGACTATTGAGAAGGGTGTTGTTTCCCTAATTTCTTTCTCAGCCTGTTTATTCTTTGTATAGAGAAAGGCCATTGACTTGTTTGAGTTTATTTTATATCCAGCTACTTCACCGAAGCTGTTTATCAGGTTTAGGAGTTCTCTGGTGGAATTTTTAGGGTCACTTATATATACTATCATATCATCTGCAAAAAGTGATATTTTGACTTCCTCTTTTCCAATTTGTATCCCCTTGATCTCCTTTTGTTGTCGAATTGCTCTGGCTAATACTTCAAGTACTATGTTGAAAAGGTAGGGAGAAAGTGGGCAGCCTTGTCTAGTCCCTGATTTTAGTGGGATTGCTTCCAGCTTCTCTCCATTTACTTTGATGTTGGCTACTGGTTTGCTGTATATTGCTTTTATCATGTTTAGGTATGGGCCTTGAATTCCTGATCTTTCCAAAACTTTTATCATGAATGGGTGTTGGATCTTGTCAAATGCTTTTTCTGCATCTAAGGAGATGATCATGTGGTTTTTGTCTTTGAGTTTGTTTATATAATGGATTACATTGATGGATTTTCGTATATTAAACCATCCCTGCATCCCTGGAATAAAACCTACTTGGTCAGGATGGATGATTGCTTTAATGTGTTCTTGGATTCGGTTGGCGAGAATTTTATTGAGGATTTTTGCATCGATATTCATAAGAGAAATTTTAGTCAGGGTTTCTATTCCTGCACAAACATCATGATCAAGAAGCAAGTTGGGGAGGAAAGGGTTTATTCGGCTTACATTTCCATGCTGCTGTTCATCACCAAAGGAAGTCAGGACTGGAACTCAAACAGGTCAGGGAGCAGGAGCTGATGCAGAGGCCATGGAGGGATGTTCCTTTCTGGCTTGCCTCTCCTGGCTTGCTCAGCCTGCTCTCTTATCGAACCAAGACTACCAGCCCAGAGATGGTCCCACCCACCATCTTATCCCCTTGATCACTAATTGAGAAAATGCCTTACAGCTGGATCTCATGGAGGCATTTCCTCAACTGAAGCTCCTTTCTCGGTGGTAACTCCAGCTGTGTCAAGTTGACACAAAACTAGCCAGTACATTGGCCATCTCTACAACCAACAGCTTTGGCAACTGCCCCCCTGCTAAAGTAGAATTAAGCCCCAGGCTTGCACTGCAAAATCAAGCCACTCTGCCAAAAGGACTCAGAAAAATTGTACAGTAAAATGGGAAGTTTAAAACTAATTGATTCTCATGCAGTTTATAGGCAGAGTTGGAAGATGACCGTCACAAACCCTGTCCCCTGGAGTGCACAGCTTTTACATAAAATCTCCCTTGAGTGTGACTTGCCTCTAACTCACAGAATTTGGCAAACGAAGGGATTTTTTTTTTCCAGATGTAATTGAGGTTCCAAATTAGCTCATATTCAGTTAGTTGAAGAAGAGGCTTGCCAGGGTCTCAGGGGACCTGACTTTGTCTGATTCCAATGAAAGCCCTTTTAAAGAGGCATGACGGCCTCCCTCCCATCAGAGGGTCTCCTTTCTGACTTGATGACATAATCAGTCAGGTTACCGAAGTCTACACGGCCACCAGTAGGTGGCTTCCAGAATCTGGAGAGGTGTGTAGGTCATGAGGTCAGCCTCCAGGTGACAGCCAGCAGAATGTTGGAGGCTCCATCTATGCAGGCACAGGGAAATGAAGTCTGCCAGCAAACTCAACAAGCACAGAGGTCTTTCCAAGTCAGTTCCCGACCCCCAGAAGACAGCACCGCCCAGCCTGTGTCTCCATGTCATCTGTGACATCCGGAGCAGAGGGACATTCTTGGATTAACAGGAAATGAGAGGTGAATAGCGTGGTAGACTCTTTGTTCTCAGCACACCCCCAAATCTCCTTCCCAAAGATGCAGAAAGCCATTAAGAGTCACCAGGCAATGGTGGCGTATGCCTTTAATCCCAGCACATGGGGGGCAGAGGCAAGGAGATCTCTGTAAGTCTGTGGTCAGCTTGGTTAGAACAAAAATTCCAAGCCAAGTAAGGTTACATGGTAAGACCCTTGACTCACCGTGTAAAAAGAAAAAAAAGTATATGGTGTGTGTGTGTGTGTGTGTGTGTGTGTGTGTGTGTTTAGTTTAAATTAACATATGAAAATAGACGCTTTCTTAGAAAAGCTTGGTTTTGTTTGTTTGGAAAAATACTTTGACAGATTACTTATGCAAACATTGCTTATGGCATACACTAGCAAAAACTAAGACATAACTATAGAACTTAATATTTTATTCAGTCTCTTTTTTATTCAAAAGGTAGAATATCATACATACAATTGTGTCTTTGTTTTTCTCATTAAAACGATACATCTTGGCGATCTCTGTATGAGTGCTTAGACTTTTTTGTGTGTCTTTTTTAACTGCAGCATAATATGCCATTGCATATGCAGAAGCACCACAACTGATTCCACCAGTTTCTCCCCCAGAGACATTGGAATGGTGGGTAAGCTTGTCTATTAAAAGCTTGAAGGAGTGAGAAAATGCTTATTTTGAACCTGTGAAGATCAGTCCACAGAGCAGGCCCCACATCGAAACTTCTGGTTAGATGGCCAAAGGCATGTGGAATTATATAAATATTGCTAAATTACCTTTCCTGAAAGTTGTATCTTTTACTCCCACTAACAATGAGTTCCTGTTTTCTCCATAGCCTCTAAAGAGCAGTATCATCAGTAAATAAGCAATATTTCCTGGCTTGAAAAGGGAGAGAAGACATCTTATTATTAATTTTTGAAAGTGATGCTTACAAGTCAAAGGACCATGTGAGGGCTGGGTGAATGGAAAAGAAGTCTGAGGTGGAGGCACATAATAAAGTGTTGTCGTGAAATTAAGAAGACTACAGTGTCCTTTGTAAGAAAATGAATGGAAATGAAGGTTATCATGCTAAGCAAATCAAACCAGAATCAGAAAAAAAAGTGTTGCATGTTTGCTTTCATGTATAGACAGTTAAAAAAAGGAGAACTTGAGCAAATTTTCAGCTTATGTACAATGAATACATCTGTTTCTTAAAAACCCTGAGAACATTCTGGAGAGTATCAGAAAAAGGCTGGCACTTAGTATTTGAGGGGGGGAGGTTCCGAGACAGGGTTTTTCTGTATAGCCCTGGCTGTCCTGGAACTCACGCTGTAGACCAGGCTGGCCTCGAACTCAGAAATCCGCCTGCCTCTGCCTCCCAAGTGCTGGGATTAAAGGCATGCGCCACCACGCCTGGCAAATATGAAGGTTTTGTGTGACAAATAACACAAATAGTTTTAAGACAATATTGTTCTCTTAGGTTTTACTGCTGTGAACAGACACCATGATCAAGGCAACTCTTATAATGACCACATTTAATTGGGGCTGGCTTACAGGTTCAGAGGTTCAGTCCATTACCATCAAGGTGGGAGCATGGCAGCACCCAGGCAGGCCTGGTGCAGGAGGAGCTGAGAGTTCTACATCTTCATCTGAAGGCTGCTAGCAGAATACTGGCTTCCAGGCAACTAGGAGGAGGGTCTCCCACAGTGACACACTTCCTTCAACAAGGTCACACCTATTCCAACAAGGCCACACCTCCTACTAGGGCCAAGCATATTCAAACCATCACAACTGTCCTTTCTAAAAATGATACACTAGCCGGGCAGTGGTGGCCTTTAATCCCAGCACTAAGGAGGCAGAGGCAGGCGGATTTCTGAGTTCGAGGCCAGCCTGGTCTACAGAGTGAGTTCTAGGACAGCCAGGGCTACACAGAGAAACCCTGTCTCGAAAAAAAATTTTTTTTAAATAATAGTAATAAATAAACAAATAAATAATGATACAATAGAAAAATACAAATAAAATATATGGCAGGTAAGCATTAAAATCACAATGATATAAAGAGCTCTTTTGGGGAAAAATGTTTGTGGGGAGAGGGCAGTCCACATGAGAGCAGGTTTTCATGGAGACCAGAGGCACTGGGTTCCCCTGGATTTGGAGTTACAGGCTATTGTGAACCACAAGATGTGAGTGCTGGGCCTTTGCAGGAGCCGTGTGTGCTGGGCCACTCTGCAGCTCTGTAAAGAGCTTATTTGATCAATAAAAGGAATGTATCTTACAGAGAAAAAGGGCAATAGTTCTCAGACACCAAACTACAAAAGGCCAGCCAACATGGGAAACCGTCGAGACATGCATGCAAAACATTAAAGCTCACTTTCCACCTACCAGAGGCACGGCAGTGAACAGTGTCAGTGCCAGCTGCTGGAGCTGAGGCTTTCTACCGGTGAAAGCATGACCCGACTTCTTCACGGAACGTCACCAGCGAGGTATATAGTTCAAGGTAAAATACAGTTTTCATTCCAACAACCTATGCCTGTGAATTTAGTCTAAGTAATAGCTGCATGCAATGCTTTCAAAAGTGGATTTGCTGTGGCTGTAAAGTTGGTGAGGGCTGGAGCACTTATTGCTATTGCAGAGGACCCAAATGGTTCCCAGAGCCCACAAGACGGCTCACAACCATCCATAGCTCCAGTTTCGGGGGATGTAATGCTGTTTTCTACATGTGTGTAAAATACTTATACACAGGCTGGAGAGATGGCTAGGCAGTTAAGAGCACCGACTGCTCTTCCAGAGATCCTGAGTTCAATTCCCAGCAACCACATAGTGGCTCCCAACCATCTGTAATGGGATTTGATGCCTTCTGGTGTGTCTGAAGACAGTGACACTGTACTCATATACATAAAATAAATAAGTAAATCTTTAAAAAAAACAATCATACACATAAAACAAATCTTTTTAAATTATTTACTTTATCGTATCACTGTATAAACTTGAACACAAAAACCACACCCTCCCTCCCTTTAGAAACAAATGCCTGGCCTTAGGCAATGACTGTCATAGACAAAAGGTCCTTAGACTGCTATGCCAGTGGATTGGTTGTTTTTTTTGTTTGTTTGTTTTTTTTTTTGTTTTTGTTTTTTTCTCCTGAGAAGAAAATACAAAAGTAAAAGATTTTGAAAATCAGATTGAGAGTTTAGCAATCAAAAGGGTTCACTGATCAATTTAAATCAATTTAACCATTAACTTTATTCTAAGCTGCCACGATTTTCAAGATAAACACATTGCTCTAGGTTTACCCCAAATGCAGCAATTCCAGGTCTTAGGAAACACTATTCCATTTTCCCTAATCGGTCTCTATTCCTTTACTTGGTTGTTTGTGGCTCCTTCTAGAAGTGATGGATGGTACTGAGCAGTCAAAGGAGAGGCATTGAGAATCCTCTAGGTAATACAGAGACTTATAGTGACATAGTTTAAAGATGACATGATGTTATTTGGAAATATAAAAACATGGCTTTTCCAAAACCAAAGATACATTCTACAGATAGTCTCAGTGGTTAATGCAAAGGCTGGCAAGACTCAAGTCACAAATCTGCCGGCACCAGTTTCTCCGTCCCTGTCTCCCTCTCTAAGTGCCCACCTTTTCTCTCCTCTCCTCTCCTCTCCTCTCCTCTCCTCTCCTCTCCTCTCCTCTCCTCTCCTCTCCTCTCCTCTCCTCTCCTCCCTCCCCTCCCCCCTCCCCCCCTCCCCTCCCCTCTCCTCCCCTCCCTTCTCCCCTCCCCTCCCCTCTTCTTCTTCTTCTTCTTCTTCTTCTTCTTCTTCTTCTTCTTCTTCTTCTTCTTCTTCTTCTTCTTCTTCTTCTTCCTCCTCCTCCTCCTCCTCCTCTTCCTCCTCCTCTTCCTCCTCCTCCTCCTCCTCCACCCCCCCTCTCTTTTTATTATTTTGAGACAGGGTTTCTTTGTAGCCCTGGCCTGGAACTGGCCTCTGCCTCCCAAGTGCTGAGACTAAAGGCATGTGCCACCACCACCAATTTCTCCCTTTAAAATTGGGACCAAAACCCCTTGACATTCCTACCACACAGAACCTTGCAAAGACAGAATGAAAGACATGCCTGTTGCACAAGCAAGTGTGTTCCATGACTGAGCAACACTTCAATTCCAATTTCCAATCTGGAAGATAATTCAAAGCTGGATCAAAATGGTCCCCAAGGTTGGGAAGAACCTCTCACCACCCCCACAGTAGGATTGAGCTATATTTTTAAAATTACATTTATCTTAGTGTGTGTGTGTGTGTGTGTGTGTGTGAGAGAGAGAGAGAGAGAGAGAGAGAGAGAGAGAGAGAGAGAGAGAGGAAAATGTGTGGACACGTTCACACCACAGAACACAAGCGACATTCTGAGGACAACTCACAGGAATCAGCTCTCTCCTTCCAGTGCATGGGTCCCAGGACTCCATCTCAGTCTTCAGACTGCTCCATCTCTATGGCTCCAGATCTAGCTTTAGTGACTGGGCCTCACAATCCAGATCAGCACTGTGGTCTATGGAGGGTCCTTTGTCTCAGGTTTTTGACTGCATTTTTCCCAGGACACTAGTAAGTTTCCTAAGAGTCATTCTACACGTTGATTGGGAGTCAAGGTAAGGAGTGGGGAAGGTATTATCATGTAAAAAACGCGTTCTTCACACTGTGGGAAAACCATTTAAGAAGAACAGCAGGAAAATGAATCGAGGTTCTTGCAAATACCACCTGCTCCTGTTGGGTGTGTGCCCAGAGCAGCTCCGCATCGCAATTTGGAACAATCAGAGGAAATAACGTTTGTGTGGTCACTATTTTTGCAGCTGTGGATGAACTCCTTTTACATTTATTTCTACACTGTACAGGCTAATAGTCTACTTACTGGTTCACCAGTTATTGAATCCAAGTTGATATATATATATATATATATATATATATATATATATATATATATATTAAACAAGTGAGATTTCTTCCTTTCAGTGGTAATTATGTTAAGTCCCCATGTGGGCATCTTGGACAGTTATTCTAGAATGCAAAATTAGAGAGCTGTAGAAATAGTGGTCCTAAATTGCTATCTATGGTTAGCTACTCAAAGGACAGAGCACTCTCTTACTAGCAAGGACCAGCAGCTGCCATCGAGAACACTGCCTCCCTCTGCAGTTGAATAGAACACTTTTTTTCCCAGTTGAGTAAAAAAAAACCCACCATGTTGGAACATGTGTGGGCTTTATGGACAGTGTGATGGTATTTGAGTAGGTAAGCATCAATGATTTCGAAAGAACAAAGAAGCTGATAGCTTGGGCTCATGATTCAGGAGTCTGGGAAGCATGACACAGGCATCTTCTTGACTTCTGATGAGGGTCTCTTGATGCTTCAAAGCTTAGTAAACCCAGAAGGAGGGCTGGACTCAGGAGTACCACATGCTCTTGTGGTAACTAAGCCAGTCCCATCAGGAAGGAACCAGTGCCTCCTGACACTCAATTCAGCTTGTAAAAGTCTCAGTCCAATCAAATTTCACCAAGAGTTTTGTGGAGACAAATCACATTTATATTATAGCACCAGGTTCCCAACAAACACCCCACAAGCAAGCAGAAAACACCCCAGCCATGACCCTGCTGGTGCACAGTTCTAGATCCACACTCTTCTGTGTTCCACCCTGAGGTTATAACCACACCCCTTTATTTCCCATGCTCTTGTGTATGTCTAGCAAGGGAGGGGGTAGAAGAGAAAACTCACAACCTTGGAGTTGAGCTGTCTGTTTTTTTAAAATATTTTTTTATTATGTATTTTCCTCAATTACATTTCCAATGCTATCCCAAAAGTCCCCCATACCCTCCTCCTACTCCCCTACCCACCCATTCCCACTTTTTGGCCCTGGCGTTCCCCTGTACTGGGGCATATAAAGTTTGCAAGTCCAATGGGACTCTCTTTCCAGTGATGGCCGACTAAGCCATCGGAGTTGAGCTGTCTTAAGAGAAAAAGTTAAAGAATACCCAAGGGTTTTAAAAGTCAAACTTAATACACTCTACCTGTATATCCACATGGACAGTAAGCCAGCCTGGCCTATAGCTGATGTTTCATGGGCTATATGAACACAGTTTCAGTCATGGTTACTGGGATGTACGTAGGGTATGTTAATCACTGTTCTTCCTAATTCCTAAAACTCGTGTAGATGCTGACCGTGCGCTGGATGCTGCTTCAGTCCACTGTTCCTACATTACCACAAAACCCAAATAGCTCAAGGGAGGCACAGAACAATTTTATAGAAAATGAGTAAGAAAAGGGGGACAAAAAAGAGGAATGGGGAAGAAATTACAGAATGGGTTTTTCTGGAAAGCAGACATCACTTTTGGTCTCACACAAACGACAGGAATTATATCAAAGCCACGAAGGGAACCTGAGAGAGTAGCCAGGCTATTGTACTTTCTGGTATAGGCCAGGGGCGAATCCTAAAATGCTTGAAACATTTATTCATATCTATTCATATTTGTTCTCTATCTGGTGAGCTCCTTCATCAATTCCAGCCCAGACTTAAGCCCATCTCATTACCTGTTGAGGAGAACAGATCCTGAACTAGTTAGTAGATGAACTAATTAAAGGAAGAGGCAGAGGTTCAACATCCAATGTCTATGGGACCTGAGTCACAGGGTCTGTGGCCTGTCCACATCCAGTGTAAACAGGGGCTGACTCACAGGGTCTGTGGCCTGTGGTGTTACATTGGACATGAGTCTTGAGGTCACAGATATACAACTGATCCAGAAAGCACGAAGCACACATAAACTGCTCCCAAGTTTTAAGATTCCACAGAGATGGCTATCATCTCAAATTCAGGAATGAGGTCATGCTGGGTTGGAGAAAGTTTCAGCCCCACACCAGGGCTTAGGATGGGAGCCACACCACAGACGGGCCTGAGAAGCTGTCAGAACATCTGTGCATCATCAAGTCAGTCTTCCCAGGCTGAGCCATCTAGACAGAGACGGGGGAGAGAGGGCACAAACACTGCACACCCTGCTGTTTCCCCATGTGTGGCTCATGCCCAGGTCCACAGAGCCCAGGCAGGGAGGCTGCACAGGAGACCAGCCTTCCTGCTGGACTGATGGGGTGGTCATCACTATTCCAGCTTTTCCTACTCTCAGCTGCAGGGTCAGCCACACTGTCTCCTGGCTGCCTGAGCCCCGACCCTCCCTCATGCCCAGCTGTTCTGCATGACTCCTACCCCAGCCTCCCCCCAATTCCACTCATTCTTCAAAAGTGACAGTCTCACATACCACACTGCTGAGAAGGAGAAGAATGCAAGGATGGTCACAAAAGCCACGGAGCCCAGTCCAACACCCACCATCTGCTGCGCTGTGAGCGATGAGTCTGTGGGAAGAGACCACATGATGAGCCCACAGCACGTCCCATCACCACATCCCATCACCACGTCCAGTCACGACCCTCCTGGGAGAGCCATATCCAACTGCGCACATTCTGTTTTAATCTGAAGCTGGGCTTCACTTAACAAAGAATCCCAAGAATGCCTCCACAGAGCCCCTGCGTCCCCAACAGCTCCTGTGGATCTCAGGCCTCAGGAAACCACAGTTTCAAAGTATTTCTATCAAGGAAGCATAAAACCAAATCATACAGGGGAGAAAAAAAAGAACCTAAACTTGTGGACACACCAAAGCTACGTGAGGCGCGCTGTGTGCAGATAGATCCTCACTCCGGTCACTTTGATAGATTTTTATGGGTCACTTCCTTGCTGATGGAAGAAGTCATCCTGCTATCATTGGACTGCAGGCTTCAAAAATGTTAGTCAGTTCCAGTGGTCACATATAAATTTTATAAATTATAAAACCTCTGTTTTCACTACATTATCAGCAGGATAGTAGCACTCTGCTCTGTCCCACGGACTCTCAAAGGCCATGTGAAAGTCCTCAGAACATGTGTTCTATGTAGGAAACGTCACATGACAATTTCAGGGCCATCCCTGATTACAAATGGAAAACCACTCACATTTGTGGTGCACATTTGGTTCAAGAGACTTTATTTGGAGTTTCACGTCTCCAAAAAAGCTGTGATTTTTATTAGAAAACACGCATTTACCAGTCTGAGTGGCACACACTGTTGTAAGCATCTCACACAAGCTAACTCAGGCTCCTGTGGCAGTTAACTTGGAATGCCAATTCGGTTGGGTTAAGGGGTACCTGGGAGGTTTGGAAAGTATACTCCAGGGTGTGTCTGTGAGAGAGGGAAGACCCACCCTGTATATGGTCATCATTATTCAATAAGCCAAAGGTTTGGGTGAACAGCAGCAGAAGAAGCTGGCTGGCTTGGGCTTGCTTCCCTCTCTTCACTTCCTGGCCACTGTGAGATGAGCCTGCCCCAGCAATGGTGAGCCACCTCATTCAAGCCAGAGCAATGGAGCTGGTTGACTCTACACAGACTCCCCTGAAACTGTGAGCCCAGTCACATCTCTTACTCGCCTAAGCTGTGTTGTCATAATGAAAAATTAACTCGTGCATCTGCTAAGAAGTGTTTATATTCCCTTCTTCACAGGGGAGAGTCAGAGGCACAGAGTAATTAAGCCCAGCTCAGATATCAATAACCAGTTTAAGAGCAATTTTGTTCCAGTGGAAACCCTGTGGGGTCCAGGGCACCTGCAAGCACAGACATGGAACACACCACTTTTAATAGTCAAGGAAAATCCACTGTCTCAAAAAGTGTTACCCCAAGACTTTCTAGAAAAACATGGATTGACCAGCTATGGATAGATACACCTATAATCCCAGCACTTAAGAAGTCGAGGAAGGAGGATCATGATGTCAACCTGGGTTGCACAGTAAGACCCTATCTCAAAATTATGATAAAAGAAAAAAATTATACTTTTCATATTCAGAAGAAGAGGGCCTTGGCATTTTAGGATGTGAAATTATCAAATGGAAAGAGGCTAGTGAAAAAATTGGAATTTACTTGTATATTTTATGTGAAAAGACTTGACTATCAGACATCAAGGAGATGGTCTATTAGCATAGGAAAGAATATGGTAGAACAAAATACAGTGCACAGGAACAAACCCAGCCCCATGAAGCCATCTCAAAAGTTGAAAACTGGAATGAGGGTGTTCACGTCCTATCTCCACATCGTCCCTCTCTAGCAGTGGGACTTCAACCAGTGCATTGGCCATTGTCTGTTTCAGTTCCCACACTGAGGGATGCTCTAAGCACTTGAAAATCCTAACAACAGCACCCGCCTTCCAGGGTTACTGTGAGAAATAACGACTTGCCACATAGTACCAAGTCAGCATGGCAAATGTCAGCTACTGTCACCTTTTGTTACTATCGTTTTGTAACTTTCAAATAACTGAATGAGCTGATAAATGACCTATATCTGGAAAGGAGGAAAAATGGCTGATTAGAATAAAGTGATTTTAATCACTACAGCTGATTCCACTCATCAAAATCAAATTCAGGTAGATTAAAGAGATATGCTGAAATATGAAAGAACTGGAAAATGTTGTTGAATATATTTATATAATCTTAAAGTGGGTGAGAATTTTCTGGTTATATTGATTAAAGTGGGAGCCTTATAGGCAACCACACTTGAAAGTGTGTATTTTATATACACAAAACTACTACAATAGCTAAAAAGCATCATTTGCACAATCAGCGAGGCTTTGGTTTTTAAGAGAAAATGACCCCAGCACTCAGGAGGCAGAGACAGAAAGATTCCTGAGTTCAAGGTCAGTCTGCTCTACAGAGCAAGTCCAGGACAACTATGGTTACACAGAGAAACCTTGTCTCAAAACAAAACAAACAAACAAAAGCAGAGAGAGAGAGAGAGAGAGAGAGAGAGAGAGAGAGAGAGAGAGAGAGAGAGAAACACCGAGGAACAGAGACAGAGACAAGGAGGGAATATAGCGTTGGAGATAAAGGGGTTAAAGAGATTCTGGTACTTTTATGCTCTGAACACTTCTCCAGTTTTGGTTATCAGTATTTTCCTCACCTATTTCCTCCACACTTTAGTCTTTGATGAATGAAAATGCTGAACTGAAGGACCGTGGACTGGAGTCCATGCTGTGTGAGCTGTGGATTTGCTCATCAGGAGTTACTCCTTAGCTAGCTGATGTCGGTTTTGCATTGTTCTCCAGCCCATTCCTAGGCCTATCTACCGCCCTCATATCGCACACTCTGTCCACAGCGGTACTGTTAACTGTTAGCAGAAGTCAAAATACACTGCTTTCTGTCCTACTTCCTTGGCCAATGAGTGAGTCTGTGAGAGGAGAAAAGGGGAGACACCCGGGGCCCCTCATGCTCCACACTGACTCATTAGAGATGCTGTCACTGTTGCTATGCATGAGAGCCAAGCCATCACTTGGGCTGGCCCTGACTTCAAGCTACCTTCAGAATGGTGGCGCCCTCTTTGTACAAAGTCCTTGTTTACTGCTCAGCCCTAGCCTTCTCTTCCAGGTCTCACAAAGGTCGCTGGCAGTTGTTTATCTGGCTTAGTTGGAAATTGTGTGACTCCGCTGAACTTTAAACAGGTGGGAAGATACTGACACTCCTCACACTGCAGCAAGACAGAAGCAAATAGGAGCTGAGGACGCCAACTTTCCCCTGACCCATCCACTAGCAGCACCCACCTCCTCAGTGAGACATGCTATCCCTTGCGCTAGACATTACTATTGAAAGTCAGTGTTAAAAAGTAACCTTTAGGCTGATGAGACGGAGGAGCACAGGCTGCTCTTCTCCACTAGTGGAATTCAGTTCCCAGAACCCCTGCTAACCAGCAGCTCAGGACCACCTGTAATGACAGCTCCAGAGGACCTGACACTCCATTCTGGCCTCTGAAGGCACTGCTCCTATATGGCATACACTCACACAGACACCGTCACATACACAGATATAAAAGAAATAAGAAAGTGCCCTTTATTTTGCATAGCATCCTTGGATTTTGGCTCCCAGCACGGGTTTCCAGTCCTTGGCTACAGGTCTTTCTCGGTTTGCTAATCATACAACCTCAAAGTCTACAGCAGCGCTCATGGGTGTGGCTGTACAGTTTCATCCTCTGCGAATGCCTAATAAAATTTACAAGTGGCCACTCTGAATGATAGGCTTTTTATGGTCTTGCCATTCTCGGGCTCCCCTCCCTTCCAGTCTCATGCTGTGGGGCCTTTTATTTTCCCTCTGAATCATCTGCAGAATATTCTCTTAGAAACTCATGTGCTGTTAGTCATTCTTAGAGAAAGTAAATACACTTGAACTATAGCCCTCCTCTCTGCAGAGACTCTGCTTGGGAGCAAACGCAGCTTCTCTTTAATCTTTTACTGATAGAAAGACCACAGGTGTTGAAGAGGAAGTTAGACCCTGTGACAATCTTGACGACTTCCTCTGGGTGTGGGCATTATGTACACAGGTATGGTCATTTCCTGAAAGCAACTGTTGCCATCCAATGGTAGAAATAAATTAATGCCATGATTCAGTCTGGCTTGGGACACATCCAGAGAGCAGTTGGTACATTCATTTGAACACAGAAGAATAAGTAATGATTTAGTGTGTTCTTTTTTTTTCTGTTATTCTTTTTTTTAAAATATTTATTTATTTTATGTATACGAATACACTGTAGTTGTCTTCAGACACGCCAGACGAAGGCGTCAGATCACATTGCAGATGGTTGTGAGCCACCATGTGGTTGCTGGGATTTGAACTCAGGACCTTCGGAAGAGCAGTCAGTGCTCTTAACCACTGAGCCATCTCTCCAGACCTTTCTGTGTTATTCTTATCTGACTTCTCCACCATGGGCAACACAGAAAAGCGGGGCAAAGGAGGCGATAGATGCAGAGGTAATGTTTGATAAATGCTGAATTCATTTTATTGTAATCTCACACACTGCTCAGCTACAAGCCCACCCATTAGCTCAGTCCTGTGGTTCCCGGTTTAGGCACACTGTGACGGGTTCTCTGCTCAGCACCATCACCGTGTGTTAGTGGCTCACCCTCCCATCTGAAGGCTCTGGGGAAGAAGGCTTCAGAGTTTGTCCCCACTGTCAGCTTAATTCAGTCCCTTGAAGTCGCAGAACTTGGTCCACATTTCCTTATGGTCTATCAGCGAGGTCTGTCTCTGAGCTCCTGCCGACCACCTGCATTCCTTGCTATGTGGCTTTTCAAAGCTAGCAGAATATTTCCAGTGTCAAATATGGCCCACCCCTAGGATCTTCAAGACTTAAGTTCTGACCTGTAGACCCAAGTTTAAGGGTTTGTGTGACAGGTCAGGCTTATTGGAAGAATCTCCTTGCTGAAGGCTGCATCCTCAGAGTGCATTCTCCACAGCGTCACTTAGAACAGTCTTTGACTGACTAACCAGATAAAGGTGAATGCGGGGGAGTGGGGAGGAGAGGGAGAGGGAGAGAGTGACAGAGACAGAGAGACAGAGAGAGACAGAGAGATTCCCAATATCCCTAGGGAAACCTTTAGAGACAGAGATAGAGACAGAGGGAGACAGAGAGACAGAGATTCCACCAGTATCCCTAGGGGATTAGTTCCAGAAAACCCTCCCCTAAGAAAACAGAAATTTTCAATATTAAAGCCCCACATAAAATGTGTTGTGACTTTGCTGTCTCCAGATTACGTAGAATGGTGAAAACAATGTAACGCTATGCAAATAGCTGACGTACTATGTTGTTTGAGGAATAATGACAAGAGGAAAAGCCCTCCCACAACCAGCAGAGCAGCCACTGCTTTCCAAAACATCTCAGCCTTCAGCCCACTGAAGCCACAGATCCCTGGATCCAGCGGGCTGACTCCGGTACCCGTGTGCTCACCTTAGGCTTGTAGCTTGCAAAATTTCCCTGCCTATTTAACTTGACAAGTATTAAATCTGTGCTGCATTATTCAAAAAAAAAAAAATCTGATGGCTGTTGGATTCAATGTGAGCATCTAACGCATACTGGGCAATGGTCCAGTTTTTTGTTTTTGTTTTTTTCAATATTCTCCCCCAAATGTTTGAAACCTCACAGAAAAAGATAATCACCAGCTGCTCCGCAGCATGGGAGAACAGCTGAAGAAAAGGAGACAGAGGGGTGACCCTGAGGAGCTCTGAAAGGCTTTGGGAAGACGATGTTAGGTTTCCATCTTGAACAGTGAACTGCAGCAAGCAGCCCCTCCCAGGGAGCCAACAGGGCATTCAGGTGGAAGTGATCATATGTGAGCAAAGACATTAAAGAGAGAGATGGAGAATAGCTCGGATACCCGTAGGAATGGAAAAGAATGAGAGTCATAATCAGTGGGTGGTGCTGGTGTCAGAGGTCTCAGGCAGAAGGCTGGGAAACAACAGGGAACCCTAGAAGAGCCACCAATGGAAACACTAGGATTTCAATGGAAACACTGTGCATTCAGAGGCAGGTCAGGTGGCCACAAGCTGGGATAAAGAGGGGAAACCTGAACTTGTGTGATGGGAGATGAACCGGGAGGCTCTGCCATCTATTTGTCTGTGCTGCGGGGATGAAGGCCTGAGCTCTGTGTGGACAGAAATGAAAGGCTCGCAGTGTGCAGGCTGACAGAGAAGCGGGGAGTCACCAATGCCTTGGGTTTCATGCCTGTGTCTGGAGAATGGTCCCCGATTATAGCTTGCCAGCATCTCCGTGACTCAAGAGATCACAGACTCACAGTACTTTGTGGCTGGGAGGAATCTCAACCCAGGCAGAGGCGGCTGAGGACTAGCCAAATTACAAGACTCTGTGTGATCAGGGGCTTGCTGGAGTGAGGATTCTCAGGCCTCTGCATTTGACAGCACACACAATTCCCTGGTTAACGAGCTTTCTTGGTGATGGCACTGTGAAAAGGTAAAAACAAAACTCAGCACTGGCAAAACCAGAAGAGTGCCGAGCACTGTGCATCAAGGACCCGAAATAATCAGGGGATGGGCCTGCATCACACCCCTCTCCAAATTTCCTAGTGGGAGTTGTCCTGGTTAGAGTTTCTATGGCTGCACGATCATTATTTGGGTTTCAAGACTGCATCTCACCAAGTAGCCTTGGCTGGCTTCAAACTCAGTGACTGACCTGCCTCTGCCTCCCAAGTGTAAGGATCCAAGGTTCTCAGTAACGATTCTTAAGTTAAGGGTTCGGAGAAAAATACAATTAGAAAAGCCACTCAGATATTCTCAAAATCCTTCCTATGCATCACAGAGGACCAACTATGGCCTCTTCTGTTTCTTCTACCTGCTTTGAATCTCTCCCAATCACATCCAATAGTTTCCAGTAGGGTAGATCACAGCAGCTTTGTCTGTGTCTGAAAGCTTGCACATCTTATTCACAACTATATTTCCCTTGTGAGCACTCTATTCTGCCCCTGGAGCTCCCGGGTGTGCACTGGTACACACTGAAGGTCTTGGATGTTTTGGATGCTTGTTTCCTGTACCCTTCACTAAACTGCTTCAGAAAAGAGCTTGACCACAGCACACATCTCTGTTAAGATGGCAATCTAAGATACAAGCTGCCAGATAACTCACCTGGCCCAGCTCCAAAATCAGCTTTTCTACTCTTGTAAGTTTGAGGAGAGATAAAAAAAGGTGGAAAGTAAGATGAGGGGAGAGGCAGACAAACAGAAGCCTCCTTCCCTGAACCCTTCCTCCACATGTCCTGCTAAGGCCCCTCTAAAACAGAGCACCCATTGTAAAGTCCGTCCACCTCAATCCTGAAAGAGGTCACGCTGCCTCACCACTACAGCGGTTGTCTCCTGAGGCTATGCTCAGAAGTAGGGATGGGGTGTAAGGACTTAAAGGGGACACGTGTGGACCGTGGGCAGCATTCCTCAGCCTATTGCCAGGAATTGGTCCATACTCAGAGGTTATAAATTTAACAAGCTTTCTGGAATTAGGCACAAACTAATGGAATTCCTGGGAATCAATTCCGCTGGCTGGCTGCCTATGGCTTTTAAACAAACGTCCTGCCATGGGAGCCTGACAATCAGGGATCCGTGATTACTCAATCCGAGTTAGCTTCCCAACCCCTTTGAAAACTCAGTTCGTGGAAAGGGAAGGCTCTAAACACATCCCTCGTCAGCAAGAGCTAGATCTGGAGCCAACAGAAGAACTGCCCCATCAGGCAGACCAAGTCAGGAAGCCTGACTGATCATATGCTCGGGCTGCTGCCAGGACAGCCAAGGCTTTATCTCCCAGTGGGGGAAGGGGGCTGCTCTCAAGGGCACTGCATTTTGCCATTTGGTGTCATATACTAAAGTTTGAGAGTGATTATATCTTCCATGTATCAGAGTAGTACATCTGGATCTGATCAAGAAAAAAATATACAACCCTTGGATTCCCCAGCCTTGGAGCTGGATGTGGTAACCAACCTTTGAACTCCGTTCTTTCCCTGCATTCCTTTGGGGGTTTTGTCTTATTTTTTCCCCCTAGATGTAGGATAGTTCTATTCTGTAAATAAATTATTTTTATTAATATAATTATGCATCACTTAACAGTGAGGATGATTCTGAGAGATGCATCAGTATGTAATTTCTCATTGTGCAAATATCACAGAACGTTTTAAAACAAAATAGCATGAGTAGCTATGTCTCTAGCTGACACAAATTCCTGCCACACTGTTTTAGGCGGAGTCTTGCTATGGATCCCAGGCTGACAGTCACTGTCCTTCAACCTCTGCCCCTAAGTGCTGGGATTCAGCCATATATGGTCCACGCCACGCTCTAGGAGATGCAATCTTTTGTGCCTTCCCCTATATATGTAATCTACCATTAAACTCAATTGTCATTATTGGTATGTGACCGCGTGCGTGTGCATGTGTATGTGTGTGTGCACATGTGTGTGTGTGTGCATGGTGTAAGCTAAACAGTGGGTCTCAGGCTTCTATAGCTCTTCATTTTGGTCTGTAACAAGCTTTCCAGTGCCCTTAACCTTGATTAGAATCTTCCCCTCCTCTCAGTGTCATTCTGCTGGAACAAGTGCTCTCTCTCCCCAACAAGCCATATAACCCACACAACACCCAACACAGACTGATCGCTATCGCAAATCCAGGGTGACTCAGCCAATGGAAAGCCACCCAAGCTAGGAGGAAGAACCCTTCTAAACTGTAAAACTTTGTTCCCATTGAAGTTACTCATCTGGGTGTCTAGGGCTCGTCCCTCCTATCTCATGGCTACAGAAGAAAAACAGTAAGGGCAGTTGACACTGCCACGGGAGAGACAGGAGGCTGATAGCAGGGATGGTCCCATTCATGGCTCTTTATATAATTTCATGAGCTCCCAACTCTTCGGTAATGGCTTGAATATGTCACACCCTATGGCATGAGAATGTCTACATTTTTCTGAAGATGCCTTAATGTGTATGTCTGTCACCACCTGTGACAATTTAAAGCAAGTGTCCAGGATCAGATTGGTGCTGCAGATGGAGCATGGGGGAAGGACAGAGTGCACCGTGAGAACACGGCCTTACCTTTTACCTCAGCCCAGACAGCACAGGAATATCTTCTCACCTGGAAGGGAAACAGAGAGGTCCATCTAAGTAGGAGACACAGGGCACCATTTTAAACAGTGTAATGTGAGACACAGGGCATCATTTTAAACAGTGCAATTCACATGCTAAAGCCCACCAACTCTCTGACTCTTCATACACTAATTTGAACCAAAAAATCTTTAAGGTCTCATCTAGCTTTCATAAGTGTGTGTATTTATGTTTCGTGTGGCTAGGGTTTAAACCCAGTCTCATCCATGCTAGGCTAGGGCTTTACCATTGAGCCCCAACCCCAACCTTATCTCATAACTCAGCCAATTTTCACCAGTATTCAAGGGGCTGGCATGGGTTACACATATGGGAGTGGCTCACAGACATCACTTCTGTGGGTTTCCAAAAGATCTCAAAAAGCTTACACCAGGGGTAGACAATGGACTGTCAGGAGCGTTATTCCTAAGTGCCAGCTCTGAACAACCGGCATGGACTGCCTGAGAACTCGGCTGAGAATTCTGAGATTGCATCTAGGTTCTACAGAAAGTAGTGATGTGTGTGTTCTCTGCAGGCAACGAGAAGCTCTGGTATAATAATATTTTGCCTCAAAATTTGGAGCTGAGACAGAAGGAAGGACCATGCAAAGACTACCCCACCCATAGATCCATACCATAATCAGCCACCAAAAGCAGACACTATTGCATATGCCACCAAGATTTTGCTGACATGATCCTGACATAGCTGTCTCTTGTGAGGCTATGCCAGTGCCTGGCAAATACAGAAGTGGATGCTCACAGTCATCTATTGGATGGAACACAGGGCCCCCAATGGAGGAGCTAGAGAAAGTACCCAAGGATCTGAAGGGGTCTGCAACCCTATAGGAGGAACAGCAATATGAACTAACCAGTACCCCCGGAGCTCGTGTCTCTAGTTGCATATGTAGCCGAGGATGGCATAGTCAGCCATCAATGGGAGGAGAGGTCCTTGGTCTTCCAAAGATCATATGCCCCAGTACAGTACAGGGGAACACCAGGGCCAGGAAGCGGGAGTAGGTGGGTTGGGGAGCAGGGCGGGGGGAGAGTATAGGGGACTTTTGGGATAGCATTTGAATTATAAATGAAGAAAATATCTAATAAAAAAGAAAAAAGAAAACCAATAATAATAATAATAAATAATAATAAATAAATAATAATAATATTTTGTCTCTCTGGATGATGCTTAACAACTTCAGTCACCCAAAATGTGCTTTCAGGAAGAAAGCAACAAGAAAAAGCAAGAGACCTACAAACTCACTGGAACTGAGCATCTCCTCTCTGGTAATTGTCACTCACACAGCTGTCGATGGGGACAGCTGGGACTCTTGAATGTGGCTGAGGATTCAGTGCAGTTTCCCTAGGGAAGAAGCTATAGAGCTACCCTTTCCATCTCACTATGAGGCTCTCTTTCAAGTGACACATTGGGCATTCTGGTTTTTATGTTCTTGAAAAGGATTTTTAAAATATATTTAAATTGAAAACTTCTGGGAGGAAAAGCTTTAACTAGCCACAGGTTTCAAATACAATTCAATTTTGGCTTGAGGCTAGTTTTGAATTAGGAATGAAGAAATGCTTATGTGAAGACAACGAGAAGCAAAGGGCAAAGCAGGTAACGGAAACATTACAACCGAGAAACTGGCAGGGGCCAAGTGACGCAGGAAGATCAGTGAAGTGGTGTGCCTGGGTCAGCTGCACAGTTTATAAAACTCACCCTGCAGTAGCTGGAGCAAGGAGTTCAGTAAAAGCAAGAGACAAGAATCTGAACAAGTGATGGGCAGAGAAAAGATGGCCAACTATGCACAGCGCTGGTTTTAAAAGAAGAGAAAAGAAAGTGATTTTAAAATGGCATTAAGGTGACAGGACTCATCCAAGTTGATAACAGAGCACACAAGAAGGTGAGAACTCGGGAGAAGACACGCTTTATTCCTCCCTTAGCCTCGGGACAGAACGGGGCTATTGATTAGGATGAATACATAAAAGGAAAAAATGGAGATGTTGGAAGACTTATGCTTTCAAACATACCGTGAAGACAGGATGTAAGTCAATGAGACAGACTCCAACATCCACCAATGAATTCTTGATATATGTCAGATATGTTTGAGAGAAGTACCTTTTTTTTTTTGAGACAGGGTTTTTCTGTGTACCCCTGGCTGTCCTGGAACTCACTCTGTAGACCAGACTGGCCTCGAACTCAGAAATCTGCCTGCCTCTGCCTCCCAAGTGCTGGGATTAAAGGCGTGCGCCACCACACCCAGCATGAGAGAAGTACTTCTAACATTTAGTTTGGTCAACTCAATACAATCTAAGAATCACCTAGAAAGAGAAACCTAGAGGGTCTGTCTGCATCAGGTTGGTTTATAGGTATACCTATATGCAAGTATGGGGAATTGTTTTGATCATTTTATTTGACAAGGAAGACCCAGCCCACCATGGGTGGCACCATTCCCTATATTTGGGTCCTGGACTAAATAGTAGTGAATAGTGATCTGAGTAATATGCATGCATGCACATTCTCTCTCTGCTCTTTTCTGGGACTAGCTGCTTCAGGTTCCTGCCTTGACTTTCCCAAAAGGGTGTGCTGTAACCTCGAACTGTGAGCTGAATAAATTCCTCCCGCAAAGTTGCTTTTTACCATTCTAGTAACTGGGCCAGAAACTAGAACAAGAATTTAATGGAGACCAGAGAGTTTTTCAACAAGTGGTGTTCAAAAAAGCAAAAACAAAAACAAAAACAAGCCAGCCTTTAGTCCCAGTGCTTGGGAGGCAGAGGCAGGTGGATCTATGAGTTCAAGGTCAGCCTGGCCTATTGAGGGAGCTCCAAGACAGCCAGGGCTACACAGAGAAACCCAGTCTCGAAAACAAAACAAAAAAACAAAAAACAAAAAGCAGAAAACAGAAAAACAAAAAACAAAAAACAAACAAACAAAAAAACCCAAAAAAACAAAAAACAAAAAACAAACCAGACTGGACTTTTACCTAATGCCAAATATAAAAGCTCAAAATGAATCAAATGCCCAAAAGTAAGACTTAAAACTAAAACCCCTAGGAACCAACACAAATGAGGTTTTTGTGCTCAAAGAACATTGTTGAAATAAAACAAAACAAAAAACCCATAAGAATGGAAGAAAATATTTTCAGCTTCATCTCATACGAGATTAATCTCCAAATTATATAGAGGACTTCAAACAACAACAATGAAAGAAATCAAACAACTCAATTTTAAAAGTAGTATCTGTGTGGTGGTGGTGGTGGTGGTGGCGGCAGCGGTGGCAGCAGCAGCGGCAGCAGCAGCAGCAGTGTCAGCAATAGCGCATGCCTTGAGGCAGAGGTAGGTGGATCTCTTTGAGTTTGAGGCTAGCCTGATCTACAGAGCAAGTTCCAGAACAGGAGGGCTAAACAGAGAAATTCTGTCTCAAAAGCAGATGAATAAAGAAAAAAAAAAAAACAAAGACAAAATTAGTAAAGAACTTGAATAGGCACTGTCCTAAAGAACAGATTGCCACCAAGCAATGAATAGATGCTGAACATCATTAATCTTTAAGGAAATGCAGAACAAGTGAGGTGGTACCGCCTTACACCCATCAGGGTATCTACTCCATTAAATTATTGAGGTAATAGTATTCTGAGCTTTAACTTTCCACATCTTAATTCCTATATTATTGTTACAAAGTAGCTCTTGGCCTCTCTGCCACTCATACATTATCTTAAAAAGTAAGCCTTGGTTTGCTATCAGCATGCCAATGGTACATCAGACTTCTGTCCTATGCAGAATTTAATAGATGCCTGTTTTAAATATGGAGAACTTTTGCTTCCAATGTATCAGTCGAGAGATGTTTTGTTAGTATTTGTGTAATTCTCCTGGTTTCCAACCCACATAATTCTAAACCAAGTTTAGAACTCTCCGAGCTTGTCCAGCTCGTTACAGTTGCCAATTATTGAAAGAAATCCAGCTTTCTAAAGAGTGGGGTGGAGAGGGTGGGGCCTGTTTGCCACTCTCTCCTCCTGTTCCCCTGGAGAATGGGGAAAGGCAGCATCCTGGAGGAGCAGAAAGGAAACCCACCAGAGCTAGACAGTCCCTCCCAACTCGGACTCTCGAATTCTGGTACTCAGAAGGTGGAGGGGCACTCAAACCAGATCAGTCCCAACAGAGATGCAGTACGCCCTCAGAAGTGCGGCTGACACCTATGCAGGTCTTACCTGCCTACCCATCGGAAGGTCTGCTCACAAGTAACATGTTTCTGTGGTTATTCTGTGTGTTGGTCACCGTAAACATGGGAGAAAGGTAAATGCAAATCATTTGTTTTTAAAGATTTATTTATTGTCACATGCAAGTACACTGTAGCTGTCTTCAGACCCACCAGAAGAGGGCGTCAGATCTCATTATAGATGGTTGTGAGCCACGAGGTGATTGCGGGTATTTGAACTCAGGACCTTTGGAAGAGCAGCCAGTGTTCTTAACTGCGGAGCCATCTCTCCAGCCCAAATGCAAATAATTTAAATCTCATACGTAAAGGAAAATACCGAGGTCAGAACATCGTTGAAGCAACTCTACCTTATTCCATTCACTTGTGATCCGTAACAGAATGCAGTACTCATTTCCTGTTTTCAAAGGTGCATTGTAATATTCCCCATAGTAGAGCCTGTCTCCAATAGATATCTCCAACGTGTCGTCTGGAACATCACTGGCCAGGATTTCTGCAGCCACATATCCGTCAGCAGGAGAAGTGTTGCCAAAGAATGAAGTCATGCCTTCAGAATCACAAGAAAATGTGCTTTGCAAGGACAGGGGAAGGACCAACACCTGATATGAACTGGGAGAGGGGGAAAAAGCAGAGAGATTGGCAGGGGCCTTGTGAAGAACAGAGATCCTATTCATCATCAGGCCCCTGACCAGATGTAAATGTTATAAGGTTCATGGGCCGCTTGTCTGGAAGTCTGTGTATTCGGGTTTACTGAACTCACCAGACTGGGCAAGAAAAACTGCTGGCTACACAGGATTTAGTGTCTGGCAGTTCTAACTACTGTGGACCTCCATATGTACCTACAGCCAGATGACAGCCAAATCCCAGCTTCACAGGGGGGCCAAGCACAGGCTCCCTCGGTGGGAGAAACGGGTGAGTGTATCACGACCTTGTGTCTGTCACATGGTGGATCTGATCGGCAGTGTGTCACACGGGCAAATAAAGCCTGCCAGTGGGGAGGGTTTAAAAGTCACATGAAGGCCTAGCACCTACGGGAATGAATGTGCTCAGCCTGAAGAGTGGCTCCAGACAGTCATGTGGTGACTTAAAACAAAAGTCATATGATTTACACTCCCCGCCGTTCCGAAGCCGACACCAAAGTTCACGCCAAACCAATGAGCGGTCAGGAGTAAAATGTCACCGTGGGTTAATCTGGGTTGACAAGATCCTGGAAAATGTAAAGTAGCCTATGGATCCGGTGAAAATGTCCCTTAAACAAGGACACAGAAAGGCACTGACACTCAGGTGTAAAGTTAGTAATATCTATCTTCCAAAGAGAAAAGCAGCCAGTCGGCAGAAACAGAGGAATGAAGTGCACCTGGTCAAACCATGCCTCCCTTTCCATGCCTGTGGGCTCAGCCTTTACTTCTGGGATCATAATGTATGAACATGTCCTATCTCTACTGACCTTGAAAACAGGGCTGGGGGTGGGGTTACAGGACTGCCTCTAGTACCTGCAGGTCCTTTCACATGTCTTCCTTTTAAAAATTGTTAATTTTTATTTTATGTGCACTGATGTACTGTCTGCATGTATGTCAGGTACCCTGGAACTGGAGTCACAGACAGTTGTAAGCTGTCTGTGGGTGCTAGGAATTGAACCCAGGTCCTCTGGAAGAGCAGCCAGTGTTCTTAATTACGAAGCCATCTCTCCGCCCTGCCCCCTCCCCTTTCACATTTCTTCAGTTATATTCAACTCCTCATAAATGTTGGTTGCGTTGAATTTTCAATTGAGAAAAAAAAAATGCCTGGACTAATACCAAATGTGATTAGGGTGATTTCCAAAACTCATTAGGCCACATAATTCTATTTTACCACCAATTTTGGGCTTCCTGCTCCACATTGCTAATGCCCCATTTCCTGCTCCCTAAAAGCACACGAATCACTTGGTTAAGGAGGGAGGGCCCTCCCCCACGTTAGCTGTTGTGGGAGGGCCCTCCCCCACGTTAGCTGTTGTGGGAGGGCCCTCCCCCACGTTAGCTGTTGTATTTGGAAAGACTCCAGCCACCTGCTATGTACCCAGCCATGTTAGGTGAGGGCCCTGATTTCCACAGAGCCTGGGCTTACTTTCAGAAAGGACTCTGAACAAAAGGGATTAAGTAAAACCTGCAGAGTAACAAAACAGTAACAAATCAATAAACATTGAGTTTCGCTGCCTTTGGGCAACACTTGGGACAGCTTTTCTGGGGCCTTGGAGGTATAGTGGCCACGGGCAAGAAGCCCCACACTGACTCAACCTGCCAGGTAACTGGAGTTCATGGCTCACCTGCACCGCGTTGATTCTGTACATTGCCCATTAGAGGTGCTGTTCACAGGGCAGGAAGCAGCTTTCTATTTAGCCTGGTAAATATAGAAATCCCCAGGCCCCACCCCAAACCTATGGGACCAAAGTTGGGAACGTTGACTGCTGATAAAGCATGCCAGCTGATTCCTGTTAGCTGGTAAGGTAAGAGACGTTAGCCTCGAGGGAGTCCAGGGGCAGGCCTGACTCTCTGCCTAAGCTCTCTGTGCTCCAGGCCAGGGTTCACACAAAAGACTCTGGCCTGGCAAAGCTGGTGCCTCCAGCTCAAGCCATGCAGCCAGGCTGGGGAACCGGCACAGCTCACACCCTGGTAAATAACCCGGGTGACTGACGTGAAGGGAGCAGCGGCAGTGGGTTGGAACCTGACCACCGGGCCAGCCTGCAAGAACTTCTCCCCACTTCCAGTGCCCTCCCCGCATGACTCACAGGTCGCCACTTCCTGTTTTGAAGGCATCGGCTGGTGCACTGCCACCAGGGCAGGCTGTCATTTGGCTTTTCTTTTTTTGCCTTACGCAATTATTTGGCTTAAGTATCACATCTGCTCTTGTAAATTTGTTCAGGCAATGAGTGATGCCAGGCTTCTGTTCCCCTTACAGCAACAGGATTACAATACTTTCCAGTAACTTACCAGGAATCAAGCAACAGAGCTGTATGGGCAATGTCTATCCCTGAAAAGACTTGAAATTAACGCAGTCTGAAAGCAGGGCAGCCTGTTCTATAACAAATAGATACTCACACAGTATCTCCAGGCTTGCCTTTGCGTTCTTTTAGAATATCTCAGATTTATTTATACCTTGATTGCACTGAACGGGCCATTACACTGAAGGGCTGAGAGTGATAAAGGGCCACGTAGGTCAGGTCATGCACACCCGAGCTCCTAGACCTGGTGCCCTGGCTCCCATCCACAGGCCAATGCTAATCTTCCTGTCTGAGAACAGGGACTGACTGAACTTCCCTAATCTTCCCTTGACCTTTGTAAATAAAATGCAAAACTGAGCACAATGTAGTCCTCCAACAGAGGTAAATTAATCCCATCTCAATGCCATCTGGAATCCCAGCTGGTCACTAACTACATAGTGTCTTGCCTATATAACTCAATATGTGAACAGATTAAAAAGAATTCTCCAAATGACCTTTTCTGAAACCACTACACACACACTCCAAGATCAGCCTGACGCAAGGAGACATTCTGTCTCTGGGAAATGAGACAATCAATCCTTGTGACCCACCATCACCATCATTAAAGGTTGTACCATGGGACGTGCATGCAAGGGACTATGCTGCCCAAAATGTTTGTCTCTGGTCCCTTATAAGTCTCACTCTTCATTGGGAAGAATGCTACTGGGATGGCAAGCCCACTATGTGTTCTGGGAAACAAAGCAAGAGGTCCAGTTGCTTTGCTCCAGCTACCCAAGTTCAGCCACTCACAGGGAAGCCTTCCCACTCACATAGTGGGACCACTGTGTGGAGAAAGACAGGTACTCACCTGATAGGTCCATTTATCTCCTTGACTTTCCTCAGCGTGAAGCGTGGTAGAGGCCTTCCCCGCACAGTGAAAAAGTCTACTTCAGGAAGTGGGGGCTCTGCAAACATTAAGAAGGAGAAAACATGGGGGGGGGCGATCAGATCAAGTAAAAAGCACAAAAAAAGTGGTTTTCCAGGATGTCATGAAAGTTTGTAACCTCGAAACTGGAATATACATACAGCAAAAAGGCAAATGTTCTATGAGTTCACTTGAGTGAAACATTTAGATTAGTCAAATTCACAGAGCGAGCAGACTAGCAGTGGCCATGAGCTGAGGGCCGTGGCAAGGAACTGGGCTCATTGCTTAAAGCTGAAAGCTTTTGTATGCAGTGATAGAACAATATTGGAAAATAGGTAGTGGTGGTAGTTGTGCAACACAGTGACTGTCCCAACACTAATCAAGTGTTTATTTAAAAATGGCTAATGTTACATTTTACGTTACATGACTGTTCATAATAAAAAGAAGTGATGAACACGGTCCAGCACCCACAGGGTGCTGGTGTTTGCTACGTCAACCACGGGTTTTGATGTTTGCGAGACAAAATCTTATTTGGTAGGTGCTCTGGTTTGGAGATGGGTTAAGGGTGTCTCCCCAGACCTTCAGGCGTCTGAAGCTTTGCTCCCAGGGTGATGACGCAAAAGGAACCTTTTAGATACAGAGTCTGGTGGAAGGTCTAACTGGTCACCGAGAACAAGATCGGCCCCACCCTGGTTGTGCTTACTGCCAAGGCACATGGACCCTTCCTTAAATAATCCATTACGAAGCCATCCACCAAGGGGCCCTCACCTGCGGCCAAACTCTCGGAGTAGCCCCACCTCGAACTTGTAGCATCCTAAAGTGTGAGCTAAAGAAATCCCTTTCCTATCCAGCTTTGCACATTTTTATTATAACAACAGAACGAGGACTCACGTAGCACAGAAGACCAGCATGTCAGACTTCTGGATCCCTCCTAGACACAGTGTTTTGTGTGTCACCCCTCTCTGCTTCCCAGCCCTTGGTAACCGGATTCCCCAGTTGCTCACTGGGAGAAAAATACACTGACAAACTGACCCCAGGGCTATAGCACTGGTGGTTATGTCCTGATCTCCGTGCTCCAGGTTACATCCTGCTCTCAGTGCTCCAGGTTACGTCCTGATCTCCATGCTCCAGCTAACAGCCTGACCGTGGACATCGTAAGGACAGACCGGGCACCAGTCTACATGTCCATGTCTCACCTTAGGGAAGCTCCCTAGCAAAGCTACTGGGTGGGCAATATGTACGGACAGTCATTTTCTCCCTCTCTTGCTGTCCCTACCTCTCCAAAAGACGGTGAGAGAGTTCCCGAATGCTGTCTGTCTGAATGATTCATGAGAAGGACTGTGTTTGGCTGTTGGGCCCCTGTGGTTCCATCAGTGTGTCATTCTGATCACAGGGCAGATGCTTTCAGCTCACTTGCACCCTCCACTCACTAGGCAGATGGAATCAAGGCAGGTCTGAAGCCACGCCTACAACTGTCATACATATTCAACATCGAAGTTTAAGGTGGGGGAGTCCAGGAAGCTTCATTTTGTCTCTGCTCAAGTTGGTTTCACCAGCAAGCAGTAATGAGATCTCTAGCTTACTTTTTTTTTTTTCTTTTGTCAAGACAGGGTTCTCTGTGTAGCCCAGGCTGTCCTGGAACTCACTCTGTAGGTCAAACTCACAGAGATCCACCTGCCTCTGCCTCCCGAGTGCTGGGATTAAAGGCATGTGTCATCGCTGCCCAGCCTCTCTCTCACTCTGTGACTAATACTCTTGACATATACACTTTTGACAAGTTATAGGTGAGGAAGCCTAGGGTGTAAGTTCTCCACCCAGGAATGCACACCCTGTGGCACAGGGAGGATGCTATTTACATTTCTCATTTACCCCGGGGGTCTCTTAAATGCCAGCTCCACTAAATCTTCCAGTGGGTCTTTATATCTTCTGTCAGTGAATTAATAACACCCATTTTTACTACACCAAGCGAAGGCTTTACAACAGGCCAACTCCAGGAAAGTATTCCCCTCTCACAACTCTCTTGTAGTATCAGAGGTTTCCCTAGTGTGGCTCACACCGAGGAAGACAAAGTTACGGTACAGAAATAATCACCAACGTAGTGGGTAAGACCAAGGGCTCTGGCTTCCACGACTTTTGTCTCTAGCTGCCTATCTATAAAATGGGAATGAGAACAACAGCCACTTTGATCCTTAATCAGCACACTGAAAAGATGCGGTGTCTCTAACGTCTGGTGTGTCTTTGAGGCACCAAGGCGGCTTAAGCTCCTTGACACGGTCAGTCAGTTGGTCAACAGCTTGAAGAAGGTCCCCCGGAGTGATGCCAGTGTTCATTTAAGGATGACTGTCAGCCACGGGGAATGGGTAACTCAATGGGATTTTGTGCAGGAAGAAAGAGCTGTGTCATGGATGTCACTGACTAATCCACAAGACACTTCATTAATCCACTTTGGTCAAGTTGGGAGGACTCAGTGAAAGGTTCTGAGTATCTCTGTCTCCATCCCTCCAAAAAGCTGAAATACGAATTCTACTGAGGTAAACACCAGTTTAAATGGGTTCAACACCTTCCTGGTGTCGTGCTTTAAAATAATAAGGTTTGTTTTGGTTTTGTTTGGGATTTTTGTTTTGGTTTTGTTTTTTGAGACGGTTTCTCTGGGTAATAGCACTGTCTGTTGTGGACTTGCTTTGTAGACCAGGCTGGCCTCAAACTCACAGAGATCTGACTGCCTCTGCCTCCTGAGTGCTGAGATTAAGGGTGGGTACCACCACTGCCAGGGCTAATCATAAGTAAATTTAAGAAGCCAATCTCTCAGTAGCAGCCCCTCCCCCTCCCACAGAGTTCCTATGGGGCCGTTACTCATGAGTCTCCAAATGCTATCTGGCCTAGGCCCTAGAGACATAATCACCATACTTAGAACTGACCAAAAGGAGTGGTCCATTTAACTCTGAGAGATGACAACGTCTCGTTCTTAGTCTTGGATCACAGCTGTTAGTACCACATTAGCCAGGAATGCTCATCTTTCCAGGTCTGGGTGAAAGACTTCAGGCAGAACAACTAAGCAAGAACAACGGGCCACTTACAGTACATCTGTAGCTGGAACGTACTGTGCTTCAAGTGAGATCCCTTCCTCGACTTCCATCTCTAACCCAGCACATCCTGCAGGCTTAAGCTTTGAGTCGGTTTTTGTCATCTACACCCCAAAGGGCCTTGACTAATTTTAGAATGCACCCAGCCAACCCCATCTCCTGCTGAAAGGCAGAACATACAGCTGTATGTACAAGTGAGGGAGTTCTGGCGCCAGGCCAGAAGCCATTCTTAGGCCTCTGTGTGAGAGTGCCTGCCAATCTAGGCAGATCCCCAAACTCTGGGCTAATAAGCTGAGTTCTGGCAGTGGAGAGATGGGCAGCAGGAGGGAATGGGTAGGCCCAGGTCAGATCTGAGGTTCAGGAAGGAGTTAAAGAAAACCTAATTAGGAGTAGAACATAAGAACCAAAGAGGGTAAACTGGAAAAGAGCAGAAAGTCAGGAGTCGAGGCGTGAAATGCTTTTGGTCTGAGGAAATCAATGCAAGAGAAGCCAGAGAGGCAGGACATGGAAGAGAGAACAGAGGAGCACAGGCTACGCTACAGTCACCCGGGTCATGACGCCCCTCACCGGAGCTTGCAGAAAGTCTGTAATGGGAGCAGCTCACACCTAGGGAATTTGCTGAGACTGAAGTGTGTGTGGAAGTGTCTCAAAGGAAACTAGAAATTCACATTCAGTCTAGAAGTGCTTCTGAAGTCACCAGACACAGTGACACGGATCATACTTCTCACTGCCAAGAGCCCTAGGCAGGGGACTCACAGGGAACAGGCCCTGCTTACAGGTGAGGCTTCATAAAATGCCTTTTACGAGGGCCTTTCTCCCTTTAGAGAGGACTCCAGAGAGTGATTTCATGACATCTCTGAGAAAGAAGGCTGCAGAAGTGACAGGAAAAGAAAGCAGCCTGGGCCCGAGCTTCGAGCCCCCTCACCTGAGAACTCTGCCCTCAGGCCTGAGCGCCATCACCAGGCTGTTGGTGCTCTGTAGTAACAGTAAGGGTCTCTTGTTTCCTGTGATCCAGCCCAACAGTAGAAACCTATCTGTTGAAACCTATCACTTTTATTGCTCAGCCCCTCTCACTCTCTTCTTGGTTGCTCTCTGTTCTCCTCTGAGATAACTAAGCCTAGCTGACTGAGCTCATCTCCCAACTACCCTTCCAATCCATCTAGTCTCTCTCAACCTGGAGGAGACAGGACAAAGCGCACAGGGCTCAGAGAAGGCAGGTCTGGGGAACAACAGGAAAGCTCTGCCTCTTGTGTTCTGAGCCACCCAGTGTGGGATGCACCTTGCAGTTCCAAGGGTACACTGTCACCTGGCTGCCAATCAGCACATGATTTCCAGTTAGTTTGCTGCCTTGCTTGCGCGAGGCCTTCCCCAACTTGAGCTGCTCCACATTCTGCACTTCTCTGAAATGTAACAAGTGTGGCCGTCGGCAGCCTGGTTCTCCGCCACATTTCGGGGTGAAGTAACCCCGGCTTTCTGTTCTGTTGTCACAGTGCTGTTCCTCAGGTCCAAGTTGCTATCCCAGGCAAATCTGCCTCCTACCCACGCTCCTCCTCACTGATCTAAAAGCAAAGCAAAGCATAACCGTCCTATGGGGTAAAATGCAGTCCTCTCCCCTGGGTATGCACAACGGAAGCAGGGCCAGAGGCAGGCTTTCCATACAGTTCAGAGGTTCCAGTAACTTCAATCCTCCGCTAGAAGCAGACCACTAAAGAGTATCAGGGGCATCGTATGAGAAACAACAACAACAACAAAACAAAACAAAAAACACCTTGAGGAATACAGAGAAAAGTAACAGCAAAATTACAAGCAGGAACCACACAGGGAGGTGACAGAAGAGTGTGTATTTCAGGAAGACCACAACCCACCCAGGAAATCGAGAGGTGCATTAAACAACCCGGAGAAGAAAGTTCCTGTGTAGATTCAGCTTCATGTCTTAAGTCAGAACACAGTCTAAATGAGCCCAGATTATTACAAAGATAAGAAAGTTCTAGAGAACAAAATTTAACCTAGACTCCAGAGATGGGGAGCATTTTTCTCAGTGTCATTGGAGGAGTGAACGCTAAGACATTAATAGAACTGGTTCCGTGACACTGTCAAGTGTCTAAGTGTTTGGCTACAGAGACAGCCTGTGGGTATATCACGCTTTCCCCCAGCGCTTGAGGGTCTGAGTTTGGATCCCTGGCACCCATGTAAAAGCCAGCAGTGGCAGTGTATTTATAACCTCAGTGTTGGGGGTTGGGATAGGTGAATGAGACGGGGGACCCCAAAACTCCCTGGCTATCCCATCTAGTCAAATGCGGAGCTCAAGGCTCTGCCAACAAACAAACAAAAAAACAAACAAACAAGGTGACTGCAATAAAGACATGTATTGACCCCTTGCCTCCCTGCTCACCACAATTACAGACATGTCTAAGTGCACATGCACACACATGTGAGTACATGCACACATATACACACACACAGGCACACACAGGCACACTCATCCATACATATCCCGTACATATCCAAAATCTAAATGTCAAAATAATGAAAATAAAATTAAAGAATAAATTATCTTGGTGTGGGAAATGTGTAACACATATGCAAAGATTAACACTGCTAAGACAAGCAAAATGGTAAATCAGTAAAAGGAGATACTATAAGTGCAACTATATTAAAAGTTTTTCACCTAACCTTATGATAGTAAGTTTTTTTTTTTTTCTAAGAGATGTGCTCAAAGAAACTCATAGGAACAAAGAAATGAGAATGTTCACCATAAGCCGCCAGCCACAAGGCCAGATAGGCCTTCCCATCTACACATCTGTGAGGCTCGGCCACATGTTCTCCCACTCAGCACTGTGCATAGGTATTTGTCATTAATATTTCCTGAATTCAAGTGTCGGTTCTCAGCATGGTCCTTCTACGACATCAATCACCATGATTCTGGATTTTTAGGATTCTGATCTAAGGAAGCCTTCCTATGCACATTGTATAAAGTTAAAGTGTATACAAGCTGACCCGAGCAGCCAGCCCATTTCCTTCCACCGTGAGTCACCCTACCTCAGTGAAGAAGCCTAATGGGAACTGAATGGTGTTAGTGGGTGAAACAGAGAGATGCGAACAGGTGTCTGCTGCGCCATTTAAACAGGAACATGAGGTTAGAAGGTAGACCAATGTTTCTGGGAGTGGGAAAATGTGTGGGTGGCAGAAACATGGGACCCCAAACACGCTCACTCCCAGCCTGACCCAAGGAGCCAAACACCTTATACTGCCAAAGACTTTGAAAGGAAACCAGGCCAGGGGTCAATCCTTATCCAAAATCTCTGATGCAACTTCAGCCCCCCCAAGACACCAGAGGGACTTTCCAAGATCATTCCAGTGCCCTGTGACCAGCTAGGAGGAATAGGCTCCTTCCTCACCAAGGCTACAGAACACAATGGTACAGAACCCTTAAAGAGTTGGCGATCACCCACAAATGGAACAGAAGAATGGAGGGGAAAACTCAGGAGAACTGATCCCTCATGATGCTCCCCAGAGCCACCGGCTGACAGTGAAGAGGTAAGAGAGACAGGGTCAGGGAGAGCAGTGGTCCTGGCTGCCTTCCTACCCATCTGAAAAAGCGCCTTCTCTTTTCTTATTATGAAGGCAACCAGAGATGGGAAATTTCCCATGCTAGTTGCTGGCATTGGTACTGAAGTCAAATATAGAAATTACTTCCATCTTTTCCCCCTTTTTCCCTCTAGCATTTTTCAAACAATAGCCATGGCCTGGGGAACAACTAGTGGACTTTATCATCACATTCACACGCACACGTATTTCTGTTCTCCACCCCCATCCCAGCATCCACCCCACCCCAGCATCCACCCCACCCCAGCATCCACCCCACCACCAACACCCACCCCTACCCCTTTAGCTTTCTCTGATTTCCTGTGTTGTCCCTATGAAAATGAAATTTGCTTATAACTCAACGAGAAAACAGTACAGTCAGTGTGAGAGAGCTCCTTCTGCCTCTTAGGGGTCTACACCAAGACAGTGAGTGCTTTTTTGTTCTCCTTCCTTCCCTAAAGTGGGCATGAATGAGCCTGTTCTAAAGAACTCAGTTCAATGAGCCTGCTTAGGCTACACATGAGCCACAAGCTTGAGACGTGTCCCAGCCTCCAGCCATCACCCTCTCCTGCCTCCTAAAGCACTTGTCTCTGTCCCTCTCCACTCCTCGGCATCTCCTCTGAGGCCAGCAATATATTTAAAGCTCTTGTTTTCATCCCGTTCCCATCAGTAAGATTTAATTTAATAGGAGGCTCACAGAAGGGAAATTCCACCCGCTTTGCTTCTGGGAAAGCATCCGCTGTGTTTTCCAGATCCAAATCCTTAACTCAACATTTCTGGTAACATTTGAAAGTTCCTCTTTTTACTGAAACAATGCCACGAACATCTGGGATATCCTCACATCAACAAACCAGGTTCTCTTTCCTCTTACTTTTATGAGACACGGGGTTTTTTTGTTTTTTGTTTTCTCAACTCTTTAATAAAGTCTCACCAATTTGAATTTTCACACTGCCAAGTCTCTAAAGTAGAGGTTCTCAGTCTGCAGGTTGCGACCCCTTTGGGGGTCACATATCAGATACTCTGCATATCAGATATTTACATTACAATTCATAACAGTAGCAAAATTACAGTTCTGAAGTATCAATGAAATAATTGTATGGTTGGAAGTCCCCACACCATGAGGAACTGTGTTATAGGGTCCCAGCATTAGGAAGGTTGAGAACTGCTGCTCTAAAGCAAGTTTGAAAAGCAGGCATGATCTCAATGCTCTTAAAGGCCTTCACTGTCCCAGTGAACTTGAACAGCTCAACGGTGCCCCCTGGTGGCCATGAGCGCAGACACAGGACACGAGTGACTTGGGGCTGTGTTTAGCCTCAAAACCTCAATACCTATTATAAAGTGTCCTCTGACTTACACAGATATCCAATAGCTAACCCCCCCATCCTGCTCTACATGCAGAAAATAGAAGTAATAAAATGTAGTAAATATGTTTTTAAAGCAGCACAACTCACTCAAGTATGACACGGATCAAAGACTAGGCGACTGGGCAGTCTCTTTATAAGCATTGCTTTATAAACGTTGGATTGGACAGCACTTGTCTCTGGCACAAAGTACTCAGAGTTTCTCTTAATACAAAAAAAAACCCTATCTCTACAGCATCAATGACTCCCTAGCTATTATTAAGAAACGTGGATTTATTGTGCTAAGTGTCATTAGCATTTGTTGAGGGATTCAATATAGAGCAGACTAAAGGAAAATGCTTTCAAAGAGTTCCTATTTTACAGGGGAAGAAAGATAATAAACAAATTTTAAAATTAAAAAATCCAAGTTGTATGAAGAAGTCAAAGAGGGTGAGTGATACAGAAGAATAGGGTGGGGGCTGGAGAGAGGGCTCAGCGGTTAAGAGCACTGGCTGGTCTTCTAGAGGTTCTGAGTTCAATTCCCAGCAACCACTTGGTGGCTCACAACCATCTATAATTAGAGTGTCATGGGATCTGAGGCTCTCTTCTGGGGCGCAGATGTACATGCAGACAAAACAGCCATTTACATAAGTAAACAAATCCTTAAAATAAAGTAATAGCGTAGGGAGTGAGGGGGTGTTTAGGAAAGGATGGTCAGGTGAAGCCCCTCTAAGGGCGTTATTGTTTTAGACAGGTTTTCCAGATAGCATGTTCAAGAAGCTATTCCAAAGCTGTATATTATGGTTATTTGAGAAGCAGAACTTTTGGGAGGTGGCACAGTTATGAGGACCTTGTCGTTATGATGGGTTAATCCATTCATGGGTTATCAGGGGAGTTGGTTTGAATAAAACTCAACTTTTTGTTACACTTGCTCTGTCTACCATGTGATACCCTCTGTCAGGCCATGGCTGAGCAGGACAATGCTAGCCCAATGCTGTCCTCCCAGTCCACAGGCTTCCCAACATCCAAAAGCTATTCTTTGTAAATCTGGGGTCGGTTGTAGCAACAGGGAGCAGAGTAAGACATGGTGTAACAATCACACTTCCAAATACTCACAGGAAACCACAGACAGAGGTTATCCCAGAAAGAGGTGATAGCAAATGGAAAAGCCTTCATTGGGACAAGTCTGACCTATTTAAGAACAAGCAAGAAGGCGAGGGAGAGACAGCTGGTACCTGGTGAGAAAGAAGACGAGGAGGAAGTGAGTTCAAGAAGGTGGCCCAGGGAGGCTGAGGGAAGAGGACGGACCACACTAATGAAGCCAACCTGGGCTACAGAGAGAGAGAGTATGAGGCCAACCCAAGGGTATAGAGTGCCATGAAATAAACAACAGCAATAAGCAAACAAAACCCAGAAATCTACTTCAGGAGTCCAAGCGGCAGTTCCTGCTAGGATCGAGTCTGTAGAGTTGAAGACAAAGACAGAAATATTTGATTGAAATCAACAGGGTTTGTTAACTGATTAGAAATTTAGGAATCAGATAGGCAATTAAGACTCTTGGCTTGGCCAGCTAATCAGGGGAATTCCAGGAACTGAGTTATGAAAATTGACACAATTTTCATGGATTTAGAAGTAAGAGGTGCGAAATTTAAAATTCTGTTTAATTTGTCTAGTATGTTCAAAGGTGTGTGTTTAGAAGGCAGGTAGATAAGTTTGAATCCAAAGAGGTTGGGCTTAAAGGTACAGATTTGGGGACTGTCAGTATTAAGAAGCTATTAGTTGCCTTCCGCTCCACTCGAGCACCTGGGTACCTTGCCAGCGGAGTTGCCCCGACACCCGCAAGGGCCCACACAGGATTCCCCACGGGATCCTAAGACCTCTGGTGAGTGGAACACAGCGTCTGCCCCAATCCAATCTCGCGGAACCTGAGACTGCGGTAAATAGGGAAGCAGACTATCCGGGCCTGACCTGGGGCAGAAGTCCCTTCCACTCCACTCGAGCACCGGGGTGCCTTGCCAGCGGAGTCGCCTGACACCCGCAAGGGCCCACACAGTATTCCCCACGGGATCCTAAGACCTCTAGTGAGTGGAACACAACTTCTACCAGGAGGCAGGTTCGAACACCAGATATCTGGGTACCTTCCCTGCAAGAAGAGAGCTTGCCTGCAGAGAATACTCTGCCCACTGAAACTAAGGAGAGAGCTAGCCTCCCAGGTCTGCTTATTGAGGCTAACAGAGTCACCTGAAGAACAAGCTCTTACCAGAGACAACTATAACAGCTAACTTCAGAGATTACCAGATGGCGAAAGGCAAACGTAAGAATCCTACTAACAGAAATCAAGACCACTCACCATCATCAGAACACAGCACTCCCACCCCACCTAGTCCTGGGCACCCCAATACAACCGAAAATCTAGACCCAGATTTAAAACATTTCTCATGATGATGATAGAGGACATCAAGAAGGACTTTCATAAGTCACTTAAAAAATTACAGGAGAGCACTGCTAAAGAGTTACAGGCCCTTAAAGAAAAGCAGGAAAACACAACCAAACAGGTAGAAGTCCTTAAAGAAAAACAGGAAAACACATCCAAACAGGTGATGGAAATGAACAAAACCATACTAGAACTAAAAAGGGAAGTAGACACAATAAAGAAAACCCAAAGCGAGGCAACGCTGGAGATAGAAACCCTAGGAAAGAAATCTGGAACCATAGATGCGAGCATCAGCAACAGAATACAAGAAATGGAAGAGAGAATCTCAGGTGCAGAAG
This sequence comes from Mus musculus, assembly GCF_000001635.26. Taxonomy (NCBI): domain Eukaryota; kingdom Metazoa; phylum Chordata; class Mammalia; order Rodentia; family Muridae; genus Mus; species Mus musculus. The sequence continues at coordinate 59,343,774 of NC_000070.6, forward strand.
ATTCCATAGAGAACATCGACACAAAAGTCAAAGAAAATACAAAATACAAAAGGATGCTAACTCAAAACATCCAGGAAATCCAGGACACAATGAGAAGACCAAACCTACGGATAATAGGAGTTGATGAGAATGAAGATTTTCAACTTAAAGGGCCAGCTAATATCTTCAACAAAATAATAGAAGAAAACTTCCCAAACATAAAGAAAGAGATGCCCATGATCATACAAGAAGCATACAGAACTCCAAATAGACTGGACCAGAAAAGAAATTCCTCCCGACACATAATAATCAGAACAACAAATGCACTAAATAAAGATAGAATATTAAAAGCAGTAAGGGAGAAAGGTCAAGTAACATATAAAGGAAGGCCTATCAGAATTACACCAGACTTTTCACCAGAGACTATGAAAGCCAGAAGAGCCTGGACAGATGTTATACAGACACTAAGAGAACACAAATGCCAGCCCAGGCTACTATACCCGGCCAAACTCTCAATTACCATAGATGGAGAAGCCAAAGTATTCCACGACAAAACCAAATTCACACATTATCTTTCCACGAATCCAGCCCTTCAAAGGATAATAACAGAAAAGAAGCAATACAAGGACGGAAATCACGCCCTAGAACAAGCAAGAAAGTAATCCCTCAACAAACCAAAAATAAGACAGCCACAAGAACAGAATGCCAACTCTAACAACAAAAATAAAAGGAAGCAACAATTACTTTTCCTTAATATCTCTTAATATCAATGGACTCAATTCCCCAATGAAAAGACATAGACTAACAGACTGGCTACACAAACAGGACCCAACATTCTGCTGCTTACAGGAAACCCATCTCAAGGAAAAAGACAGACACTACCTCAGAGTGAAAGGCTGGAAAACAATTTTCTAAGCAAATGGTCTGAAGAAACAAGCTGGAGTAGCCATTCTAATATCGGATAAAATCGACTTCCAACCCAAAGTTATCAAAAAAGACAAGGAGGGACACTTCATACTCATCAAAGGAAAATCCTCCAAGAGGAACTCTCAATCCTGAATATCTACGCTCCAAATGCAAGGGCAGCCACATTCATTAAAGACACTTTAGTAAAGCTCAAAGCACACATTGCATCTCACACAATAATAGTGAGAGACTTCAACACACCACTTTCATCAATGGACAGATCGTGGAAACAGAAACTAAACAGGGACACAGTGAAACTAACAGAAGTGATGAAACAAATGGACCTGACAGATATCTACAGAACATTTTATCCTAAAACAAAAGGATATACCTTCTTCTCAGCACCTCACGGGACCTTCTCCAAAATTGACCATATAATTGGTCACAAAACAGGCCTCAACAGATACAAAAATATTGAAATTGTCCCATGTATCCTATCAGACCACCATGGCCTAAGACTGATCTTCAATAACAACATAAATAATGGAAAGCCAACATTCACGTGGAAACTGAACAACACTCTTCTCAATGATACCTTGGTCAAGGAAGGAATAAAGAAAGAAATTAAAGACTTTTTAGAGTTTAATGAAAATGAAGCCACAACGTACCCAAAACCTATGGGACACAATGAAAGCATTTCTAAGAGGGAAACTCATAGCTCTGAGTGCCTCCAAGAAGAAACGGGAGAGAGCACATACTAGCAGCTTGACAACACATCTAAAAGCTCTAGAAAAAAAGGAAGCAAATTCACCCAAGAGGAGTAGACGGCAGGAAATAATCAAACTCGGGGGTGAAATCAACCAAGTGGAAACAAGAAGAACTATTGAAAGAATTAACCAAACGAGGAGTTGGTTCTTTGAGAAAATCAACAAGATAAACTCTTAGCTAGACTCACTAGAGGGCACAGGGACAAAATCCTAATTAACAAAATCAGAAATGAAAAGGGAGACATAACAACAGATCCTGAAGAAATCCAAAACACCATCAGATCCTTCTACAAAAGGCTATACTCAACAAAACTGGAAAACCTGGATGAAATGGACAAATTTCTGGACAGATACCAGGTACCAAAGTTGAATCAGGATCAAGTTGACCATCTAAATAGTACCATATCCCCTAAAGAAATAGAAGCAGTTATTAATAGTCTCCTAGCCAAAAAAAGCCAGGACCAGACAGGTTTAGTGCAGAGTTCTATCAGACCTTCAAAGATGATCTAATTCCAGTTCTGCACAAACTATTTCACAAAATAGAAGTAGAAGGTACTCTACCCAACTCATTTTATGAAGCCACTATTACTCTGATACCTAAACCACAGAAAGATCCAACAAAGATAGAGAACTTCAGACCAATTTCTCTTATGAATATCGATGCAAAAATCCTCAATAAAATTCTCGCTAACCGAATCCAAGAACACATTAAAGCAATCATCCATCCTGACCAAGTAGGTTTTATTCCAGGGATGCAGGGATGGTTTAATATACGAAAATCCATCAATGTAATCCATTATATAAACAAACTCAAAGACAAAAACCACATGATCATCTCCTTAGATGCAGAAAAAGCATTTGACAAGATCCAACACCCATTCATGATAAAAGTCTTGGAAAGATCAGGAATTCAAGGCCCATACCTAAACATGATAAAAGCAATCTACTGCAAACCAGTAGCCAACATCAAAGTAAATGGAGAGAAGCTGGAAGCAATCCCACTAAAATCAGGGACTAGACAAGGCTGCCCACTTTCTCCCTACCTTTTCAACATAGTACTTGAAGTATTAGCCAGAGCAATTCGACAACAAAAGGAGATCAAGGGGATACAAATTGGAAAAGAGGAAGTCAAAATATCACTTTTTGCAGATGATATGATAGTATATGTAAGTGACCCTAAAAATTCCACCAGAGAACTCCTAAAACTGATAAACAGCTTCGGTGAAGTAGCTGGATATAAAATAAACTCAAACAAGTCAATGGCCTTTCTCTACACAAAGAATAAACAGGCTGAGAAAGAAATTAGGGAAACAACACCCTTCTCAATAGTCACAAATAATATAAAATATCTCGGCGTGACTCTAACTAAGGAAGTGAAAGATCTGTATGATAAAAACTTCAAGTCTCTGAAGAAAGAAAGTAAGAAGATCTCAGAAGATGGAAAGATCTCCCATGCTCATGGATTGGCAGGATCAACATTGTAAAAATGGCTATCTTGCCAAAAGCAATCTACAGATTCAATGCAATCCCCATCAAAATTCCAACTCAATTCTTCAACGAATTAGAAGGAGCAATTTGCAAATTCATCTGGAATAACAAAAAACCTAGGATAGCAAAAACTCTTCTCAAGGATGAAAGAACCTCTGGTGGAATCACCATGCCTGACCTAAAGCTTTACTACAGAGCAATTGTGATAAAAACTGCATGGTACTGGTATAGAGACAGACAAGTAGACCAATGGAATAGAATTGAAGACCCAGAAATGAACCCACACACCTATGGTCACTTGATCTTCGACAAGGGAGCTAAAACCATCCAGTGGAAGAAAGACAGCATTTTCAACAAATGGTGCTGGCACAACTGGTTGTTATCATGTAGAAGAATACGAATCAATCCATACTTATCTCCTTGTACTAAGGTCAAATCTAAGTGGATCAAGGAACTCCACATAAAACCAGAGACACTGAAACTTATAGAGGAGAAAGTGGGGAAAAGCCTTGAAGATATGGGCACAGGGGAAAAATTCCTGAACAGAACAGCAATGGCTTGTGCTGTAAGATCGAGAATTGACAAATGGGACCTAATGAAACTCCAAAGTTTCTGCAAGGCAAAAGACACCGTCAATAAGACAAAAAGACCACTAACAGATTGGGAAAGGATCTTTACCTATCCTAAATCAGACAGGGGACTAATATCCAACATATATAAAGAACTCAAGAAGGTGGACTTCAGAAAATCAAATAACCCCATTAAAAAATGGGGCTCAGAACTGAACAAAGAATTCTCACCTGAGGAATACCGAATGGCAGAGAAGCACCTGAAAAAATGTTCAACATCCTTAATCATCAGGGAAATGCAAATCAAAACAACCCTGAGATTCCACCTCACACCAGTCAGAATGGCTAAGATCAAAAATTCAGGTGACAGCAGATGCTGGCGTGGATGTGGAGAAAGAGGAACACTCCTCCATTGTTGGTGGGATTGCAGACTTGTACAACCACTCTGGAAATCAGTCTGGCGGTTCCTCAGAAAATTGGACATAGTACTACCGGAAGATCCAGCACTACCTCTTCTGGGCATATATCCAGAAGATGCCCCAACTGGTAAGAAGGACACATGCTCCACTATGTTCATAGCAGCCTTATTTATAATAGCCAGAAGCTGGAAAGAACCCAGATGCCCCTCAACAGAGGAATGGATACAGAAAATGTGGTACATCTACACAATGGGGTACTACTCAGCTATTAAAAAGAATGAATTTATGAAATTCCTAGCCAAATGGATGGACCTGGAGGGCATCATCCTGAGTAAGGTAACACATTCACAAAGGAACTCACACAATATGTACTCACTGATAAGTGGATATTAGCCCAAAACCTAGGATACCCAAGATATAAGATACAATTTGCTAAACACATGAAAATCAAGAAAAATGAAGACTGAAGTGTGGACACTATGCCCCTCCTTAGAATTGGGAACAAAACACCCATGGAAGGAGTTACAGAGACAAAGTTTGGAGCTGAGACAAAAGGATGGACCATGTAGAGACTGCCATATCCAGGGATCCACCCCATAATCAGCATCCAAACACTGACACCATTGCATACACTAGCAAGATTTTATCGAAAGGACCCAGATGTAGCTGTCTCTTGTGAGACTATGCCGGGGCCTAGCAAACACAGAAGTGGATGCTCACAGTCAGCTAATGGATGGATCACAGGGCTCCCAATGGAGGAGCTAGAGAAAGTACCCAAGGAGCTAAAGGGATCTGCAACCCTATAGGTGGAACAACATTATGAACTAACCAGTACCTCGGAGCTCTTGACTCTAGCTGCATATGTATCAAAAGATGGCCTAGTTGGCCATCACTGCAAAGAGAGGCCCATTGGACTTGCAAACTTTATATGCCCCAGTACAGGGGAACGCCAGGGCCAAAAAGGGGGAGTGGGTGGGTAGGGGAGTGGGGGTGGGTGGGTATGGGGGACTTTTGGTATAGCATTGGAAATGTCAATGAGCTAAATACCTAATAAAAAATGGAAAAAAAAAGAAGCTATTAGTTATAGCCATGAGGTCATAGATACTACCTAGACAGAAAGATAATGCAAAGGAAGAGAGGGAGGCAGAGGAAGGAGCCATAGAAATAGTTGAGCCAACCAAAAACACCGAGACAAGGATTTTCAACTGAGCCTGGAGCTCACCAATTCAGTGAGCCCACTGACCAGCGAGCCTTGCAGTCTGCCCGTCTCTGACCCCAACACTGAGTTACACGCCTTTTTATGTAAGTGCCAAGTATCAGACCACAGGACCCTGATACTTGCTTGTACAACAAGCAATTTGCCCACTGAGCCATTTCACTACCCTTAGAACGCTAGTTTAATGTGTTACTAGAGAAGAGTAATGAGAAAACTCTTTTTTAGGTATGAAATGCTTGACGTGTTTGTCGTTACTGTTGCCTGCTGCTGCTGCTGCTGCTGCTGCTGCTGCTGCTGCTGCTGCTGCTGCTGCTGCTGCTGCTGCTGCTGCTGTTTCATTTATCTGGGGGGATTTGGCCCGGGTTGACCTCAAACTTGCTATGAACTCCTAATCTCGTCTTCACCTCCCAAACACTATGATTACAGGCATGAAACACCATGCCTGGCTGGAACATTGTAAATGTTTCAAACACCCAGAAGGGACTTAACTCACAGGCTTACACTATTTAAATTTAATTGACATTTTGTTTCAGATAAGGAAACACTGCTGGACAGCTGCCAACCTCTCTGCAGCTCCCATTCTCCGACTCCACTGTGTCCTCCCTTCTCTCCAGCAGGCTTCCTTTACCATGACAGAAAGCAACAATATTCCCTATCTGGGCCTTATCAACAATGTTACTACCTCAAATGCTGTTATTCAAGATTTACCTGTGATCTGGGTTGTCAGGTAGATGACCACGGGAAGTGCCGAAGACAGAGCCTGAAGGCTAACGTTGTAGCTGGTGCCTTGATGCAGGTCCAGGCATATCTCAGGGTCCTGGCTGCTGCTGGTTGTATTGAAGACCATTTCCTGGACAAATGCCTTCTGATACCATCTCTGGCCCCAAATGTGGAACTGAAAGATGAAAAGTTCACGGGGTGAGACATTCTGAATGCCTTGAGACCTATGCTTTTTCCAGGGTTCTCTTCCTTTCCCCCTCTCCCCTATAAAGTTTTTTTTTTCCAAGAAGTAAATGCAACAATAAGCTAATAGTAAATTTTCAACATTATACATGTTTTTACATATGATGATTACAATACCATGAGGATAATACATATATTTATAATAAAACACACACAAATAGATGATTACATAACTATAATCTCAGCCCCTGGGCATCTTGATTTTTTTTTTAATTTTTATATTTTATTTATGTGTGTAGAGAGTGAGTATGCGCACCTGTGTGCAGATGTCTATAGAGACCAAAAGGGGACATTGAATCCCCTGGAGAGAGGATTCCAGGCCAGTGTGAGGGGCTGGGTGGAGGTGAGGGAACTGGGAACCAAACTCGGTCCTCAGCAAGAACAGCAGACTCTCTGAAGCTCTGAGCTGTCCCCTCTAGGCCTGAGTGGTTTACGCCAGGCTGGCCACATAGAAAGCCCAAGGCCAACCTAGAATGCATAGTGAAACCATCTCAAATAGATGGCAAGATGGCTCAGAGGGTAAGAACACTGACTGCTCTTCTGAAGGTCCTGAGTTCAAATCCCAGCAACCACATGGTGGCTCACAACCACCTGTAATGAGATTTGACACCCCCTTCTGGTGCATCTGAAGACAGCTATAGTGTACTTATCATAATAATTAATAAATTTAAAAAAAAAAACAGAAGTATATATGTGCAAAATAAAATTTTTTTTTAAAAAGAAAGAAAATAAGATAGAAGAGCAACACTCAGGGGCCCTACATAGCTGCTTGGTCTTTTATTATCTCATGCATTTATAGCATGGAAGCCAACTAGCAAAACGACAGGAGCAAGGAATGTTCTCCTAGAGAGAAAATTTGGAATCTGAACCAGGCACCACTGACTAGGGTACTCCTTTTTTGTAACATCCAATAACTGAAGAGAAGCCCCCTCTTTCCCCATGATCTCCCTTCCTTCAGTGGTCATCGATCTTCACAGATTCTCTGTGACTGTCCAGGCAACACACACACACAAAGCCTGGTCTCTGCAGAGATACCGGTGTGACCAAAGGTCACTGCACTCCTACCAGAGACTCTGCCTGCGTACTGACTCTGCACCAAGATACACAACTCTAGAAAATTCCACACTTTCTTACCACTCCTGAGTAGTCTGTCCTCTGGCAAGCAGCCGAAGTGGCTGCCCCTGAGCTTCTTAGCCAGTCATCATGATACATCTCTGCCAACGGCAGCTACAAACATAGTTTTTAGTCTAATTTTTTTTTAAAAAAATGTTTTTTAGATTTATTTTATTTTGTATACAAGTGTTTTGACTGCATGTGTGTATGTGGACGTGTACATGGCTGCTGCCCACAGAGATCAGAAAAGGGCACTGAATCTCCTGGAAATGGAGTTACAGATGGTGGGGAGCTGCCAGGAAGGTGCTGGGCATTGAACCTGGGTCCTCTGATGGAGCAGCTGAGCCATCTCTTAACAGCTGAACCATCTCTCCAGCCCCTGGATGTTTTAAACCTTCCACACAGTGCACATATCTGCAAGTAAGGTGAATTTTAGAAACTTACTAAATACATCTCTAGTACATCAGCTGTCTTGAGGCTGCTCCATCTCAGGCAGGTATCATTATATACCGAAATATTAGCGATGGTCTGTTTTGCTGCAGAGAGGAAAGAAAGAACTGAATTTACACTGTATGGAGAAAACAAAACAAAACACAAAACCACTAACTTTGCATTGAAGTATTTCCTAGGAAGAGCATTTACATAGGGTGAATTCAGCAGTATTTTGATTCAGAAGTCAGAGGCAGCAGTTTTCAAGAAACACCGTGTTCCTGCTCAAGTAAATGAGTCCTGATGGGGATTTAGGAACCAGAGATGCCCGGCCAGAACCGTCTTCAAATGTTTAGGTTAGACACCAACGACCCCCTTGGTTTACTAGGTTTAAGTTAGAAGTCATTGCCCTGGGCTTTGAAGACCATTTGGACAAAATAAGTCTCGGTTTGAAATTCTGAAGTGAGGGAAGAGTCACTCTGAGGAACTGAAAACTGCCATTGCATGCAACCCGGCCTTCTGTGACTTCTGTGGCTTCCCCTGACTTGCATTTCCACACCATGGTCTCAAAATCTGCTCAGTTTCAGGGTCCTCGATCCAAAGGCACAGCCACGTAGGATTTGTCCCTGAGGCACAGCTACCTGAGCACTTTACTTCCTGCAAATCCTGATACCAGAGGTGACTTCAGTGATGGCTGTCCCTAGACAGGAAATATCACCACTGGAAGGCTAAGCGGTTTCAGTGGAGCACTGCAGTGAATACAGTTTAAAAGACACCCCAAAGAAAGGCCCACGGGAAGCAGGGCTATGTGGAGCAAACCCTGGCCTGACTGGTTCCTGTGAATGAAGCTGAGTCGGTGTGGGTTAAGCATGTTTACAATGAGAGGAAAAACCCGCTTCACAAGTCAGACCCTCACTTCAGATGCTGCAAGGCATGGAAGAAGCTCGGGTCTGAGGGACACAACCCCATTCCCAGGGAAGCGGAAGACGGTGGTGGAGATTAATGGCCCAAGAGACCGAGGTCTCTGGACACTTCAAACTGCAAGTGATATTTAATGCTATGACTAATGTTCTTGCTTGCTGTGTTTTTGTGGTACTAGGGTTCAATCTGAGACGCACATGTGCTAGTACTCATCCTGCTACCAAGCTACATCCCTGGTCAATAATGCCAGTCTCAACAGTACGATCCCACCAGTTTGAGATCACAAAAAAAGTAGAAAGTTTTCCAACTCTCTCGGTGTTGATTCACAACACCTAAGCTGTACAGAGGATGGCAAGCCAAACACCAAACTGTCTATGCCAAATTCACACAGAAGAAAGGAAAAAAATACAGCAAATAGGGCCTGGAGAGATGGCTCGGGAGTTAAGAGCAGTTGGTGGTCCTGCAGAGTTCCTAGGTTTGATTCCCAACATCCACACACGGTGCCTCAGACGCATCTCTAACTTCTGTCCTAGGGAATCCAACACCCTCTCCTAATGTCCGTGCACACCAGGAACATGCATGGTACAATACATACATTCAGGCAAACACTCGGACATACAAAATTTTAATTTAATTTATTTATTTTGATATTTTTGAGATAGGATCTCAATTCATAGACCAGGCTAGACTTAAACTCATAGAGATCCACCTGCTTCTGCCTTCTAAGTGCTGGGATTAGAGGTGTGTGTCACCACACCCAGGTTTGTTTTTATGTAAAATTGTATGTATATATCAGAAAACAGAGGTGAGTAGTAATTCACAAAAAAAACCATCATGACCAAGAAAAAGTTATTCCCAGAATGCATGATCATTACTTGAGATGCTATTAGTAGATAAAAGAGACCACATGGTTACTTTCACATTCATAAATATACTCCTGACTTAAAATCCTGGTTTACAAGGACTCAACTTCTCAGAAGCCCTTTAGTTTAGCCATGTTTATTAGAACTTACCATGCTAAATAATAATTGGTAAAATAATTAAGCAGTTTCTTGTAAAGTTACCAACAATACAAGGATGTCTGGTCTCCAGGCTGTTATTTGTCTATTAGTCGGGGCATTCTAGACCAAAAACAATGAGGTAAAAATACTGCAATGAAAGTGGGAAAGGGTCGTAACTGCCAGGAACTCTCAGCGAATAAATCTAATACCAAGCTGCCCGAAGACAATAGAAAAACAAGACAAGATAACAGAAGCTTGGTAACCTGCATCCAGAGAGATGTCCATGAAGGCAGTCGCTTTCTTTCTGTCTACAAGGCAAAGCAAGATCAGATGGATGGACCCCCACAGATGTCAGATGTCAGATCCCAGATCCTGGGACTGATGGCTGCTGGACCAACAAGGCCTTGGTGGGATGACTGACCCAGAGAGATTAGCCTGGATTATCCGCTAGGCTCAGTGGAATAACAAGGATCTTTAGAAATCAGCTGATAGGATTAGTGTTTAAGAAAGGTGAAATTGGGAGTGAGAGGTGGGGTGGAGAAAGCTCAGCTTGCTGTGAAACCTTGGGAGCCTCTGTTCGGATCCCCAGCACCTATGAAAAAGCCAGGTGAATCCATCTGTGACCACAGCACCAGGTAGGCGTGGGCAGGAGATGGGCAGATCTCTGCCATTCATCTGTCTGTCTAGCTGAATCAGTGAGCTCCAGGTTCAGTGAGAGACTCTGTCTAAAAGACAAGGCAGAAAGGATTGAGGGACTCTGGCCTCCACGTGCATGGGTATGTACACGCACACACAAACACACATACACACCAGGCAGAAAGGAAGAAAGGGCGAGCAGAAGGGGGAAGATGAATAGGAGGAAGGAGAGGAGGAGGGGCATGGGGGCAGGCACCTGGCATCCTGGCACTGAGTGAGGTGATGGAGAGTGAGTGGCAGGCCAGAGTGGACTGTGCAGGGAGACTCTGTGCCTGGCATAATGCTGTAAGGACAGGGTAAACCAACGGAAGGTGGGACCAAAGCTAATCGGACCCCGAAGACTAAGAGTAAGGAAACCGAGCCTCCCTTCTGTCCCTTAAAGGCACATGCGCCTGTCCACACTCTGGCTGCAGCCCAGTGAAACGGATTTCAAGTGTCTGACTTCCACAGCTATGTGACAGTCAACTGTGGTGTTTTAGGCCACCAGGTTTTCAGTAACTTATCAAACCAGGAACAGGAAACTAATCCAAGTGACAAAATACAAAACCAAAAAAACCCAACGGAAGGACATAGCATTGAAACTAATGCCAAGTAAGAAAAATCTAATAGAAATATCAAAACACCAGCCGATGTGCTGGCACGGCACATGGCTTTAATCCCAGAACTTTAAGTTCAAGGCCAGCCTGCTAAACAAAGTGAATTCTAGGACAGCAAGAGGTACACACAGAAAAACACTGTCCTGAAAAACCAAAGAAAAGAACATGGTGTGGGGAGGAGAAGGAGGAAGTGGAACAGGAAGAGGAAGAGGAGGAGGAAAAGGAAGAAGAGGAGGAAGGGGAGGAGGAGGAAGAAGAGGAGGAGGAGACAACAAGGTTTTAAAAATGTTGATATGACTCAGCAGTTAAGAGCATTGACTGCTCTTCCAGAGGTCCCGAGTTCAATTCCCAGCAACCCCATGGTGGCTCACAACCATGTGTTAATGGGATCCAATGCTCTCTTCTGGTGTGTCTGAAGACAGCAACAGTGTATTCATATACATAAAATAAATAAATCTTAAAAAAATGTTGTTAAAGGATATAAAAGAAAATAATGCACAGAGAGACGTCATGAGTGGGAAGACTGAGGAAACCACAGGACAAAGTAGAACCAGATGAAACAAGTTTGGCACATTCGATACACAGGAAATAACCACTGCTAAATTTCTTTGGAAAGATTAATGAGAAAAAGCAAACTGGCAGTTGGGGGTGGGGGTGGGGTTGGGGGAGAGGGATCAATCCACAAGGAACATGAACAGATACAATAAAACTATAAGGGGCTGGAAGTAACAGCCCCAGTGTTAGGCAGCTCTGTAACTCCAACTACAGGGGACTCCAACGCCCCCTCTGGCCTCTGAGGGAACTGCACTCACATGCACACACCCACACATGTAGACCTAATTGCAAATAAAACCTAAACAAAAATATAGGAATATCTCTCAATTTTCTTTGTCATGGCCTCTGTAAGATATTGGTTTTGATATTAAGCCAAAGATATATCCTTGTACTATGATTTTCAATGGTTCATACTTTAAAAGGGACACCCCCCTTTCAAAACCTATCTTTGTGGTTTTGTGGGAGGTTTTACCCCTCTGGAGTGATATCAGACACAATCAGAATGCTGGAGTAGCTAAGCATTTTACTGTTAGCAAAAGAATCAACTAACTGACCAATGGAAAAGGAAGAATCAATAAACAGGCCTTTCTACTCAGAAGTTTTTTTGTTTTTTTTTTGTTTTTGTTTTTTTTTTTTTTTTGAGACAGGGTTTCTCTGTATAGCCCTGGCTGTCCTGGAACTCACTTTGTAGACCAGACTGGCCTTGAACTCAGAAATCCACCTGCCTCTGCTTCCCAAGTGCTGGGATTAAAGGCGTGCACCACCACTGCTGGGCTCTCAGGAGACTTTATAGATGAAAAAAATGGCACTTCAAATCAGTAGATAAGCAATATTAGATTTCTACCTTGATATAACTGGAAAAAATGTTTTCAACAGGAAAAAGATTTATTTTAAAAATATACTATAGAATATATAAAAGAATAGTTCTATAATCCTAGGTAGAAAAGAAACACTAAGAAAATGAAGAACTAATTTTAGAATTACTCTTACTTTATGTGTATGATGTTTGCCTGCATGTGTGTTTGAGTACCATGTAAGTGTTTGGTGCCCAGGGAGGTCAGAAGAGGATTTTGGATCTCCTGAGACTGGAGTTACAGATGGTTGTGAGCTGCCATATCGGTGCTGGAAACCAAACTGGGGTCCTCTTAAGCACTGAGACATCCCTCCAGCCCCTAAAATCTAAAAAAAAAAAAAAAAAAAACAAACCTTTAGAAAGTTAACTTTTCTGCATGGCAAATGACACAGTGCCGGAGTCTGAAAGACAAGACACAGGGGTGGTGCTGGGAAGAGTGAGGCCCCTGGAGCAGGAGTCTGAATTGACTCCCACGGGCTCATGCTCTGAACACTCACTCCTGACTGGTGCTGATGTAGGGGGATTGCTATGGGGCTCTTAAATCTGGCTAGCTGACTGGCTGGGCATGGTGGTACATACCTTGGATCCCAGCACTTGGGAGGGAGAGACAGGTAGATTCCTGAGTCTGAGGCCAGTCTGGTCTATATAGTGATTTCCAGGACAGACAAGGCTATACAAAGAAACCCCATCTCAAAAGTAAAACTAAACTAGACAGACAGACATAAACCTGACTGGCTGAAGTAGGCCACAGCTGTGTAAGCTACAGCCTGGCCCTACCTTCCAGCTGCTCTCTGCTCTAGTTCAGCGGCCACCACAAGCTCCCATCACAGTGAACGATGCTCTGCCATGTCCTCTCCACCATGAGGAATAGAAGCTTCTGTGTGTTACTAAGGATGGAACCCAGGGTCTTCTGTCCAGCACTAGGATGGAGCTACACCCTCAGCTCAGTATTTCTTTAAACTGCACTCCACATTTTCCAGCTTCTCCTGTGAGTCACAGTACCACACCAGGAAACTTGGTAAGGTTGAGTGGGTTCAGAGACCCCAGCACCCTCTGAGGATGAGAGGACAAATCTTTTAAGTTCAGATTCCATGTTAGAGAACCTGACTTAAGTTTGAACTCAGGTAAACTAACAGGCTGGTACCTAGCACTAGTTTCCAAGTTGCTCCCCAACAAAACCTGAGCCTAGCCCCAGTCTCTAGGTCAATCCTCAACAAGACCAATGTTTCCAGGTTACTCCCCCAAGAAACCTGCACCCAGGTTCCAAGCCCACCCCATGCCTAGCAACCACCAATGCAGAGGGGAGCAGAAGTTAAGTTTATGATCTGACTCCCAGCACCAGCCAATTATGTTAAAGGCCACAGCGGCTTTCCAATTAGATGCTTGCACACGTACTCCCTGCTTGCTGCTTACTATAAAGCCTTGCCCCATAGACATTTGGGGGTCCCCACCACCACCACCAAAACAGTCCTGCGTGAAGGTTGTGTGTTAAGGTTGAGGACAAGCTAGTTTGAATAGAATAAAGACCCTGCTGTGAGTTGCTTCAGATTGGGTCCTGTGTGTGTTTTGGAGGATCACTAACCTTTCGCTGGCACAACAAGGACAGTAGGAATCTCCCTGCTCCCTACCAGGATTCCTGGCCCAGAACACACGACCACAAAGGGCCATGACCAATGGTCACATCACCCAAAACAGAGTTCTCCATGCTAATGCAGTATTGAGAGGCCCTGAGGGTTTAGCCAATAAAGTTCCCTTCCTGGACGTTCCTTCCTGTAAAAGGCATTTAATCTCTGCTCCACCTTGAGGAGGTGGTATGCACCCATTTTCCTCCATGAACCATCAATAAACAGTTTGACAACAAGGACCGTCTCTTTCATCAAGAACCACTGTGGGGAGCATGGATAAAGCCTGAGACCTTTGAGTGACAGTATAAGCAGCCGATGACGCTGACAGTTAGGACCAATCTGAGGTATACATGGGCAAAGACAAGGTCACAGGAGAGACACCTGACCGTAACGCAACTCGAGGGTTCACAGATGTCAAAATGTGGAAATGAGTATCCGAAATCCAGTAAGACACACTATACCGTGCATATTAATAGCATTTTTCAAGGGGGAAATTTTGATTTCTTTCAATTATATGCAAATTAGTAAATCAGACACTTTTAAACCATGGGATTTTTATCCTCTCAAAAAGAATGGGATAAAAATATATGAACTGGGAAGAAAGTATGTCTATAAGAGTATTGCAAGGACAAATAAAATTAAAAAAGAAAGAAGAATAAAATATTCTAGGGAAATTCCCCATCATCTTTGCTACTGGAAGTGCTGTTTATGAGCTCCTGAAGTCTCCGGGTCCCTGGCCACCTCTCCATTCTCTCTTTCTCCACCCACTGGGTCTATCTAATCTAGACTAATGGAGCTGAAAAACCAGACCTGCAAGAATGTCTCACAGGAGACAAAAATCTGGCTCTTAGTTCGGCTTCTTTGGAACCTGGCTTTTCCTTCTTACTGTGGGAGAGGGGCTCTGAGGAATATCAGGCATTTCTTTCCATCCCTCAGCAGTACCCCACAAAGAACCGAGAGCTCTGGGGAGCCTGGGGTGAGGTGGGGCTCTTTTACTTCTTTGTGCTCCCAATGAGGAGAAGGGTGACAATTACAGCTGTCCTGGTCATTTAATTAAGCCATCAGCAGTAAGGAGAAAGCCAAGCAACTGATGGTACCCCAGTGGAACGAAGTGCCATAGGTGTGGCTTCCACTTAGTGATGGTGGGAACTCATTGTTGACTGGACAGGGTCTGGCCTGGAGACTCACTGAGGGAGAATTACCCAGCTACTGGGCATGCCCGGAAGCAACTGTCTTGATTGGGTCAACTGATATGACAAGCTCCACCTTAACTGCATACGGGGCCACTCCACGGGTGGGGTGCCTGCACTGCATAAAATGGAGTCAGAGACCTGAGGACCTCCGTGTGCAGTCGTCCCCCTCTGTGCCGGGCTGTTGGTGTGATGTTCACAGCGGCTTCAAGCCTCTGCTGCCTTGACTTCCCCACAATAATGGACGGCACCCTTCTACTGGAGCTAGAATAGAGCCTTTCTCCCTTACGTTGCTTTTTACCAGAGTGTTTTATCACTGCAACAGCAAAACACATTAATTACATGCTCTTAACGTACATTTGACTTAGGGGGAGGAGTCATTCACCATGTAAGTGTAGCAAAAATACAGAGGCGGTATAACACGTCATTAGGTAAGATTAAGTAATGCTTAGCATTTTACAGACGGAGCGGAGCGTGTCACACACAGACTGGTTTTCCACATGAATTAACCCTTCCAGTGCTATCACAAACGCACGGTGTAAGTATTACCAGTCCTGCATTCACAGCTAAGATAACTAAGGCGTCTGTCTACAGGATAAGTAACTTATTCACACACATCATATTTGAATTTAGACAGACTGGTTCCAGGGGAACGCTGCCAAACCACCTGAAATCAACCACGGGAATCCCAAAAGAAGAAAATTTACAGAAAAGGAAGTAATGTATGAAGTACAGAAGAGAAGGGGGATGGGTCCAGGTGGAAAGATTTGAACCAGTAGGACCCAGAGACGGAAACTCAGCACTTAGAACACAGATATCAGAGTTCTGCTCCATCCAAGGAAAACCATGGTCCCTCGAATCTGAATCTCTCTACATATTCTCCAAAATATTCTTCAGGTCAAATGGAGGAGCAAATAAAATAACATGAGAACAATGTTGCTGGGCTGGGAACACGGCTCAATGAGTGAAGTGTGTACTGGGCCAGCATCACCCTGAGGTCACGTCCCCAGAACCTGGGTAAAAGCCAGGAACAGTAGCTTTTATCTGTAATGCCAGGACTGGGAGGTGGATTCTGAAGGCGGGCTGCTCACTGACACTGGCTCTCATCCTTTTGGACCGCCCCAGGTACCCAAAACAGTGCGCTGTCTCAAAATACAAGGTGAAGAGCAGTGATCAAGACGTCCACACCAACCTGGTCTGTACACGGGCTAAACACGCTTCCTGCCACACACAGGTGCATACACCACACACACACACACACACACACACACACACACACACACACACAGAACACACAGACACACAGAGCTATCATCCTAACTGGAGAGCAGAGAGAACACAGCAATCTTAAAATCACCATTAAACAAACAAACAAACGAACAAACAAACAAAGTATCAAATTCCAGCCACTTTCTCTCAACTTCCTATGAGTGTTTGTGCAGAGAGCTGTGTAGCAGGCAGGGAGCTAGAGACCTTCAGAGAGAGAGAGAGAGAGAGAGAGAGGGAGAGAGAGAGAGAGAAATGCCATTTTCAGTGTGAAAACATGGGGACAGACCAGAGTGACCACAGCCTTGGCTACAGAGAAAAGATAGGTAGGACATATCAAGGCGTTGGGGAGCAGCTGCGGAAGTCACTGTTCCTGGCAAAGAAAAGGCAAAGAAGAAAGAAGCGCATACACTTGGGAGTGTCCTGGGAGTGTAAGTGTCGACAGGAAGAAACTTAGTGCAAGATCCCACGGAGCAGAAAACCCTAAACTAGAACAGAAGATTTCATGCTCAACCAAGTACAAAACAGAAAAGAAATGCTTCTTTACAGCAACTGCACTTCACCCCTTGACGGAAGAGGGCGCTCTGAACCCGGGAATCTCGTTAGCTACCGCGGCGGGCCGTGACTCCATAGACAACCGCAGAGTCCGCTCAAAAACAAGGTTCTATGAACAAAACCTTGCAGCTTAGGCACACTATCGTTTTGGAAATCCACAAATGAGGGGAGGGGAAAAAAACCACAATAAATAATCGTTTGAGGATAGGAAGAAAAATATCTCCAGTCAGAAAATTAACTAAGAACAGAAATGGGCATAAAGCAGAAAGGGACTGAAAGAGAAGTGTCTGAACTCAGAAAAAAAATGAAAGAGAAGGACAAACCGGTGTTAGAAATAAAGGCTGAATTTCTTGATGTCTATGAAAGAATAGATTTGAATAAAATTTAATAAAAATAGTAGAGAAAATGTAACAGTAAAATGAGATTTTTTTTTTTCAAGTCAGGGTCTGACTATATAGTCCTGGCTGGTCTGGAACTCACTATGTAGAGGCTAGCCTCGAACTCACAGACATCTGCCTGCCTCTGCCTCCAAGAGCTGGAATTAAAGGCCTATCCTAAAATGAGATCTATAAAAAAACAAAAGCACAAAAGGTTAAAACTGAAATATAGGCAAACGGTCCAACATATGCATAACCAGGGTGTACCAAGAGGGGGTACGTTGGAGACATAATATTTAAAAGTATAGTTCAAGATAATATTACAAAAATCAAAACACACTTGAATATAAATATTAAAAGGATATTCTAGGTACCTAAGAAGGCTGACTCAGAATAATCTCAAAACTTCTCCAAATACAATTACATTTTAAGGATAAAAGAAGAATTCTCATCCCATCCCCCCGCCCCTGCACGCCCCACTCAAGGAAGTAAACAGAAAGGACAGAGGGCTAAAGGAAGCACTTCTTGGTGAGATGAGAAGGTTAGAAATACACTTCTATAGCTTCATTCCCTGGAAAGAATGTCAGCTGTTGTTTCTTTAATGTTCCTGAATTCTTATCAAGCTTGTGCTACAAACATGCCTAACCCTGCTTAAGAGAAATAAGCATGGTCCTAAGCATCCATGGGAGGGGGTCTTCTGGTCCCTGATTAGAAGCAGCCTAAAGAAAGATATCGATGTTATCCAGATACTGCCAAAAAGAATGATTAAAAAAAAAAATCAAGCTGGGCGTGGTGGCGCACGCCTTTAGTCCCAGCACTTCGAAGGCAGAGGCAGGCGGATTTCTGAGTTCAAGGCCAGCCTGGTCTACAGAGTGAGTTCCAGGATAGCCAGGGCTACAGAGAAACCCTGTCTCAAAGAAGAAAAAAAATCTACCATGTTGAATTAAAGCTATGATTTTTATAATTGCTCTATAAACAGTGAGGTCATTTCTATTACCTAGATATATCCAGATATTTTTCAAATAGCTTAACTTAAAGAAACTATGGAGGTGAAAGGTTCAAAGTTGAGAGTTTTTGGTTATAGTATGAAAATGTTTCTTTGGATAAATTTAGTATCTGGTTACCATGAAAGATTTCAGGCTATCGGTATGCAACTACATTATTCAGAGACAAATTGAGGTCCATCACTGTCTGGGCAGATTCACATTGTTCTCCTGGCTCAGCTCTCCAGGGTCGAAGCTTCCCACTAGAGAGCTAAGCAGCAGCCACCAATCAGAAGCCGATGTTTCTCACCAGTGCCAAAGACCAGTCACCTGGGGACTTGGGTCTCAGGTACAGTCTCTGGTTCAAGCATGCACCAGATCTCAAGTTGAAAGAAGCAGTATTACTGCAATCATACCTAAAAGAGTGACTTAAGTCACTCGCTTAAGCCAGATCTACAGAGAGAGAGAGAGCAGCCATTTCTAATGTGTCTCTTCAGACTCAACCCATGTGCAGAGGCAATATATAAAAACAGCCCTACAAACTTCCTGTGAAGAGCTGTCCAATGATGGGACACCCTGGAATCAGAAATCCCCACGTCATGTCGAGGGCAGAACACACTTGTGAAAATACTGAAGTGGTAAAAATCTTACCCACAATGTCTCACCTCCCTTTCTGACAGGTCTGCTAAACAGATCGCAGAATTCCAATGTTGAAATAAATGAACTCTAAGGATATAACTAAGCCCTGTGAATTGCTTTCCTAATGTAGATACCTGGGATGATACGGATATTTGTATTCAAGCCCCCAGTGTTCAACATCACAAAGGTCATTTCCCTTGCTAAAGTGGGCGAAGGGTGGTGGTCACTTCCTTGCCATAGTCCACAAAAGCAAAGACAATTCACCGCTCATTCAGCCTCAAGGAACAGTAAATACCAGACCCGATGGACAGGAAGCTCCATTCCTTGGGTCACATTTCCTGTTGCACAGAGTTCGTGTGTCACGGGTTACTGAGCAAACACGTTGCAGTATGCTGATCTCTGCAGCCTGCGGTACTTCATGTAGCCCCGGCCTCCAAGAAGTAGGTAATAGGTTATCTGCCCACTGCTGTCTGCGGCTCAGCCTAAGACCAGCTGGATAACCCCATTGTATTTAAATCTTCTCTAAAATGACCACACTCTAATCTGTGCTGAGGGTCATTCTGGGAGTTGCCCACAACAGTAAAGACAATACTTTGCCTATTAATCCTGTGTAATCCCACGTGGCAAGGAAAATTAAGATTTGGTTTCTCACTACAAAAAGTGCATACACTGGCTGGAACCTAATATGATGAAGAGAGTGCCTGAACAGGTTATACAGCGCATGCAGGGTCTCTAAGTCAAGAATGCAGGAATAGAGGAAGTGGGTATTTGATTATTAGGAAAAATGTATCGATCAGATCAAGTTTTAGCACATTAGCATCTTGGATATGAACTATAGAATTATTTTAGCTATCTCTCCTTTTTTTCCTCTCTAACTTCCTTCCTCCCTCCCTTCTCATATCTCTGCCTGCATGGACATTGTAATTGGCCAGGAGTAGCTAAGTTGTGTGTGGCTAAAACAATACTACCCAAGTGGACTGGCAGAATCAGGTGGGTAGACCCTGAGTGAGCACCTGTGCATACTGACTCAGAACTTCTGGGATGGAACCCGTGAACCTGTGCCTAATACCTCTCCTGGTCATCCCACACTTGGTGAGATGGACAGAAATGCACTAATGTCTTGAGCGTTACAGTCTCCTGTGCAAAAGTCATACTGCCTGCCAAACTGGCCTGCTAGAAGCGAAAGTGAACAGGAAATGGGGTGGGGGTTAGGGGGTAGGGGGTGGGGTCCTGACCAGAGAGGAGCAGGCCCTTCATTTTGCAGCTCCTCCAGAGAGGAAACCCTGAAACTTCACTGCTAAGCCCAGAGAAGTGAAGAAATGGTAGAAGGGACCCTGGCATCGTGGCCCAGTGGGAGAATGCTTGCCCAGTTTGTGTGAAGTCCTGAGTGAGTGGGTTCTCTAAGGAAAAGAAGAAAGGAGAAAGGGTGGGAGGCAGGGAGGGAGAGAGGGAACGCTAAAGACCCCGTGCTCCTTAGCACTAGCTGGGAGCTGTGTAGTTAACATCGCTGGCCTCTATATGGCTTCCAGGAAAATCCACAAAGGAGGCGTTTCTAAGGAGCACCAAGGGGCGTCATTATACCCCTACTGTGAGTCAGACTGCTGCAAACACAGTAATAAAAAATCCAAGAGACTGGTGAGCATGAAACAGTTTTTAATATACCATCATGCAGAAGGGGGAAGCCAAATCACTGATCTAGCACAAAAATAGGGGTTTTAAAAATCCTGGAGAAATTTCTGTCCTCTTCTATAGGCTGGAACTTGGACTCCGTCCAAATCACTCTCATAGACCTTGGACACAAAGGCTCAGCCAATGAACAATCTGGGACATAGGGCTGCCGCTCTCCCCATTTTGGATCCTGGGCTCAGTCACTTTTCTAACCCTCAGAAGCTGAGACAGACAGACCCCAGCTTCCAGTTAGGAGAGGGAGGGAGGAAGGGACCTTATGCCTCCTCTAAGGCCAACGCACTCTAGTTCATCTCATCCTGAAACAGAAGTAACAGCTTATTCTTTACATGGGGCCATGCTCCTGGATGGCCCAGCTGTGAACCCCCTGGATTCAGCCAGTGCCCAGTGCAGCAGAGATAACATTTCTGTCTTCTGGAAGATTGCCAGGTCCAGCATGGCCTTGATAGGGACAGAATAACATAGTTCCTGCCCCTGGGACAGGGCCAGCAGGCGTGGGCCTCCACAAGTGTCAATGGCTGCTGTGGGCATAATGTACATATTTGATGTTCCTCCTTTGAGGAATGTCCTCCCCGTTAACATTGATGCCTCCACAATGTTCAGAGACAGCACAAATTAAGGAGGTGAAGGTGTGGCTAACATCTCAGCAAAATGGTAAATGCAGGGACCTTCAGGACAGCCCTTGAGGCTGTGGGAAAGAACCATGCGTTTGAAAATATATAATTTCCCAAGTATGCAAAAACATAAGGATGCAATGTAAATTGCATAAATGAAATATATGGGGCTTCATGAATCTAAAGGAACAAACACAGCTGCACAGTGAGCCAACTTGTCAAACAGACATTAAGGAAGGAGATAGAGAGCCATTTTGAATTTGAAACGAGAGACAGAAGCCTTACAGAATTCCCACTCTAAAGTTGCCTGGAATCTCTATGTAGTCTCCTTTTCTGGAATCTCCTCGAGAAGTCAAAACATTGTACAGAAGGACTGATTGGTAAGATTCAAGCATCAGGAATACCAGACAAAGCTGGCAGTTTATTAGAAGTAGAACGCAGGGCTCTTGACCCCATCCTCTGTGCTCCCCTCATTGTGCCGATGAACCCTCGTACCTAATGTGTTATCCCCAGGAACAAACTGGAAAGGCATCCGTGCCTACCTGTCACTGAGGTTGTTATGGTTATTTGTGCGGAGCGCGGCTCAGTGGGTCTCAGAAGGGTGATGTTTATCGTGTAATCAGTAGCGGGGTACAGATCTAAACACACTTCTGGAGCTCGGTCTCTTGTTGTGAAGTTAAAGAGAGCAGCATGGTAGGAGCTCTCTAGATACCACCTCTGACCCAGAACCTCCACCTGTCAGACGGAAAGAGAGTGCTGCGTTAGCTTCCTGCTGGCTGCCAGATTCCTAGACTGTCAAGAAATCTCCTTCTGCTAATCTTTGTAGGATTACCTTAAAGACAGCAAAGCTCCTGCACCTGTCCTACCCAGTTTTCCTCTCAGGCAGGTGTAGGACTAAGATTGAATTGCATAACCAACGACGGACAGGGAATAACAAGACGGCAGGCGGTTCTAGAGCAATCCCTTGTGCCCACTCAAATGAAAGAGACTGCACCGAAGCTACTGGGCAAAAATTCTTTCGGTTTTGTTCATCCTGAGGACTCCATAGAGAAGCCCCACTGTGCGGGGTACTTAGCATTATGAGAACTATCCCAGGCCATGCTTTGAAAGTGCGATGTGGTTTCTCTTGCGTCTTCCTTCCCATCAGAGCTGGTCAAAGCTGATGAGTGGAGGCATCCCACATACTGCGATCTGAATCACACCGCTCAAGCAACAGTGAGTCACAGAGGAAGCGAGTCACAGGGGAAGTGCAGGACAGATCCCAGGGTACTATGATCAAACGTTATCAACCAGTACAGTTTATCTGGTGAAACTGAGTTTAATGAAGCTCCCATCGTTGGCTCTCCACCCTCCACCATTACTTTCAATCACTGAACGAACCATCCTCACAGATCATCCAAGACTGGATAACTAACTGGCTCATAAGGTTCAACTCTCACCCAAGCCTTCTGACTCTCTTGGATAGTTTAGGCACCCTCAGAGAGAGATCAGCAAAACTTGAGTCCCTTACACTCAAGGCTATGAATGTCCTCCACATGGTTCCAGCTGTCCAATGCCACAGTCAGGCTTCAGGGTCTAGAAAGCATTACCAGGGGAGCTGGGCACAAGATCTCATGGTACCCTGCTCTCCTGGACCACTTGCTGATAAAGGATAATGTATTCACATGTGATATGAACAGTGTGTATATTCTCACATGCGGACAGCTTTTGAGTGCTCACTTTTCTCCAGTGGACGTAACTATATCCCATGTATTACATAAATGGATCCTTAACATATTAAAAGTTCAGTTTATTTTTTCCATTTAACTCTTCAGTCGTTTTAGGGTGTGTATGTGTGCATAGATGCCTGAGGCTGGATGTCTTCTCACTGAACCCTGAGCTCACAGATTCAGCTAGCCTGGCTAGTCAGCAGCCAAAGGAATCCTCTTGACTTGGCACACAGCACGGTACCTGGCTCTTTAGGTGGGGATGGGGTCCAAACTCAATGCCTCACACTTAGGGTGGCAAGTACATTACTAACTGAACGGTCTTCCCAGCCCCAAGAATCACTGGTTTTCTTAACCAAGTGTTTGGCTAGCTTTAACAGAACTCCTTCAGTACTATCATAGAATAAACCATTTGGGTCCTTGAATGTGTCTCTTTTCTAGGGCTCTTTCTCACCGTCCAGCCCTGATTAGGATTTTCACTTCCTCCTTACCTCCCTGCTCCTCTTTGCCCACACCTCCCCTCTTCACCCCCACTTCAGCTAATCCCTACACGTTTTCTATGATACGATTGATGTGGGGTTTGCTTCTTAAAAATTACACCTTGTTGGGGAGAAGTGGAGAGGTGGCTCAGCAGTTAAGAGCACTGGCTCTTAAAGAGGACCTGGGTTCGATTCCCAGCATGGATACAGTGACTCACAACCATCTGGAACGCCACACTCTACTCCTGGCCTCCATGAACATAAGGCACATACACGGTGCACATACGAACATGCAGACAAAGCATGCACATTAAGGTAAAGCATAAGTAAATATTTAAAAAATTATACTTAGAAGTAAATGCATGCATGCACGCGCGCACACACACACCCATCCCATTATTTTTACATTTTTGTCAAATGTAAAAATTCATAGTATCTCATTACAGTTGCTGTTTATTTGTAAATTGGTATTTGTTTGACTTGAAACTCTTGGGTCATAATATATGATATTCTTTTGCTAAATATTTATGGAATAAATAACTGATTTTCACTTTATCACACTCGGCCTGAATTCCTCTCTCTCTCTCCCTCTCTCTCTCTCCTATTTTTTTTTTGAGGACTACAACAAATAATTCTATTTGAAGTTGCTAACCCTCCCCCCTCCAAAAAAACTGTACATGAGTTTACAAACATATTAATATATAAATAATGAGACAGGTCCTAGGGAGCCTCCCTGTTGTCTCTGCTGGAGGTGAAAACTGGAGGGGCACTGTCCCCACAGGCTGCTTGTTGCTGTGACGTCGCATGGCAGCTGCTCAGGATCCACTGCTGGCTTCTTGGGCACCTCCGGGTTCAACTGGCAGTCTGTCTTCCGCTGTGCTCATGACGAGCTGGAAACTTTGAACCTGCAGCAGTGGCAGCTCTTCAGCCTGTCATCATCATCGTTCTGGCTCAAGCTTGTGCTGGAAGGGACACTTCCTCTCCCGACAGTGCTTCTTGTGGCCAGGCCGGTCCTTCTGCTGGCACTGAAAGCCACAGTATCAAGCCACCGGGCAACCCCCACAGATGTTGAACTCTCAAAGCTGCTTTTCAATCACCATACAAGGAGGAGAATGACATTCATAGTAGGTACAGGAATTTTCTTCCTCTTCCACCACATCCCCATTGGCATTATAGTACTGGGTCACATTCAAGACAGGGAAATGTTCTTCTATAGGGTCTGTGGGAAGCTGCTGGATTGCAAGCCAGTATAAGCTTTTTGCTGGAGGTCTCTTCAGCTTTGGGTCGCCAGCCCCATGGTACCAGCGGCAGGTTGTCCAAGTGATTGTCCACAGTCACAGCATTGAGATAAACCACCTGAAACCCGGGAGCCACACCTCCCCTGTGCCAGTCCCACAGCAGCTCATGCAGAAGCCTGCCTGAGCCCTTTCCTCGGTTTTTGTCAAAGGCATATGCAAATATCTTAGCACCATTTCCATCAGCATCTACTTCCATTCGGGCTCGGGCTACCGCCACCTCCTCTTGCCCACCGGACCTGCCACACACCTCAGCCTGAGTTTCTAGGCACGAAAAATGACACCAAAGTAAATCCAGGTTCCTTCTTAAATTTGCTTTTGATTTGAGTTTGGGTAGGGAAGGAAACTAAAGCTAAATGAGCTTCTTGGAAATGTACACCCAGTATGTGCATCTGAAGGCAAACTAAGATAAATGTCTTAACATGTAAGTGTGCAACTGTAGGCAAGAAAGCGATAGAAGTCATCAAGTTCACAGACCCTTCATCAACTTAGTTTCTCCCTGCAACAGTGTAACACGCACCCATTCCTAGAAAGAGCAGTCGCCAACAGTGCAGACAGTCGCCCTATTAGGAGTCTTTACGTATCCTGGATCTTCCATTGCAGAGAGCCTGCATATATTGTCGAGCTGGGAGTTTACTAAAGATATTTTAACATAGGCTTGCTGCTAGGACACACCCCAGGGCATGGGTGCATGCTCTGAGAAGCAGAGTCACAGGTCATGAAAAAGATGTATTTAATAAGATTTCATTCAGGGGTTAAGAGCAAGAGAGAAGCTGAAGGAGCGAATAAGGCATGCCCAGAGAAGGGATGAATCACTCGTGTGTTTTGAATAACTAATTCTGTAAGAGATAAGAATAAGGCGTCATCTTACTTGGTACATTTGTTCTGATCCAACTTGCCTAGAGTGCCTGCTCAACGTCAAACAAGTTTCATTAAATACTGAGATATTGAAAAGTCCGTCATCTTCTAAGAGATCATCTTCTAGAAGACAAGAGAACATATAAAAAGGTCGCATCACCAAGCAGATAGATCGTGGTTGGCTATAAGTGCAGCTGGGACATTGTCAAAGGCCGGTAGGGTATTTAACACAAAGAGCACACGCTTAGATTTGGTTTCACACACTTAAGTTCAAGTACTCGCTCTACAGTTTGTTTTTGTCTAAAAGTGTGTGTGTGTCCCTGAGTGTACGAGCATGTGTATGTGCATGTGTGTCTGTGTGTCTGTGTATGCACATGTGTTTGTATGTGTGCCTGTCTCTCTCTCCCTCAGTGTGTGTGTGTGTGTGTGTGTGTGTTCTTTCTTTCTCTCTCTGTGTGTTCTCAATTGCTCTCCACCTTATTCTTTGAGGCAGGGTCTCTCATTGAATCTGGAGTCCACTGATTCTGCTAGTCTATTTGGGCAGCAAGTCCTCCTGTCTCTGCCTCCCCAGTGCTAGGATTACAGGTGTGCACCACTATTGATCCTGGGAGTTTTCCAAGGCACCCTTGCTCCTGGGAGGTTTCCATGGTTACAGGGATGGACCGCACCCTCATGCTTACTCAGTAAGCTCTTTACCAACTGAACTACAGTTTTTCATTTGTTTGGGGTTTTGTTTTTTAAGATTTCTTTATTTTCATTTTATGAGTGCTTTGTCTCTGTACCATATGCCTGCCTGCTGCCCTTGGAGGCCAGACGAGAGCATCAGATCTGTGGAAACTAGAGTTACACATGGTTGTGAGCTGCCAGGTGAGTGAGTGCCAGGATCTAAACCCAAGCTCCTAACCACCGAGTCTCTCCAGCACTGGTTTTGATTTTTGAGACAGGATTTCGCTCCGTAGCCCAGGCCTCCTTCAACTTGCTATGTAACCTGGGCTAGCCTCTTACTCATAATCCTTCTTCCTCAGCCTCCTGGGTCCTGGAATTATGGACATACGCCACTACACCCAGAAAAACTCCTGAGTTGTATAAACTTGGCCAATAAGGTTCAGACGGGTTTCTTCTAAACCTGACTTTTCTCATTTGTGAAATCAACATATCCAGCTTACTTTCTTACATCACGGGCAGATGGGAGAACTGAGTGAGATATGGAAATGTTGCCATAAAGCTGTGACCTTTGTAGACAGTCAGCGTGACTTGGATGGGCCATAATAAAATGTCCTGAAGCGTATCTGTGGACAGACACCTTGAGAATGAGGGAAATGGTACATAAAACTCCATGGGTTAGGGCCTCAGGGCGGGTGCTTTCCAACAGAAAATGACTGGAAAATGGATGGAAAGGCTGGAGAGACCGTCTGCTGCTCTCAGAGCAGATAGAGCTCCTCCAGCTGCTTAGAGCTCAGCTAAGGTCATTAACAACCGGGAGGCAGGCTTGTTCCGGCCACTGTATGGAAAAAGTCATCCCCCTGTGGGGGAACATCCCTTCAGTCCTTTATTTTTTTAAATGCTGCCAAAAGAAGGGGTTCAACAGGATGAATTAAGGAACCCCCCTCCAGTCTGGGGTAACAAAGCAATTTCTAAGGAAAAGCAAATGTCCTAACAAATAAACTTTTATCTTTTCTACCAATGAAAAAGGGTGGTTTGTTTGTCTGTCTTTCTTTCTTCCTTTCTTTCTTTTTATAAAAGATTTATTTATTTATTTATTTATTTATTTAATGTAAGTACATCATAGCTGTCTTCAGACATGCCAGAAGAGGAAGTCAGATCTCATTCAGGATGGTTGTGAGCCACCATGTGGTTGCTGGGATTTGAACTCAGGACCCTCTGAAGAGCAGTCGGTGCTCTTAATCGCTGAGCCATCTTTCCAGCCCTTGTTTTTCTTTCTATGATGTTGGTGATGGAACTCAACAAGTTTACAAGTCCCAACCACTCTCCCCTCTGAGCTACATCCAAAGCCCCAAACAAAAGTTCAAACCTCTGTCAGGGAGTCTCTGTTTTACAATCATGTTTAATATGTAAGTCTCCCATACAAATCTGTGTCACCTAACTATTCATGATAATGGAAAATTATTCCACTAAAAATCAGGATTGCCCAAAGCATTTTCAATATCGCTAACATATGTAGCACAAGGCAATTAGCTGAGAAACAATATCCATGAGTATAACGGGAAAATGTGAAAATACGGCTCTAAGAATTCAAAGGCCTGTCATTTCTCCTTTATCTTCACAGTGTTTAAAGTTTTCACAAGGATATGGGGGGCGGTGGGGGGAGTGGCAGCCATAGGATTTTGAGGAACGGCAAATATATCCATGTATGAAATGTACAGAAGAAACAGCACATAATGTCTATGACCGTACCCAGACAGAAGACAAGCAGAGCTGCTGTCTGCGAGTTCCCACTGGAGACAATTTTTGTGTGGTATAGCCATCACAGACTGAGTACAGAGGAAGACAGTGCTGGGAACGAAGGCGTCTGGCTTCTACTTCCTGCACCCACTCCTGACAGAAGTGACTGAGAATAACTAGAAATGGGTCAAAATTTGCATCTGGGTTGGAAGGAAAGGTTGGTTGCCATACACAAGGCAGACACATGAGGACATCTACTTAGCACACTGTAAAAGCGACCAGGCTGTGGGGAGGCTCAGAGCAGCTATCCAGCCTGCCTTCCAAGCAAGGGAACACTGTCTCCAAATTCAAAGGGAGGACTAGAGAACTTGAGCTGTGGAGGAAGCCAGACATCAAAAGACAAGTCTGTAATGATCATCTCTGCAGAGGCACAGTCAGTCCCCAAATCTAACTGCACGTCAGAACCCCACAGACAGCACCTCTAAATGCTGTGTGGACATCTGTGGGGTGTGTTTCAAAGGTCATCCACCCATCTAAGTACTAGCCAGGCCCAGCCTTGCTGAGCTTTGGAGATCACCTGAGATCGGGCACACTTTGGGTGGCGGTGACTTGGCAATTCTGAGAGGCAGCCAAGACAAAAGGTGTATTAGCTACTATTGCTAGCGCCCATAGTCATTCCTTAGCACTCTGGAGATCAGCAACAAGGAAGATAGTCTAAGTGGAGAGCTCAGGACCAGAGAGCTCCCTGCAACAAATCCCTGGGTTGACAGGACAGCTCAACTCTGCTGCTTCAGTAGCCTGGTGCCACCAGGAAGCCAGGCACAGCAGAGCTGGCCCAAGGCCAACAGCTTCACAAGTCAACAGAACAAGCTTCTCAGAAACTAAGGGGAGGTGGGCTTCCCCACCGTTGCTTCTCAAAGAAGGCCGGCCCACACAACCATTGGAGAGTCCTTCCCTGAGAGGTCAGAGGTAAACACATGAATATTCCAATGAAGAGTGAGGCCAGAGGGTGTGACATCCACCTTATGAGGAAGCACCAGTCTAGACAGTCTAGCTCAGAGCTCTGTTTCCCAGGCTAAGTCGGCTAGAAGCCTATGAAATAATCCTTTCACACTAAGGGAAGGAGAGGGAGGCGTGTGTACAGGGACCAGGGGTTTTGTTTGCTGTGTTTTTTTTAAAAAAAGCAATATGATAATAAGATTAAGCAGTTCAAAGTTTGTTACTTTCAATAATTTTTTTTTTGTTTGTTTGTTAGTTTTTCGAGACAGGGTTTCTCTGTGTATCCCTGGCTGTCCTGGAATTCACTCTGTAGACCAGGTAAAAATACACAAAATGAGATTCCCCACACACAGAGGAGAGGAAAGTGCACAACAGAACTTACAGTACATTGTAGACATGCACTCGAGCATACACACACTTCCACACGCACAGACACACACATACAGAGACACACACACACAGACACACACACATAGACACACACACACACACACACACACACATTTACAGTAGGCATGGAACACATTCCCAGGAGGCAGAGGGTAAAGGACATGAGAGAAAGAGCAGGGAGTTGGTTCCACCTAGGTGTATTGGAGGAAAAGAGTGGGGGTGGGGTGGAAGAAGCAACAAACCGAGATGGAGATTTGATGAAGGAAATTATTCCTAAAGTGTGGACAGATCAAAATCCCCCAGGGCCCTAGGAAGACTGATCAAGTGCACAGTGTTTCCATCCCACACACTGAAGCTTCATGAGAGGGTCCCTTCACTGTTGACCTGCAACCAGGTCAGACACTGACGATGTCACCAGACAACACCGTGTGTATGAACAGATGACTAAAGGCATAGCTCTACTGCTGAAGGGAGCTTTTTTGGTATCCACACTGAAACTCAGATTGCCTTATAGGATTAGAAATGGGGCAGGGGAGCTTGCGTCGTGGCTGGATGCTGGAGCCTAAGCTTAGCTTGTGAGAGACCCAAGGTTGACTGTCCAGTGCCTCCTCCCCCTTACCTTCCATTAAGGCATTAAGTCCCAAAGACAACTCGATCTGTTTACAGAATTCTTACATTCAAGATTTAATCTCCACTCAAACCTTTATTCACAGGGAAAGCAACAAAAAACACTCTCAGATAATTGTGGGCTCAGAAAGGACCCCATTTCCACAGTGAGAAAAGATAGAAACCGTCTTCTAGACAGGGAGCAGAAATGTAAGGAGAAACAGAGAAGTGAGCTTAGAAAGACTGGCAGTTAACACTGCACTGATGAAAACCCACACACCTCAGGTTAAATGGTTGCAGAAAACATTGCTACAAGCATCAGGAAACAAAACTAAAGCGCCAGGCCGACCAGGTCAACAGCCCAAGGGAAGGAGAGTAAGAAATACATGGGCGGACAGCTCGGCCTTCCTTCCTCAGAAGCCAACACAGTGAGCTGGTAATCAGAGAGGCACACACCCAAATAGGTTCTTTTAAAGATTCGGCCAACTGTAGAAGAAAACCAAGATCTGTATTGTCTGACTCACTGAAAACAGAAACTTGTGGAACCAATAAAAAGAAAGACACAGGAATGTGACATTAAAAAAAAAAAAAAAAAGAAAATGCTGGAAAGGAATCTACCACCCAGGAAGCAGTAATGGAAGCCTGTTTGCTTATCCACTCAAATACCAGCCTTTCCCCAGGAAGTTTCTATGTGTTCTGACTTCCAGAGCTGTGACGGCAGCCTCATCCAGTCAGCCTGTGAGGATAGCTAACAGTGTGTTACGCCAACACAAAAGCACAAAGAAATTGAGGAAGTCAGTACTGCACCCAAGAAGGTAAAGTAAGGCAAACGACGTGGGGCAGACAGAGCAAGCCATTTGCTGTTAGTGAGAGAATCCATCCATGTGTCAGGAATATTGAAAACCCTGGCATCAAATCATGCAGGAGAAACCAATTAGCCTCGACAGAAGAAAAGGAGAAAAATGGACAGCTACACAACTCAAGTCTCTCTTGATCTAATAACGTGCGGTGAGACAGAGATCACTCTCATCCGAGCATCTGCTGACAGCCTGACCTCCACAAGGTGCCAATAAGTCCTCAAAGTTAAAACGGAATAAGACCAGAAGTAATTAACATTAAAGTGTAATTATTAAAAAGAAAAGGCTGAACAGATTAATCCAGCTGCTAAGAGTCCTTGCCGCTCTTCTAAGGGATTTCCATCAGAAGCCGCACAGCCTTCTGTAACTCCAACTCCAGAGGATCCAACGTACAAAATAAAAGCAAATAAACCTTTCTTTTAAGGCTGGAGGCGGGGCAAGGAGATCAGAGGAAGAAACAGGAGATGAGTAACAAATAAACAAACCCCAAACAAACTATGGATGAAGTGTCATAAGAAAACGGGTAACTACATATACTAATTTAATTATGCATGCATGAATTGTGGTGGTTTAAATGAAAATGGTCCCCAGAGACTCTTAGGGAGTGGTATTATTGGAGGTGTGGCCTTGTTGAAGGAATTGTGACTCTGGTGAAGGGAGGAGGGTGAAGGAAGAAGGGTGAAGAGAGGAGGGGGAAGGGAGGAGGGGGAAGGGAGGAGGGGGAAGGGAGGAGGGGGAAGGGAACAAATGCTTTGAGGTTTCAGAAGTCCAAGCCAGGCTCAGTGGCTCACTCTCTCTACCTGCTGCTTCCTGGAGACCTGGATGTAGAACTCAGCATCCTCTCCAGCACCATATCTGCCTGTGTGCGGCCATGATGATAATGGACTAAACCTCTGAACTGTAAGCAAGTCCTAGATAAGTATTCTCCTTTAGAAGAGGTGCCAAGGTCTTGATGTCTCTTCACAGCAATAAAACCCTAACTAAGACATGTATGTATACCTGCATATCTATCACGCTAATTGGGTGATGTGATACAGTTCTAATTAATTCTTAAACGGGGAAATCAGCACAGCAATTGTACAATTGATGAAAGGGAGAACAAAGAGAACATGTATTAGCACATTTTAAAATAACTATTTAAGCCAAAAGAAAATCAGCATAGCAATTAAGTCACACCTTAAGAGCAAAGAAGAAGAGAGAAATTGACAGCATCTCCGAAATTCTGTCAAAACTTAAATCTGCAAGGGAGAGGGAAGCCTCCAGGACTTCTATTATTACACAGAAAAATGTGAGAATGTGTTGAATTTTGCACACAGTTACAAAACTGTAAAGTGTTCTGGGTATGGTGACACATCTACGATCCCATCACTAGTGAGGTGGAGGCAGGAGGATCAGTTCAAGGCTAGCATCAGCTACATAGTAAGTCTGAAGATAGCCTGGGCTACATGAGACCATGTCTCAAAAACACACACACACACACACACACACACACACACACACACACACGTTTACAAATGTATCAATAAAATCAACTTAAGAAAAGTGTGGAAAGGAAATAATAAAAATTAAATGGATTTAACTAGGAAGAAAAAGGAAAATACAGTTTAGAAAGCAAGAGATCATTCTCTGGAAAAGAGAATAAAAAGACACCCGGGGTTGGTGGTTAAGTGGAGCAGTACCTGCCTTCATCCCAGCAGGAGGGTCTCAGCCAGTTTAAGGCCAGCCTTGACTGTGTAATGAGTTCCTAGGGCTACCTAGTGCTCAGTCTCAAACACAACAGAAAGATGGGACATAGAGGAACGGTCAGGATCAGCCTTCAGCCCTCACACACAAACACACAGACAAGCAGGCAGGCGCTCCACCCTTAACCCCCATACACATTAAAGAAATTCTAGAAAACATGGGCTGACAAAAGTCATGGAAGAAACTGACAAAAGGTGTCAACAAACCAACTTCCTAAAAGGGCGAAACTTAGTGATTCTATGAGCAAATCTGCATTCCAGAATGATGCAGACTTTCCCAGAGCAGTCACAATTGTGTGTGTGTGTGTGTGTGTGTGTGTGTGTGTGTGTGTGTGTGTGTGTGTGTATAAAAGGTCTGTATAGTGTATGGTATGACTGGAGCCAAGGTCGAACATATTCTGCTTCCAGCCAGTGTGACTCCATATAAACCCCAGTCCTCACTAGGCTAACTTGCAAACGTAACCTGTTTCCATTTAAACTGCCTACACAACAGAGAGGTGCAGACATGACACCCAGCCTCAGTTATGCCTTATGCTCCTTATGCATTAGCTTGATTTTAGTTTGGATCCCAAACTCCAAAATCTGGAAAATATTAATAAACAGCATCAATGAACACGAAACCACTCATAAGAAATTCTTCAAAGACAAATTTGATTCAGAGGCTCACAAGACCTTAATGCAGACTGCTGCCTCCATTGTATCTTGAAAATAAATTTTCCTTAAATCCAACGTCCTTCCCTGCACCTTCCACACCACGGCTCTCTCAGAGCCAAGAAAATATCGGGTCTGTCTGATTCCAAAGATCACATTTTTTTCCTGGTGGGACAGACACTTGAGAGGTAGTCAGATACATGTAAGAACGCTGTCTTTCTGACTCAGCAGCAGATGTGTTTCAAGGCCTTTAATGACCTCTTCAAGAGGCGGGTGTATCCCTGGAAGCCCACAGGAGGTCATCCACTACAGTTTCCTTAGTTACAGAGCAATTTCTTATCTTTTTTCCCTCACATTATATACCTAAAGTAAAATAAGTTTTATTCATTAAAAACTCCTAAGAGGCCTAACGTCATAGTGGCCTTATACTATCTCAATAGGAAAACTGTCTTATTATTTCTGCCTGATGGTAGGTTGTCATCTCCTGCATGGTGACAGCAATATCTAAGGTAGCTTTTCTTTTCTTTTTCTTTTTCTTTTTCCTTTTTTTTTCGTTTTTTTGAGACAGGGTTTCTCTGTATAGCCCTGGCTGTCCTGGAACTCACTTTGTAGACCAGGCTGGCCTCGAACTCAGAAATCCGCCTGCCTCTGCCTCCCACGTGCTGGGCTTAAAGGCATGTGCCACCACTGCCCGGCTTCTTTTCTCTTTTCTCTTTTCTCTTTTCTTTCCTTTCCTTTTCTTTTCTTTTCTTTTCTTTTCTTTTCTTTTCTTTTCTTTTCTCTTCTCTTCTCTTTCTTTTTTTTTAAAAGATTTATTTATTTTATGTATATGAGTACACTATAGCTGTCTTCAGATACACCAGAAAAGGGAATCAGATCCCATTACAGATGGTTGTGAGCCACCATGTGGTTTCTGGGAATTGAACTCAGGACCTCTGGAAGATCAGTCAGTGCTCTTAACTGCTGAGCCATTTCTCCAGTCCCCTGAGGTGGCTTTTCTTAATGGAACATCAAACAACTAGTTACAAATAATAAATGTCACCACTGCCACTCAAAGTTTATCTTTAAAGTATTATTAAATATAAATCCTCTTTTAAATTTTTTTGTTTTTGTTTTTAGTGTGTATGTGTGTGCATGCACGTGTATGACAGTGACCATAGAGGTCACAATAGGACATGGGCTTCCCCAGAACTGGGGTTACAGTGTTGTGAGCTGCCACGTGGGTACTGTGGACGGACCCTCTGCAAGCAGAGTAAGTACTGTCTACTAAGCTGACTCTCTGGTCCTGAAGTCTCTGCAAAACAGAACCCATGTGAGCTGTGCAGGCAGCATTGTTGGCAAAGTGCTTGCTGCACCAGCCTGAGCATAAAGTTCACACAACTCACTCTGATTATGGAATATTTTTTAAATCCCATAAATTATATGCAGTGATCTATTCCTACTTTTCGCATACAAGCCTGTTTTTGTACATGCATGTGTTTATATGTGTGTATGGTTGCGTGTGTCTAGGGTGCATGTGTGTGCAGAGGAGCCAGAGGTCAACTCTGGGTGCCCTGAATTATTTATGTTTAACAAAAGGTCTCTCACTGAGCCTGGAACTCACTGGCTGGCCAGCAAGCCCCAGGCATCCTGTCTGCCAGCGCTGAGATTTCAGATACATGACTGACTATTCAGGGCTTTGAACACAGGTGCTGGGCATCCAAACTCAGGTCTTTATGCTACGTGCCCAGCACTTTACTAACTGAGCTGAGCCATCATCCCAGCCCCTATTCCTCTTTCTCTTTTTTCTTTTAGACATGGTTTCACTAAGCAGCCCTGACTGGCCTGGAACTTTCTTTATAGATGAGGCTGCCCTCGAACTCACAGAAACCCACTTGACTACAGAGTGCGAGGATTAAAGGCATGCACTACAACATCTGGCTCCTGCTCCTACTTCTTAATGCTCCTCTGGGTCCACTCCCCCATTCAACCAATATGGACCCCTCTGCACCCTCGGGCTGCCTCCTGCTCCCGCGTAACCACTGTTAGCCGATTCAGCAGCCAGACCAGTTCATAGTAAATAAGAAGCCACCCTTCAGCTCCTCTGTTCCTCCTCTTTCTTAAGCAAAGGAAAGAAAGGGCTGTTGGGCTTTCTAGCAAATATAAGCTGTAAGATCCTCTATCTCTTGTAGATCTGGAAACCCATGACATCATCATCTAATGTTCCTTCTGCTACCACCACTTGTCTCCAAGGACTCAGCTGAGAAACAGTTGCCAGCGCCATTCAGCTGGACCTCAACAGAATAAGAATTTTTCCTACTACGCCTACTCTGGCTCTACCCACGGAGTAGCTTCATCCCTCTGCCCACACCAACAGAAATCCCCTCCCCTCTTGGTTCTCCACATCTGTGCTCAGGAC
The DNA here is from genome assembly GCF_000001635.26 of Mus musculus. Taxonomy (NCBI): domain Eukaryota; kingdom Metazoa; phylum Chordata; class Mammalia; order Rodentia; family Muridae; genus Mus; species Mus musculus. The sequence goes on from NC_000070.6 coordinate 59,379,564, forward strand.
TCCCCAGGAGGAAATGCCTCTTTCCCTTTACCTACCAGGGGTCTGGAAGCCAAGGATGGCGGGCACAGAGCGCCTGGGAGGGGCTGCAGAAATGCTTATGGTGTAATTGGTTCCTTGTTGGAGGTGCAGGCACACTTCTGGGGTTCTGCTGTCTGTGGTCACATTGACTGTCTCCTCATAAACTGATTCCGCAGCATCCGGCTGCTGTCTTTCAACGCGTATCTTTAGAAGAGGAAAGACAAGAGAATCCACCATGACTCCAGTCAGAATAACGGAGGCTTTATGGTGCTGAGCGCTGTTTCTCTGAGGGTCCCATCTTAGATACTATGTAACCCCGGAGTTGAATAACCACGGAGGAGAGAGAGGGCCTGCTCTGCCATCAGGTACCTGAGGACCAGGCCTAATCATCCCAGGAACCAATGAGACCTAAGCTGAGACAGAAGTGAGAATTCATGGCTCTTCTGACCACAAAAGATCAACAATAAAAGGAAGTTCTCCTGCCAAATCAGCACGTGCGTCCAGCCTTCTCTGGGGCAGGAAAGCACAAGTGCTTGGAAACGAGCAATAAAGAGAATGCCAAACAGAAATGCCAGTCCCACACTCATACCTGGTCAGATGGCATACATGCTAGATGTGAAATATGTGTATAGCTCAAAAATCCCACCCATTTTTTAAAACAGGGCAATAGAACCAGAAAACAATTAGACTGACTAAGAACCTTCATATTTCTCATTGAAACCGTATAGCTGGAAGATAGCAGCACTAAACAGTGTGGTTTAGTTGGTGTTTTCCTAGTTATAGAAGCATCATTGGTTTGCCTTCCACCATGGTCACCTGCGTGATAACAGTGTTCACGGCCTGCTAGAGAAAACAATTCTTTTCTAAATGAATGGAGGTTGAAAGCATCTTCTAACCTTGTCTTGGCCTTTGTGTTGGCTCTAACTGAAACGTTGATGTGTGTTTTCAAGAATCTCTGTTTAAGAAGATGTGCCAAGGAACGGAGACTTGCATATTCAAGCAAGAGTCTACACCAGCTTATACCAAGTAATTAACTGTGTGCTGTTTCATGAGTTACACTATCTGTAGCTTGTTACTATACATTTGCAAACAAATATGGTTTCACTTTGTGTGACTGAAGGAAGGAAGAGGAGCCAGCAGAAGGAAAGGAAGGAGATGGTGGGTGGTGGGGAAGGAGGAGGGAAAATGGGGGAGGGGAAGTGAAGCGCCTATAGGCAAGTTCTTTTGGCTCATATTTCCATTTCTGCATTTGCAAGGTAAAGCACCTCCCTTTGCTTACCAAGTACACGATCCTGGCGTTCACTCTCTCTGGACTTATTTGCCATCTCACACAGGTGTCATTAAACACCAACACATCATGAATTTCTATCATTATTTCTAGAATAGAAAAATAAATAAATAAAAGAATTGACACATGAACCTCAACCATGGGCTTTGGGGAGCTCCTGGTGGACTCGGGGCCTCTGTCCAGCTGGTATCTCGGCTGCTCACCAGTCACGCGCTGGTTCGGATGCTGAATTGAGCAATTCAAGCAATCCCAGATGGTTCATCATGAATGAGCCTGGCCCATTGCCTGACCAGGCAAAAAAAGGAAAAGATTCCTGCCTGCGGGTGGGGAAGGGCTCCAACTGTGATTAGTCTGATGGGCCACTGGATGCCACTGCTGTTCCACTCAGAGGCTGCAGCGAGGCCCAGAAATGAGCTCCGACTGGAAGCTTCCTTAAGGCATACAGGAGAGAGCTACTGCTCCTCGCTCCTCTCAGCCTGGGTGGTAGGCATTCACTCAGGTGACTGCAGAATCCCAAGGGGGAAGTGGCATGTGTTACCATGAAGGACGGTCCCTCAGGTGAAGCTTGGGGCAAAGAAGTAAGTTCTCCACAGAGTTCCTGGTCACCCACGGTCTCCTCTAGCAGAAGCCATGGGATCCTGATCTGGTGAGAAGCCAGATTTCTCCCACTTGTGCTGGTTCTAAAAAACCTTGCACTTCAGTGATGACTCTGGCAGTGTGGGAAAACACTCGACTCCCTTAAGTAGCACAGTTTCCAAGGGGCGCTGCTATCCAACTACTTAAAAGTTGTTCAGCATGGCATGGGGGAACCTACCTTTTCACTTCTTAAAGTCAAATCTCTGACAGATAACTAAAGCTATTTCTCTTTGCAAATGGCATGATCTTAGATGCAGACACCTAAAGAATTCAAACCCTAAAAAACAAACAAACAAACCCATAAACCTATGAAGGCCAGGAAAGGAGTCCGGGAATGATGCAGGACATAAGGTAAATATGCGTTTCTGTACACTAGGAACAGATGATTAAAGGATAATAAAACAACTTTCTTTTACAATAAGATCAAAAAGGAGGGGAAAAATAACAACAAATACCCATTTTAAGTTAGGCATTGCTCTATCATTCCTGGAGACAAGAATTGCCATTCCATCCAAAAAGAATATTCCATGACCCTGTTTGAGCTTTCCTGCGGAGCCAGACACTTCCCAGGTTCTTAAGTCTAATGTATGCCAGCCCTGCATACACCTTGGCAACGTGACTGTTTCTTGCCTCCTGCTCTGGGGTTTCCTTTCTGTGGCTCACGCACTCCAGCACATGCAGCCTGGAAGGGGAGAGGAGTTAAATCCCCTGGGGATCGGCACTAGTGAACCAGCTATTGCCCTTTTTGTCCCTGGAGGCACTGTCATAAGTGACTGAGTTTCCACAGCCTTTCAGAAAGTTGTATCCGCAGTGGAGCAGTGTCCCGTACCCAGAGGAGATCCAGATGCTGCCGCACCGCCCTGCCCAGGGAGACCCGGATGCTGCAGCGCCCTCTACCCAGGGAGACCCGGATGCTGCAGCGCCCCGCCCCCCGCCCCCTCAGAGAGTCCAGGATGTTGTAGCATCCTCATACTGTTTCTTTCTTTCTCTTAGTTAGTTCTGTTGGTCCCCAATCCTGCTTCCTGAGTCTTTACTCCCCATTAATGTAATAATACGCACTTCTGGTTCTGTTTGGGGAAAAACTAACTCAAGACCGCCATCAAGATAAGTGAGAAGAGACTTACCACACAGGCACAAGGAGTTGTGTCTGAGCCTCAGACCCGATGTTCATTTGTTTCCTGTTCACTTATTTATTTACTGTAATCAGCTTGATGGGCCACTAGATACCACTGGAATCTACTCTGGGATGCTGGAGCGAGGCCCAGAACTGGACTTAGCATTATATGCTTACACTAGGAAAGTGGAGACTGATGGATAGATCCCTGTCCCATCTAGTAGGTGAGATCAGAGTAGTGAGAGATCTCATTTCAAAAGCCCAAGTTTGGTTCCCAGCACCCACACCCACATCAAACAGTTCACAACCACCTATAAGATCAGCTCCAAGGGATTTGACACAGGCACCTCTAGTCACTGCACACAGACACATCATTAAAAATAATAAAACTTTTTAAAGTTAAAAAACAAAACAGATGGCTACCGTGGAACAATACCCAAAGTTGACCTCTCTGGCTTACACACACACACACACACACATACACACACACACACACACACACACACACACACACACACACACACACAGGGGGAGGGTGGAGAAATGAGAATGATAATTCAATAATTCTTTACCTCAGGAAATGATACACCATTGATACTCCTTTTATTGGCTAAGAACAGATTTAGCCACCATGAGGAACAAGGAACCTGGGCCGGAAACACCCGTAGGTTAACATAATTCTCTTGTACAGAACCAAGGTCAGCTTTGGATTCACCTGGACTACTGAAATGGTCACATGTCTGCATCGCACCACACTTGTTTTTTTGAGTAAATCCAAGTCATATATTAGTAACGGAAAATAAATTGAGGCTGAGAAGAAAACACAAATTTCTACAGAGACATCAGAGTATCAGCTATGAAGCCTAAAAAAATTCATAGGTTTCTACATCAATATTCCTCTTCAGAACATAATAATGTGGTTTAAAAAAAAAAGAATACAGTTGTCAGCAGGAAAAACCAAAAACAAACAAACCCCAGACAAACAAACAAATAAACAAACAAAGTAATGGCCTTGTTCTTTCGTCTCCTTGGTTAGCAAGGGTGATGCTGATTCCAGTCAGTCCATCACTGGATAAACTTCAAGTATAACTGGCCACATCTGTGGCTGCCCATTAAAGTCCAGGACTTTTAACATCCCTGCTCCCTCAAACAGCCTTCTGACGGTAACTCAGCAGCTGGTGCAGAGGGAGCAGAGGTATTTCCCCCTTCATCTTCTCCCTCAATTGCCAATAAAGCAAACAGCCTTCCTATTCGGGGTGCCTGTGTCATCCAAGTGGAGATTAGAAAAGGGTTTCCTTTCTTGTTCTTCCTTTCTGCTCGTTCACTATGACAACTGTAAATGACATCTCAAAGATGCCATCTGCCTGTAGCCTGTGCCATGTTCTGCACAGATGGGACCCAGATCTGATTATAGCGATGCCAGATATTCCATCCCAAAGAGAAGCCTACCCAAGCTGATGTCTTCCCCCATCAAGTTCTACAAACAGATTGAAAAGACTTTTTTTTTGTTTTTTTTTACAAAAATCCCAGGTGTCAAATGCCTGCATTAATGCTGCCCTTTGAATATACAACACTTGGCAAAATGTACGCTAATTCTAACTATGCCATTAATTGAAAAACGCATAGGGACTGACAAGATAATTCAGTGGATAAAGGCACTTGCCAGCAAGACAATGACCTGAGTTTGATCCCCAAAACCCTGAGGAGGAAACATACTCTCACAAGTTGGATTCTGACCTCTACACGTGCACAGTGGCATACATGCACCTACACATACACACAACCAAGTAAACAAATGCCATAAAAATTGAAAACAAGGAAAAAAGAAAAAAAAACCATACGAAAGTCTTTTTCGGACTGGTGTCCTCTTCCATTTACTGCCCATGATTTACAGAATTGTTACTGGATGGCAAGCATCCACCTGTGTCAAACACTGGACTGTGAAGAGGATTAGACCACCAGTTCTTCCTTCAAGGAGCATGTTGCCTAATGGACGGAGCAGTCACTGCTGCAGGCAACTGAGAGCTCAGTAGCATCATCGCAGGCTCCACACAAATACGGAAGGGCACAAAGAAGGAAGGCCTGGAGGACCTGGGAAACTGAGTTTCATAGTGGGCACTGCCTTGGGGCATAAGTGGCTGTAGAGTAGAGGGCAGAGAGAACAGCGAGTCTGGACATCAAGGCTAGCGAGGCGGGGAAGAGGAGTGAGGGAGAAATGTCAGCTAGGTACAGAGCGAGGCTGCAGAGGAAGCACAGGCTGCACCCGGGGAAGGGCTTGCCTGCCAGACGGAGGACAGACACCCCTCCTCCGAGCAGAGGCAAGCTGCAGGGTAATGAGGGGGACAGTTTTCCATCTGAAAGGAAGCACCAGGGTACAGAAGAACCGGAGGTCATAAAATAGAATCTAATGCCATTTCCTCCACGACAACTATGTCAGGCTCAGACTGCTCTTCCCAGGCCTGATCTCATTTGCCCCGTAGCCATAAGAAGCAATAATAAAAACAATAAGAATGAACACTTATTAAGTTATAACTATGGACCAGAGAGTATGTACAGGACTTTACCCTTCAAAATAACCTGATGGCTGGACAGAGCCATGTCCATTTTATAGTCCCAAGGCTTGGATGCGAAGTAGCCTGCAAGAGTCAGGCGGCATGAGGGACAGAGTCCAGACTCGCAATGAGACGTGTCAGACCCCACTGTTAGGAGCATCCGCACTAAACTGGTCAAGAGGCAACAGGATGAAAGCGGGGTGCTGTATTATAAAACAAGAAACAACTCTGAAGGAGGTGACTGGGAAGTGAGGGAGGAGGAACAGAGAGGAGCCCAGGCTGACTGCCAGCCTTTGAGCTCAAGAGTCTGAATGAATGGCCCTCCACTGTTCTCCTAAGAAACACAAGAAGAGGCAGAGCAATGAACTGCATTGAGGAAATGTTAGATATGAGTTATCTGCTTACTGTCCAATGGAAAAAGAGCCCTAAAAGCCATGGGTCTGTGCATGGAAACAGAAGACATGGGCGGGTGAGAGGAAGATATCCAAGTAGCTCACGGAGAGGGGCTCACTGGCAGAGCCCCAAGAACGCTGATATCCAAGGAGACCCTCAGACAAGGGCAATGCACGGGAAGGAAGGTGAGTCACTAAGAGGAAGTAGGCCCAGGAAGTGAAGGAAGATAAGGGGACGAAGGAGTGTGGCCTCCCTCAACTCTCCAGCCTCCTCACTCCATCCAGGGAGGGCACAGCATGTCATTAAGGCCAAGAGGCAAGGTCAACCTCCTTCACTCCACCCTAGCAAAGGCAACCTCCCCCTCTCCCACCCTCTATCCTTTTTCCTTGATGAAATGGACGTCCAGTCAAGCTTAGACTTGGGGTTTGACATTGGGTAGAAGTAGGGAGAGCAGGCCTTGGGTCTGTCTAGCTGTGGAACATATAGGCATCTCCAATTTGACACAAAGAAGGGCCCTACAAGGTCCTATTGAACTTGTATTAGGTTTGGGATAATAAAATACTCAGCTTTACTTTATCCCATAAAGTAAAAGCAGGGGTGGATGGGTACTTGTATAAATATAGCATATGTTTATATGATATATATATATATGGATTTTGCTATTCTATTAACATCTAGTATTTCTCTGTGAGGAATTCACTGTATTTTTAATTAGTTATTTAATGTGTACTCCTCAGAGTGAAACTTTGTCATAGCAAAAGCTGTCCTTATCTCTCTAAACTTAGCAAATGCCTCAGACAAAGACACTCATAAAGTGTTTTCTTATCTGACTGATGGGTTAAATGAACGAATGGGTGATCAGCAACACTAAAGTTCAGAAGGGTTAGCAGAGTGGGGTTAAGACAGAACACAGGTTTAGCAGTTAGACAGTCACTCATAGGGGAAGGGAAGTGATGCCTACCTCCCTTCCATGATAGGCTGAGACAGCAAAGGAAGGGAAGGACACAGAGTGTCCAGAGAGCCCTCTCAAGAGACCCACTGTACGGGGTCAGGGACCAGTCTAGTTTACTCTCCTGGTTTAATTTGGGGCCCTTCTTTGTTTTTTTGAAAACACTGAAAGAATAAATTCAGGTGGGTAAGTTCAATATTATCTCCAGTCTAAACATTTCCTGATTCCAAAAGAGACCCGATGATCTTGACAGAGCATACAGCCAAGCTTTGACGCCATTTCCAAACAGACTGCAAAGTGGGCACACTTTGATGACTACGGCAACAAGACACGGGGACACATCACTGAATAGATCTGTGCTTGACTATAAACAGCCCAATGCCTCCTTTCTTTGTGTAAAGTCCTAAGGTAAAGCTATGTAAAGTGGGTAAGAGCAGCATGCCTAACTACTAAAGTAAGTCACACACTTTATAATGATTTTTATGGCACATGAATAAATGTTTATATGTTCACTGGGTATTAATTTTTGTGTACATTAGGAAAAATACATCTACTTCATCAGAGTCATGATATACCACATATTACAAGGAATCCTTGATTGGTATATTAAAACTACAAACTTAAATTGTTTCTCAGATATGGTGATATATGTCTATAGATTTAACTGTTTGGGTTAGGGCAGGGAGCTCTCTTAAGAACAGGAATTTGAGACTAGCTTGAGCAATGTAGCAAAATTCTACCTAAATATGCCTGTGTGTATAAAATGTGTAAATATATATGTATATATGTGTATATATAATCACATATATGTTATTTTAAGACACAAGCTATGAAAATAATTCTTTAGTTATGTCAAAGATCATCAGGGTGGTATGCAAATAGTTCAAGCTTGGGCGAGCATGAAGAGGGACGTGTGGGATTCCAGGGCTTCCAGGCTTGGGTTCAAATCAGAACTCCATCAAGTACTGGTTACAGAATGACCCTAAGGAAATTGCTTAACCTCCATGAGTCTCAGATCACTCAGCTATGAACTGAAAATACTCGTCTTACAGGTTTTGAGGACGGAATGAGATCAAGCATAAGGGCCCCAAGAGAACCCTGGGTGTGCAAGGTGGTGTGCAGGGACACAGCAATAATGTCAGTCGTCCAAATGGTACAGACATATTCAGACTCAGCCCAGTAGTGTGGCTAATGTAGTACTGTGCCCATTTATCCCAGCCAGCCCTTCTTTCCTAGCTGCAAGTGAGCACTTGCTAGGCTGGTGAGAAGGGCTGATAACCAAGAAGGTAACGAGGGGAACAGGAGCTTGGTAGCATTTGCAGCAGTACCCAGGGCAGATTCCGGGATGCAGAAAGGCTCCTGAGAGATGAACAGTCAGTGTTTCGACGGAGTTGTTGCTCTCCTAAGAACACGGAGTGATGGAGTGTGGAGTGTTAACCTTGTAATTATTAACCCAGACTCAGAACATAAAAGGCAAATGACCTGGACAGAATGGAAGCAGGGACAGCCTTATCAGGAACAAATCAGCCTCTTTGATCCTGAAGTAAAACTGAGTCATTAATGTGAAGCTTCCACCTCGGGTTTTTCCAGACACGAAAGTAGTTACCTAATTCCCAGCTGTCTGGAGTTTCTAGTTCAAACTGGCCGTAGAGGGGAAAAAAAAAAAAAACCTCACCTCCTACCACCTTGTTAGAGTTTGCACTCCATTAAAAACATGACAGATCTGAGCCACTAACTCAGAGGCACAGAGCCTCAAAAGTATTTTAAAATAATTCAAAGCAATCTGTGTACAGATAATCCATTCTCCCCAGTTTGGAATTAAACACAGACATACAGACAGAGGGGAAGACGGAGGGACTACAAGGAAAGATGATGATAGGGGAAGAAGTGAACCGTGAGACACAGTAAAATAAATACAAGACACACGGGGGGTGGGAGTCGGGATGTCGTAAGACTGATGAAAAACGGGGAAAGGGAAAGGAGGGGCAGCTAGGCAAGAACCATGACAACCAGCACCTCTTGCTCCACTTCCAGAAGCTTCTCCAGCCCACCTCTCCAGAGATGCATGACTTCATCAGCATGCAAATCACTCCCTTTATCTGTGAAAATCGAATTTAGCTGCCAATCCTGACGGAGGGCACACGAGCCTCCTCGCAGAAAGAGCCCAGCTCCCAGGGAGAATGCCTTTTTTCTCTCCCGAAATCAAAGCTTGCATAAGCCCATGGAAACAGCTGCAGCTGGAGCCACAGACTTAGTAAAAGGTGGAGGGCTGAGGACAGTAATTATAATTAGCGGTTACATAACATGTTTGTTCTTCAAAGTGCTGTACAAGGACCAGCTAATTAATAGCTTACTGTGCCCCATGCAGATCCCCTGGTTTTTCACGTAGTGACTAATCCTTGTGCCCCCACTGGATTCTGAATGGTGGCAGCAGAGGACCTTGAGCAGCGTACACATGGCAAAGGGACCACGGCTGTAAGAAGCTCTCTCACACAAGCTGTTTCTTGGGGGGACGGTTCTGGGAGAAAGCTGTCTTACATCCTTCAGATAAGTCCTGGAGGTGCTGCCAGAGAGGCCATCAGTCTCGTGAGCTTGGCCTCAGAGAAAGTGGAAGATGGTACTGGCGTGTCCTTGCTTCTCTGCTTGGCCAGGGAGACAAGGTGGCCTCCATCTCTGGATTCTTGCCTTCTGTTTCCTCCTGACTCCGCAGCCTACATCTTTTGCAGGTATGATGGCGATAGCTAAATGTAAGCATTGTCTATCTCCTCCCAGGGTTCCTTCCCCACAGGCTTCAGCAGTCTCTAATGCTTTGAATTTATTTACAAACCATTACAAGGACATATGAATGTGCACTTCCTCAGGAGAGATCTGGTTCTCCTACCACACTGTAAATTTCAAATGTGTGCTTCACACACAGAGCGCACCGAATATCTATCTGTGGGACGGAAAGATGGGCAGGATGGATGTCATCAAATTCTCTCTTGGGGATGGGGAGATGGCTCAGACCATAGGTGCTTGTCACGCAAGTGTGAGGTCCCAAGTTCGATACCCAGAACTTCCATAAAAAGATAGGTCATGGTGGCCTACTTGTATAGTCTTAGTACTGTGAAAGCGGATACAGACAAAAGATAGTGTTGCAGCCGGGTGTGGTGGCGTACGCCTTTAATCCCAGCACTCGGGAGGCAGAGGCAGGCGGATTTCTGAGTTTGAGGCCAGCCTGGTCTACAAAGTGAGTTCCAGGACAGCCAGGGCTACACAGAGAAACCCTGTCTTGAAAAAAAAAAAAAACAAAAACAAAAAGAAACACACACACACAAAAGATAGTGTTGCATATATGTATGTATGCATGTATACACACATACAATAGAATATTTTTCACTTCTAAAAAGTGAGGAAAATGGCATATCCTGTATTGTTGGTGAGCCTTAAAAATATTATGCTAAGTGAAATAAGCCAAGCTTTGAAAAAAAATCTCAAGTATCATATGATCCTACATCCATGGAGTGCCTACAGTAGTCTCATTCCTGGGAGATAGAAAGCGCAATGGCAGGGTGCCAACGTCTGAGGGGAGGAAGAAATGATGGGTTCCAGTTTTAGAAGATAAGATGTTCTGGAGACTAGTTCTACCATGGTGTAGATGTACACAACACCAACGGACTGCATAATGAAAACAAACCGGTATAATGCAATTAGATAAGACTTAACTCCTTGAATTTTATCATCTCTTGTGTGAAAAAGATGTCATATCAAAATGTGTTAAGGGTATACTCCTGCAAGAAAATGGTTCATAGAATACATTTTCTCAGCTGGCTAAGGAGAGAAGGCAAAACACACAAACACAATGAATTATGGTGTTTCAAAAGATGGATGTGTAAAATTCCTTCTTATTATATTTTCCCAATCCATCTTCTAAATCACCAAGATGAAGCTGGTAGATCCGAAGCCAAATGCCTACCCGAGTAAACGGGAGAGGTGAGCTGACCCAGAGGCAGCCATTACTCCATGACCCCTCTGGTGTTGCTCCCAGGTAACAGGAGGCCAGCAGAAAGGAGTCTGTACCTGTGCATGCATAAGTGATTTCACTCCAGGCGCCTTTCTCTGTGCAAACGGAAGTGATCTTTCCTCCTGGACTCTCAAAGCCCTCCTGACAGTCATAATGAGCCACACTCCCCTGTCTGGAGCTGTGATTCCCGACCAAGATGGCGTTCTGAATTTCAGGAGGGCTGCCACAGCTGATCTCTGCAATGAGAGGCAAGAAAACAACAGTGAGGAGTTCTGACTTCCATCCCCGCATTAGGATCTCAGAAAGAAACCTGTCATGTTAACAGAGGCCATTCATCTGGGAAAAGAGAAAACTGGCTCCCTCAAATGTAATTATATAAAATTAAGGCTGTTCAGAAGCATAGGAGACCGGTGTGCCTGGATTTAATGACGTTTTCAAACGTGCATACAGACAGAAGAGCCAGATTAGGGGATGGCTTATGTACGGAGCTCCTCGTGAATGAAATAATACATCTTAGGGTTCATCTACAAGCTAAGGTGCTCTGGAACTTGTTACTATGTATCTTCAGATCCTTAACTCTTCAGTGGATGACAGTGCCGGTGTAGCAACTGTTGTTAGCTGGCTAGTAAATAAAATATTACAGAACCCTTGACATTCTTAAAACAACGCAGCGAGAAAGTGCCTACCTTTGCAGGTTCACATCACATTCAACTCTCAAGGGGGACAGGTCTCTTGCAAAGAAGTGGATAGATCAAAAGCATTAGAGTGATTTCAAGTTTCTTTTCTATAACCTTAAGATATGTATAGGTATATGTATATGTGTATCCATATGCATATGTATATGTATATATACACACATACATACACACACACACTTATATATATCCAGCCAAAGCAGCAGGCTTCAGAGCACAAGGACAGCATCTCCAGAGACTTCTAACCTTCAAAAATGTCATGTGTACCTTTTCTGATAAAAACTCAAAAGCATTTAATAAAATACTGGCCTAATAAATCCTTGTAAGCCCAGCATTGGGGCTGAGGTAGGGCAGTTGGAAGTTCAAGGCCAGCCTGGGCTGCAGATCGAGACTGTCTCCAACACAGCATGGGTCTAGTGAGTAGATGGTTCTCTGTTCTCATCTCCTGCTCTTGCCTCCTGGCTGCAACCATGGCTCGAGGTCTCTGAGCTTGACTCAGTCTCCTTCTTGAAATTCCACTGATTGTGTTGACTTAGATGATGGGGTTCACCATTTAGATCTAAGCCCACTTTCCAAACATCCTTTTGGGGACTTTTTAATTTTATTTCAGATAAAGGACTTAAGACATAAAAATAAATATGGATGAGTACACAATTCTGTCTCTAATATTGAAACATCAGAAACAACTCAAATGTTTATCAAAAGAGAATTGGGTGCTAAATGTGGTTGCCCACCTCTTATCCCGGCACCCAGGAGGTGAAGGCAAAAAACCAAAACAAACAAACAAACAAAAAAAAACACTGATGCCAGCCTAGGCTACATTGATGCCAGCCTGGACTACAAGAGGCCCAAGAGGAGACAGAGAAACATAAGCCACAGTGTTACTGAGCAGTCATAAAAAGACCAGAAAGATCCACATACTAGTGTGAAAAGATGTCCACAATACATTATTGAGTCAAATAGTGGGTTTCATCCATATAAAATACACAGACATCTCTATTACATGGCTTTCCCTTTCTTTGATTCCAAAGTTAGTTACAGACATATGTTGAGCAAAGGATTGTATAATGTGTGTTTCAAAAATACACAGGAACTTGAAAAAATACTGGTTATTGTTTGTTAATAGACTCTTATGGTTCCTACCAAAAATTATAAAGTAAACCTGTTTGACAAGAAAACAAATCAGAACAGGTATAGCTTAAGAACATAGCCGGGCGTGGTGGTGCACACCTTTAATCCCAGCACTCGGGAGGCAGAGGCAGGCGAATTTCTGAGTTCGAGGCCAGCCTGGTCTACAAAGTGAGTTGTAGCCAGCCAAGGCTATACAGAGAAACCCTGTCTCGAAAAACCAAAAAGAAAGAAAGAAAGAGAGAGAGAGAAAGAGAGAGAGAGAGAGAGAGAGAGAGAGAGAGAGAGAGAGAGAAAGACAGACAGACAGAAAGAAAGAAAGAAAGAAAGAAAGAAAGAAAGAAAGAAAGAAAGAAAGAAAGAAAGAAAGAAAGAAAGAAAGAAAGAAAGGAGAAACGGAGCACATGGGTTTCGGGAAAAACATGGGTGGACAATGAAATTGGCAAGGTACACAGATACGTCTCTATAACCATTTAAACTGGACCACTTAATATAGTATTCTTAAACACTTCTAAAGGTTGAGCAATGTAAAACAATTAGCAACAGAAACACAGTTCCAAAGGTCCTTAGTAAAACTTGAGCAGTGGGGCTTAAGGGACAGGAGAGCTATATCTGCCACTGGCATGGCAGTTCACAGGTATGATGCTAGTCAAGAAAGAAACATAAAACAGGAGGACTGGGGATGTAGCCCAGTTGGTAGGGTGCCCTCGCAGTGTGCCTGAGGTTCCATCCCCATCCCCAACACCACTAAGCACAGCATAGTGGTGCGAGCCTGCACTCCTAGCATTGAGGAGGTAGAGAAGCAGGAAAATCAGAGGATCAAAGTCAGCTTGGTAGTGCATGCTGTTAATTCCAGCACTTGGGAGGCAGAGGCAGGAGGATCTCTGTGAGCTCAAGGACAACCTGGTCTACATAGTGGGTTATATGCTAGCCAGAGAAACATTGAGAAACACTGTCTCACAAATTAATTAATTAACTAATTAATTAATTAAAAGTCAGCCCGGGATACATTCAGTATCAATACACCACACACACACACACACACACACACACACACACACACAAATAAAAACACTGGGTGCAAGAAAGAAATATAATAATAACTCTAAAGTGATCTCAGCTGTACCTAAAAATGAAAAGGAAAGAATCTTTATGTCATTCATTTTGATTTTGAGTTTTCTACTTCATCTGTAAAAAGCCAGGAAAAGCTGCCATTCCTGACATCCACACCTTTAAAATAAAGGCTCACTTATTGAGTTAAAGCATTCAGAATAAAGACAATGGTATCTTATGCTCCCACAACCCCATCAACCATGCCTGGCTTTAAGAACAGGTGGCCTCACCAAGCCTGTTGGTATAAGGTGTCAAGCCCAGCTACCCTGGAAGCTGAGGCAAGAAGGGAAAATGGAGTAAAGCCTTGCTACAAAATAGAAAGTAAAATGTGGGTCAGGGGTGTAGTTCAGTGGTAGAATGCTTGCCTAGCATGCACAAGGCCCTAGGCTCAATGCCCAATGCTGAAATAAAAGAAAGAAAAAAAAAAGAAGAGGAAGAAGGTTGGAGAGGAGGAAGTTTCTCTTACATCCTTGATATAGAGTTAGGGGATCTAAATAAAGGAGCTCTTCTCTGCCTCATTCTCGATGCTTGGCCTGTTGTAAGACCTAGACTTACTTTCCAAAGAGACGCTTCCAAGATCAGAGTCTCACCAGTTGCTGTTGGAGCTATCCAGAGAGCTAAAATAAATACAGTAGCCCAGGATTCTGTATTTAATATAGTATATCAGAATATTCAGTATATTAGTATGCTGGTTGAAATTTAGCTTTCAGCCAACATAGACTCAAATCATAAGCAGTTACGGGGGGCCAGAATAAGGAAGTCACTTCATAAGATCGCATCTCTACCTACTTCTTAGATCCCATGTTTGGTCACAGGGCTCTGTTCTCTTTTTATGAATGTTTACCAGATACAAGACCCCTTACTCACTGTGTTTTCCCAGCACCAATCCTTTCCTGGCCCCAAACATTGCAAGGCATCAGTGTGCTCATTATTTGTGTGCACATGAGCAGCCAACCAAATGAGTAGTTAATGTTTTCTAAGACTTCCCAGTTATCCATATACAAAACATCTAGGATTCAGCTACAGCAGGTCTGAGAGGGAATAAGAGAGAAAGGCTGAAAATTGAAACATCAGTGAAGAACTGAAGTTGAAAATACAGCCTTGTGCACCCTGAATATGGACCCCCAAAGATCTCAGCGGTGAGGTTAGGACAGGAAACCAGTAATAGAAAGCTGAATTATTAGAGGAATGTAGATTCCAAGAGAATAAGAACATGGAGGAGAGTGGAGTTGGTTTCTGTCTTGCACATACTCAAGAGCAATGAAGGCATGATGACTTTAGTTGTGATTACAAGAAGTTTATAATTAATAGTAAAAAAAAAATCACCAGATGTATGGGAAGTCATTGGATTGGTCTCTCGAGAGGAAGACTCAGGGCTGACGGTACCCACAGCTCTGTGAGCTTCCATTGCTGAGATGTTCAAGTTGCATAATTCCTTGTCAGAAGATATTTAGGAATACTGCATGATCTGGATAAAACACATTGTTCTAAGCATTTGTCAAGAGGAATCACCCAGGGGAGGTATGAAGTTATGCGTGTTGACTATTAGAGCTTTGGTGTGCAGTGGCCTTCGTGGGCTCCATGTTTGAAGACTTGGTCTCCAGCCAATAGCACTGTTTTCAGAGGTTGCAGAAGACCCAAGCTGGGAGACACATATTGCTGGAAATAAGCCTAGGACAGTATCCTAGATCTGCTTTTAACCCCTTCTACTTCTGAATCCTCTAAGATATAAGTTAGACCAGCAGCTCATGGCTGTCATGGACAGAACTAGCCACCATGCCTTTCCCAACATAAAAGTCTATTTCCCTTTGACTATGATCCAAAATAAGTAATTCTTCCCATAACTTATTCTATTAGATGTTTGTCACAGCAACCAGGAGGGCATCGAAGACAGAAATCAGTGCCAGGAAGTGAGGTCTTGGCTGTGATAAACTTGACCGTGCAGTTCATAGACCTCCTGTACTAGCTTGTTGGAGAAATGTTGAAGAATTTGGAGCTCTGGCACAGAGAAGCCTTAGAATAGAGTATGATGGGCCATTCTGGTGGCAGCTAGAAAGATCAGAATAGCCAAGTGCAGATAGTCAAGGTCCAACTCATAAAGTGCCAGAGAGTACAGGTCCTGCTGAGGATTAAGCTAGGGGCTGTCTGTGTCACATTCTGTCAGAGTTGTGGTCTGCCTGGCCCCTCAAAGTTTGAGTGATGTTGAATTTGAAAGTATAATATTCATTTGTTTGGTAGAGAAAACTTTCTAAGATGTCGTAACACTGAGGATGTGGCCTGACCACCGTTCACTTACTCTAGCTAGATTTATAGTGTGGGTAGAGATTCAAAGGCAGAACAGAAAGCTTTTTCAAGTGCACTTTTGGCAGGGAAAGGAGCATGGGAGACATGGTGGTGTGGACAGAACAGTCATTATTAGAGTAGACCATTAAAAAAAAAAGCCTTAAACTATGAGGTGTGAAGGCACAAAAGCTATGATAACCTCAAGAGTGAGATCCCATCCATCGAAGGTTCTAGGACGGAAAAATGCAAGCTAATTGTAAAACTTTCTTTTTAAAAGGAGAGTTCCGATGGCCTAGTCGGCCATCACTGGAAAGAGAGGCCCATTGGACACGCAAACTTTATATGCCCCAGTACAGGGGAACGCCAGGGCCAAAAAGGGGGAGTGGGTGGGTAAGGGAGCGGGGGTGGGTGGGTATGGGGGACTTTTGGTATAGCATTGGAAATGTAAATGAGCTAAATACCTAATAAAAAATGGAAAAAAAAAAAAAAAGGAGAGTTCCTGGATCGGGAGTTGGGGGGTGGGGTGGGGAGGGAAGTATATAAGCAGAGAATGTCACTACAGGATTTCCTGCCGCTGCTTAAACAGGACTGCCTAGAAAATGTTTTCCTGGGGCCAGGCAGGCAGGGTCCCCGAGACCACTCCACTTGTGGTAAGTGAAGGCCAGGATGCACCTCTGATGACAGTGGAATTTGGGGCTGGCTCTGCAGGCACATAGAATCAAATGGTCTCAGGTTATGGGGGCTTACATCAAGATTTCAGGAAAAAAGGCAGGGAGGCCAGACAATCTGTGGCAGAGCTGGACTCCCTACACGGGGCTCCTGAGTGGGCTGTGCATGAAGCTCTGATGGTTATGGCAGACACGTCAGAAATGTGACTGTGCTGGCCCAAGGGTAAGGACACACGTGTTTCGGGCAACAGAGCTGTATGGGCAGAGCTACTCAAGGCCCTTGGAGGCCCGATGCTGTCCCGAGTACTGGACAGAGCTTCAGAGGTTGTTGCTTTCCCTGGTGGGTTTCAGTCTTGCTCTGGTCTAGCCTTTGCTCACTATCATCCAATTCCTCCCTTTGGGATGGGAAGACTTACCCTCAGCCACAGTGTATTGGAAATACATATGTGGGGTTTTGACTTCGCAGCCGAGAGTATGCCTATAGTTCAGAAAAGACTTCAGACTTTTGACCAGTGTTGAAACTGTTAAAACTATCTGGACGCTTGGAATTGGGCTGAATGTATTTTTCATTCTGTGAGGGTCAGCATGGGGGGTCCACTGAGACCAGAAGCAGAATATTATGATTTCAGTGTGACATGTCTCCCACAGGCTCCCGTGTTTGAAGACTTAGTCCCTGGTTGGTGGTGCAGTTTTGGAACGTTGTAGAAACTTGGGGGTCCAAAGTCTTCCTGAGTGACATGGGCAGTAAACCTTGAGGATCACAGACTGGTCCTGATTCCAGCTCAAGCCCTCTGCTTCCTTGCCTCTGCAGATATAGCAAACTACTCCCCCAGACCCTACTGCCTCAAACCAGACTCTCCAGTGGCATGATGGTCTCTACCTCCCAAAACATGACCCAGGAGAAACCACTCTTCCTTAAAGTTGTGACAGGTATTTCGTGATAGCATGATGAAAGGCCACCTCTGTCTCTACCTAGAGATAACTTCTCAGTAGTACCCAACTGGTATAAAACCCAACTGGTTTTGATGTATATCCTCAGCTGGAATTTGGGTGAGGTTTTTTTTGTTTTTGTATTTGTTGTTTTGATTGTTCTCGTGGGGTGATTTGTTTGCTTTCTTTCTCTCTCTCCCTCCCCCCCCACCTCTCTTTCTGAGTGCACATGTGCGTGTTTGTGTGTGTTTACAGTGTCTTGCTGTATTGTCCAGGCTATTCTGGCTGAAGCTCGCAGCAATGGAATATGAATGAAATTCATCACATGAACTCCAACAGGGCTCAAAGATTAAATAATTACTACTCACGGTAACCTTTCATAGTAAGGATTATGCTCCCATCGTGCAGGTAGAGATGTCTCAAGTGGATAACGGACGTCCGAAGTCCTAGAAGTATCTATGGGATGCCCCAGAGCTCACGCAAGAGCTACCCCATCTCTGAAATTGTCTAGTACTTTCCTCTCCACCTGTCCTTAGTCTTCCAGAAGTACTTTCTCCCTCAACCCTAGAAGAACCCTTCTCAAGGACTAATGCTGCATGACTGACAGAGCTGTGAGTCATAAACGTCCCCCCCCCCCACTCTCGTGGTCTAAACATCATGAGAACAATCCAGACTCTGGTAAAAGCTGAGCACTAAGTAAAAGACACAGTGACAGCACACAAAAGCAGCTTCCAATAGAGGGTCAGGAGTCACGTGAACTCTATGGAGATGTCACCTCTTTTTTAGGACCTGAGAGATGACCCAGCCATGTGCAGAACTAGAGAATATTTTAGTCAAATAAAATCGCCCCATGACAACAAGTGCTGACTGGGATGCAGGGGCAGGAAGCATTCAGTGTCAGTCACTGTTGTTGGGAATGTAATGGAGTGCATCCAACAGGGAAATAGGTGCAGAGGTTTCACAAAAAAAGCTAAGACAGAACACCATATGATCCTGCTATCCCACTCCTGGGTATATAAGAAACCTAAGTTAAAATGCTATAGGCATACACACTTGTTTATATTTACTGAGGAGTTATTTATAACGGTCAAGTACGGAGTCAGTGTAAGTGATACTAACACATAGAGAAAAACAGACCCACAGACTCAGTGGAGCATTATCCAGCTTTAAAGAACACTTAAACCATCCAGGATCAAGGGAATGTCTGGAACTGGGGATCATGATGTTAAATAGTGTCAGCCATTTTCAGAAAGTACCTCATGTTTCCTCTCATATGTGCATATATATATATACATACATATATATGTATATATATATATATATATATATATATAATATCATATGCAAAAGCAAGAAGTTTATTTTCCAGCGCATCGGGGTCAATCTTCAATCAGTCCCTTGATGCGAGTGACGAGGTGACCGCAATCTATATTGTTTAAAAGATGCAAAACTAGAAGGGAGAGTATCTGAGAAGAGGCAATGGGTCAGAGAAAGATGGGGAGATTTGAAAGGAGGAGCCCAGGGGTGTGTGAGTACGATCAAGGGTATGTCATATGCCATAAGCTTCAATAATTCAGTAACAATAGCATTCACAGAAATCCCACCACACATAAGCAGCCTCCTTGATTTACACCATCACATTTATCCCCACAGAAAACCATGTAGGGTAGATGGTTTCTTTTAGCATGGTGTTTACCGATATGAACACGGAGTTTCTTAGAGCTTACAATACATTCAAAAGCCACACTGCTAGCAAAAAACAGAGGCACTGCACTTTGTGAGAGCCATTTAAATTTGGTATCTTTAAATACAGGCAACAATGAAGGAGTTCACACTAGGTCCTGAATAGGACAGACCAGACAGAGTAGTTAACCCTTGAGATGAAGCCACATGAAGGCACATTTAGATCAGACCACAAAGACTCTAAGATAACCCTCTCAGCCCAAGCTTGTCTATGAGACATTTCCCAGAGTGAAGAGGGAGCTAGGAGCAGACCTCCTAGCCATACAGACTTCTTCACTGGAGCTGTGTGTCGGTCATCGGTCATCTCCCAGTTGAAAGGGAAACACTCCCTCCCATAGGGAAGGGGGAGGCTGACAAGAAGCTTGGAAAAGTGCAAGACCCAGGAGGCCCTGCCCAGGCTCACATAAATGGGACGTTGTTGTGACAACAGACCTTTTAGTGGAGCAGTCTGCAAGTTAGGCAAGACTCGGTTTTCCTGAGTTGTCACCTAGGCTGGGGTGAGGTTTTCTGAAATGCAGCTGCCTTTGAGTCACCCATGCCTTATATGTAACACCCCTGACTCTGTTCCAAAACACAAAGCAAAACTTCTGGTTCACCAAGCTGGACTTGGCTGGAATCATTTCTTTGATCTGTCATGGGTGCTTTAGGTGGGGTAAACTGGTGTTTGTTATATGTCCCCAAGAAAAGCACAACACAGTAACCCCCTGAAACTTTAGAGCTGATGTATCATGATATGAGAGTCTGGTCTGGGTCTTGCCTGAAACATGTTCCCCTGCCACACATGTCCCCAGAAAGCTTGAGATCATTCTATTAACAATCAATTCAGCAATGGCAATAAAGATACAAATCTATATTAAAACCTTCCATAGCCCTTACCATCGCAAGGAAATAAACATTAAAGCAATTTATATGCAGAGGAAAGGAAGACTTAAAAACACAAATTTGTATGGCATATGCATGGGGTTGATCATTAAAGCTCATGTTTCTCTGACTAATTACATTATTAAGTAACGACGCCTGAACCTGCACCAGAAATACAGTCAACTAATTATGAGCATAGCTGGGAATTTTCCCTTAGTTTCCCATTGTCTACAATTTTATTTGAATAATAAACTTCAAAACAGGTCTCCCCGGTGGGGGGATGTGCTGTGGAAGTTTCAAAGGCCACATTGGTGGTAGAAATCATGTCTTATATTGAGCTGTGATGGTCTTCCTACTCATGAAAATAGTCCAGGAGGCAATCTGTCTGATGAAAGGTACAGGCGACTTTCAGCATCTAATCAAAACCGACTGTGCCACAAGGTCGCCCACATTGGCTACTGTGTATTATAAACGCTGGCACAGTAATAGGAAATGATGCCAGAAACAGCAGAGTAATATAAGGCTTCATCAAAAACTGTTTAGAGATCAATAAATAATAAGCTAAGGAAGCAAAGAAAGTGACCAAGAGTGCCTGTAAAGCATGGCAGGTGTCTTGCCAGTCCCCAAGAGAATGGATAAGAGAGCCATTCCGACGATTCCAGCTCCCTCCCCGGCAAAAAGTGTCATAAAACTAAGTACAAACAAAGCTCTAAAAAAGAGCAGAAACAAGTGTGTACACTAAAAGGAAAAAAAATATTAAGGTTGGTTTTCATTTTTATCCATCAATAAATAGAAACAGCTCTATGACGCTTAGGATCAAATCGAGTTTATAGGTACCTGGAGAGCAGTGGAATGTGGGGTTTGTAAGGGCCCACGTGACCTAGGCAGACTGACCCCAGACTCTAAAGACTGAACCATATAATCCAACACAATCTCTAGGTTCCGTGGGCTGTGCCTATCATCCTATATCTTTAAGCATCCCTCACAGACTGTGTGTCCAAGTGACAAACACCATTGAGGGCATTAACATTGATTGTTACGGTCACGTGTAAGTAACACGGCCCGAGGAAAGAAGCTAAAATCTGTAGCCGACAGCAGAGTTTCACATGCTGCCCAGCACATTCTGAATTCAGCTATGTGTAGTTAGACCCTCCCTGTGGGGCTGTTTGGGCACCTCATTGTGTCTATCATTGAGATGGGGGGGTTGGAATACAATGTCTCAGTACGGGGCGAGTTGGATTTAGAAAATGTTATTGTAATTGTTAGAGGAAAACGGAAGAATTATTCTATGCCACTGTGCTCTCTGTGCACGGGTAGCTTATTAGCTGCTCTAACTAAGCTAATGAGCTCATTAGTACCCAAAAGGCCACATGCCCTTAAGGCCGGAGGGAGACAGAAATTACTTTTTGATGTAGTTTGCAATCTGAAGACTTCTATCAGCTTTTGCCCTGACAAAACAATATATTTTCTCCAGCTCATGTTCATTGAGAGAGCTCGTTTGGGAGAAAAAACAATTCCATTTCACACAATGGCACTTACTGTCAATAACTAGTGTTTAGTTTGGAAACGGCTAGAATTGAAACACTTCAGAAGCTGCGGAGGAGGTGACAGGGCGGGTAAGAGCCTGAGTGAGGAGGACGGGGCTTCTCAGCGGGCTTGTCCGGATCTTCTATCTGTAGAGGTGTTGATCAGCGCCAAGGCTCTCAAACCTCTGGGCTGCGGATGTTTCTCTTCTCAAAGGACAACATTAGAGTCCCTGTTTTAGTGTTCCAGTTGTAAACAGACTCTACAGCTTGACAATGAGTAATTGAAGCAAAGACTGAAGCATTTCACACTTAACCAGGCATGGGGGCGCACGCCTTTAATCCCAGCACTCAGGAGGCAGAGGCAGGAGGATCTCTGTGAGTTCAAGGTCAGCCTGATCTACATAGTGAGTTTCAGGACAGCCAGGGCTACGTGGTTAAAAATACAGTCAGTGGCACATGCAATCAGAAGGCTAAGGCAGGAAAACAGGAACTTTGAAACCATCTATAAATGAGGCCACGTCTGAATTTGAGGCCTGCCTCAGTTTCCATTAAAACTAGGCCCTAAGGCTGGCCAGAGGGTGGTTTAAGAGTCTGGATCTCCAGGACCTATACAAAAGGCCTGGTAAGCTGGTGTGCCCCTCCCCCAGCAATCCAAGCAATCCCTGAGCAGGCCAGCTAACCAGGGTTCTGTGAGAGACCTGTCTCAGTGTGGGAAAACAAGAAAGTCACCTAACATCGACCCTGAGCCTCCATAAATACATTCATACATAAACATATGAACACATATATACCAAGGCAGCACGCACACACACACACACACACACACACACACACACACACACACACACACACGGTGGGTGGAGTGGACAGGGTGGAAATAGAGAAGAGAGAGAGAGAATTGGAGAATGACCCTCTGGTTTGTGAGCAGCATTAATCCAGTAGCAACTGGAAAGCAGGCAGGCCCAGTACTACCATTCTCTCAGCAAAGCTTCACAAGATGTTAAAAGGGTGAAAAAACTATAGCTGAGATACGCCTTACCCCTTCTATACAAGGAAACAAGAAGCTTCCAGCAGGTGGCTGACCCAGAAGTCACAGAGGTCTCTCAGTCTCTAAAGCTCTTGTTTCATACTCTTAGCAGTGAGTCTCATGATCGAAGTCCTAGTTCAACTGGCACAGTCAGGTGCCTCCAAAATAGAGTCAGATCTTAACAGCGTCTACTTAGCAATGATTTTTAAAAATGGTTTTAAAAGGAAGAAAGGCAATATAGCTTACTGAAATGTTTTTTTAATTAGTATACAGTAAGATACTAGAAAATAGATTCCAAATGAACTAAAATTCCCATCATCTGAGCAGAGCCCACGAACACCAAATGTGCTGGATGCCACTCCACCCTCCTGCATCCCTGCTGGGTACCATTAGTCAAGGAGAGCACTCCCCAGGCTAGGTCCAGAGGTGGTCTTAGGATCCTTTCCAAATCCAAGAGCAGTGGTGTAAGCCTGTCATTGCCACTACCCAGGAGCCTGTGCCAAGAGTTCTTGAGGCCAAGGGTTCAAGACCAGACTGGGCAACAGTAGGATCATGAACTCTCAAACAGACCAAGACAATTCTTTCCACAATGGTTGACACTCAGAAGCAGCCACGCCGGGAAGGTAACCTGTCTCCTGTTATGGATTTGTGTTCTGATTTATGCAAGAACGTTTTCAAACTTTTATGAACTTTGTCACGATGAGACTGGGCTCCAGTAAGGGAACTCTTCACTTTGATAGGGATGGGAAAGAGACGGGAGAGGATGGGAGAGACTAATCAGAACACATGTATTCAGAGGCCATGGTTAGGAGTTGGATTTCCTAAATTCTGTGGTCATTTAGATGTTTTAACAGCGAGAATTATACGACTTACACTTTAGAATGTGTTTTGTTTTGCTCCCCCGTCCCCCCTGCCTCCTCCCCACCCCCGAAATGTGGGGAGGGCAGGACAAGCATAGAATGTGTCTTTTGTTTTAAGGCAGGGTCTCACTATATAGCCCAAGGTGGCCTCACCGCCACCTGTCAGGATTACAGGCATATACTACCACACCTCCACATTTTAAAGAAAGAAAGAAAGAAAGAAAGAAAGAAAGAAAGAAAGAAAGAAAGAAAGAAAGAAAGAAAGAAAGAAAGAAAGAAAGAAAGGAAGGAAGGAAGGAAGGAAGGAAGGAAGGAAGGAAGGAAGGAAGGAAGGAAGTGATTGTCCCAAATCCAGTCTTTCACCCCAGTACAAGAAACTGAACCCAGGGCCTCTCTCTCTGTCTATCTCTGTCTCTCTCTGTCTCTCTCTGTCTGTCTCTGACTCTGTCTCTGTCTCTGTCTCTGTCTCTGTCTCTGTCTCTCTCTCTCTCTCTCTCTCTCTCTCACACACACACACACACACACACACACACACACACACACACACGGCAAGCACTAAAGTACATTACATCCTCACTGTCAGACACACTAATGAGGAGAAGCCCCATCCTGAAAGGATAGATGATGATTTGGTCACACAAAGGAGGGAAGAAGACCTGGAAAACAGACCTGGTCTGACATGATTAACCATTTCTCACTGGGCCTTGTAGAGGAGAGCAGACTCTACCTGCACAGACCATCCTTGGTACCACCCCATTCCTGTTCTCCCCCTCCCCAGCTCCCCTCTCCCTACACCTCTCATTGCTTCACACTTATGTAAAGTTTGGGCAGGCAATTCTCTCCATTCCACAGAGTTAATGGAAATGTGTGTCAGGCACTTCGTTGGAAGGGGGACCACAGGAACATCTGCCATTGGAAGCTTTCAGACCTCACTTCCTGTTACCGGTTCAAGTCCAAAGAAATGGATGTCTCCCTATCGGGCTCCACTCCAGGGGATACGGCGACTAGGAGAAGACAAACGCTGTCCATCAACTACTCCTTCTTTGGTAAAGGAATCCCATCCTCAGCCCTCAAAGCCACTGCCTGTCACACAGCTGTCCCCTTCACAAGCACCCTGCTCCGTAGCAGCCAACTTCACAGTTCCAGGGTGCATTTGGTGGGATTCCCAATTCCTGTAGCTTCAGAACACGGCTAAAAATACAGTGTCAGCTGGCACGTAGCCCAGATTCGGGAGCCCAGAGAAGGCTGAAGGGTACATAAGAAAAGTTAATGCCTCAAGGGGAGAAGATGCAGTGAGGAGCTGGCGCCTGGTGGTGACATGGGAGGAGGTAAGATTCTTTAAATAACAATGCCCTGGGGGAATGGGAGAAGCTCTCTCCAAATTATCTTCCTCCGCTCTCAGTCCAGACAAACTGCATCACAGAGTCCTCTACATAAACCCCAGGTTTTATGTATGCAATTTGCTATACTTTTTTCTTTTCACTCGACCCATTGCCATATTTGCTGATGGAGTACATACTGCTAACCTGATACATGCACTCACAGTGTCTCATGGTCAAATTAGAGCACTTAGCACATTCCCCTATCCTTAAACATTAGTTATTCCTTATGAAAGAACCTTCAAATTCCTATTCACTGGTTATTTTAAAAATTATACCCTCCCACCAAAGAAATTTTAAAATGTTGAAAGGATTGCTGTAAACTGTGGACGATAGTTCAGTCAGCAAAGCACTTGGTGTCCCTACAACCTGAGCCTGAGCTTGCTCCCCAGGGCACACTGGTGTGGGTTCGTAATCCCCGTGCTGGAAGACAGAGATGGATGGACATCTGGGGCAAGACAGAGGTGGATGGACATCTGGGGCTCACTGAAAGTCCCAGGTCCCAGAGAGAGATTCTGAATTTAAAAAAAGGAAAAGAGGGGAAAAAAAGTGGATGGCTACTGAGGAATGTTACCTGGGTCTGACATCTGACATGTACAAACACACACGCTCGCGCGCGCGCGCGCGCGCGCACACACACACACACACACACACACACACGCACCAGGCATTACGGTTGCAGACCCGTAATTCTTGTGATTCCAGTGCTGAGGGGGCAGAGAGAGTTAATCCCTGAAGCTGGGTGGCTGGGATGAATCAGTAAGTTTCAGGTAAACGCAAGGGACAATGGAGGGATGGCCCGCACATGCAACAAGTAAGTCGCCAAACACTCTACACACTCCCCACCCCAAGGCCCAGGAGCCCCAGCAGCAAGGGAGACAGAGACAGTGAAAACTGGAGCAGCACACGCTGACTTCTGGGCATGACAGGACCACTGGACCCCAAATTCATGGAGCAGTGGCTGCCTGCACAAGACCCACATAAGATCAAGCCAGCCAACATTCTAGCACTGAGCAGAACGAGGTTCATGGTGCTCCACCCCTGAGGAGCTGTGGACAGCTGATGGCTTCTTGGGGAGGAAGAGTCCGTTTTTCTTTAAGGGTCTGGTCCCCAGAATGTTGACTACTCAGCAGGGAATGGCCCACCCCCACGTCCATGAGCAGCACAAAGGGGTCTGAGAGGCATATGCTTAGAAAGAGGACATGAAATCAGAACGGGGACAGTGGAAAGCCCAATCAACTCTGTTTTTTAGGAAACTCCATTTTGTGTGAGACCAGGGGCTAAACTCTAATTTCAGGAAGAAAACTACAAAATCCATTGGAGCACTGTCCCAAAAGCAGGGTCAAGGTACATATAGATAACTTAAGACATCCTACAGAGAATAGATAACTTAGCCATGCTGTTTGTCAGGTAGTTCTGCCCCCATGTTCAGTTCCTGCAGATTACGCCAGAAATGTGGTTTTTAAAATATGAACTTGCTGACCCATATAGAAATTTCCCAAGCTTGCATGTGACTGGGTAGCAGTCAGGTTAGCAGTATGTACTCCATCAGCAAATATGCCAATGGTCAAGTGAAAAGAAAAAAGTATAGCAAATTGCATATATAATATATATATTGTGTGTGTATGTGTGTGTGTGTGCGCGTGTGTGTGTGTGTGTGTGTGTGTTTGTACATGTCAGATGTTTGTATCAGAATTGGCTCCTCAGTGGTCTTGGGGGTCCACAGGGGCATAAGAATGGGAGGAAGGGAAAGGTCTAGGAGGAGTTAGGAAAAGGAGTGGGGAGGTGAGTGTGGTTAATGCATTGCACAAGGGCCTCAAAGAATACATTAAATACTATATATTTTTTAAAAGAAACAAACATTTTGAAGCAAGAAGACAACCGTGATTGATCCTGTTTCAATGAACAGTGTGGATGGCTTCCCGTGGAACTTCTAGAACACTTCCTAATCCCACAACCGTGCTTTGCTTTCTACTTAAGGAGAGAAACTTTAAGTTGTTTTTTTTTTTTTTTTCTTTTAAAGATCTATTTATTTTATGTATATGAGTACACTGTCCCTGTCTTCACACACACCAGAAGAGGGCATCCGATACCATTACAGACGGTTGTGAGCCACCATGTGGTTTCTGGGAATTGAATTCAGGACCTCTAGAAGAGCAGTCAGTGCTGTTAACCACTGAGTCATCTCTCCAGCCCCCCTCTTTAAGTTGTTTTAATCTTAAGCCTTTTTGTTTGTTTGTTTTGTTTTGTTTTATTTTGAGACAAGGTCTTTCTACACAGCCCTGGCTATCCTGAATCTCTCTATGTAGACCAGGCTGGCCTCAGATTCTCAGAAATCCTCCTTCCTCTGCTGCTGGGTTTAAAGGTATGCACCCCCATGCCCAGTTTAATCTTAAGTTTTTTTTTTAATGCCAAGGCTTTTATTGTGTTTGTCTGTTTGTCGTGTGTGTGTGTGTGTGTGTGTGTGTGCATGTGTGTATTTGTGTTTGTGTGTATGTGTGAACACATGTGTATTTGTGTATGTGTGTCCATGCATGTTTGTATGTGTGTGTGCAAGTGTTTGTGTGTGTTTGTATGTGTGTGTGTTTGTGTGTATGTATGTATATGTGTTTATGTGTGTGTGTTTGTGTGTATGTATGTGTGTGTTTATGTGTGTGTGTGGGGGGGTGTGGGTGTGTGTGATGACCCTGTGGAAGTCAGAGGGCGGCTTACATTTCTGTCAATTTTCTCCTTCCACTATGTGGATCTTGAGTCAAACTCAGGTTGTCTGGCTTGGCAGTAAGCACCTTTACCTCCTGAGCCATTTCACTGGCCTGAGATGAACTCAGACTCATCATATAAGTGAGATCCTACAGTGTTTGGCTTTCTGTGCCTGGCTCATTTCACTTAACAACTTTCTCCAATTCTGTTTATGTCAGTACAAATGGCAGCATTTGCTTCTTTTTATGAGTGTGCAATAGCCCACTGTATATTTGAATACACAACATTCTTTGTTTGTATATTTGCCAATGGACACCAGTATTGAGTAAGTCTTGATTACTTGTTGGGAGTGTGGCTGTATTAGGAATGTGCATACAGGTGTCTCTTTGATTTGCTGATTTCATTTCCTCTCCTCTTGCGTCCAGTAGAGGGACAGCTAGCTTGTGTGGTAATTCCTGTTTCCATTTTGGAGGAACCTCCTTGGTGCTTCCTACAGTGGCTGCACTAATTGACATCCTGTCAGGAATTCCCCATTGTCCTCGCCCTCCCCACATTTGGGCTGAGATGGCAGGACTGTAGAGATGGATTTGCATGTCCCTCATGATTAGTCGTAGTGAACTTTCCCCCCATACAGCTGCAAGTACTCTTTCGAGAAACATTTACTCAGATCATTTCCCCATTCTTTTAAAAAATATCTACTGTACTATTATTTTTAATTATGTATATGGGTGTGTGTCTGTACAAGTACTCATGAGGAACAGTAATGTGGGGTCCTCCGGAGACAGAGCGGCAGGCTATAGTGAGCCACTTGATGTTGGTACTGGGACCTGGATTTGGGTCCTCTGTAAGAGCAGTTCATGTACTTAAGTGCTGAGCCATCTTCCCAGCTCCAATTTACCTGTTCGTTTTCTTTCTTTCTTTCTTTTAATACCCATCAGAATGGGTAAAATAAAACTCTCAAGGGACAGCAGATGCTGGTGAGGATGTGGAGCAAGGGGAACACTCCTCCACTGCTAGTGGGAGTGCAAACTTGTACAACCACTGTGGGAATCAATTCAGCAGTTTCTCAAAACATTGGGAATAATTCTACCTCAAGACTCAGCTATACCACTGTTGAGCATTTATTGAAAAGATGCTCCACCATCTCACAAGGACACATGTTCCACTATGTTCATAGCAGCTTTATCCATAATTGCTAGAAACTGGAATCAACCCAGATGTCCCTCAACTGAAGAATGGATACAGAAAATGTAGTTCAGTTACACAATGGAATAACTACTCAGCTATTAAAAACAAGGACATCATAAATTTTGCAGGCAAATGGATGGAACTAGAAAATATCATCCTGAGTGAGGTAACCCAGACCCCAAAGGACATGGCATGGTATATGCTCACTAATATGTGGATATTAGCTGTAAAGTACAGGGTACCCATGCTATAATCCTCAGACCCAAAGAAGCCAAATAACAAAGAAGGCCCAAGGGAGGATGGCTGAATCTTTCTTAGAAGGGGAAATCAAATAGATATCAGAGTTGGAGGGAGGGAACTGATCCATTAAAAGATAATCTAATAACTAAAATATATCCTTATAGCTTTCTGTTTGTTTGTTTTTCAAGACTAGGATTAAAGGCATGTGGCACCATTACCCAGCCCCTTAACTCTGAGGATGATAAAAATATATCTAAACATGTTTTAAAGCCCCAGTAAGTCAAAACAGCATCAAGATTAACTTAGCCATGCAATAAATTCAACAAAAATGAATACTTTCCTTTTTCATCATTACTATATTAGAAACTTTTCTTATTGTGAAATAACACCCAACAAAGGCAACCTCAAGGAGCTGGAGAGGTGGCTCAGCCAGTAAGAGCACTGACTGTTCTTCCAGAGGCCCTGAGTTCAATTCCCAGCAACCACATGGTGGCTCACAACCGTCTGTAATGGGATCTGATGCCCTCTTCTGGTGTATCTGAAGACAGCTACAGTGTACTCATATACATAAAATAAATAAATCTTTTAAAAAAAAGCAACTTAAAGAAAGAGAGAGTTGATTTTGTCTCATGGTGTGAAGGGATACAGTCCACCCCAGTAGAAGGCATGGCAGCGGGAGGTGTGGGTGTGGCTGTGGTGGGGGTGTGGCTGTGGCTGTGGCTGGGGGGGGGGGTAGCTGGTTACACTGTATCCACAGCCAGGAGGGAAGGAGCAGTTAATGTTTGTATGAGTGATCTCCTTTAACCTAAGAGACCAGCCTACAGAACGATGCCCCTCAGAGTTAAGGCGAGTCACTTACGTCAGTGACCCTAACCTAGGACAATCCTTCACAGACGCAATCAGAATCTTATCTCCTTAATGATCCTAGATCCTTTCAATTGATCATCGATATTAGCTATGATGGTTACTTTTAAATATATATCAAAAGTCTCTTCAACCTAAAAAGTGTATAAGATAAAGATTAGCCAGGATAGTTACCCAGAGAGATGATTCTTAAAAATCAGAGTTTTATAAATACTTCAAGGGCTGGATATGCCCAAAGTGTCATATCCAGATGGTTTTCCAAACGAAATCTCCCAAATCTTTAAAAATCCTACAGAGCAAGGAAAAAAAATGCTTTGATATTTTTAAATTCAGAATGTCATTGATACTAAATATAACAAAAATGGCATTCCTTCGGTTATCAGTGAAGAATTCTAAATAGTATTTAGCAAATACTATCCTGATTAAAATAATAAGAAGCCAAAGCCTCGAAAATAATTCATCCTAATGACACTAATCACTATCAGGAAATGTGTTAGTGAAACTTATATTACTGATTAAAGGAAAAAGCAGAGTCACCTTAATGTCAAAATATATGAAGTCACCTTACATGCTTAGAAGGCATAACAAAAAAATAATTAGTGTCTGATTTAAAAAGCAAAAGTGAACATGGACGAACACGTCCTTAAGATTATTGGGAAACCCGGGAACTGTTGAACTGGAAATCACTAGAGATGAGAAAGTAAAAAGTACAAAAGTAATCACAATAGTAAAAAACAAAGCAAACAGCAGAGCAACTGAAAACCCAGCCTCGGACTGGCATCTCTGGCTTCTAATTCCACAACTGCCCCTGACTGTGACCTGGACGCCTGGAAGAGGGCAGCCTTCTCACCCGAGTGTCTCACACAGGAATCGTCTAAGGACTAAGAGAGTCAGTTTCAGGGAACTTGCTTAGAATGTATGTGGCACATAGTGTTACATACAGCACATAAATAGGTCGGTATCCACACATCAAAGGGCTGAGATCACAGCCAATGGTATGGCTTTGCGGGTAAAGGTGGCTTGCTGCCAAGTCTGATGACCTCAACTGGATCCCAGGACTCACATGAGGGAAGGAAAAAACTGACTCCATGAGGTTGTCTTCTGACCGCTACATAGACAAACGCGCGTGTGCGCGCGCGCGCGCACACACACACACACACACTTGTACACATGCATGCATATACACATAAATAAATAAAGGTGAATTTGCATTTTTTTAAAAAGCTGAATTCATGTTGAAACATCAGAATCATTTCCATACAAGTCAGAAGTAAGATTAAAAAACATTTCTATGTTAATTGCTTAGGTTTTCACTCTGCAAACACTAGCCAAGATCCTGTAATAGAAAAATTTTATAAATGCAGAACAAAAGTAGGGTCATTGTTTGCAGACACTAAGATACAGACCCTGAAAAATACTAGAGACACAAACCCCGCCAGGAACAAATACCGGTGTATCGGCTTTACTGAATGCATTTATTCCCAAAGGGAAACTGAAAAGCAACCTAGGGACACTGTAAGCAGAAAGCTGAGGCTTTTAAAAACCCACCTTGGCAATGTAACTTGGGAGGTTCCCACACACCCAGGGCTGTGCATCGTGAAATTCTGTCTCCTGAGACGCTGAGAAACCCTTCCTTGCAGCTATAATGGGCCTGGCCGCCCAGTGTGGAGCTGTAGCTTCCCACGACGTAGCCCTCAGGAACTTCAGGAGGGATGCCACAGTCTATTTCTGAAAACAAAACCGTGTCAACTTCTTTACTTTACAAATGCAAGTTTTCAGAATCCACCATCTCTCTGCACCCATACCCCATGCCTCACACCCCAGACCCTGTGTTAGATTCATTTCCACGATGTTTCTGAGCACATTTCCAATGGTTGTCTTTATCATGCTCCGGGCGCTCCATACACAACAGCATCTACACAGAATCGGCTCTGACTCATTCTCACTAAAGAGATGCCTTGTCCAATGAAGTACAAATCTGACTGCAAACTACCTTATATTCGATGCACTTTCTTAATTTCCAAAGTCACTTTGGAGATACTGGGTTCTTACCAGATCTGACAGGCAACAGTTAGTACCAAAATATCTAGTCCCTCATGTTTAGCGCTATCCCATCCCTCCACACACAGAGAGAGTTTCTTTGTGTAGCCCTGGCTGTCCTAGAACTCGATCTGTAGACCAGGCTGTCCTCAAACTCACAGAGATCAGCCTGCCCTCTGCTTCCTAAGTGCTGGGATTAAAGGAATGTTTCACCACTACTGGGCTTGTTTAACTTTTTAAAAACCACGACTCTTTCTATCTTGATTGGGTCATTTATTTTATTTCATAAAGATATGTGAAGGTAATGCATACTCATACCTCCAATACAGACCTATAAACATCAGAACATGAGGAGATGACACCTACCAAATCTCACCTTCAGGTACTGCTTCCCCGGCAGACACCTACCTGTGCACGATGTGGCATCCGTGCGTGGGTGGAAAGGCTCAGGCCCGTTCTTTGCCACATACCCTTCCATGCAGTAGCATGCAAAGCTCCCAGGAGTATTGACACACCGCCCTCCATGTCTGCACAGGCCAGAATCTTCACACTCATCGATGTCTTCAGACCCATCCCAAAATGTAAAACGAAGGGAGAAGAACAGAGAAAGGGACATTGTGGCAGCCCGGTTTCATGCTGCCCATCAAACCAAATAAATGCACGCACTTGCTTGTGATTGCACTATACTTTTATTTTGCTTCTTGTAGGTTTTCCATATAAATTCTTCATACCAAAACCACTGAAAGCATAGGATATGTTCAATAAATACTTGCCAGTGTGTTCTGAGATAAACAAACAAACAAAGATTCCTAATTCCCAACAAATTGGGACTAAAAAAACAAACAAAAAATCAAACAAGCAATGTTAGGGGGCTTGGGATATAGCCGGTGGTAGAATGCCTGCCCAGCACAAATGAGGTCGTTGTTTCAATGCCCAGCGCATACACACACATGCACACACAAGCACACAAACACATACAGAGAGAGAGAGAGAGAGAGAAATAAGTGAATTAATAGCTCAAACATAGTGCTACACACTTTTAAATTCAGGAGACAGAGACAGGTGGATCTGTATGCATTATGCATTTGAGGCCAACCTGGTCTATATAATGAGTTCCCGGCCAGCCCAGGCTATACATAGTAAGATCCTGTCTCAAAATTTATAAACAAACAAACAAACAAATGTTTACAAAATGGTGAAACACTTGCCTGGCATGCACCAGGCCCTGAATTTGACCACCAAAGCTGCTACTACTACTACTACTACTACTACTACTACTACTACTACTACTAAATCAAATAAAAGTTCTAAACTGAAGTTCCAGGTATAAAAAAAAATGTTACAGAAGACTTTACAAAAAAAAAAAAATCTATCAGCAGACAAGCTGGCTTTCCAGCCCATGAGCAGAGGACAGTATGGTGGTGCAGGAGTCGGAGTAATAAGGAAAAGCTCACTGAGCCTCCCCTCTCTTTCCTGCATTTTATTTTCCAGGGTTGAAATGTAGTTCAATTCTTGGCATTAAAAGAAGAGGGGAAGCTGGGTGTGGTGGCACACGCCTTTAATCCCAGCATTTAGGAGGCAGAGGCAGGCGAATTTCTGAGTTCGAGGCCAGCCTGGTCTACAGAGTGAGTTCCAGGACAGCCAGAGCTACACAGAAAAACTCTGTCTCGAAAAAACAAAAAACAACAACAACAACAACAACAACAACAAAAAAAAAAACAAAAGAAAAACAAAACAAATAAAAGAAGAGGGGAGAGTGGAGCTGGAGACACAGCTCAGACTTCATAAGCACCGTGTCACTCTTCTTGAGATGTTAAGCTGCGTTCCCAGCACCCACACGGGGCCACTCCCAACTGCCTAAAGTTCCAGGGAATTCAGCACCCTCTTCTGGACTCCAGAGGTATCGGAACACAGGTGGCATATGTTCACACAGATACATACACATATACATAAGTAACACATAATTAAATTAAGTCCTAAGAATTGCTTGGATGGACAGAACAGAGCAGAGGGAGTGCAGAGCCTGCTGACCTGGTCTAGAAGAAGCTGGCAGCTTCCTCTTGCATTTAGGCTGTTGTGCTTACAGAGGCCTCAAGAAAAAGCCCTCCCAAGGTGACCTTCCATGTGGAGGGAGGGAGAAGCCGCTTGGAGAACTGAAGCCACTTGTCAGGATGGAGTTCCTAATACTTGAACAGCTGCTTTCTGTTGAGGATTGATTTTAATGCTTTGTCTTAATTTGGCTCCCCAAATCACACTAATATGCATGAGGGCCCCTGCCCCCGATTGTTTTTTGACTGATAAGTAAAGAGTCAATGGCCAATGGCTGGGCAGGGTGAAAGAGGCAGGACTTTTAAGATTCCTGGGCAAGAAGAGCAGAGGAGAGAAGGAACAGAAGTGCCATGAAGGGGAAACAGAGAGATCAGACTTGAAGGCCTGCCGACATGTAAGAATCCAGAAAAGTGGTCCCAGGGACCACTTCCTCAATTGGGTCTGGGGTAGCAGAGATAAAATATAGATTTAGCAAATATTAATTAAAGAATAGCAGAGGGAGTATGTGTTAGCTGCAGGGAAATTTGGAAGTGCCCAGCCATTGAGCTAGAAAGGCATATTAAAAATCTCTCTCTCTCTCTCTCTCTCTCTCTTTCTCTCTCTCTCTCTCTCTCTCTCTCTCTCTCTCTCTCTCTCCCATTGGTCTCTCCCTCCCTCTCTGTTCTGTCTGTCTGTCTCTCTCTGTCTGCCTGTCTGTCTCTGTCTCTCTCTATCTCTGTCTCTCTGTCTCTCTGTGTCTCTGTTTTCATTCACTAGTCTAGAGAGCTCTGGTAGGAGGTTAGAAGTGAGATCCCCCCAGAGAGTGAGGACTAACAATTCACTGTTACACTCTTTTGCCTGTCACCTAGATCACAGTTCAGTGTATCACACAGTTTTTCAGTCCATAGGCGATATAAAAAGAATTATATGGTCAAACCAGAAGTTGTGGGAAACACCAAATTGTTCAGTGCGTAGGTGTGTATGTGCACACACAGACAAGTTAATGCATGCATGTTCATGTGTGTGAATGTAGGCATGCACATGCCATGGAACGCATGTGGGCTGGAGAACAACTTCAGATATCCGTGTGTGCCTTCCACCTCCTCTGAGGCAGGGTCTCTCTGTTGTTCTCTGTGGCACACACCAGGCAAACCGGCTCGTGTGTCCACATCTGTCTCCAGCTCCCATCTCTCCAGAAGAGAGCCAGAATTGCAGCTACCATGTGTTACCACATGTGGCTTTACATAGATTCTGGGGGTCCAGCCTCCAGTCTTCATTTACGTAGGAAACCTTTTCCTTGGCCCAGAAGTCGCTCTTTTAAGCCACTAAGCTTGAGGGAGATCTCTGGGTGGCAGCAATAAATAATCCAAATACCCCAAACACTTGAAGAGCTCAAACAAGTGCAATTAAGAAAATAATACATCAAATTTAAATGGGAGATTTCTAGGAAAACAATGAAATCTTGTAAATTAAAAACAAAATATGAATGCCCAGAATAAAAACTCAAAGGGGCATTAAACAATAGAGAGGCCACGGCTGAAAATCGGGTTTGCAAATCCCAACCTGAGGAGCCCTCCCAAGACACAGTGAAAAAACTGGCGTGAGACAGAAACCAGGAAGCCAAAAGCAAAATCTTACAGAGACAGACAAAAAAGAGCCAGCACGTGTTGAAGAGAAAGGGAAGATAATGAAGGAGAGGCTATGCAAGGGTTCATCTCAAAGTGAGGGAACCATCAGCCACAGCTCGTCCATGCAAATCCAAGCACAGCTCTAAGGTCACAGGCATGAAACGAAAGTCATTCTCATAGGGACAGCACAGCACACGGGCTGAGAGAGGAAACCTACACCTGGCCATCAGGGCTCCAGAGGGGCTGAGCACACCCTTCCTGCTGGGTCTCTCTGAGCTCCGGGCCCCACTCGTAGTCTCTCTATGCCTTGGATACAGGGCACCTGCTGCAACCCTGTTAAGACAATGATGTAGCTGGCAGAAAGGACAATCTCTGACATAATTAACAGAACTATTTCAAAACCCCAGCATAATAAAAGGCTAGGTACCATGCCCACATTCAAAAGCAGTCTCCAGAAGCAAACTACAGAGACACAAGTGGGTTTCCCGTTGTTTTCTCAGTGGGAAGTGGCGAGACAACAGACTTTGGTGAGGAGATGGAAGATCTTCAAAAATCAGAATTCTATGAATATAATACCACTGCTGTATTGTATAGTTTAAGTAGGTAGGCACTTTCAAGGACACTTAGTGAAAGAGCTAGTTTTAAAAGAGAAAGAACAAGCCAGGTGTGATGGTTCATACTTACAGTCCTAGCACTTGGAAGGCTAAGGCTGGTAGCTTACCACCAGTTCATGACCAGCCAGGGATACTCGGTGAGTTTCAAAACACCCTTGGCTATAGATTCATACCCAGCCTGGGTGAGAGAGGGGAGGATGGAGGGAAGGAAAGGCAGGCAGGCAGACAGACAGGCAGGCAGGCAGGCAGGCAGGCAGGCAGACAGGCAGGCAGAAAGGAAGGCAGGCAGGCAGATCTGCATATACAGGACTCAGGATGTATCATCAGAAACAAACACAAATATGTATTATGTAAGGGGTAGCTGTTAAAAGAAAAAGAAAACAAAACATGAAGGCCATCTGAAATCCATAAATAAGAGAATAAGAAACTTCTGGAGAAAAGAAAGAGAAACCTGTGAGCAACCACTCAACCTGACCCAGGACTTCCTGTCGGGAACACAGGGCTTCCTAGGAACTGAGTAGCATTTAGAGTTCTGAGAAAGGAACAAAACAGCACGCTCTGGCTAAGCAGCGAAACGACAGTTGAGAATACAAACGGTTTCAGGAATTGTGCCACTGACATTTCTCTTCCAAAAAAAGAAGAGCTGAGAAAATACTCTAGGCGGCGAATCAGCGCAGAAGAAACGGTGTCAGGAAGGGAAGGGCTGGGGGTCACTCAGAGGCAGAGCATGCACTCAGCAGGCAGGAGGCCTGGGTTCACTTCCCAGCACTGCCAAAAGTGAGGGAAATTAAAGACACCACAAAGAATGAGGAGGTCTAGAACCAGTCAGTGACCACAGAACTAGGAGCGCTTGCTACGAGGAGATTCATAAAATATAAATAATATAAAATAATATAATATAATGTGATCCCAATCTAGATCAATTTATTTCATATTTTTAAAAGTTGTGGGTTTTTTCTTTTCTTTTCTTTTCTTTTCTTTTACATTTTATGTGAGTGTTTGTCTGCATGTGTGTATGTGCACCGTGAGTGTGGCTGGGGTCTGAAGAAGCCAGAGAGGGCACCAGATCCCCTGGGACTAGAGTTACAGAGGGTTCTGAGCCTCTGTGTGGGTGCTGGGAATCGAACTCAGGTCCTCTGCAAGAGCAACCAGCTCTCCTAACCAATGAACCATCTCTCCATTCCTGATGACAAATTTTAAGATGATGTTATCCCTGGAGACATCTGCATTTTGACTCATTCTAGCTTGGCAAGGTTTCTTTGCCAGTTAGGAATCTGCCCTTGGTCTTCTTTTCCTCACTTCTGTCAACTTAATGAGAAAATCTGATCTTTTACCTAAGCATGGACACAGCCATCCCACCTGCTCTGCAGACAGCTTTAAAAAGATCGGGTGAGAAGAAACACAGAGCTTCTCACCGGATTTCCAAACATGGGTAAGTAGCCGGGGTATGGAAAAGACATGGGACTTCTGGATGCTGAGTAACTCTGCAGGAGTTACAGAGCCTTTATTAGCTAGCTTTGTGTACAGTCACTCAATAACCTAATAGCCATAATTGTCATAATTATGCTAATAACAATAATTGCTGTGTGTCATCTTCCACATATCAAGCGCTGTCCTAAACACTTCATTATTTATTAAATACTATACTCATCTTATTTAATTTCTACAATAGCCCATTTTGAGGTAACTAAAGCTGACAAAATGGTTAAGCACTTGGTCCAGACAGCAATAGCAATGCCAGAATTTGAAGCCAAGTACCTGCCTGAAAGTCCATATTCATAACCAGTCAGGACTATCATCTGATTGTGTATCCTGCAGTCAAGAGTCCCCTATCTTAAGAAACTGAAGAGGTAACTAATGGCTTTCATCTTTGATGTCACCTATCACGTACAACTGATATTAATGTGGTATTGACTTCCGTAAGATTTATTTTTATTTATATGTATGTGTGTCTCTGTGTGTGTGCCACATGAATGCAGGTGCCCTTGAAAGCCAGAAGACGATGTTGGATCCCCCGGTGCTAGAGTTACCACAGTTGTGAGCCATCGAATATGGGTATTGGGACCTGAATTCAAGTGCTCTCATCTCCTGAGCCATCTTTCTAGTCCCAAGATTTTGATTTTTAATTACCTGCTGCTTATAATGCTCAGAAACTATTTTATTTCTAGTCTGTACTGGAATCTCGGGTGACTGACCCATACCAAGCTTATTAGAATGCCTTCCTCCCATGGGAAAGATTCTATGTCACCCAAAACTTTGCATTTAATGGTATACTATGTTTTTGTCGATAATTTGTACTGCACTTGAACATTGTAGCTGAACATCAGAGCAAATATATGACATTTTAATGATGATAAAATAATGTAAAATTTACCATTTTAATCATTTTTGAGAGTGCAGTTAGTTAATCCTAGGAATATTCACAGGGTTGTGCCACAGTCCCTGGTAGTCATTTTTAGGGTTCCTTTCATCTTCTAAAGTTCTATGTCCATCAGACTTTTTTTTAAAAAAGATTTATTTATTTATTTATTTATTTTATGCATATGAGTACACTGTAGCTGTACAGATGGTTGTGAGCTTTCATGTGGTTGCTGGGAATTGAATTTAGAACCTCTGCTTGCTCTGGTCGGCCCCACTTGCTCAGTCCCTGCTCACTCCGGCATAAAGATTTATTTATTATTATAAATAAGTACACTGTAGCTGTCTTCAGACACAACAGAGGAGGAGGACGTCAGATCTCATTACAGGTGGTTGTGAGCCACTATGTGGTTGCTGGGACTTGAATTCAGAACCATCGAAGAGCAGTCAGTGCTCTTACCCACTGAGCCATCTCGCTAGCCCTGTCCATGTTCCTCTCGTCTCCCTTGCAAACACCTTTCTATTCCCTGACTCTATAAATCTGACAACTTCATGCCTCAGTGGAATCCACAACAACAGCATCTGGGAGGGAGGAGGGGGCATGGGAGAGGTGAGAAAGCAAGCTAGGCCTGACCCTAGACCATTGCTCATGCTAAGCATGTGCCCTACCATGCCCCCCAATCCGTGTTAAAGCCGAGCAATGCTCTCTGGCATGCACTGTCCTTCTATTTCATCTGTGGACGAACAGATGAATTTCATCAGTGATGCTCTGTGGCTACCATGAGTGATGCTGCTGTGAACAAGCAAATACAAAAGTATCTTTTTAAGATGCCATTTTCAACTGTTTCGGGAGCAAATGTCCAGAAGTTGAACCGCAGAACCATGTAGTCATTTTCTTTTTAATATTTGAGGAACTATCACACTTATTCTTTTCACAGTGAATCTACTCTTTTGCAATCCCATTTGGAAAAGTTCCTGGGGGAAACCCCTCAGGCAGAAGCAAGCCAAGTGGGTGGTTCCCCACAGAGGGCAGGCAGTCTTCCTGAGATTGCACATTTGAGCCGAAGGCCAGGGCAGGCTCAGGCACCAGAGAGCAAGAACAGAGAAGCTTGGGAATAGAGGCTTTCTTCGAAAGAGGCTCCTGCCCTAGGGAGAGGCTAAGAAACCTAACCTGGACTGGGAAGTGGGTAAGAACCAATATCTAGACATGAAGGTGTGAGGCAGACTTGAGGAACACTGGCTTTGGGAGCAGAGCTCCTGAGCGGCAGAGCTCCCTTGTTCTCCTTTCCCAGCCAGGGCCGAGGGGCTTCCATTTCTCCTGAAGCAAAAGCACAATGGTCTATTGATGCAGGAACTTCCTGTGACAAGGTTGCTGTTGCCAGTCAGGATTGTATGCAAGACTTGGAGACTTGAAAAGCACAGGGAAGTCACCCTGAAGTTTTCAACAGACCCCAGGAGACCCATGCTTGCTCAGAAGCCCCTGGGTAGGGAAATGACAGTCCCTGGTCTTACTCCACCTGGGTCTCAGCTCTCTCCACTTACTCTCAGATCACCCTCTCCTTGCTATTGCTGAAAATCTTGCCTCGTGCCAGTTCCCGTTGCTAGGTTTCAAACCCCAGGCCAAATGGCTGAGGTGCCTATACCACACAGCAAAGCAAACCTGGCCTCCAGGTTCTCATCTCATCCTTTAGTCCCTACCTGTTACAGGGACCTCCTGGTGGCATACCCTGCCCTCTACCCTGAACTCTCCAGCCCAGGAGACTGGGTGCTCTTCCCTACATAATCCAACCCGTTTGACTGCCATTATAACTTTGGGTCACATGGTTGCTGTACCTGGCTCTGTTGGTCTCTCCTCTTCCTTTCCCTCACCCTCTCCCAACATGGCATAGCTCAGTATGGTCATGGCCACTCAGGACCATCCCTGTCTCTGCCTCTGGCTATGTTTTCCCTTTTATCTACAATAAACCTTCTCTTCTCTTCCACCATACCTAAGAGCAGTCATGCCCCTTCCTTCCTTCTCTCTCTCTCTCTCTCTCTCTCTCTCTCTCTCTCTCTTCCTTCCTTTCTTTCTTTTTCATTCATCCATCTGTGGCTTGCAAGAGTCACTGAAGGGACATCTCTGGACATTACACATTTTCTGGTTCTTCAGAATTGACGGGAATCAGCCCGCACTACACTGTAGCTTAGTCCTCCGTCATGGAGGTCTATCTGTTACCAGCTCTTGAGGCTGATTTAAACTTGGCCAATTATAACCGATTCCTCGGAAGAAGATGTCTTAGAGTGCAGAGGTCAGGCTTTGAGGACTGAGGTTCCAAGCAAGCACTGGTGCCCCCAGACTTGAACCACACCCCAACTAGCATGCACTCTTGTCTCTCTGGCAACTGATTCCGAAGGGTTGAGCTTCTCAGCACCAGCAAGGAAAAAAACCCCCCCGTTGGGTAACCACTAGCTACCTCGAAATGAGAAGTCAGGCAACGACTGCCTTGCGGTATAGGCTTCCCTGAGGCGTTGTGGCTGCTGGCAATAGCAGGTGACTCTGTGGACACGATAAAGGCACTGGATTAAACATTTCACAGGGAGGGACACTGACAAACATGAAATCTCTCAATCTCTCTCTCTTTCTCTCTCTCTCTCAAAGGAAAGTCACTAAATAATTGCAAGAAATAGAATAAATCCAGCAGGGCCTGCTTGGGATTATGTTCCAGGCAAGGTGGCTCTTGTTTGGCTGACATCTATTTGACCCTGGAAGAAAGTATTTTCTTCTCTCCCTTCCTGCTCTTTGGCTCTCCCCTCCCACTCCTTACTCTCCACCTTTCTAACCTCTGCCTGTTTGGTGCTTGTACTAGGTAAAAGATCTACTACCCAGCTACAGCACCACCTCCACTCTTCCTTCCTATCTTTTGGGTGTTTTGGGTTGTTATTTTGTTTTGTTTTGCTTGTATTTTTCTTTTTGAGACAGGGACTCACTGTATAGAGTACCTCTGCCTGTCTTTGAACTTGATATATATATATCTGCCTGGCCGTGAACTTGCTGTGTAGCTCTGGCTGGCCTGGACACAGAGATCCACCTGCCACTACCTCTCACGTTCTGAGGCTAAAGGCCCGAGCAACCACACCTCACCATTCTTTTACAAGTTGAATGCATGCCTCAGAACAATACTGAGCCACCCTCCGCATCCATGTGACCTTTCTCTAACATGTGACAATGGAATTGTCTGTCTGTCACCTCTGTTACCTCCTACTGGCACGGCCTCAGCAGAGAAGAAAAACATGAGAAAAGTATCTGAATGAGCTAGATAATAGATCATTACCATACATAGTTTTTAGAATTAGCATCTCACCAAGCACCATGGCACTAGCCTTTAATCCCAGCACTGTCTCCACATGGAGACAGAAGCAGGCAGATCTCTGAATTTGAGGACAGCCTAGTTTACAGAGTGAGATCCAGGACAGTTAGGGCTACACAGAGAAACCCTGTCTCAAAAAAAAAAAACAAACAAACAAACAAACAAATCAAAAGTTTTCTTTCTTATTAATGTGCCTAATTTAATATGGCAACATCAGTTTTAAAACCACATAGCCAGTAACTTGCTGCAAAGACAATAGACACTGGAAACAATGTGTTCTCTGAGAGAATACACTCACTCCTGCTAGGAACAAGCTGAATGTATGAATGTATCCTTCCAGGAATTTCTTCTTGCCCAGGTCAGCCAGAATGGCAGAGGTCAGAAGCTGCGGTTCCAAGCCATAGAAAAAGTAAACACTCTGCTTTCTTCCCTGAAAACCTTGAAATACCACAAAGCTTTCAAGCCGCCACAGAGTCTCTGCCAAGCCTCTCAGAACCAGGAGTTTCTGGCCTCTCCCCTTTGAGACTGTTCAGGGATCTGAGAGAGCCGAAGAGCTGTATTATCAGGACATGCTACCTAGAAACAGCCCACCTATAGTCACTGAACATCAGGAGGGCTTAGCCCATGGCTTCCATTCAACCAGCACATGCTAAGAATCATACCAACAAAGTTACTGTGGTGACCAAA
The DNA here is from genome assembly GCF_000001635.26 of Mus musculus. NCBI lineage: Eukaryota > Metazoa > Chordata > Mammalia > Rodentia > Muridae > Mus > Mus musculus. The sequence continues at coordinate 59,422,424 of NC_000070.6, forward strand.
GTCACATTAGTCACTTAGCTGAGTCCTGTGGTGGCAAGCCCCCTGCACAGCCCAGCTCAGACCTCCAATGAGGCACAGAAGCCCTGGAACTTAGTGGGTGTTTGTGCTTAGTTACAGAACATGTAGCTGGCACAGTCTCCAGAGAGTGCCAGCCTCTTTGTTCATTGTAAAAAGAGCCAGCAAGATGGCTCAGTGACTAAGGGTGCCTGCCTCTCAAGTGCAGGGACCTCAATTCAATGCCCATTGTTGTGTTTTATAGACCATGAGGGAGGGCCCTGGTGGGCCCTGCCAAGGTGTCCCCCTGAACAGTCAAACCATGCCGCAGGCCTAATATAAACGGGAGTTTATTTGGGAGGAGGGGAAGAGGTCCCAGGGAATGGGGTAGAGGCAGAGACAGGAGAGGAACAGAGGACAAAAAGGGAAAGGAGAGAAAGAGGAAAAGAGGCTGACTAGAGACACATGGGAAGTGGGGGAGAATAGGTGAAGAGAGGGAGGGAGAGGGGACAGGGGAAAGGAGGGGAATAGCAAGGAGGGAGGAGGGAGAGGGAGAGAGAAGCCAAACAATCCTTTTATAGTGAGCCAGGCTCATACCTGGCTGCTGCTAGGTAACTGTTGGGTGGAACCTAGAGGAAATGCTAACACCCAGGACCTGCAGTGAAAGAACAGAACTCCTGAAAGTGTTCTCTAACACCACACACACTGTGGCACACAGGCCCATTCCTGTCTCTCTCTCTCTCTCTCTCTCTCTCTCACTCACACACACACACACACACACACACACACACACACACACTCACTCACATACCAAATCCATACACAGCATGTAATCACACACAAACACACATACTCATGAAAACACATAACATTTTAAATGTTTAAACACATAAAACTAGAAAAACAATGCAATAAATTACCAGGTGTCCACCCTCCAATATCATAAACTATTCAATCACTATTCACATTTTGTCAATTAAAATATCTCAAAGAAATAAAAAAAATCACAAAATACTTCATAATAGTGCCCCACACAATTCAGCATGCATCTCTCAAAATAACAACATTCTATGGACCGCAATAACATTATCCCATCTAACAATACATCTTAGTTAGAGTTTCTATCGCTGGGATACAAACAACACGGGAAGGAAAAGGGTTGTTATTATTGTACAACTCTCAGGTCACACTCTGCAACTGAGAGAAGTCAGTGCAGGAACCTGGAGCAGAAGCCATGGAAGAATGCTGCTTACTGGCTTGTTCTTCATGGCTTGCTCAGCCTGCATTCTTAAAATATCCAGGACCGACTGTTCAGGGCTGGCCCCGCCCACTAATTAAGAAAATGCATGACAAATTTGCCTATATGCTAATCTTATGGAGGCATCCCCCACTCCGCCATTGAGGCTCCCTCTTCTCAAATGACTCTAACTTGTATCAAGTTGACAGAAGGCCGGCCAACTCATACTATTAGTATTAAATTCTCTAATATTGACAAACAGTACTCAGTCTGTGTCCAAGCACAAGGCTCTCGACCATGACCCCACACTCTACCCACCCACTGCAGCCCCCTTCGGTACCTGCACAGAAAGTGCCGTCATTGGGGATGAACGTCTCGTTGTTATTTGTGGCCCGGTAGCCCTCGTGGCAAATGCAGTAGAACCCTCCAGGCGTGTTGTGGCAGGATGTGTGGTTCCCACAGATCACAGTGGCTCCAAACTGGCACTCATCTTTGTCTGCAGATGGATGCATGGGAACAACTCACACAACGGCTTTCCATCCACACAACGTGTTCTTACCCAGAAGTTTCCCTCACTACTCTGTGACAACCGTTTCCTGATCTAACGGCTTCTCCAGCCTCTTTTCCCTCCACTATGTTTTCCAGGCTAAAAGGAGCTGGCTCATAATTATATACCCGCTGTATAAGAAACCGCAGGAGAAGCACAACCTTCCACTCTCAGAATCCATCTTACTTGATGACTGGCAGTAGGTTATTTTTGAATTTCTTTCATGTTTAAGAAAAAAAAATCAGGGTTGGAGCTGTAAGTCTGTAGGAAGCTGGTATGCCTAGTATCCACAAGGCTCTGCATTCAGTCCTATGAGAGTAATAACACTTTTAAAATAAAATATTGGTGGGTCAGCTGGGTGGCTCATAGAATAAAGGTGCTTGCCTGAGGTTTGGTAACATCAGTTCTATCCCTAGCATTTAAATGGAGAGGGCAAGAACCACCTCCCAAAATGTTTCCTCTGATCTCCAAGACCTCCAAGTGTGACACCCTGACTCACATGTGACTCACACACAGATAGAATGGAGTAAAAATAAAAATTTAAAATGTAGAGACCGGGACGGTGTCTCAGTGGGTAAGATGATTCCTCAATCCCCACAACCTATGTAATTCCAGACGTGATGGCATGCATCTGCAACCCGGTGCTCTTATGGAGAGATGGGAGATGGAGACAGAAGGGTCCCCAAAAGCTCAGTGGCCAGCATGCCTGGCATACACAGTTGCAAGCAACAAAGGACACCATCTTAAGCAAGGTGGAAGGTGAGGACCCATCACAAGAGGTTGTGCTCTGACCACCACATGCACACACCCACATGAATACACACAAGGACATGTAAGCTCGAGCACAGGCACACGTCACACATGCACACACATTAATTTGGTATACATTTTATAAGCCAGGGGAAATGAGCCTAGAATAATCTCATTTTCCAATTCAGCCATTCTGTTGGTCTTTTCTGTATTAGAGAATTAACGTTTCTATGATGTGCTGGCAAGCTTCATGCCAGTAAGTGAAGGTGCCTTTGGGAGCCCGGAGGCATCTGATCCCCTGCAACTAAAATCACCAGTGGTTTGAGCTATCAGATAAAGCTGCTGGGAACAAAACTCTGGTCCTCTGCAAGGGCGGCACATGCTCTTAGCCACTCAACCACCTTTCCTGACCCTAACATGAATTTTATATCCAATTATTTAACTGGAAAATTAGAATTGTCAGCCCCCAGGAAACACAACGGAATTAGCAGTGACGCCTCAGAGCAGAGTTCATACGGAGGCAGGAGATGCTCACATTGTCGGCGACCTGTGCGAACCACGGCGGCCACACATTCTAGTGTAGGACAGCTAAAACAGGGAAGGAAGGCTGAAGTCACAACGGAAGGTTAAAACGAAGTTAAAGCCTCCATCGCAGACTTCCGGCAGGGGCCAGAAAGCATTTTCTTTACATTTCATTTCTGCTTGTGAACCTTAAAAAACAGCCATAAAATATATCTATTGTGGGTCATGGTCATACATGCATCTAATGCCTGCATGCCTTTAATGCCAGCACTCAGGAGGCAGAGGCAAGCAGATCTTCATGACTTCAAGGCCAGCCTGGCCTACGTAGTGAGTTTCAGGTCAGCCAGGGCTATACAGAGAAACCCTATCTCAAAACAAAACAAAACAAAACAAAACCCCAAAACCTAACAACAATCATCACAATACCCCTACCAAACACACAACAGGCATATTTGGTGTCCTTTGGAGACATTTAATGTCTCCCTGAAGGTTTCATGTGGGATATTTAGGCTTAGATAAAGTTCTAGAATTAAGTCGTTTGGCATAATGCCATATTAAGGTGCCTTTGGCATATGTGTAACCTCACTAGTACCCTGCTTCGTGCACACAGCAGTCCCAGTACCAGAATAGGCAGTGCCCAGTGGGAACAATTACACAAATGTTGTGAAGCCCTCTCCTCTCCTAAGAGATGCATGTATTGCTTAGAAGGCAAAGAGCAATCGAGAGCACAGTTAGCATCCAGGAGAGGAGGAATTCCTTGGAGCAATGCTTCTCAGCCTTCCTAATGCTGCAACCATTTAACACAGCTCCTCATGTTGTGGTGACCCCCAACTCTAAAATTATTTTTGTTGCTACTTCATAACTGTAATTTTCTACTGTTAAGAATCTTAATGTAAATAGCTATGTTTTTCAATGGTCTTAGGTGACCCCTGTGAAAGAGTCAGTCAATTGCCAAAGGGGTCACAACCCACAGGCCGAGAACCATTGCCTTAGAGGAACATCTGTCCAGCTCCTCAATTCCAACTTTAGTTGCTAGCAAGAGACCAGGCCCAACAATGGGGACAGAATAGGAGAGACTCTGACTGCAGGGCAGCTACACTTCTAATAAGAACAGCCCTCTAGAGTGGGGCTGGTCAAAGCAAGTCCAGCATGTGGAGTGGACGATGGTTCACAAGGACAGCTTTTATTTGTGCAATGGAATGTGGCTCGCCCAACCTTTGGAATAAGCTCTTTGAATGCAGGATTGAATTGTTATTTTTCTTTAAGTACTGAAAGCGAGAAAATATGCACACAGGACAAAGGGCTAGGAAGACGGCTTAGCAGGTAAAAGCATTTGCTGCACACAAGCATGAGCACCTAAGTTCAAAGCCCCCACCAACAGCCATATAAAACCCCAGTCATGGCCAGGCCCTGTGGTGCACGCCTTTAAACCTCGAACTCAGGAGGCAGAGACAGGTGGGTCTCTGAGTTTGAGGACAAACTCTGAGTTTGAGTTCCAGGACAGCTAGGGCTATCTAGAAAAACCCTGTCTCAAGGAAAAAAGAAAAAAGAAAAAAGAAAAGAAAAAAAAGGAAAGGGAAGGGAAGGGAAGGGAAGGGAAGGGAAGGGAAGGGAAGGGAAGGGAAGGGAAGGGAAGGGAAAGGAGAAAAAAAACAAAGAAAAGAAAAAAGAGAGCAGAGCCAGGCATGGCCATGGAGAACCACTGTGGTTTCTTGGCTGACAGCCTGTCTCTGGGTTCGATGAGAGACCCTGTGTCCAGGTGACAGTGATAAAAAACATCCAACGTCTTCCTCTGGCCTCTACACATGCCCCTCCACCCACCCACATGTATATATAAGACACACGCAACACACATATACTCACACATGAAAGTCAACACAAAGGCATGATAACAAGGGTAGACACAGACACTGTCTATCCACAGCTACAAGGCAAAACTTTTACAACACATAGCAAGGAGGAAACGGAGAAGCCATTACTACATTTATTATAGTTAAATTGCTGTGACGCTCTCTCTAAATTGTGCTTGGATGTCAGTGTTATCTGATTGTTCCCGCATAGAAATCATGAGGCAAAATAAATAAATAATCTTAGCTGCATCTAGTCTAAACAACCTTCAAGTTATCTTAAAGTATTCCTTGAAGTCATCCCAAAGAAATTAAGAAATGTAATATTTGCTTTTGTTGTTAAGTTAAACTCAAGACATAAAACAGACTTCCAGTCTGCGTAGGTCAAGGAATTTCCAGAGAGTTCAGGTCAACGACATCTAATATGAGAGGGCCTTCCTTAGAAACACCAGAAAATAAGAATGTATCTAAACAATAAAACCTAAGATTTTGTTGTAATTGGCAAAAAACCCACTAAGAAAAACATGTGAACAAAATAACAATGTTTACCCTACACGGACACTGACTCTAAAACTGGAAAACCTTTGGTTTTTATTCGTATTTTCAGCGTAACCCACCATTGATACTTACCAACACACCGTGTCCTCCCGTTGCCCCAAAACCCATAGTTGCAAATGCAGATTCTCTTCCCTTCCTTTTGCTGGCATGTGGCATGTTCATGGCACGTGGCACAGACATCTACATCTGAGTCAGAGATCACACGTTGCAGGAACAGAAAGTTAAAGGCGAGAAGTCAACGTGCATGCATCGCAGAGAACCAAAACTTCAATTCCAAAATAAACCAGGTCAGGTTCAAATCTCATCCATACGATTTTCATTAATGACTCGCTGGCCACAAAATATAATGCAAATCCCTCTGTCAGTCAGCACTCTTCAGTGTTTGTCTCCTCACCAGCTCCTCCAGCTTCACATTCCCAAACTCTAACTGCATGGCACCATCCAGGCAAAGGGATGCTTTCCTAATAGCTTTCCTAAAGCTGCTATCATCCTCCTCGCCATGGTCACATGGAATGCAGACGCTCACTTCTCTACCAGCCTGGTACCCACTTTCATTTTCAAGCATTAGCCAGAATGTTTCATTCTCTCTGAACCCCCTACTCCCAAGGAAAGGTGGACGCGTCGTCGTCTAATCTCCCACAAAGCATCTACACTCCCGTAACAATCATGTTAATCTATGTTTAATCCAATTTTGAGACGACAAACGAACCAGGCAAGGATGAGGACTATGATGACATTTGTCCAGTATGTTTTTATAGCACTGTATAGATGCTCAACATATTTTTATGGACTGGAAAAAGAGGTCTAAAATGGGGACTGGAGAGCTGGCTCAGGGGTTAATAGCACTGGCTGCTTTTCTATGGGACCCAGGTTCGATTCCTACCACTCATATGGTGTTCACAACCATCTGTAACTCCAGTCTCGGGGGATCCAGGGCCCTCTTGTGTTCTCCATGAGAACCATATACACTGGGTGCACAGACATACACGCAGGCAAAACACCCATAAATGTGACTTGCTACAGCCCTAGAAGCAAATGCAGGAGAGAGGAACACATCTGACTACTCCTTTCCTTCCCTTTATGGAAAAAGTATGTGTAAGATGTCAGGGAGATAAGCACCGAGTCCTGGCAGGATGGCCAGACCCCATTACTTAGATAAACAACAGAAACTTTGAGACTAAACCTCTTGATACCTAAATTCACCAAAATGGTGATATGTAACCTAAGAACAAACAAGAATTTCTACTCAAGGCTATGTAGAATATTGAGTTTCATGCCCGTGTCTCTGTAATTTCAGGAGTAGCCTCGTAAAGAGAATGTTCCAGCATAGAATTTCATCCTAGCCTTGGCCTCATCTGCAGCCAGATAATACAGCCTTACCTTCAGGCTGCTCCAGGCATGAGACCAACAGAAACCGCGAGACTCCTAGATACTCTTAATCGTGTTTCCTGCTCTTGTTTTTTCATTTTACTAACAAAAGACAACATACTCAAGGCCAGCCTGGGCTACATGAGATCGTATCAAACAAATACCAAAAATAAAATCAAAGATAACAGAAACAAATATATATCACTAATGACTACTGATACCAGATTACCATGGGATATCTATAAATATCTCATGACCACAAAAAATGCAAAAAAAAATTAATTAAAAATTTTAGAGGTGTATTATCTGACCATCATGTAATAATGGAATAAAACTTAAAGTGAAACCTATATGTAGTTTCCTCAAAATAAACCCTCTTATGCAATACTCTCACAAAGCATTCTTAGACAAAGATACCGAATGGCTGTTTGATGATAGGTATAAAACCTGATTGCAGAAATTTTGAGTTTGTTATGTTTTTGTATGTTTTAAAAAGTAATTTAAAAAAAAAACAATCAGGCAATCACAAAAGAGACCTGGACTTTCAATGAAAGAAATTTGGAAGCAAGAAAAAAGATAGACTTTTAAAAATTCAAAAAGATTATTTTTTAAAAGTGTAAGAAAGATTTCTGGGTAAACACTGAGGGTTTCAAATACTTCCAATCCCCTTACACCTCAAAAAAATAGAATAAAAGGAAGAATTAGAAAGATATAAATCTTTTTTTATTGGAGGGGATGCATGTGGATGTGTGTGGATGCACATGTGCGCACACGTGCATGTGTGTGTGTATGTGTGTGTGTACTCCTATATGTAAACGTTAGCAGACAACCTCAGTATTATTCCTCAGGTCTTGTCTGCATGTTTTGTTTTGTTTTTTGGCACAGCATCTCTCAGTGCCCTGAATCTCAACAAGTAGGCTGGCTGGCCAGTGAGCCCCAGGCATCCTCTTTCTAAAGCTCCTAGAAGTATAAATCTTAAAATAGACGATGACAACAGACAAAGGCTGTTTGCAATATTTCAAATGGAGAAGAGGCCAATACATAGCAATTGCTTTGCAGAGAGAAAGAAACAAAGGGTCCCTGGGTAGCTGGAGAGACAGGCGTAGAAACGGGTATGTGACGCACAAGGACCCGCTTGCGCAGGCACAATTCTTGTTTTGCCTTTCTGATGTTGCTTGGGATGGAAACCAGGCCTACTGAAAGCTAACCACATGCTACACTACTGAGCCCCACCTCCAGACTTGGAGTGAACATTTCTATAAAGAGTAATGGCCTAAACCTCATGGATGCTCATGTATATTGCAGTTTGCTTTAAAAAAAAAAGTCAGAAAGACTCCAGATCAGAGAGCTAACAGGCAACCTGCAGACCAGAAGAAAGTATCCAAATACATTCAACCATTTTAATAGGTTAACACTTTAACAAACAGCAATGGAAAACAAGGCCAGCTCCTTTGGCTGTTTCTGATGCCACGATTGTAAGACGTGCTTCCTTCAGACCTTGCTATATTGATACTATGTTACCCATACAATGTGAAAGGAAATGTAAAGAGAGAAAAATCAAGGGCCGGAGAACTGGATCTGCGATTAAAGACACTTTCTGCTCTTGGGCAGGACCAGAGTTTGGTTTCGAGCACCCATATCCGGCAGCTCAGTTGGTAGAACACTTGCCTAGCATATATGAAGCCCTGTGCTTGATCTTCAGGTACTTCAGGAGGGCCCAGCACTCCGGTGGGGGAGGCATGAGGATCTGGAGTTTAAGGACATTGAGTTCAAAACCTGTCTGTGCTACAGGAAACCATGTATCAAAAGAGAAGGAGGAAGAGGAGCAGGGAGGAAAAGAATAAGAGGAGGAAGAGGAAATGAGAAATATAAATGCTGAGTGTATTCTAAAGCATTATTAAATTAAGAGATAGACCACACTGTGAGACCCCTACTTAGAGTGTTTCTCCCTGGAAGGTAAAGCCCCTGGTCGTCCCCCAAGCTTGTTTTCCCTGATCTTTAAAAATACAGCTAGAAAGAAGCTCTTTGTTCTCTATAGCCAGCAAAAAGCCTTTTTGTTTCTATACTGTACAACCAGAGATGCCTGCCTTCCTGTGCCGAGGACACAGAGATAAAAATTCAGAAAGAACTCACTCCCCACTCCTGCCTTGTAAATTTCACCAAGGACACCTGGAAGAGAAGAACTCTTCCTAACTCCTCCCAACTCTCCTCCCAACTCCTCCCAACTCCTCAGCTAGCTGTTAAAAGCCCCCTACTGTCACAGCTCTCAGGGTAGAACTCCCCTGCCCTGCATGGCAGAGGGACTTCGTCCTCAGCTAGCCCTTGCAGTTTGCATCAGGGGTGTTGGCCAGCTCATCCCGGGACTTGAGCGGAGGTCCAGCATCGGGGGTGGGGGGCCTTACAACACAAATATGTCCATGTCCATATATTTTATTATTTCTAGAACAGCTGTGGTTATGAACTGGGGTGTAGAGTTCACTCGCCATTTGTTAGCTGGGTTAGCCTTGATAATCTCTATGCATCTGTTTCCCATAAGTCTGTAAAATTAAGATGATATTAAACCCATTTCCTGGTTTCTGCGATGATTACAGAGTAAATGAGTTCGACACTGGAACAATCTCTCAACTTCTATTTACAGGAACCAGCCGAATGGTTAGTGGGTGGACAAGCGATTATACTAATGGGAGGAACAGTGGATGACTGCTTGATGCAGAAACCCAAACCAAGACCTTTGTGTGGACAGATGCCTGCCTCGCCAGGGACTGGTGGATTGTGCAAACCATAATATCTAAATTATGTATACAAATCTCTATGAATTTATTCCCTGGCTTCCCCATACCTCCCTCTCTTCTGAGCACAGCCTGACTGGGAAGCTGAAACTCATCTTCAGTGCCTTCTCAGACCTCTTGGTTTTTTTCCTGCCCTCCTGTTCACATCATCCAAGAAATCTATACCCTGGCCTCAGGAACCCACTCTTGCTCTTTAATACAACAGCTGTCTTAGTTTGCATGTCTGTTGCTATGATAACATATCATGACCAAAATCAACTCGGAAACGCTTTATTATATCATCATCCAGGGAAGCCAGGAAAGGAACAAAAAGCAGGAACTGAGCTGGAAGCCATGGAGGAATTCTGCTTACTAGCTTGCTCCTTCTATTTTCTCATGCCATTCAGGATAACCCATCCAGGCATGGCAATGCCCACAGTGGTTGGGGCCCTTCCACATCAATCACTACTCAAGAAAAGGTCAGTCTTAGGGAAGCATTTTCTCAAGATTCCCTCTTCCCAGATATGTCTCAATTTGTGTCAAGTTGACAAAAACCAACAGCCCAGCAGCTCCTTTAACACGCCTGAGAGAGCCTGCCTGGAAGATGGAGAGACCTGTTCCCATCAAGGATGCAAAGGGGTTTGTTGAAGCCCCTTAAACCTAACAGCTGTCCTCACCTAACTCCAGCCACGCCAGGACAACCAGACAAACCGACAAACTCACTGCACACCTTCCTTGCGATTCCCTTCCCCACACTTATGGAGATGTGGAAATATATTAAATAACCAAGTGGGGTACCCAGCAGAGTCCAAAACTTAGAGAGAGAAAAATATCTAAAAGCAAGTCTTGAGTACTACACCAAACTGCACTGTTTATAAAAAAAAAACTACATCAAACTCCAGAGATAGAACCCAGAAACCCAAGAAATATCATATTTTCTCCTCTCTCTCTCTCTCATCCATGACAGAAAAACAAGAAAGAAAGAAAGAAAGAAAGAAAGAAAGAAAGAAAGAAAGAAAGAAAGAAAGAAAGAAAGAAAGAGAGGGGGGGAGAGAGGGGGGAAGAGAGAGAGAGAGAGAGAGAGAGAGAGAGAGAGAGAAAGAAAGAAAGAAAGAAAGAAAGAAAGAAAGAAAGAAAGAAAGAAAGAAAGAAGAGAAGAGGGAATCCTCTCCTTTAGTCCAGTGCACTACCATGATCGTCATCCTAGCAGTAGCCTCCACTTTCCATGTATTCAAGAGAGAAGATTTTTTCCCCCAAGTCAAGTGGTCATTACAGGCAATCAATAACAAGCCTATACCCATAGCTAACTCTGGCCATTCAGAACCCTATGTCTTTTCTTGTGTAAAATGTTTCCAGGAGTCTTGGCTTCTTTTGGCTCTCTCTCATTCATTTTCTTATCTGACCAAGATCAATCCACAGTGGCCCCCACACCTGTCCTCCAGACCAAAACTAAATCCACATTAAGTATACCCAGTGTCCCAATCCCAACTCTAAGTCTAAAGCTAAGCAGCCATTAATTTGGGGCTCACACCAAAGGTCACACCCATCGGTCACCTACTTCAGCCATTCTGTTCTTCTCTCACACTGCCTGCCTCACACCCGACACCTTCTTCAGCAGGCTGTGAACTTTTGAATTTTTTTTTTTTTTATTCTTGGTGGTGTTAGGGATGGAACCTAGGGCCTCTCAAATGGTAGGCAAGCACACAACCACACTGAGGTACACCCCAGACCTGTGCACTATTTTGTAAATCCAACAGACAGCTTGTTAGCTAGAGTGGTAGACACCAGGAAGCTCATCTTAGATTTGACCAGAAGAAAGTGGAAGCGCACAGGGTCAAGTTTACTGGTGTGTGTGTGTGTGTGTGTGTGTGTGTGTGTGTGTGTGTAAGGCAAGGCACAGCGGAAGTCCTTCATTAAATCTCCTCTCACTCCTGGTCCTGAGCATCCTTCCATCACTCTAAAATCACTCTCCCCATCTCTTTCCTCATGTCCACCAGGCTGCCTGCTCTCACTCATGAAGACCGTGGGAACCACACCGAGAGGGAAACACAGCAGAGGCTCTTCACACAGTGGGCTTTCCCCAGCTCTACCCATCCTTCTTCCACCATGATTCCCTGGTTCTGTCCTTCTCCTGGCCTTCCTGAACCCAGTCAGGCCTGAGCCAACAAGTCCCACGGAGCTCCCAGCCTCAGAGGAAAGCCACAGAAAGGCTGAGAACAGGACTGACTGGTTTGGTCTTTCCACACCCATTACCAACCAATCCTGAATCCTGGGCCAGGCGCCCCACCCACCCACCAACACCCTCCTGCCTCTCAGTTTAAACTCCCCACTTCCCTCAAGCCCAAGCTTCAGCTCACTTCTCCCAAACATCTTCCAGCCATTAAGTGCACCTCAGCACAGGCTAGTGAGGGAATCCACAGGGGTGACAGAGAGGACAGCAATGCAGCACACACAATCTAGCACTTGGCAGGAGAACTAGGAGTAAGAATCCAACTGGGGCTACACTGAAAAATTGTCTCAGGAAAAAAGTACACACATGCACACCACATACATACATACACATATACATACATACACACACATACCACATGCATATACATATCACATACATACCACACATGTACACAAATACACAACACATACAAACACACACGTACCACATGCATACACATACACACACATACACCTCACATGCATACACAGACACATAAGACATACATATACACACATACACAAATAACACACACACACACAGAAACACAAACACATACACACAACCAGACCAACTAGAGAAAGGCAAGCAAGGCCCTAAACTGTCACACAAGACATCTAGTAAACAGCCACCAGCTTCCCACCTCCGAAACCAGCTTTGGAGTCCCCTCACCCCAAATTCAGGTGATGATGGCTTACTCCTTTGCTTATTCCTATTTGGGTGGCCCCTGTTTATTCCCGTGTCACATTCGTAATAACAAAGTCACAACACGCACAAGCGGGTAATGGAGACGAAACATGGCATCAAAGAGAAGTGGACGGTGCCCAGTGGACTCCACTAAGTGAGAGCTGCCATCCTGGTTCTGAAATCTGACCAGGAGGAGGAGGAAGAGGAGGAGGAGGAGGAAGAGGAGGAGGAGGAGACAACAGTTTCCTGGTCTTCCTTCCTGGGATTAGTTTCTCCCACCTGAGGCCCAGCTTTACAAGGACCCAATTAAATATCATGCCCATTCTTGTATTTCCACCTCTCCCTGCTGAATAATGCCTGCTGGTCTAACGTGTGAGTAGACAGGACTTACTCCTCCCCAAATCCTTCTCTGACCTGACCAGCCCAACTGAAGAGCACCCTGCTTTTCCTTCTAACTTATCAGAGCAATCCTGTGTTGTCAGTCAAAGTCACTGACTTTTTCTCAGCATGCTGTGAGCTCCAATTCTGGTTTCCTCAGCACCACACTAGTCCAGGAATGTTAGCCTTCTCTCTTCCTTGCACCTATCGTCTAAACTACTCTGCTCCATGAACCCATCCTTGAACTGAACATGGTACAATATGCCTATAATTCTCAGCACCTAAGGCTGGGGCAGGAGGATCATTTCATCCCCACATTTTCTACCTTTGAGAAAGCAGGGTTTGTTTTTTTTTTTTTTTTTTTTTTTTTTTTTTTTTTTTTTTTGTAGAACTGGATTCTAAGTTTGTAGGAAACTGTCTACCTAAGGAGAGTCATTCAACAAGGCAGCCCTAACTTCATTTCCCCCAAAACATCTCACACTTTCCAGGTGGCCAGGAGGTGTGGCTCAGTGGTAAAGTGTATGCTTAGATGCAAGGTCCTGAGTTCAATCCACAGCATCTAAAACATCTAAGAAATAAAGTGTAGACAGAGTGACTTCTGGTTATATTCAGCCATCTTAGACCAATAATTCAATGAACTGTACTTGATACTTTGCTAGGCTAGAGTTTTTACACAGATCCTAAAACCGTTTTCAATTATCTATAGGTTTTTATTCACACTGTTATGGGAGACTGTGCTTGCTACTTTTATGTCTACTTGACACAATAAGTTAGAGTCATTTTGGAAAAGGGAACTTCAAGTGAGAAAAACGTTTCCATAGATTGGCCTGTGGCGAGCTTGTGGTGCATCTTCCTGATTGAAGATCGCTGTAGGAGGATCCAGCTCACTGGAGGGTGCTTACCCCTGGGCTGGTACTCTTGGGTGTTGCAAGAAAGCAGGCTGAGCAAGCCATGGAGATTGAGTCAGTAAGCAGCACTCCTCCATTGCTTCTGCTTCAATTCCTGCCTCCATGGTCCTGCCTTGAGTGTTTGCCTTGACTTCTTTCTCTAAAGGACTGTGATCTGAGAATTGTAAGCTAAAATAAACTCTTTCCTCCCCAAATTGTTTCTGGCTGTGCTGTTTTATCACAGTAGAAACCCTAAGACAGAGACCCAAGGGGGAAGGAAGAAAGCCTACTGAAGTACCAGATGTCAGAGGTGGAGGGGAGCCATTCTAGAAAGCTGAGACATCAAATACCCAAAGTAATGGTAAAATTCACTAGGCAACCAATAATCCCTACACTGGGGAGGCAGAGGCAGGGAGATATCTGAGTTCAAGGTCAGCCTGGTCTACAAAGAAAGCCAGAGCTACACAGAGAAACCTTGTCTCAGGAAAAAACCCAAACAACAACAAAGTAGCAGGATAAGAGAATTTGGGAGGGCAGGAATCTGCTCCACTAAGCCCACTCATCTCGTTTCTTTTCCACTTCTAGAGCCTGTTTGGTTTTGCAAATGTTTGTTTTTGAGACAACCCACTCTATGGTCCAGACTAATCCCAAACTCATGGTGCCTCCCTCCTCCGTGTCCCAAATTCTAGGATTAAGCATGAACCACCACCACTCTGGAGCTCAGTGCTTGGCTTTATTAAGGAGATGCCAGAGAGAGACTGGGTGTCCTTGTATGTATGTACTGTTTGCCATCACTCCCTCAGTGTCCTACAATGGCTCCTGGTGGCTTCTCACCAGGAAGGAACAGTTAAACCCAAACACCATGCTCTCTCTGCCAGTCAAGATGAGACTGACTCCCTCTTGCCAAATCCAGTCTGTTTTCTCATCTCTAGCCCCTTCTGTATTCTGCGTCCTGCTTTCCCACGCTATCCCCAGTCTGAAATCCATCCATTACTCTGTTGGGCTTTTCGTTTTGTTTGTTTGATCACAGTGTTTCACACTGTAGATTAAACTACTCTGGAACTCACTATGTAGCTCAGACTGGCCTGGAACTCACGGCAGGCAATCTTTCTACCTATCTCACACATTGGATTCCTTTTTACACACATTTCTAAAGACCTCTTACTATGGAATGGGGCACCCCTCCCCTTTTCCGAAATCCAAGGAACCGCTCAGCTTGTCTCATGCATAATGGCTGCCCAGTAAAACACAGTTGTCCTCTCCTCTGACCAGTACACCTTCTCAGAGCACTTGACACGTTCTGCTATTATGTGGGCAGACTTCGCCTCATTTTCCTGTTTGAATCCTCCGTGTCAGGTAAATCCCACCACGCTCACTGGTCCCAATTTGTCTAAAACACAGACTATTTGCCTGCCTCTCTCCTTGGGACTATGAACCACTAGAACGCCAACATTGCACGGTTACATCTGACCCAGGGAAGATATTAAAGGACTTTCTACGGATGGATGGATGGATGGATGGATGGATGGATGGATGGATGGATGGATGGATACACAAATGCATGGATAAACAGACTAAATAAACGAATGGATGAATGAACTAAAGGATAAACTCTTCCTATAAACTTCCTTATTCTTCTTTACATTCTTAACATTTAGTTCTTCGTGGAAGTGAAAAATAAGGAAAGGGACAGGTGGTGGTGGGAGAGCCACTACAGGTCAGGAATTTGTCCTGCAAAAGCCAGGGAGACTGGAAGCTGTAGAACCAGCGGCTCGCCCTCCCACATCCTCCACGCGGCGCACCGGTCCCCCAAACCCCCACCCGAGTCCAGTCCCCACCCCACCCCCACCCACTCCGGGAGACGCGAGTTGGAGCAGGGCCGCCTCCACTACACACCCCACAGTCCCCGGGGCGGGCAGTCTGGCGTGCTTCTCGCCGCTCCGCCTCCATGATCCTTCCACGCCCCGACTCTGCGCCTCCAGATCCGGAGCGCGAAGCGTCCTGCGCGCCGAGTACCCTGCACTCACCTTCCGTGCCAGGCTCTCCGCTGACGCCGCGGGCTAGGCTGAGCAGCAGCACGAGCCGCAGCAGCCGCTGCAACCCGCATCCTGGAGAGCGGCGCGTGCCCCGGGGACCCCGGCCCATGCCGCTGGCTCCCTCCCGGCGCCCGCCACTCCCCGGAGGCCCCTGTGCAAGGAGATAAGGCCAGAGGCGCGAGGAAGGGGCGGCGCAGAGGCTTCCGGCGCCGGGTTGCGCCGGTCCCGGCGGGGAGCAGGGTCCCAGGTCCCCGGATCTAGGTGCGCCTGGTGCACCGGCTGCGCGCGAGCTGAGCCACGGGGAGAAAGCGGACTGTGCTAGGGGGGAAACATCGCAGTGCAAGTGTGACTTGTGGAGACCAGAGAAGTGCAGTAGCCACAGGAAAGGGTCTCTGACTGGACGGGTCAGAGAGTTGGGAGGTGGTGGCCGCCCGCGCGGAGGGAAAGAAAGGAGAGGAAACTAGTCATGGGCCAGTTCACCCGGGGTGCACATGCTGGAACAGGTGACAAAACAAAAGTTCCAGCTACTTGCTGGACGACGCCCTCCTTGGCACGTTAGGAATCGAACGGGGAGAGACACGTGGTGAGAAAGACATGGAAGACAGGACAACCGTGTATTCTAGAAACCGAGGGACCGTTTTAAGGTGGGGACAAAAGGTTAGAGAAATATATGGCAGAGTTAAAGAACTCTGCTCTGAGAGTAGGGTCAGCATCAGGGCGTGAGGGGATCCGGGAAGGGGCAGGTGATCCTCTGAATTTTGGAGAGAATCAGAAATGGAGTGTTCAGGGACAGAGTCCACCACGTCTTAAGATTAGTGCAATATTAGAGAAAGGACAATATTAGATCAAGGAGAAACTGTGAATGTCGCTTAGATCTATGCTTTGGGTGGACTGTGGTGGGAGACTGGGGAGCAGAGGGTTAACGTGAGTTAGGAATTGGGGTTGAGGGAGGCTGAGGAAGGAAGATCAGTTTTGTCTGTGGGGCCCGCCCAAGTGCAGGGGGCACTCCCCACTTCAGCAGGTACCCTCATTTGCTTTCTCACCGGTGAACTAGCCCTACCTCTAAGGCAGGCAAATACACCCATATAAGGGCTGAACTTGGGCTGCCTTAGGAAGAAACCGTTAAAATAAACTTCCTAGTCTCTTGTAACAAGTTTTCTTGAAGATTATTTCTGTCCAACAAAGAAAGAAGCCTGCTTTGGGAAGTAGTAGAGCACCATGAAAGTGTGAACATGTCTCTAGGTGTTTGGGCAAAACCAGTCTCCAGGAACCCTCACAGGTCATTGCACAAATCCACTGTTCAAGACATTTTTAAAACAACCTTTATCTCTACTTCTCATGCCCTTCTGCAAAATAAATATGTATATATACTTTAAAAAAAAACATGATGCATGAAAAAACAACTATCCAAGACTTGGACATGGGAAGGAAAATTACTGGGTGTCTCTTTCAGCATGCATGGGAGTAAATGCTATCTAACCCACTTTCCGTGGATTATTCAATTCAAAAGTGTACTTTTATGAATGTCCTACTGACTAGGTTTGTTTGTGGCTTTATAAGAGTATACGTTAACTTAAATAACCCCGATGACAATATTATCAATCAGAGCTGTCTGTCTGTCTGTCTGTCTGGGGTCCTTTACCTGAATAGAAAGAAATCCTGAGACCACAATGGCAGTGCATGCCTTTAAGCCCAGCAGTCAGGAGGCAGAAGCAGAAGGATGTGAGTTCCAAGCACCTTGATCTACACTACAAGTTCCAGGATAGCCAGAACTACGTAGGGAGAGCCTGTCTCAAAATAACAAACAAAAAACTCTGAGACAAGCAGAGAGGCTTTTCTGGCTTTGGTGCCCTCTAGGTCATAGGTCTAGAGAGCCTGTGGGCTGGACTAAGGGACGGTGATAACTAGGGGCCTATTGCTTCATGCTTTACAAGCCAGAGACATGACTAGGCATTCAGGCTGGAGGCTTGTTCCTCTGGACTTTAACCACCAGCAAACCCCAGCATTTTGCAACTGTTGCAACCCTCTTCTTCCAACAGCAGTATGAGGGAGCAGTAGGCAGTTCCTACTGGGACTGCAACTCCTGAAAGGGCTCTGGGTTTTTGGACCATCAGCTCCTTATAGGAGCCATTACAGCCCTGCAGCCCAGTGGCCAGAGACTTTGACAGCTCCTTGGAACTCTTCTGGTGGCTTAGACACACAGACTTTTTTTTTTTCTTCAGCTATTCACAGTACTCTGTCTCCATGGCCTTTCTCCCTATCCTGCGCTGTCATGCTCTGGAATGTTTTAGCTGCTGCACCATCTTCTTGGCATTGCTGCCTTCCACTGTGTCCAGCAACCATCTCTTCTTTGTGTTGCCAGCTCACCCAGGGCCACTAAATATAAAGATCAAAAGTAACCAGGAGTTGAGGGTGTAGCATGCTTATCTACCATGCATGAAGCCCTGGGCATAAAATTGAGGTTGTGCAAGCTGTGATCCCAGCACTCTGGAGGTAGAGGCAGGAGGATCAGGAGTTCAAACTACAATACAAGCTGAAGGCCAGCCTGGGCTATTTGAATGTCTCAGATATTTAAAAGAGGAGTCAGGGTGGGGCTAGGGAGATAGTTCAGTGAGTAGGAACACTTGCTCTGCAATATGAAGTAGAATCTCCAGGAGCAATTAAAAGAGGCAGGCATCGCTATACATGGTGCTAACCCAGCACTGAGAGGCAGAAAGAGGCAAATTTGAGGCACTCACTGGACAAACAGCCTAAACCAAACAGTAGGTTTCATGTTCACTAAGAGAAACTCTCTCAAAGCAATAATGTGGAAAGTGGCTGAAGGTTTCCTCTGGCCTCTACATGTGACCTCCGGCACTGGTATCCGCACATTGAGTCACAACATGAAAGATTATTTCATCAGTATTGTTTCAAGAATCAAAAGAGAACAGTGAACCACTTTTAAATTAGGAGCAGAAAAAATGGCTGCTGTGAAAATATTTGGCTTAAGAAAAATATCGGGGGCACGGTCAGGTATAGGGAGAGTAGGGAGAAAGGGCCAGGAGAGTGAACAAAAATTGGTAGAGTGGGGAGTGGGGGATCTCTAGGACACAACAGAGAGCTAAAGTGGGGAAGCCTCCAGGGAGTCTATGAGGGGGACTTTAGCTGAGACACCTAGCAGTGGGGCATATGGAGCCTGAAGAGGCCACCTCCTGTAGCCAATCCAGCTGTCTCTGCACCTCACTTCCTTTTTCTGTACCCCACTTCCTTTTTCTACAGTCACATGCATTTTCTGTTCCTCCCTTTCCTTTTCCTGTTTATTAATACTATCAATCCCGGAACCTCTTCTGGTTCAAGGGCTGCCCAAGTCACTGGTTCAATGTAACTGTTCAATTTAATCCCCTCCCCCTTGTTTTCCTTCTGACTGTGTATGTGGAAAAACACCCACCCATATGGACACATATGTTCTGTGTTGAATTAGAGAGTACAAATGGAAGTAGCAGTTTGGGGTTCTTGCTTTCCTCTCAAACGCTCACACTTAAGTATGCAACAGTGCTTTTAAACAGGAAAACAAGCCACCAATGAAACAGCTAGTTCTACGGAATGCATTAGACTAGCTTTGCCACACAAGACCTCCACAAAGGGCTGGGGTGAGGAAAATAAAATAATGACCCTTATAAAAAAAAACTGCATACACACAAGTTATTGTGTGTATATATGAATGCAATGTGCAGTCTTCATCATGTATTACATTTTAACTCAGAATCATTGTATAAGAACCACTGTAGAAAATGGAAAATACACTTCTTACCAATGCAAAATGATTTATCTTGTTGCTATCTACAATGTTCGCTGCAGTCAGTGACTTCCCTAGCCACACAAATGCCAGTTTCCTGGCTTAAAAAGAATAATTGTTGCACCACTAAAATATCATTTTTTTTTTCATTTTAGGAAAGATCTTGTTTAGAATGGCATGGGACACCAATCTCCACTTTATTTCAAACTAAAAAAAAAAAAAAACTTTTCTATTTTAATTTACTTACCAGAAGACATCCATGTAGTTAAATGAAGGACTTCAAAGGTTAGGAAGCTGGCTTAGTTGGCAAAATGCTGGCCGCACAAGCCTTATGAATTTAGATCTCCAGTACACTTGCCAAAAGCCAGGCCGAGAAGCATATACCTGTAACCCAAAGCTGGGTGTCAGAAGCAGGGGGAACCTGAAGGTTCACTGCAAGCTCTAAGCTCAATGAGAGACTCAGTCAACAAACAAAACAAAACAAATAAAACAAACAAACAAAAAACTAAGTCCCATGGAGAGTGCTAGAAGAAGACACCTAAAATTGACCTTTGGCCCGCACATGCCCATACACAAGCAAGCATATCTGCACATGCATGTGCACGCCATGAACACACACGATGCATACACAGTACTTAAAGCCTACCTATTCGAAGTGGATCCTAAAGGACCCAGAACGGATATGCATGCTCAAGAGAGCCTTCCAAAGACACCAGAGAGAAATTATTCAACCCTTGTAGGTGTAAGAAAGGAATCCCTGGTAATTCTAGAGTTGCGAGTCATCACAGGTTACAAAACATTAAAGTCCATTTTAATGCACATTAAATGCAACTAAGACATTTAGTGACAATGAAGATATGTGTAGACCTGTGTCTCTAGCAGCATTATTCATGATGACCAGAAAGGCAGAAGCAAACGTAGGTCCATTAGAACTGAGTGGGTAAGAATGTGTGGTTCATATGTACCATGGAATAGTTATCAGCCTTTAAAAAGGGAGGGAAAAAACATCTGAAATAGGCCACATACTTAAAGATGTTATAAGCATGTCAGTCACAAGAGACACTGCTGTATGTGAGTCCACTCAATAAGTCATGTAAACATAGAGACAGCATAGAGTCCTGTTTGACAAGGGGCCCGGGGAATAAGGAATTGGTGCCCATGGGCACCAGGTTGGAGGTTTGTGTAGAGATCACTGATGGGTGACGGGGATTGCTATAGTGCAGTGTGCTGAAGACTGGCGGTGAACTAACTGTGCATTTACCGGTGATCCAGAGAATGAAGAGATGGCAAGGCGGTTAAGGTGCTTGCTGCAGAGGAACGAAGACTACAGCTTGTCTGCCCAGAATCCACAGAACTGCCAGGAGAGTACGATGGCCCCAAAGTGATTCTAACTTCTAAATTCAGGGACACAAAATCCCCAGATCAAGCTGGCTAGTGAGATGAGTCGTACCCAGGAGCTTCGATGAGAGACCCTGCTTCAGTGAATAAGGTAGCAGAGTGATGGCGGATGGTTCCTGACATAACTTGGGGCTCCCTCCACACGCATGTGCACACATGTACATGTGCACCCATGCATGTGCAAAATGTGCATCTGTATACACACAAACACACACACACACACCAATGCTCATGAAATAAAGTCAAATAAGTTAAAAAAGAATCAATAGAAAACCTAACTTTGTGGTATCAGACAGGCACAAGTATATAGGACTTTACAAATCAATTCTAGATTCTGAAAAACTAATGTGATATTAAATTTACAGGAAGGGTCTTTTGAAAACCTCCATCTTAATCCCTGATGGAATTCCTGGAGAATACTGAGTTTGATACCAAGAGTATGACAAGGCAGAGAAATAGAGGGGTTCCATTTGGAGCACTAGTCCTTCCTCTAGGGCTGTCATTCAAAGCATCTGCTGCCATGGTTGAGTCTGGGGTTTGAATGGTGGCTGCTATCTGGGGAAAAGGCAGAAGGGAAGAGTGCAAGGAGACAGATATCAAACATCCTGGGAACTTTCTTGGAAAAATCCACTGAACAATAACTGTGTTCCTCACGAGAAAGAATGTTCTGCTTTTCCAGAAGGTCACGAGCAGGCTTCCAACCACATCGGCAAACACACAATGAGAGGAGACAGGTGGCCCCTCCCACAATTTTTTTTCAATTTAGCAGATTGGTTTTGTCTTCATTTTTATTCATCTGCAGTTCAGAGGACCCCAGACATGCTAGGCCAGCGCTTTACCACTGAGCCATCTCCAGCATGAGACTCCAGCTCACAATGGGGCTTTGATCCTCTGGGGAAATGGCCCAGGTGCCACCTCCAAGTAACGAACCCAGGCTTCCCCTTTTTGAAAGCTCAGTGACTCTGACACTGCTGCCTTCTGAGGCACAGGAGGCTCCATCAGCCTCTTTACACATGCCCCTCCTTGCCCACACACACCCAAACCAAGCATCCTATCTGGAATGAGTTTGTGGGATTGAGCAGCAAACGCAGTCTTAGCTGCAGTGTGTGGTTGTGCTAGAACCAACTAACTTATAGCCCACACCATCTCCGACACTATTCCATTGTTATTGACACAGTTCTACATGCTGGCTAAATTATAAATGCAAGAGGTTTATTTGGGCTCATAGTTCTGGTCCAAAGTTGAAGGCTAGCATCTAGTTAGTGGTGACCTTTTCATTAGCAGAGTACTAAGTTATTACAGGAACATTATTACATAGTAAGAAACAGGAGGGCGCGTGTGGTATGTGGTGTGCATGTGTGGTGTTTGGCATGCATGTGTGTGAAAGTGTGAATGTCTATGTGTGCCTTCTGCTCATTCTCCTTCTTAGAAAGCCAACAGAGCTTACCCATCTCACAGATACCCCACCCCTACACACCAGAGTCTAGGAAACCTTTCTATCTTCATAGTATTTCACACTGACCATTAAATCCCAACAGGAGGGCTAAACAGATGACTCAGTAGTTAAGAGTACTTGCTGCTCTTGCAGAGTACATGGGTTCAATTCCCAACATCTATATTAGGTGGCTCATAACTATCTGTATCTGGCATCCTCGCAGGCCTCTATGGGCACCTGCACACATCTGGTGCACATAAATTCATGTAGACATGTATAAATAAACCCTACAAAAATAACCATGATCTGCAGGAGAGACAAACCACAGTCAAACTTCAGTGCCCCTCTGACACCAGTGTTCTCAGAAAGGCAGAGCCACGGGGGTGGAAGGAGGCGGCTCTGTATGGCAGGCAGAGACCCTCAGCTCCCCATTCATCATACATTGCAAGCAAACTCCACAGGGACCCAGGTGCTCTGGAGGATCTGGATTTGGGAGTAGACTTCACTCTCTAAGGGAAGTTGTGAGAGATGCAAACATAGCAATTCTGACCTTACATGAGGGTGTATAGGGAAGGGCACCAAGTAAAGTGATGAGATGCTCTTGATCTCGCTGTCTCTCTGTCTCTCTGTCTCTCTGTCTCTCTGTCTCTCTCTCTGTCTCTCTCTCTGCCTCTGTTTCTCTCTGTGTCTGTCTCTGTCTCTCTCTCTGTGTCTCTCTCTGTCTCTCTGTCTCTGTCTCTCTCTCTCTCTCTCTCACACACACACACACACACACACACCACCTGTCCCATTATAGGAAGCTTCATCCGTTGGTCTGTTTGGTCTACAAAACCTGAAAGGAAATGTGTTGACAGCTCCTTCCGGCCTCCGGATCAGCTGAGGGGCCTTGCAGCTATCCCGCTAGCCTGGGCAGAAACCAGCCAGGCAGCAGAAACCAATCAACAGCCCCCAGCACCGACACCTAGGAAGCCCAAGGCACAGCCTATCATAGATTTTTGCTGATAAAAGGCAGCTGACAGTGAAGGCCTGAGGGGCCAGCTTCACAAACTATATGATCTTCAAAACACAAGTCCATGCCTGGGCTACTGCGTAGCAGGCCTAGCTCCAGGTTTCAATGGCTTCTTAGCTCACCACTGCTGAGTTCTGTTCCCATACCCTTCTCCTCTTTCTTGGTCTTCTGTGGATACATCTTTGAATATTCCCTGAAGAAAGAATCCCTGGATAGCAATTCTCTGAATCTTTGCATGTCCAAGTTTGATTTTAGCCTTATAGTTTAATTATATAATGAATATAAAATTAGTGGGTTCAAAATATTTAAGAGGTAGTTGATTTTTTTTTTCACTCCAGGGACTAAGACAGGGATCACTGTGGGTCTTAGGTCATCCTGGACTCCATAGAAAGAATCTACCTCAGAGAAAGAGAGAGAGAGAGAGAGAGAGAGAGAGAGAGAGAGAGAGAGAGAGAGAGATTGAGATTCATCCCCTAGCCTTGCTGATCCACTTAGGAGCTGGGGAAATGACTCAACAGACAAATCGTTTGCCATTCCGAGTTCAGATCCCCAGAACTCCTGTATGCCAGGTAGCTGTGGCAGCCCACTTGAAATCCTTGGAAGGCAGAGACAGGCAAGCTGAATAGCTCTGGGTTAAACTGGAAACCCCACTGCAGAGAAAGAGATGGGGAGCCACTGATGAAGATTCTAGACTGAATACATGCTATGGTGACCCCCAACCATAAAATTATTTCAGTGCTACTTCACAACTGCAATTTTGCTACTGTTTTGAATCGTAATGTAAATATCTGTTTTCTGATGGTCTTAGATGACCCCCATGAAAGGGTTGTTTGACCACCCCACCACCACCCCAACCCTGACCCCCACAAAGGGGCTGGGACCCACAGGTTGAGAACTGCTGCATTAGACGGACATCAGCTTCCAGTCTACAGATATGCTCAAAGGCATGCACAGGCCCCTCACACACACACATACTCTCCTAGACCTAAACACACACACACACATGCACACCACACAAACATACACACATAATAGAATAAAACATAAAAACAAACTGCAGTGGTTTGAATGAGAATAGCCCCCATAGGCTTATATATCTGCATACGTGGTCTCCAGTTAGTGGAACTGTTTGTAAAGGATTAGGAGGTGTGGCCTTCTTAGAGGAGGTGTGTCAGTGGGCGTGACACTACTTCCAGGTAGCCCTCTATGCTTTGTAATTAGTCTCAACACGTAATCTCTCCACTACTGCTCCAGCACCATGCCTGTCTGCAAGCTACCATGCTTCCCCACCATGATGGTCATGGCGCCTCCGAAACTGCAAACCTCAGAGTAAATGCTTTCTTTTATAAATTGCCTTGGTCTTGATGTTTTGTCTCAGCAATAGAAAAGTAACTAAGACAAACTGTATACTCATACTTAATGATTTATTGTAAAGCATATTTTGAAGAATACAAATGAACAGCCAGATGAACAGATACACAGGTAAGATCTGGAATAGTCCTAGGAGTTTCTGACCACAGAATTGGCGTGTACCACCCTTCCTGCATATTGGGAGTGTTGTTCCTTTTCCTCTGAACCCAGCCACTTTGAACTCTTCTGTGGTTTTATGGAGGCTTCATTGTGCAGGCATGAATGCTAGACTGGGTGGGGAGACCCAGCAAAGTCTGTCTATCCAGACTCCTCAGGACTCCTTTCCTTGTGGCTGGGCAGCAGGCATGCTCTGGAATGTGGAAGGTCATTAACCTATTGTTGAATGAGAGTAGGTCAGAGAATTTATTATGGTCAGCTAAAAGATGGGAGGGGAGGGAGAAGGGATTACAATTTGCTTTACCCACCTTAGGAGAGAGAGATTCTACTTTGTATAACCTGTCTTAAGGAGAAAGTTAGAAGCCAAGAGCCATAAGACAGATATAAACAGTGAAATATGTAAATATTAAGTCTATTGCATTATGAGTTTATATACAGCTGCCAGTTAGACCAAAATACAGAACATATGGTCCTGGAGATGGCTGAGTGGGTAAAAGCCCTTGCCATCGAGCCTAATGACCAGGTCCAAAGGAAACTCCACTCCCCCAAATTCTGGCAACTCTCCTTCTGACGTTCCTCTAGACAGCCAGAAGGGGCAAATGACTATCTGTGGTGCCTATTAGCAGACCACAGAGCTTGCTGGCCTCCAGGCTCACATGGTACCTGCGACTCTCCTCAGCTCTCCTCACTCCACTCCCTACCCTAAGCTTCTCCAGCTCCTGGGCTCCCTGCCCCCAGCTTCTCATCCCTATGTAACTGCTGTTGCTGCCATGGGCTTTTTTTGGTCCTCTCTTTTCTCTTCCTCTCTCCATTCCCTGTTTGTTTCTCATATACTCTCTCCTTCTCTCTTTCCTCTTATGGCCAAGTCCAGTCTGCTGGCCACGCACAATCTACCAGTTTCTCTCTCTGCTCAGGACTATGCCCTGGTGCCCCTGGCTTTCCCCTCAACCATACCTTGAAGTGATCAGGATTTCAGTTTATATAGGCCTGAGCTAGGTCTCAGGGCCCCTCATCGTGAAAACGGAGCCGACTCCCAAAAGTTGTCCTTCGACCTGTTCCATGCACTTTCTAAATAAGTAAATAAATGCAATAAAAATCAGGCTCCTCAGGCTCTCTGGACAATTCCTTACTGTGGGGTGTGTGTGTGTGTGTGTGTGTGTGTGTGTGTTTTACACAGAATTTCTAGCCCAGGGTAGCCTCAAATGTACTGTACAGCTGAAGATGACCAAGAACTAATTATGCTTCTAATGCTACTGCGAATGTTATTTTTTTTAAGTGACAGCTTCATTGAGATGGAGCTCAGTGCGGAAAGTTTATCATTTTAAGTTGTATAATTCAGTGGTTTGAGTATATGATTCATAGCTATGAGCAAGAACGATCAAGTTCCAGAACAATTTTGATCATTATTAATATTTTTATCTCTCCCTTTGTGTCTTCCCTGTTTCCTCTCAGCCACTTATAAGTGTGATTACCTACAACACATGACCTCTCGTGTCTGCCTTCTGTCCCGTAGCATAATGTGCCCAAGGTTCCTGTGCGTTGTTGTATATAAGGACATTTGTTTCCATTGTTGCACCACTCTGTGAATGGTTTGAGCCAGCTACAGGGTTAAGGGGCCCAGTTTCCACCAAGACTGCTTCCATCTCTTACACCTACCACAGGTTCACGAGGCTCCCAAAACCATCTTGGATTTTGGCAATTCACTAGAAGGACTAACAGGCCTTTCTGAAGCTTTTTTTTAAGCAGGGAGAGGTTTTATTTCAGGTCAAAGGCATAGATAGAACTCATAAAGAAACAAATGTATGGAGTGGAGTTCAGCAGAACTTCAAACACCAAGCCTCGTCTACCCTTTCCTCATGGAGTCAGGCCACCATCAGCTCCTAGCCTCAGCATGTGACAGTGTGAGTGGACATTATACTTGGTGTCCAGAGTTTTAGTTCACTACATACACATGACTGATTGATTGGTTGATTCCATGTAGCAGTGAATTAATTAAACAGCACACCCACACACACCAGCTAGTTTTGATATGCCTTGGCTTGCTCAATGACTGAGCATTTCTAAATCTCCCCAAGGCTAACAAATAGCCCCCTCCAGTATTCCTGAGTTAATATCTCTTACCTCAGTACCAACCAGGGAAGTGACATCTGAGGCCACTTTCCTGGATTCTTATATTGGGCGGGTCTTTAAGTTTCATCTTTCTATTTCCCTGTCATGGCCATTCTCCTCCTCTTCCCTCTCTCTAGGTCTCTTTCCTGAGCAATCTAAGAGTCCCACCCTGTCTCCCTACCCAGCCAATGGCTGGACGGCAATTCTTTATTATCAATCGAAGGGACCCTCAGGTCTGGCAGCATGGCTTTTTGGGAACTGAAATCAGACAAAGCATTAGAACCAATTCTCAACAATTCCCTGTGTGGTTTATCTCAGCCTCCAGGTTAACAAACGAGGCTCCATCCAAAGGTGCATTGTTGATTTCTGATATGGCTCTAGTCCATGGGGGTCGAGTGAGGGGGTCGAGTGACCATCTCCCACTTTAAATCACCTTGTTGAGACTATCCACTAAGAACCAAGGCCCAAAGGCAGACAAAGACTCTCCCATCAGCCATAACATTCCAGAAAAACAGAACAGAAACACATTCCTGAAGCTAAGGCCAAAAACCCAACCTTCTTTTGGACAAGGCCGGATTTTCTACTCCACATATTCTGTTGTAGGAACATGCTACATCTAAACAATCTATACCTTTGTTGGTGAACACTTGGGTTGCTTCAACTTTTATTCTAACGTTTAATCCTTCTATGAACATTCAGGAGGTACAAGTCTCTACGTGGTTAAATAGTACTTCTTTCATATATGTATAATTTTATTTTATATATATATGTGAGTGCTGGAAATTGAAACTAGGACTCAAACCTGGGTTTTCTGGGAGAGCAGCAAATGCTCTTAACTGCTGAGCCATCTCTCTAGCTGCTAAAAAGTATTTCTTAATCTTCATTTGGTGCTTATTGAACTCGGTCTTACTTTTTAAGTTTTTCGGTATAGCAGGAAGTAGGCCAAGGAAGGGCTAGAGAGATGACTCAGCAGTTAGGAGTGATCACTCTTGCAGAAGACCTGAGTTTGACTCCTACTGACTACATCAGGTGTTTTTCACGCCTCCAGGGAATCTGAGGATTCTTCTGGCCTCCGTGGGCATTTCTACTCACCAGTGCACAGCACTGCTCCCCAGCCTCCACACCCCCAACACGTATGTCAGGTCCAAAGAGTACTCCTTCCTCAGAAGAGCAGGCTACCTGACCGGTGAGAAATTAAATCTAGGCCAGCTCAACCTGGACAATGGAAAGCTGTCTGGTGGTTAGATCAAAAGCCAGCATTCCTCAGAACTTGTGAAACTGGTTCCCAAAAGTATGCCAAAAGGAGTCATTTCCTTTCCTTCTGGCTCCCCAACTGACCTATGCCAGGGGCACCTATCAGCATATCAAAGTCTATGCCAGCCTTCAGGATTCCTTAGACCTCAGTCACAGTACTTGTTACACATTCTAAAGCCCCCAGCTCCTCTCCTCTCTCTCAGAGGCTTCCTTTATTCCCAGATACCCATTCTCCTTACAACCCTGGTGTGATGGTTTGTATAGGTTTGGCCCACATAGACTTAAGTGTTGGAATGCTTGGCCTACAGGGAGTGGCACTATTAAGAGGGATGACCTTGTTGGAATAGGTGTGGCCTTACTGGAAGAAATTCGTCACTTGTGGGCGTGGTTTGGAGGTTTCTTATGCTCAAGCTCTGCCCAGTCTGGAATCAGAGTTCTCTCCTGGCTGTCTAAGGAACACACTATCCTTCTGGTTGCCTTTGGTTCAAGATGTAGAACTCTCAGTTCCTTTTCCAGCACCATGTCTGCCTGCACGCTGCCATGCTTCCAGCCATGATGATAATGGACTGAACCTCTGAGCTGTAAGCTATGGATGTGGTGTCTCTTCAAAGCAATAGAAACCCTAAATAAGGCAGTACCCAACCTTTTTAAGCTAGTTTTAGTGGGGAAACTGAGGTATAAGGGTGATAAAGCACATAGAGAAAAGGACAGGAGACATTTCCCCAAGGGGCTCCAATCCCCTACACTGTAATCTGTCCCCAAGTCTTATATTTCTTTGCTAGTGTTCCATGAGAAACTCTTTTCATAAGATGAGTTAAGAATTTTTGCTTAGGCTAGTACAACTGAGATCCTTTTACTTGCCAGAGAGGGAGAGCTGGTCCCACACCTTGCTGGCTGTAGCCCTCAGCAGAGTGGGCCCTGCACCTCACCTGGGTAGAGCTGGCCCCAGTAGTATGAGTATGGGTGAGTGGGCCTCAAATTCTTGAGAATGGGAATGCTGGCCATGCCCCTAGCTGGCTGAGGGAATGGGTGAACTAGCCAGGGCAGTGCTAGAGTGTTCACCCTGGTGATGTGGGTGGAGGAGAGAGCTGGAGGCTGACCAATTCACCTACCACCCAGGCCCAGATCCAAGGCTTTGAGTTGGCCCACCCCAACATCTACCCCATCTATGAACTGCTGGAGTGTGTGAAGGGTCCAGTCCTGCAGCTCCAAAGCTGCAGGATCTTCATGACACAAGGCAATGACTAGATCCAGATGAGGATCCAGTACTGTTAATGTAGCAGAAGCCAGGGCTTTGTACCAGACCAATAACTCATTACAATGAACATTTCCAAGTAAATGTGACTGTGGCTAGCATACTGCAGATTCCATGATGAGATTTTGCTGTTTGCTGGTGTTTGTTTTTATTGTTGTTCTTTTGTTTTGTTTTTATTTTTATTTTTTTATTTCTTTCGGGGGAGGTTGCAAGGGCTGTGGAGGTTGTCTCAAGGTATCTTAGTTAGGGTTTCATTGTTGTGAAGAGATGACCAAGACAACTTTTATAAAGAAAACATTTAACTGGGGCTGGCTTACAGTTCAGAGGTTTAGTCCATTGTTGTCATGGTAGGAAGCATGGCAGCCTGCAGGCCAATATGGTGCTGGAAAAGGAGCTGACAGTTCTATACTTTGATCTGCAGGTAGCAGAAGGAGACTGTGTCTGTCACACTGGGTGTAACTTGAGCCTATATGACCTCAAAGCCCACCTTCACAGTGACATACTTTGTCTAATAAGGCCACTCCTTCTCATAGTGCCAGTTTTATGACCAAGCATTCGAACACAAGAATCTGTGGGGCCCACACCTATTCAAACCTCCACAGGTACCAGCAGCCTATGAGATTCCTTAGCACCAGCTGTGTGAAGTGACTCGTCTGTCTTGGCCTGGAATGATGCAACATTCTGAAATCTCGCTTGCATTCTAAGAAACCGAAACCTTTGCTGAATCTCTCAGCCAGAGTTAATAGTACACCCGGGAGTCACTTAAAACTTGACTACCACCGGACTGTGTACTCAAACTGTTTCACTTGCCTTTAAGAGAGCAAAGCCATAACTAACCTTACTGACCTTGGATTTCCCGTGTCATCAACTTTTACAACCTCAGCCAATGCAGAGTGGTTTCTTAGACTACACACTCTTCCACGCCCCTGACACAGATAATGCATGTGTATCATTTGTTTGACAGCAGCAAACACAGAAGTTGAAAGCAATTTGCTGAAATCTATCAGAAAGGTTGAAAGTACCCTTTATGGAAAAGTGGCTAACAGTGACTGTTGTCTGGGTCAGTTGGGATCAACTGGAACCAGTGATTTATACCCTTGTAAACTTTGTTAAAGATTTGCAAACTGTCCTGTTCCTTCCCCCATGAGATGCTTTCTATGATGACCAATCAATATAAAGTGAAGCCCTTTGTGAGGGACAGACACCACCCACACACAGATACATCCAGGTCCAACAAGAGACAGAGACACAAGGATACACACAGACAGACACAGGGACAAACAGATTCATAAAACAGCCTTCCGGTAGGAGATTCAGATCATACCACACAGAGACAGAGGATGGAAGACACAGGGAGCATGAAGCAGAGAGTTCAAATCCGGATGCTCTCTTGGTTAGGAGTTCAGTAGGATGCTTTTATTCCTTTCCTTACTGTAATGCCAATGCATTGTTGGTGGCCTGGAGTTAATTACTACTGTGTTATTACCCACACATTGACCTTTCCAGCCTGTCTTGAGTGGTCAGCTTGATAACTTGGATAAAAGACAAATGGTCTCCTGGTCCCAAATGTTTGATGATGACTTATCACTGTTGTACTGTGGATGGGTGGGGGGGTGTCTACAAATGAGGATATACCAACTGGTAAATATGAAACACAGCATTGTTCACTAAAGCCTTCAATACCTTCCTATACCATACTGGCTTCTCTGTAATTTGCTCAATTTTCCTTCTGCATTTCTCTTCCAAAGCGCCCAACGATCATGGTTGGCCCTTAGGGGTGTCTGTTTCATTAGATTATAAACTGCAAAAGGCGTGAGGATGTGTCATGATGCTAGTTAACTTTGCCAATCTGTGACCAAATACTTGACAGAGTAACTCACAACCAGGATTTGCTTTTCTCACAACTTCAAGTCTACTCCGAAGTTGCTTGGTCCTGACCTCAGGCATAACATCATGACAGCAACAGCTCTCACCTCATGAAAACAGGGAGCAGAGACAATAAGAGAGACATAGTTGAAACCTTCAAAGGCAGGCCTCCAGGAACTTCCACCAGCTCGGCCCCATCTCACCTCCCCAAACAGTGTCACCATCTGGGGCACAAATATATTGAACTCCAACAGCCATGTTGGCCGAATATCATGGTGCCTGGTAAAATTCCTTGGGTCTAGTTAGTAGTTCTGAGGGAATGACAGATTGCTTGCCAGTAGACTTTAATATGCTGCTCAGCTAAACATCCATGGAGCCAAGCAGTGTGGGGAAGATGGGATGAGTCACCCTTTACACGTCTCATTTCCTGCTCATTCAAAGATCAGTGTTTCTAGGATGATCTAGCCCCCAGGGCTGTCTCTGAAACTCAAGATGGGCCCTACATTGCTCTGACTTGTTTTAAAAAGGATAAGAGTAAGACATATTGACGTTGTACCAAAATGAATGATGGAAAAAGAAGCACACATTAGCCAGTTCAAAGGATTTCTCATGCTTTGATTTTCTCTGGCAGGTTTGTGGGATGAACCCTAAGCACTCATGGGTAATTTTCTAATCAAATTATGCTTTTGCATCATGGCAACTACTTCACAAATACAATTTGCTAGCATCAGCCACAATATCAGGAGCAGAAGCTACAAACCTTAGATCTTCGCATAAAACACATGTTGCCACACATTGTTTAAATCAAGCAGACTGCACCTGTCCAAACAGGCCGGTTCCCCCTTATTATCAACGTTCCAGCTGCTTGCTTTCTCTCTTTGTCTCTCTCCAAATTCATCTGTTCTGAGATCTCCTTTGTCATGGCGTTACTGTGGCCTGCTTAGGAGACTTTATGTTCAATAACATTTAAAAAGTCAGGCCGGGAATGTAGCTCACTTAATAGAGTTCTTGCCTAGTATGCAAAAACCCTTGGCTTACAAGATCCTCAGCACTGCCTGAGCCAGAAGCCAGCCATGGTGGCAGATACCTATAATCCCAGCGCTCAGGAGGCAAGAGAAAGAAAATTGGAGGTTCAGGTCATTCCTGTCTCAAAAAAGGGAAGGAGGGAGGGAGAAAAGGAAGGAAAAAAGGAAGGAGGGAGGGAGGGAGGGAGGGAGGGAGGGAGACAGCAGGCAGGCAGACAGAGATGGGAAAGGGAGAGAGGGAGGACACACTATAATTTAGCTCATAGTTCCCAAATGTCAATGACTTCAGTTGTGACTTGTCAGTGACTCATATACTGTCACTAGACTCCAGCTTGTCTTCTCAGCATGTCTGGTTCTATTCTCAAGTGTCCCTTCAAGATCAGAGGATGGCAGCAGCCACAGTCCTTCTGTCTTCTCAGTTTATAATCCAGCAGACAGAAAGAGAGTGTCTTAGGGTTTTACTGCTATGATCAGGCACCATGACCAAGGCAACTCTCATAAGGAAAACATTTAATTGGGGCTGGCTTACAGGTTCAGAGGGTCAGTCCATTATCATTAAGGCAGAAACATGGCAGCAGGCATGGTGCAAAAGGAGCTGAGACTTCTACATCTTCATCTGAAGGCTGCTAGCAGAATACTCACTTCCAGGCAGCTAGGGTCTTAAACCCATGCCCACAGTAACACACCTACTCCAACAAGGCCACACCTCCTAATCCTGCCACTCCCTGGGCCGACCATATACAAACTACCCCAGAGAGGAAGTCCAGAACCAACTGTCCCGGGGCTGGTGCTCACAATAAAACCAGTCATAAGACCAATTATTAGCTAACCTGCACCAGGGCTAAGCCTGACTCTGGGGTCAGCCTGTTCTGACCCCCAGGACTGCAAGAGGAAGAAGTGGTTCCTGCTGCAGATGATAGCTCATGTCTTTACAGAAGGGTACAGGAATGCTGGACAGTAAGTCCTCAGCATTGAGCTGAGTTCCCCAGCTGCTCAGCTCCTGCCCTTCCTCTTCAGTTCACCAGTGTTTTCAGATGTGATAAACGGGCTGGGAGGTTTCAAACCTTTCTCCGTTGGCATTCTAACATGGCTTCGGGGCTCTCGTCACTCTGGTTAGCTCCTGTTTCCTTGTTGTTGTTTTAATTACATGTGCGAAAGGGTGAGGCAGTGCAAGGCTTCCTCCATCTTGTATTATCGCTGAGGCCATTTCAGGTTTACCCAGAATTTGCTCTCCTTGAAGGAAAATTCTGTGGAAAACTATTCAACTCTATTCTAGGAACCCAAGGTCAAGATGTCGCATAATTCACCTCAGCTTCTGTTAAACTGCTTGCTTGTGCAAACTTTCCCCCACGCAGCTGCTGAGAAAGATACCAGGATTTGGCTTTTGCCTTATGGGTCCTGAAGGCCGGAGTGCAGTCCCAGCAGGCTGAATAAAGACTTTCAATTGCCCATAAGTATCTGAGTGGTCATCTCTGGTGGGCTCCCTGTAACTTTGTACATAGAAAGTTATTGTATGCTAAAACTGAAAATAACAGGGTTGTCTGACCAGAGTAGAATCAAGTGGCTCTTTTCCCACAAATATTGACACTTAAAACTCAGCAAAATGATGCTTTTGTTGGTGGTGTTCTTGCTGTGTTTTGTTTTGTTTTGTTTTGTTTTGTTTTGTTTTGTTTTGTTTTGTTTGAGACAGGCTCTCATTAAGTATCCCTGGAACTCTCTGTGTAGACCACGTGAGAGGTGCCTCTGCCACCTGTACTGAGATCACAGACAGGAGCTACCAGACCTGGCTACTTGTTTATTTTTATATCTCAAATACAGGACTTTAATGCCCTTTATATTTTATATTGTTAGATTCAATTAATCACCTTCTTTTTCCTTTTAGAATAACTCTACCAGGACACATCCTGATGACTCTCAAGAGACAGCCTCTTCCCTCACTTAGGAATGATGGCTTTTTTAATGATTTATTTTTATTTTATGTGCATTGATGTTTTGCCTGCATGTATGAATCTCCTAGAACTGGAGTTACAAGCACTTGTGAGCTGCCATGTGGTTGCTGGGAATTGAACCCAGGTCCTCTGGAAGAGCATCCAATGCTCTTAACCACTGAGTAGTCAACTTTTAGCCCCTTCATTTGATTTTATTTTTTAAAGGACTAGTAAGTCATGGAACATTTTGTTTGTTTGGTTGGTCTTGATTTTTTGAGACAGGGCTTAGCCTAGAACTTGCTCTACAGACCAGGCTGGCCTCTAACTCAGACTCCTGAATGCTGGGATTAAAGGAGTGGATCATTACCACCAGCTAGTCATGGAACACTTTAATAGAAAGACATACAAAGAATAAATTTGGTGGGCAACTCAGTAGCGGAGGGAGCCTGCCACCATGCCTGCCTGCCTGCCTGCTTTGGATCAAGACCTGGGTGGCTGTAGGTGGTTCTCCCACCTCCTTTGTGCACCACGGCTCTCTCGGACCCACTTACCCCTCCCACACTTCCCCACATACACCCAAACACAAGACAAACAAAAATGAGTATATATAATTTAAAACTTAAAAGAAGAAAGACATGAAATAAACACAAAAATATTAACTTGTGAGGGTGAGGAAGACGACTCGGTCAGTAAAAGCACTTGCTGTGCAGATGTGGGGACCTGAGCTCAGATCCCCGGACTCACCATGTATGCTGCCTATGATGGCACACCTATAATCCCAGCATTTAAGAGAGGGAGCCAGGCAGAGCCCTGGGACAAGCTGGTTAGCTAAACTAGTCAGATCTGTGAACTCTGAGATCAGCAAGAGACCTTGACTCAATAAAGAAGGTGGAGAGCGACAGCTGGACACCCTGTGTCAGCCTCTGGCCTCCACATGCAAAATACTCCACACTTATGTGGGCTCATACACCTATGGCTACATGTACACATGGGCATACATACCACACATATATCCATGCAGGCAGAGAGAGAGAGAGAGAGAGAATTTGTGTGGATCTGATGGTACACACCCAATAATCTCAGCACTCAGTACAATGAGACACGGAGACTAGGAGCTAAAGGCCAGCCTGAGCTACATAGTAAGGACCCCATTTTAAAGACACGAGTCTTGTCCCTTGGCATCTTTTTCTTAGGGTTAGTGAAATTACAGACACTCACACTCTGACACAAGTTTTGGACCCGGAAATATTTCTCCATATTTCTTGCGTCTTGTTCTTGAAACAACCGGGGACGGGGAGGGGCACATCAGCTTCCAGGAGCTGGAAAGTTTCTCCTTGGACCAATGCCAGCGTCGGAGGGAGGAGCCACAAACCACAGCAAAAAGAATGGGCATTTAACCTGCTCAAATCCTCCCCTGACTCAGCAGGGAGGGAACAGGCTTTGGCGTGATGGAAGTATTATCCATTTCCTAGCCTTTCCTGCTCCACTCTGTGGCTCCAAAAGTACGCACAAATTTGCATAGTATTTGCAAATATTGTTCCTGAGCCTGGCGAGGAACATTTGGCACACTGAAAATCCAACAGTTCTTATTACTCTTAAATTGTGACAAGATGGCCTGGGTTTCACTCTTAGGAACCAATGATATTGCTCTACATGAGCAAATAGATGAACATTACGACGATAACTCTAAATAGTTCCATGTTTAGAAAAGTTTTTAGTAAGACTTTAACCAAATATTTACAAAATTAACTAAGTCAGTTTTCCTTACATAATTTGGCTTTAAAAAATTGACATTCACTATTCATAATTTATGTTTTACATTTAATTTTAATAGACTTGAATATTTTAGAAGACAACGTATGGGAAAATCTATGCAGATAATTTTAATTTTAAATTTTAATTTAATAAATTAATTTACAGAGCTGGAGATTGAACCTATTGAATGGTATGCAAAATTTTGAGCTATATTCCTGGCCCTCATTTTTTTTTTTTACTTTAAGCCTTTAAATACTATATTTAAATTTTACATCCTGTGACTACAATCAAATTTCATTTATACTTTCTATTACTTTTATCGTGTGCATATGTGTGTTTGTGTACAGTCAGAGTGCAACTTTGGAGTGTCATTTCCCTCCTTCCTCCGTGTGGGTACTGAGGGCGGGGGTTGACCTTGTCATCAAGCTGAACACACTTGCCTTTATCCACCAAAGCATCTCACTGACCCTAATCACAACTTACTTGCAACTCCACAGGCCGAATCCAGCTACTTTTGTGTGTGAAATTGACTAGAGCTCATTAATTTATATGCTGTCTGTAGGTGGTTTATGTCTCAAGGGTGAAATTGAATAACTTTCATAGAATACAAATGGCTCTCAAAAACATCATTTTAAAATTATCTGGTAGTTTACAGAAATGACTGGCCAACTTATACTTTTTAGGCAGTTGCTGCCAATAGGATACAAATTATGTAAATATGTTTAGTGTACCAATGTAATTTTGTTGAAAGGAATACAAGAAAAACAGATTTTATGGGCTTTGCGCATAACGTTGTATGATTTATGTTTATGCCCATCCAGACGTCACTGCCTTCTCAACAGAACACCCAGACATGTGCAGCGATAATTAAATTTCATCATCCTTAGTAGTCTGCCAACTTCCAGTCTTGTATAAGTCAGGATTTCCACATATCTTTCTATTTTGTATTTGGGGAAGAGCATTTTCCAGCGTATAGCAGGTTTTGTTTGCTCTTGACACAGGCTGCAAATACAGACAGGGCCTGCCAGACTGCTCAGAAGCACACCGAGTCCCGCTGACCAGGCCAGATAGAGATGCTACTGCTGGAGAAGAGAGTTCCGGTGGGAACTTGCCTTGCGTGGGAGTTTGTGAGGAGAACTCAGTACTAGAGCAGCAACACACCTCAGTCTGTTTCAGCCTTGCTGGCCACTGGCACACTCGGACAGATAAACTTAAGCTGGAAGGAAAACTACGTAGGACCAACCCAGAGCTCCTGGAGAGTATGAGAGGTCAAGCTCCAGGCAAGGTCTTTGAGCTGTAGCAGCACTCCTGATCGCCCCAGCAGCCTTGTGAGTCGTCCAGTAGTCTAAGCTATTTCTTTTGTTTGAATAAAGTACTGTTTATCTGGAGTTCAAGCACAAGTAGGGGTCCTGTGTTTTGTCTGCAAACACTCATTCCAGATTAACTGGTTGTGTCCAAATAAGCCTTATATCTATGTATGCTACAGTTTAAAAACATCAAGCCCCCCTCCCTGCCTCTAGTCACACCATCATAGACACCTCTGCCCTGGGCTACAGGCTGTGCTCCAAGTGAAGCCATCGCCCAAGGAGACCATGAGATGGTGGAAGGTGGGACAGTCAGGGGATCACACCTGTCAGCAGAGCAATGGTCCTCTGTGGACCACTGCTGATATTTGAGACCAGTTGTTGCGAAACACACCCCACAATGGCTGACATTCCATTCTATAATGTTTCTAACAAGACAGGGCTTCTAATGTTGAGGTCGGTTGCACATTTGATCTCGGGGGGCTGAGCCTAAGAAGGCTGACAAATGAGGAAATAATAGCCATCAAAGTCACCTAGTATTTTCTCTACGCCATGACCTTTCCTAAGTACCTTTCCTAAGTACCTTCTGTGGTTTAACTCAACACCTTCGGAGCAACTGGATGGTACCTACTACGATCCTAACTTCCAGATGAGAAAACTGACAGGGAAGGAAAAGAGCCTTTCCCAAGGCTCACGGAGAGCTTGAGAGAAACAAGCTCAGATGTTTTCAACCACCACGCTATCACCACACACACACATACACACCACATGCACACACGAGCACAAACAGAAACAGAAACAGAGAAACAGAGGGGGCGGGGGGGGGGGGCACAGAAAGACAGAGATAGAGATTCCAAGACTCCAGCATAGGCTCAGTGAGTCTTTATTTGTGCTGTTAGAAAAAAATATATAAACAAAAGCTCCATTACTCCTTTCTCGCAATTCTCCTGTTCCAGAAGACGAAGTCCTACTTGTACAGAGAACATGAGCACTCCGTGGTTATGAGGAACATCACATCTGGGGAGGAAAGTCCATAAGCTGGCGGGAGTTTAGGGGATGGGAGGGGAGAAGGACTAGGATCTAGGATGCCAGCATGGACTCTGAAATGTGTAACAGGTGCTTGTGATGCTGAGGGGACCTAGAGGCCAGCGTGGGTTTTGACATGCTGATAGGTGCCACAGGTCGCCATATGTCCCTTCTACCACAGCAAGGGAAATGGCTCCTTTTGGTAGAGAGGAACTGGCTTCCCAAGTTCCTGAGCAATGCTGGTTTTTACTTAACTGTCAGAAACCCTCCTAAGATCCAGGTTTTGGAGTTTGGGAAAGTGGAGTTTCCCTTGGACCTGACACTAAGATCTCAGCCCGACATTGTATGAACAGTCTTCACAGCACTTGGGTCACCTCGAGGTGCAACCACCACCCAGCTCCGATCTAGCAGCTAGTCACTGCTGCTCCTCAAATGTTCCCCACGCCCAGCTTCAGGACCTGCATTCAGTCAGTGTCCTTCCTACCCATGACCCTTTCAGGAGAATTCCAATTATGATAAACTGGAGATAGTTGCCCAGGAAACACCTTCCCAGCCTCCCTAGCAACCCAGTGGATTCTGAGCACGAGACTCATGACACTGTTTAGAAAAGATATTTTAAAAGCCAGGTGTTCAAGGAGCTGGCCAGTGGTGTAGCACCTGACTGTAATTTCAGCGTTCTGCAACCTGAGATAGAAGGATCTAAGTCCAAGGCCGACCTGGGCCGCATAGTAAGGATTCTGTCTCAAAACTATGCAAACACCAGTACCACCGCCAAACGGTCATTGTTCTGCCCCCTGTTCAGGAGGCCTTGGAGGCACGGATATTAGTTACATGGTACTGGTCCAAAGTGGAGGGTGGGGGCCATGCCCACCCACAGAAATAAGCTTTCATTGGCAGTAAGCCACAGTTTACTGTTGTATCAGCATCATGTAGATTCTTTAAGCTCCTCTCTAGACTCCACCAGAGCTTCTTCCCTTTCTGAGGTTCTATAAGCCCGGTTCTTCTAACACCTTGTGAGAGCCCGCTTACTTATCTTGCCCCAACTAGCCAGGACCTGGGTGCCGTGTCTTATTCAAGTTTTCATCAAGAATGTCCATAGCACGTTAGCTACTTGACAGATGCTGAGCGAAGGCATCCGTGGCCAAACACTTCTCAAGTTTATAGTCAGATGCTTTTCCATCTAATAGCACCTGGGGTGTGACTGTACTGGTCACACCAAGGTTATTTCCTCCCTGGTGTCATCTCCACAGTACCTTAAACAAAAGATCACCTCCCTTGAAATAGGTCCACGGTCTCTGCAAATTCAGATACTTGTAGCTGTGTTCTTTATACAGTTGCTGGTAATCAGAAGACAGATTCTGGCAGATGACATTAAATTTTAGTCACAAACGAAAAGAGAAACAGTGACATTTCCACAGCTGGAAATTTCAAAAAGGTCACTTGCCACTCTGACGCCACAATTGCAATGTTTGTTTACATTCTCACTGTCCATACTGCTGGAGACGTTAACAGGGTCA
This sequence comes from Mus musculus, assembly GCF_000001635.26. Classification (NCBI taxonomy): domain Eukaryota; kingdom Metazoa; phylum Chordata; class Mammalia; order Rodentia; family Muridae; genus Mus; species Mus musculus. The sequence continues at coordinate 59,462,398 of NC_000070.6, forward strand.
ACACAGAAAGGCTGGCTGGGTAAATGACTTATCTAACAAAGGGGGACTTAACCATTTCTCTGAATGTTTATTACTGGGCACAGGGATTCTTAGTCATTGGGTCAGCAGGCTGCACATTCAACGCTCAGACTGAAGAACAGCAAGAAAATAGTTTGATTGTATTTTGAAAACTCTTTTTTTCCCCAACACAAAATACAGAGATTTGAATGTAAGGCGCTAGGCTGGCAGGTACGTGGCTGACGTGGGAGGAGAGCTAGTTCAGCAGCCGCAGAACCAGGTGGCACTGGGCAGATAGATGACAGCCAGGGAGTGCTGCTCATGTGAAGGGCTTGGCGCCATATGGCTGCAGCTACAAATGAAAGTAAGTGCTGTTTTAAGGCAACTGCAGGCTTTAATTTTAAAAGCAAATTTTGACTTTTGAATCATTATACTACAGCAAAAAAATATTTAAAGGGCCAAGGGAATGGTTCAGTGAATAAGAGTGCTTACTGTGAAAGCAAGAGGATGTGAGTTCTAGTCCCCAGCACCTATGCAAAAAGCTAGGCATGGTCATGTGTGCCTGTAACCTCCAGCATTGGTATGTGAAGACCAGTGGATTCCAAGAGCTCACAGGCTACAAGTCCAGTAAAAGCCCTGGGCTCCAAATAAGTAACAAAGGTGGAGAGAGAATGGCTGACCACTCCTCTGGAGTCTGTATGTGCACACATGAGTACACATGCATACAGTACACACACACACACACACACACACACACACACACACACACACACACAAATAAGGTAGGAGGTGATAGAGGAAGATTCCTGACATCCTCTTCTGGCCTCCGTATGCATACACGTGCATACACAAAGTAGGAGGCTTCAATTAAAGAGATGAAAATAAAACAAAACAATCAAAAAAAAAAAAAACAAAAAAAATTCTTTTCAGAAGCTTGGCCTATGAAGGGTAAAGAGAGCAACGGAGAACAAGGAAGTCAGCAAGGGAGCCTGGAGGTTTATGCTTTAAGCTGGGAGAAGCCTGAGCATATTTTAAAGACTGGTAGGCTAATCCAGAAGAGCTTCAGGGATGGAAAGTGCATAGAGGGATGGAGAGTGCATACAGGGATGGACAGTGTGGGGTATCTGACATGAGCAATGCAGATGTTTCATTTTCTCACAGTTCTGGAAAGTAGGAAGTTCCAGGTCAAGGTGCTGGGTTTGGTGAGGGATTTTATCTTCATGTGACAGAGAAGAAAGGCGACAAGAGTAGAAGACAAAGTTCAGAAGGCTAAACCAGGCCCCTGGTGTAAGATCCTTACACCAGATCTACATTGGTGCCACCAATGCAAGGAGTCCTCCCCGGCACTCCACCAAACACATTACAGCCTTGCTCTGTAACACCTAGATGACAGGATTTATAGATGGGATAGAACGAGATCTCTTGAGTAGAGGAGAAGGTGAACCTGAGAAAGGGGCAGACAGCAGGAAAACGGATCAGTAAGATGTGACTTGAGATCTTCACCCTGACTGTGGAAGTAGATGCTCTCAGTGTTCAGATTTGAGACAAATACTCCACTATGTTATTCAGTCTTCAACTCACTGTGGAAGTCAGTCATGTTGGGTGGGTCTATCTGGTAGCCCTTTATAGTCTTTTCCCTTTGTTTCTAACACAGAAAATGGAGATCCGTGTATAAAGTCATTTATTCACATATCTGTGGAGCTGCTGAACAATATATAGTCTTGCCAACACCAGTATTTGTGGGGTTCCCTGCTTGCAAAAAAAATTGTAACGCATAAGTCAATACTCAGGGTTCTTGTTCGGTAATTCACGACATGCACGGTGACTTAAAAAACAATTTGGCCTACCCAACATACACATTCCTAGATGATGTGGGACAGGGTGACTTGCTTGGCATTATTTCAGACCTGGCATTAACAAACGTTCCTTCTCATAGCCATTGTCATGTTCTTGCTTTTTTTTTCTTGTTTTTACAATTTACAACACCCCCCAAGGGAAGTGCTGAAGTGCTGGCTAGCGTTTTTTACATGCAAGAATGACAAGAGGTCACTTGCCTTTAATATTTCCTTCTAAGGCAGGTCTGCTAGCACTGAAGTCATGGGTCTGTTTTGCTTGGGAAGCCTTTGGATTCCTCTTATTTTGAACCACAGTTTTGTTGTATACAAGACTGTTAGTTGATAGATTTTTTTTTTTTTTTTTAATTTTATAGCTGGGAAAAGGTCTCACGTTGTAGCAAAGGCTGGCCAGAACTACATAGATCACTCAGGCTAGACTCAAAACAGACAACCTTCTTGCCGAGCTTTCTGGATGCTGAGATTAGAGTTGTGAGCCATCGTCACTCGGCTTTCAGCGCTTTTAACCACTGAGACATGTCTCCAGCCCTACACCTGGCTTCCTCTCCACTTTCAATGTTGTCCCTCCCACTGCTCTCTGCCTCCTCTGCTTCTGCCAAGTCAGCTAATTTTATTATGATTCCTTCAGAAGTAATGTTGTTGTTTTTTAATTTTCCCCCCTGCTGCTTAAAGATGTTCTTTTCTTTGATTTTCAACATGCTCCCCTATGACGTGGAAGCCTCCTATATCAAGGCTCTTTATTTCCTTTGTTCCTCAAATTATCTAATCTCTAATTGTTGCCGGTTAATGTAGTATTGGAAACCTCTAGTGAACTTTCTGTTTCCATTGTTTGGTTTTCTTTTCCCTCCTTAAGTTCCATGGCTCCATGCAATAAGTTTCTGAGAGTGTATTTAACGTAACATTGGATGTTTGATTATTTCTTTAACCATGCATTGTTTCATTCTTTGAACATACACATTGGCTTCTATAAAATGCTTATCCAATAAATCTGACACTTAGTGTCTCTAATTAATACAATCACTTTTAAAAGTGTGTGTGTGTGTGTGTGTGTGTGTGTGTGTGTGTGTGTGTGTGTGTGCTTGTACATGAGTGTAGTGTCTGAAAGGCCTTGGATATCCATGAGCTGGAGCACAGGCAGTTGTGAACTTGGGTGCTCTACAGTAACAGTAAGTCTCTTTCTAGCCCCAGCACAATGTTTCCTATTGCTCTGCTTTGCTTCCTTTATGGACAATACTTCTGTTTCTCTACATGGTTGAAAATTGTACATCTCAGAAAACATTGTAGTGATTTGGGCTACTGGTCCCATTCTCTGGAACTTGTTCTCCTTGTCTCTACTGGAGACTACAGAGTCTGTCCAGAATCAGTGGTTTTGGTAGGGCTTACTTCCTCTCTCCCCTGGCTGCTAAAACACACTGTTGTCAGATGACTGCTTTACAGTTCTTAATTATGCTCTGGGGGCATAGCTTGCACCACAGTTTATCCAATCCAGTTCTGGCATCTTCAACTGAATAGATTCTTAAAGTTCTGGTTTCTTTTGTCCAACGAACAGTAGACAAGTACTCTTTACCCGAGTAGTCAGCAGCCCAGAAGGCAGATCCTTCTTACAGATTAGGAATGGTTTTATGGTCTGGCTTTTTTGTTTATTTGTTGTTTGTTTTTCCTGAAGTATCATCTGAGCTGCCCACTGGAGCTGGGACACTAGTGTGCCTCTCTGAGTGACAGTCTGGGCCCCTGGTTGGTGGGAAAGTTATCCCCAAATGCACTACAAGAGAATTTTGTTTAGAACTATCATGCTAGGAATCACTCAAGACTCAAATTAGCAGGGCTCAATGCAAACTCTTGATACAGGAGTAGCAATGGCAACACATACGCTGCCATCAGGGCATGGAAAAGGAATTCTTGCTTGAGGACAGGCCATACCAACAGTGGGAAATGGGGAAGTGAACCAAATATTGAGAGTATTTCCATTAATATGAAATTCTGACTGAGGAGTCTTGCTAGGACTAAAATCCAAGGATGAAGCCAATATAAAAAAAAAAAAAAGTAAAAGAAGAGAGAAGGGAGAGGGGGGCAGATAGGGAATCGGGAAGACAGAACAGGGAAGGAAACCTTTTACAGTAGACTGGCTCAGCTTGCCCAGGAGTCTGTAGTGGGAGCAGCTGGGGTTTGGGGGTGGGGGTGGAGTTGCCTTTATTAACAACAACAACAACAAAAAAAAAAACCACACACAACATAAGCTGACACAGAAGTGACCCAGACCCCATAGAAACTATACCCCAAGAAATAGCTCCATTTCATGAGTAGGTTCTAAGCCAAATAATGTTCCTACCTCTACCGTGCTAGGATTTAACCTCAGCAGCAGAGATGCAGCACTGAGAGCTGTGATGGCAGACAGAGGAGCTATTCTGGGTCAGACTCTGACCATTTTGTAGATATTCTGCGGGAAATGTTGGTTTGCAGATTGTCCTTAAAACCATTTCCAAAAGTCTGTGGAAGTGTTTCTGTTTGGCAAGGAATTTAACACATGCCTGTTTTTGAGACCTCAGGCTTCAACAAACGCTGAGCACTGAGCACGGAGCACAGAGCACAGGCCACAGGCATCCATGATTGTGTGTGGATCAATTCCCCCAAATCCTTACTCCATCATCCATCCAATTGGTTCTTTCTCTCAAAAGCAAATGGAAAAGATCTCAGAAGAAATTAAACCCATGGGCACCTTGATCTCATATTTGCAATTTCAAGAACGTGAGATATGAACTTCTCTACCTTGTTTTTGCTGAGGAGAGACCCAGGGCCATGACAACATCCCAGTCAACTATTATCTGAACCACCTAAGTTTGTGATACTGTTCTGACAGCCCTAGCAAACAATATGCAGACTATCTTGACATCCTTGGGATTGTCCAGGTCAAAACATCAGTGAGAAAAATACAGGTTAGAACCAACAGTTCTAGTGAGGACATAGATCCAGGGATCTGAATACTCTTTAAAAATGCTTCTACTTTTTTGTTGTGTACCAAACTCCCTGAAGTTAAGAGGAAGTATCATGGTAGGCTGAGATACAGCCTCTGTTTCCTTTTCTGAGTGACCATTCAGCTGGCTGCCTTTTACTACTGAGCCCAACTTAGGGTCACTCTAGTCTTATTATTCAGAAAAGCCCATGGCTTCTCTGGCTTCAGAGGTAGTGACCAGTGGCTGCCAAGAAAAAGGGAGGCTTCAACCAGAAGTACTTACACTCAAAGCACATGGCAAGTAACTATATCAACAGATACCCACCATGTGCTGGTCTTCTGCAAGAGGCCCTGCTCCTCCTAGTAAGGCGAAAGGCATGTTGGGTATATAAAACAGCAGTCATGAATTGCTTTAGCTGAGTGAGAGAAACAAGGCTTCATTATACAACTCTTTACTATCACAAATATTAGAAAAATGTCAAAGGAACACAAGTCTTTTTTTTTTTTTCTTTTAAGGGATTTGGAGGATTCAAAATAATTTACAAAGTGGGCAAGGACTCTCCAGGAATTTCTTTGTTACTAGAACTGTGTATCTCAGAATACCAAATACATGGTACTGAGACAATTCTCTTATACAGAATCAATCCAATTAATACATGGAAGCAAGCAACAGAATTAGAGCTTTGTGGGCTGGGGATGTAACTCAGTGGTAGAGCACTCTTTTATCGCGTACAAGGTCGTGTATGAGCTTAATCCCCAACAGCACAGTTTTACCAATTTATAGTCGCTAAAATTAATGGAGCTAGGAAATGATTATCAATAGTTACTGCTGTCACAAGGCAGGACACGGTGTCATCTATGAAGTATTCTTGCCAGATAAAAAAAAGGAAGAATAGAAATAGAAGCAGGGAAGGAAGGAAACTAGTCTGAATGAGCAACCAATTTTCAGAAGATGTTGGAGTTAGGATCCCTGGGAAACCCAATCTGCAACATCCAGACAGCAAAAGCTTTCTACAGGAGCTCAGTTCAACAAGCAAAACACAAATCATGGGAAGAAAAGCTGTTACTGACAACCACGCTTTAATACGGACAGAATGGTTTAAAAATAACCCTGAAGGTGAGCAAAAAAGGGGAGAGACATGAAACCACACTGGCCAGCAGTGACTGTTGATGATCAGAGGAGAGACTGTGTTATGCATTTTAGCCGGCAAGAACTTGTCTAGCAAACATGTTGACATTGGTTCAAACCTCGGCATATCAAAATAAACACAAAGAAAGCTGGGTGTATAGTTCAGCAGTAGAATACTTGCTTAGGATGCATAAGGCCCTACATTTGATTACCACGCAGCTAAGTAACTGCAGTTGGATACTAGATACATGGGGTTCTATCATATTATACGTGTATGGGTTAAGAATATCAGTGACAAGTGTAAGTAAGCGTCTTACTACAGTTTTTTTTTGGGGAGGGGGGGATGATAGAGTTAACATAGTCTGCCTGGCTCCTCTAGATAAAAACACATTTGGTTTGAGAACAACCCACTGATCAGGCTTAGAGTTGCAAATACAAAGCTAATATGCATTGAAATGTAACACTTCTGAATCTAGCTGGGTATCAAACCATTGAGAAGATCAATTTTACCTAAAACAAGGTCTTTTGTTAGTGAAACTTGACATACACACAGATGGGGAAGAATTTTGCAGTAAACTTAGACCATGGCATTTTTGAGTTCTTCCTAAGACAGCTTCAGTGGATAGGATATTCTTCTGACTTAAGCAACACAAGCCTTGGGCTTGATAATTTCTTAAAACCTCATTAAAGTGCAACGCAGAAACACAAATCCTACATAGACAAAGATGTATTATCAGAAAATCAATGCTTCTGAGCAACTGGCACAGACGTGAAATACAGACTCATCCGCCTCTCAATCTCTTCCTTTGCCAAGGTCACTCCAAGGTCCTATTTCTGAACCTGATGCAAATACGTCCTCTAAGTTCTGTACTGCTTCTATTGATTGACATCCCATCTGCGAGACTCTTCTATGTAATCACTGTACAGCCCCATTTTAAAATGTTCTATTATCTCTTGATCTGCATCTGATTCTAAAGTGTACATCTGCTGACATTTAGATACTCAATATCTGCTTTCTTTTGGTTAAGGACAATCTCTATAAGCAGATTACAACTTGACATTTGTATTCTTCCAAGATCAAGAATTCTGCAAATTCTATAATCTTAGGCCAAGAACAAAGATATAGGTGCTGACTTAAATCTAACAGAGGGCACTTTCTTCCAAAAGAACCATTACTGCCTCTTCACAGGAATTCATCCATTCTTTTTCTATTTCTTTAGACTAGTTGTGAATTCCATGCTGAAACCCAATGGTTCAGAAATGGAGTTAACTTTCATGAAACCATTTATTTTTATCCTTTTAATTGTTAAGATAGGAACTCAAAAAAGACAAATTCCCATTAATTTCAAGAAACAACAACAAAAAAAGGCATGACGTAGGAATGCCTTGGGAAAGAAATCTCTATAACAGACACAAGATAGCTTTAATCCTTTTAACCATCTGTTTTACCCAGTAGCACCATCCAAGTATTAACACATTGAGGATTAACTAGACCCAGAAGCCAGGCAGTGGTAGTGCATGCCTTTAACCCCAGCACTATTTAAGAGTTAGAAACTAGCCTGGGCCATGGGACCTTGTTTCAGCAAACAGGTTCCGGCTGGGCAATGGTGGCACACACCTTTAATCCCAGCACTCAGGAGGCATAGGCAGGCAGATCTCTTGAGTTTGAGGCCAGCCTGGTCTACAAAGTTGAATCCCAGGTCAGCCAGGGCTAGAGAAACGCTGTCCCAAACACACACACACACACACACACACAGACTTGTGTTCTATTATTCTTTTTTCTTCAAATAACACCTGTCTGAGCAACAATGAATGCTTTCAAATGGCTTATGTCTAGAGTAGAAGTATATGATTAGTAAAAAATAGGTACTGCCATATCACTAGTTGTATGGCAGCTTCAGCAGTATTTATTTTGGCAGAATAGCAGCTACACCATCCAGCTTTGGAACTTTAGAGGCAGAAATTCAAAGGTATGATTTAAAATTAGATGGTCTTTATGGCCACTATACTGCATTCTCCCAAAAGTCACATGCATTTAATGTTTACTTTCCCAGCATGCAACTCAACTGTTGGCATAAGCAGTGTAAGTTGCTGAGTAATTCCTATTCCACAGTGCTGTGGGCTGAACTGTGTACCCCTCATTCCAACTCACATTTGAAGTCTAACTCCCCACATCTCACACTGTATTTAGAGACAAGGCCTATAGTAGATAAAGCAAGGTGAGATGGTATGGTTGGGCTTAATTATGCCTGTTCTGTTGCTTTGAAACATCATCTCTGAGTGGAACCCAAGTGATCCTCCCTCCTGTCTCTACTTCTGCAGTGCTGGGACTACAGGCATGTGCCACTACACCAAGTTTGCTTGCCCTGTAAGATTAGGACAAACACAAGGGAAGAGAACCAAAGGGAGGCACACAAAGACCACAAGATCTACACAGCAAGACAGGTAGTATCAGAAGAAAAACTGCACATGAAGAGAAATGGTGTCAAATTCCCACTGAAGTTGAAAAACAACTTGAATTTTCAGGCCCTATAACTGCAAGGAATGAACTTTTTAAAGGGCTAGGTTTGCCAAACTATATAGTCAGCTTAAATTTTTTAGCAAAATGCTCCCAGCACACTGTCGTCTTTAAAAGATACCCAGTGTCTTTTAAGTTGGGCTTGGTAAAGAGGACATAAGCCCTGTCCATCCCATCCCCCTATCACTGTGGATGGACCTTCACAATCCTGCTGTTATCTGTGCTTGGGAATATAAAACCATAGCACTTACGTGTAGCAGGCAGTAAAGGTAAAGAGAACTGCAATCAACTGAAAACTGAAGCATGGTCTCTTAGTTGTCATGTTAAAACTGGCACAGCTCTTGGTGATAACCCTATGCCCTCTGCTGTACACATTTCAGTTAATCAACTGATCAAAGTTTCATTTGGTTATAGGGTTATCTTTTTCTTCTGCCCCTTTTTACTGAAATTGTTATTTAGTAACATTTAAGTGAATAATAGATCCTATGGGTAAGCTGTAGGTAATGAGCAGTGTTGTAAAATTTCCTTTTGTGCTAAAAATAAATGCCCACTTTCTAGAGATTTTGAGTAAAACAGACATGACTCTTCAGGACTCCTGAACTCCAGTGTTTGTCTGGAGTGAAGCAATATATGGCCAGCTAGCAACTGAACTCAAAAGGACTCCAACTCACTGAAGGTCATATCCTCCATGCCTCCCTGGATACAAAGGGGAAAGGAGGGGAGGAGCCTTGGAGTACACTGATTTATATGTGCAATGGAGGATGCCTGACAAAGCAGTATGTTTTAAAAACAGGGAAGTGCTTTTTTCATTAAAAATGAGAATTATACCTAAAGAATAGATGACTTTGGCTTTTCTTCTTTAAATGCCCGGCGTTTAAAGTTGTTAAAGTATCTACTATCCAGTGTGACAACTTGAGATGGATAGCCATGGGGAAAACAAAACAAAACAAAACAAATGACATCATTGGGATTACAGGTAAGACAAAAGGGAACCCAAAGTACAGACAAGAACACAGAAAAACCTTAAGAGAGTACAGATGCCATGACATTTATTAAAAGGCATGCTACAATGCTATATGTGTTAGGAAAAGAGGCTGAGATTCCAAGGAACAGTTATCAAATATACAAACCTAAGGGAAGCGGAATCAATATTGTAGTGTACAGAAGCTTGAATTAACCATGCACTACACAGTTAGAAAATACGTTTTTTAATATTTTCTCCTCTTTGCATTTATAACATAATTCACTTAGACAATCACAGAATCCTTTTCTTCCAATACCACAAACTGTATTACAAATGAAATCTGGTACTGCTGCTTATCAAAATATACAAGACAATCGCTGTTTTATATAAAACCACTTTATATGTTAACTTGTTCCCGAAAACCTTTTTTTTTTTTCTTTTTGGCCTGGTTTAAAAAATGTTGTTACAAATATTTACAGCATTTTCTTCTGTTAGATGAACATCCTTACAAACAGAAAAGGGAATTTTATGAACAGACCATGTAAAACATTAGACAATGTTCGAGGCGTCTAGCTGTGCTATTCCTTCCTCAAATACAGTTCTGAAAACAACCGTCCATCCTTCTGTCTCGCTCTGTTCATGGTCAACTCCCATTTTCTCTAAGTAGTCTATTCACCAATAGGAAAGGAAAAGTCAAGGCCGCTCTGCATGGGATCTTTTAGGAAAGAGCTCAGGGAAAATGCTTCACCTTTGAGTTAAAACCAGAACAAGCAGTCTTTGGTCAGAGCAATGAGGTGAAACTTCAGTGTAAAACTTGGTGTGGTCAGCAATCTTGGTGATTAGTACTTCCTGGATATGGGATGTGTTTTTAAAGATCTGGGTAACAATGAGTGGCAAGGAAAAAAACAAATAACAAAAGACAACCAAGAAACAAAAAAGACTAGAGGATGATAGTCTTAAAGACGCCAAAACAAAAACAAAACCAAAAACCTCCTACCTAAAATACCTGTTCTTACAAAGGACATACCAACAAACCTCTGCTGACAGTGTGAAGTGAAATTTGCTATGAGCAGCTTTCGGTTATGACTGCTATCAACACCAAGGCCCCTGACAAGCTGCGAAAGCTACGGTGACTACCATAAAGACCGAGAGCAGTTCTGCTCTTCAACTGGTAACACATAATGCTGAAGGCATAAGTGTAGCTGACTTTTTAACTCAGTCATAACTAGTCACTTGTATGACCAGTTTGAGGGACAATAGTCTCTTAATCTATATAGTAGATATTTCCTGAAAACCAAAATACCAGTGCTACCTTAGTCTCAAATAGGAAAAGGTCAATTAAGACTACTGAAGAAGGCACATAAACTTTGGTCCTGTTTTGTTTTTCTCCCTTTAAGCTCCCACCCCAAATTAAGATTTCTGTAATTTTCTATTTTTAAAACAATTCACAAGTACCTGTTAGGATTTGCTCTGAAAAAAGGACTGCAAACAGTCTTATATCTAACACAATCCTTAAGGAGACAGCTGAGTTACACTGCAAAGTTATGTACAATCTAAACTGTTTGTTTTAGCACGATAGTGAGTATTTTAAGTCTGGCAGTTTTATTCGAATTGACAATAGATCAAGACAAAGGAAAGGCTGAGAAAAATGCTCCAATCATAGTCATGCTTTTTGGTTCTAAAAATAGCAGTACACACTGGGTTTTCTAAGAGATAAGCTTGGAGTTTACAAGTAGATTCACTGAGGCACAAAAGATCATTATGGGACTAGATGAGGAACTGCACGATAATATACTCAAGTAAATGCTCTGCTTGATGACATGAAGACTTTAAAGTTGATAGTAGATTAACTGGGGAAAGGGAAGGACACAGGATCTTAGCAAGACTAGCATGGAGCATGGTCTGCAGTCCAGGCTGGGTTTAAAGTCACAACCATCAGTTTCCTCCAGTGCTTCAATTGCAGCTGTGTGCTACTATGCCTGGATCATAAGGGCTAATTCCAAAACCACAACAGGACCCTTAATCACCACAGTAGGAAAAGACAAAGAAGGAACTAAAAAGACAGCAACCATGACTCTAAAACATTCAGTGCAAACACTGCTACAAAGAGCTGCTTGTAGTATTTAGTCCCAAAGATCGCATAACATTCTATGGGGATACCAGGTAATCCTGAAATTCTAACAAATTGTCAATTAAGAGAATGCATGACTTGTATATTCTCATCTGTCACAAAACACATCTAAATCCCAAAGTAAAACATCTTGATATATAACTCTATTATTAAATGTGTACTGCTATTTTCTAAGTCCTGAATATATATGCTTTGTAAAAGTCAGGATACCTTGAAAAGTGAAAAATAAAGTAGATTAACTCAGCAAGGCATCAACAGCACAAATTAACCACTGCTTAAAAGATACTGAATACTGCATGCTAAAATAAAAATACACAGATCGAATTTTCCCACCACCCTGATATTTAAAACTATGCCAACACAAATATTGTAGACCTCTATAATAAACAGTAAAGAGCTCAAATATGGACAGCATCCATATGCTACAGCTAATTTTAGACACAATCTGATGGCTTCAAACATGCTCTTTTAAAACAAGCATATCTTACGTTCCCAAATCACTGTTAATTTTGTCAATAAATTAAAATGTATGTAATGTGCACATGTATATATAACATTAAAAGAGTATATGTATGTATATACACTTATTTATACACACACATACACACGCACACATATCTACACAAATCCCTGAAAAGGATTTCAATGTTCTCTCTCATATTTAAAGGCCATCCCTACTTCAGAATTACATTCAACACCAGTATGATTTCCCTTCTATTCTCAAAAACTTTTGCTACACTTATGCTGGATGATATGAGTGCCATGAATTAATAAATTACATAGTAGTTCCCAACTCAAAATAAAGGAAGCAATCCAATTTAAAATGCCACTGAAAATTAAGATAATGTCTGTGTGAGGGGAAAAAAAAGCAAATTTGGGGAGACAGTCCTAATTTTTTCCCTCCCTTATTCAGTATTCAGGTGAAAATACACCTCAGATGTAAGTGGGAAAACACCCACTGGAAAATCATCATACCTAACTATTCAACCAACATGAAGGTAACCCATCTGAAACGTCCCAATCTAGCATTTCCCTGCCTAGCCTACCAATAGTTGCTCTGTATTGAGGGAATTCTGATTTGACTTCAACCTATAATTATCTTTCAGCTTATACAATTTTTTTCTTTCCTTCATTCTTTTTTTTTTTTAAAAGAATGTTCAAATTAATGGCTGAAAGTAAAGACTGAGATATTTTAAAAAGATGAGATGATCCACTCTGAGATTATTAAAAGTGAGAAGGGGTGGACAAAATTGATTCCTCTGACAAATTCTGTATTTTAAAAGCCAATCACGCATTGAAGAAATAATTAACAAAAGCAGTTTCATATTAAAAAGTAATTTTACATGACACAATCATTGAAGCAACATTAATATGTACTTTTTACATTCAACCAAAAAAGTAAGAGGGTCAGAATATAAAAAAATAACCCACTTTCTCATACTCCAAATATGTGGGCTATCTGTAATGAAGTCGCATTAACAGAGAAAATCAGGTTCTCACTTGAGTGCTGAGAAGGAATCAAGTAATCCTGAGACAAAATCTAACGGGCAGTGAAGGCAGACAGACAGAGATCCGAGTCTGCAGGTCTACAGCTCAGACTTCCCTGACGGCTGGCGGCAGCCAACCTAGAGAGGCCTACAGGTGCACACTGAGTTATTTATTCCCAATCCACTCACCCTTCTCTATCCCACCACTATCCCAAAGCACCAAAAATCTGAGTAGAAACTATTACTTATTGAAAACCACTTAAAATTGCAACGAGAAAAAAAGAAAAAAACAAAACAAAAACAACCAAAACCCTTAAAATCCAAGACAGGAAAAAATAACAGAATGCTCACCAAGCCCACAATTTATCTTTCTAGATATTTAGATAAAATTCTAATCTATTGTATCTTAAGCACATAATAAGGCACATAATAAGAAATTAAGTAAATACACAGTAATTCTGAGTATTAGAGATTATAGTGGTACAAAAAACCCTTGAGATTTTTTTTTCTAAAAGAAGACCTTACCAAAAATAACTTTTAAAAAATCTGTCAAACCATATGATAGACCTGAATATTTTTCCTTAAGACTGTAAACTTTTTTTCTGAAAACAATTATAAAAAAGTAGGATTATTTTTCTTTTAAAATTTTCCAAGATCACATTACATTACTAGACAGTGTCATTTTGAAATTTAAAACATGATTTTTTTTCCTAAAATGACTAATTATGCTGATATTGTAAAAGATCCAGGCTGAATTTCACTTCTGTTTCCCTGGGGACAACTGCAACACTTTGCTTTTCCAAATGGTCTTAAAAAGAGAAGATGGACATTATTTAAAGGAGTGTGCTACAGTGGGGGGAAAAAAGAAATCTGAAAGAAAGCATGCACGTTTATAAACCTGTTTCCAATATATCTCCATGTAGTTATGTATAATAACTATCAATAGATGCAAATATCTGGTATAATTTTTATAAGTGAATGAATGTCATTTTCTACAGGGAAACTTCTGAATCATAAAGTTAAAAAAACTTGGTTGTAGGTGATTTAAATTACATCAAGAAATTGTAAAAGTCTGTATGTTTAAATTTCTCAAAGTACAAAGGAGTTTAGAAATGTCATGTAAGGCTGCTCTGGACCCAAACAGAAAGAAACTCTGTCCTTTTTAAATCTCATTCAGGGAATTAAATTATTTTAAAAAGATTTTCCTGATTTTTTCCCCCCGAAAGTTATTTTCATAGAAACCACAATACAAAGGCAAAGCAAACTTTTGATCATACACTGTTGGGGAAAACGAGAGGAAGAAAAGGACTCTCTCTTGTTTTGACTGTTCTCGAATATCAAATTCCCGAAGAGTTATTTTGTGAAGAGGCAGAAATGGTCTTGAGCTGCTTCAGTCTGTGCCTGAAGATCTTACAGAAACTGTGGTCCAGTATAAGGAGACAATTTCACGGGAAGGTCAGATGGTGGATTTTGAGAAGGAAACTCTGAGGTGGTGATTCTCTCCAAGGTCATGATTGTGAAGCTCAATAAGAGCCTGGATTGCTTCTTCCACAGATCCCAACTGAATGAGAGCCATCTTACGGTCTTTCCTAAAATGACAAAATACACAAATACTTAGAATTAATGTTGCTTTTAAATCTTCCCTTCCTTTGGACTTTGCTAAACTACTTTAAAAAAAAGTAGCAATCCATGTTAAATAAAATGTTACTTTAGAAAGCAAGGACTTACTGGAAGAACTTAAAAGCCTTCACTGAGCATCCAGCTTCTGTGAACAGGTTCTTCAGGTCATCCATTGTGACAGAAGGACTGTGAAAATATCAGAGTGTCAACTATATTAGCCCCACTTGCAAACAAATCAAGGATGAACTTAGACTGTCATCAAATCTCTAGCATACTTTATATCCCCAACAATGTATTCTGAACCTCAGAACAGTCAAGACTGATATATACATATCTGGAGATGGTGAAAAGTATATAAAGGCAAAACTAAAAATAACAGCCATAGCTATTTTTTCAAAATGATTATTATTCTCACACTACTGGCATTAGTAATTAACACAAGTAATAACAAAGCTACATACCCAGCTCTGGCTTACCTGCTATAGCCTAGAATTATACACTTTCTATAGTTTTCAAGGTTTCAGAATGTGTATGGGATAGCCAATCTCTGAGATGATCTCTAATGACTTACTTCCAAATATTTACATCCTGGCTATCCTCTCATACTGTAACAAGTCCTCTGGAGCCCTTAGGATATCAGAGACAGCAGTATGTGTCAAGAACTGAACCCAGAGTTTAACTACATGTTAAGTTAACTACATGTTAAGTACAAGCTCTACCACTGAGCTATATCCTCTGGTACTCCTTTGCCTGGCATTCTGACCACAGCCTTATGAAACATACTCAGAGATCACCAGTTGAGCCACCTCTACATTCCTGATTAAAAGTATGAGATAAGAAATATTTACTATTATGTGGTGTTTGGGAGTAGTGTTATATAGTGCTATAATAACTAACATGACATGATCTATTACAGAGTCACATGATGGAAAATAATCAATAGTTCTTCAAGGAAACAGCTGTGCTTACACCGTATTCCCTCTCATTTGTATATCCTTTTTGTTTTGTTTTTTGTTTTTTTCGAGACAGGGTTTCTCTGTATAGCTCTGGCTGTCCTGGAACTCACTTTGTAGACTAGGCTGGCCTCGAATTCAAAAATCCACCTGCCTCTGCCCCCTGAGTGCTGGGATTAAAGGTGTGCGCCACCATGCCTGGCTGTATGTCCTTTTGAATGAACTGTCCTCCTGAGTGTGGGTACCATCAATAAACTGAACCTAATGACTGCTTTAAAGGCTATTATGGATAAACTAATAAGTTAAGGTAGAATAGTTAGTTACCAGACTAGAGCTCACAGAAATATGGAGTGTGATTGTTTAATGGGACCCTTTCATCTTGGATGATGGAATGGTGATGCGGATAGGAGTGGAAAGTTACAAAAACTATGAATGTACTTAATGAGAATGTGTACTGCACCATATACTTATAATAGTCAAAAGGTATGTATTTGTTATATGGAGTTTAGATAAAAAACAAAGCAAAAATAAAAAGGTTGTTATAGGGACTGCGGAGATAGCTCAGAGGCAAAGAGCACTGGCTGCTCTTCCATAGGACCCAGGTTCAATTTCTGGCACCCACATGGAGGCTCATAACTGTCTGTAACTCAAACTTCAAGAGACCAACACTCCCTCACAGACAAGCATTCAAACAAAACACCAATGCACATGAAATAAAAATAAACAAATCACTTTAAAAAGGGGTTGCTGTAGAGATAAAATGAGGTGACACGTGTAAAACACTGGCACAGAGCCTACAACTTAGGAATAGTTGAGAAACACCAGTATTTCTTTCTTCACCTTTAATGTCTTATGTAACTATAATGGTGACCAGCTCCTCCATAATGTGCTACGCTCAAGAAACAAACAAACTGGGCATAATGGTTAAAGTCAACAATTCCAGCTGCTCAAGAAGAAGATGAGATAGGAAGGTCTCAAGTTTTAGAAGCATCAACATAAAAAGAAGGCTGGGTGCCTAGCTCAACAGAAGAGAACTTGCTGGCCATACATGAGGACCGGGTGTAGACACTGAAAACAAAACAAGACCAAAAAATCCAAAAACAAACAAACACACCAACCAACTAGCCGAACACATACTTACAACAACATACAAACATACACTTAAAAATAACAGATCCATTTAGAGGGGCCACAGAAATGAGCTGATACTTTTTGGGTTTCAAGATAAGTTTTCTCAGTGTAGTCATGGCTTTCCTGGAACTACTCTGTATACCAGGATGGCCTTGAACTCAGGGATCTGCCTGCCTCTGCCTCGAGTGCTGGAATTAAATGTGTGCACTACCACCGCTCAGAGAGCTGATATATTTTTAAATCCGTGTACATTAAGAATGTTTCTTAAAGTGACTCCTTTAAGAATTTCTTTAAAAAATGACTCCTCCATTTGTACAACCACTCTGGAAATCAGTCTGGCGGTTCCTCAGAAAATTGGACATAGTACTATTGGAGGATCCAGCAATACCTCTCCTGGGCATATATCCAGAAGATGTCCCAACCGGTAAGAAGGACACATGCTCCACTATGTTCATAGCAGCCTTATTTATAATAGCCAGAAGCTGGAAAGAACCCAGATGCCCCTCAACAGAGGAATGGATACAGAAAATGTGGTACATTTACACAATGGAATACTACTCAGCTATTAAAAAAATGAATTTATGAAATTCCTAGGCAAATGGATGGACCTGGAGGGCATCATCCTGAGTGAGGTAACCCAAACACAAAGGAACTCGCACAATATGTACTCACTGATAAGTGGATATTAGCCCAGACACTTAGGATACCCAAGATATAAGATACAATTTGCTAAACGCATGAAATTCAAGAAGAACAAAGACCAAAGTGTGGACACTTTGCCCCTTCTTAGAAATGGGAACAAAATACCCATTGAAGGAGTTACAGAGACAAAATTTGGAGCTGTGACGAAAGGATGGACCATCTAGTGATTGCCATATGCAGGGATCCATCCCATAATCAGCTTCCAAACGCTGACACCATTGTATACACTAGCAAGATTTTGCTGAAAGGACCCAGATATAGCTGTCTCTTGTGAGACTATGCCGGGGCCTAGCAAACACAGAAGTGGATGATCACAGTCAGCTATGGGATGGGTCACACAGTCCCCAATGGAGGAGCTAGAGAAAATACCCAAGGAGCTAAAGGGAACTGCAACCCTATAGGTGGAACAACATTATGAACTAACCAGTACCCCGGAGCTCTTGACTCTAGCTGCATATGTATCAAAAGATGGCCTAGTCAGCCATCACTGCAAAGAGAGGCCCATTGGACTTGCAAACTGTATATGCCCCAGTACAGGGGAACGCCAGGGCCAAAAAGGGGGAGTGGGTGGGTAGGGGATTGGGGGGTGGGTATGGCGGACTTTTGGGATAGCATTGAAAATGTAAACGAGGAAAATACCTAATTAAAAAAAAATAAGGTAAGCATACAGAGAAAAAAAAAAGAATTTCTTAAAAAAATGACTCCTCCATTTGTATAACTGGTATGAAGTTTGATTTTACTGCCTAATTTAGATGGAAGGTTTCCGTCAAGCCAGCAGAAAAACTAAAGCAGTCAATACTATCTTAAGTAATTATTTTTCTTTTACTTGTTAGTTCATGTTCTTACAATTATATTCCAAACTTTAGCCATCCACTCCCTTAGTTTTTAAACTGTACACACATAAATACACAAATACACTCCTACAACTTTAAGTACTATGCCAAGGCTTCCCCTTTCATGAATAAGTTTAAAATAGACAAAAATTGCTAATTTTTCTGAATATTAAGGAATTTCAATAAACATTTTCTTTGAAGGGTCAGAGACTAAATATCTCATGCCATTGGACTATACAATCTGTGCTGTAAGCACTCAGTTTTCTATGTAGTTTCAAAGCAGCAAAGGTATGGTGTGAATTGACATGACATTTATACCTGCTGTTACGTACTCTTACCACAGAATTCTTCAGTCAAATGTTTAGACAAGCTGATGTTGCTATATTGTCTGAGAGCTGTACTTCTTCTATAAAGCACTGAACAAATGGCTAGCAAAACAATGCCTGCATATTCTTATTTTTATGCCCTCTTTAAACACAGAAGCAACTAATTAAACTACTTATTTGAAAATCCTCAAATGTTGATAATTCCACTTTTAAGGGTATGATTAGTAACACAGAATCCTTGCAACATAATGGTACATAAAAGAAATTATCAACCAAGATAATGATGATGTTTAGAAAAGTTTTGTGGCCTTTGCTTCTCCTAAACCACATATCATAGATTAATCATTTAAATCACTTATTAGATACATACGGAATGTTGGAAAGATGAAGTGTGGCTGATGGAGGGAAGATATTTTGGAAATTCTTTGAGCCGGGCTTTTTAAAGCGATGCAGGGGACTATTGCTGAAGTCCTTGGTCAGACCTTGGTCTTCCTGTCCCTCTCTAGGGAGCTGGACGGCTTGATGTTTGGACAGTGTAGCCCGAAGTACTTTTCCATAGAGCCTCTGACCACTTAGGTGGTTCATTGCTGATGGATAGGAAGGAAAATAGGAAAACTTTGAGTATTAAGATTAACATTCTCAAAAAATAGGTGAACATTTAAAAAATTTTAGTCATTTAAAATTGTAATCAGTTTGAAAGTTTAAAGTGTAAGAGCTCAGGAGCCGGAGATGGCTCACAGATTCAGGGCACTTGCTGCTTTCCCAGAGAGCCCATGTTCAATGCTCAGCTCATACATGGCAACTTCTAATTGTCTTTAACTCCAGCTCCAGGAATCCAATTGCTTCTCTGGTTTCTGCGAGCACTGGGCACACATGTGGCACACAGACAAATATGCAGACAAAATACCCATACACATAAAACTTTATGAACCAAAAGCATTTCAAGAGCTGACAGGAAAAATAAATAAATTTCATTTTATAATAAAAGCAATTAAAAATTAACCTAACCAAAGTAACTTCTGAACAGAGTGCCAGAAAGCTACAAGCACGGAACATAACAAACCCTCAACGAATGGTTATATGACTATAGAGTTTGTCTTAATTAAAGCATTTTTGTAAGACATCTGAGTAGCTATACTTTAACGTCTGAGAAGAACTCCTTCTTGTACCATTATTAGGAAATTTGCCAAAACTTTTAAATTACTCAATGGTTCTAGAAAATCCAACTTAGAAGAAAAATACTTGTTTCTTCTCATACATAATTTTTCAGCTTTTAAAAGAAAAATGAAAACCCATACAAACAAGTGAAAAAAAACAAAAAACCTCATGTTATAAGTTTAAAGTAAATGGGAGAAAGCCCTGAGTCCAAGCTGTCAGCAATGACAACGTGTTATGTGTTTTACATAATGAACTCCAGAGCCACAAAAAAAGCAGGTACAAATGATAATGAAAACACTACCAGAAGGAAGTGCTGCTGCAAAACTACATCCGTACCAGTTCTACAACGCTCACTCGGAAGCAATATGCAAAATGGGCACCACCACTGTCAGTACCTAGCTGGGCTTGACTCGCATCCGCCATCTGCACCAAGGCGTTTTCTTTCTTGTTAAACATAATCTTCACTCGATGTACATCACCATACACTCCTAATTAAAGCAAAACACAAAGTACTGAATCTAAATGCCTGGCTGTGATTTTTTCCCTGTATCTACAGGTTTCTTTTTCTTGCTACATACCATACAATTTTATACATACTGTCTTAATAAGTTTCACAGCTTTTATCTCTCAATCTGTCCCAGATATCTCATAAACACATTGAATTCAGAATATGCCCCAATGGATTCAATCCCTGTCACATCTTTCTATTTCTGGTGTTGGGTATCCCTGGCTAAAGATAAATGTACACTATGTACACAATTGCTCCTGTCAGACATCAACTTTCGACACCTTTCTTAAAATCTTTCAGCCAATCCCCAGCACCTTTGGAATTTCTGGCCTTCTGAGCTCTCACAAATGTCCACTTCTACACTCATACCGGTCATAGCTATCCTATGGACTCAAAAGCTACCCTAACACCTTCCAGCTCATCTCACCACACCAATTTATTCACATTGGTTTACTTGTTTGTTTATTCTTAGTGGTTACCACAGTCAGTCATCTATCACAAAAGGGGAAATAATCTCAGTGTGGAAAGAAAATAAAGACCAACATGGAAAATTACATCTTAACTTTTACTCCATAAAAATTAAAGACAGGAGGGCCTACCATTTAAGAAAGCCCCTTTTCATCACCCCATCCCATGTACTATTCTAGTCTGCAGTTTCTACAGCAGAGATTATCACTGGTGTCACAAAAGCAGAGGCATTGTCACTACACTTGTAATCCTGTAAGAGACTGTCTACAAATACCCTCAAGGCACAGAAAAGAAAGGTTAATTCACTAGCATCTAAAGATAACATTTAACCTAGAGATGAATTTTAAAATTTAAAAGAAAGAAAAAAATCAAGCATTCTGAATCACTGCCCATCTCAAAAATGACAAGAAGCCGAAGTAGACATTAAAAAAAAAAAAAAAAAAAACACCTAAATAGAGCTTGGCATGGTGGCTCACACCTTTAATCCCAGTGTTCAGGAGGTAGAGGCAGGCAGATTTCTCAGTTTGAAGCCAGCCTGGTCTACAGGGTGAGTTTCAGAACAACTAAGGCCACACAGAATCCCAGCACTCGGGAGGCAGAGGCAGGCGGATTTCTGAGTTCGAGGCCAGCCTGGTCTACAAAGTGAGTTCCAGGACAGCCAGAACTACACAGAAAAACCCTGTCTTGAAAAACAAACAAACCAAAAAACCAACCAACCAACCAAACAAACAAACAAAAACCCCAAAAACCCTGTCTCAAAAAACCAAAACATGTGGAAGGAAAGAACTGATTCTAGTGTTGTTCTTTAACATTCATATGTATATGTATGCAGTGGCACATGTGCACTCATATATACATCATATACATATAAGATAATAAAGTTTTTAATAAGTATCTGAATTCAATAAGCAAGCAGGTATTCTAGCTACTCTTAACCATTGCATCGTATCTCCAATTTCAAACAACAAAAACTAAAACTCCACAGCCTCATACAGCCAAGTACAGTGCAGCATGCCATAACCCTAGCTACTTTGCAGGCTAAGGCAGAAAGATAGTCTGAGCTAAACAAAGAGACTCCTTTTCCGTGGTAGATGCCTTGCCTAAAAGGTCCTAGGTTCAATCTCTAGGTCTAAAAAAACCCAACCAACTATTACCACTTAAAGAACTTAGAAATAATCACCTGCCCTATTTGTTAAACATTCAAAAACAATACTTTTCAAATCTGCTAACAGGAAAACACAGAAGTTTTCTAGGTAAAGCAAATCAAAAAGGCCTGGATTCAACTGAATCTATCAGTGTAATAATTAATGAAGTACAGCAAAAATACAATGTTTCCATTTGAACTTTCTATTTCTAATGGTGAAGGGCTTTGTATTATGTTCTTTATACTTGAGTACTGCTCATTTCATGGTTCCCATGTTTGTGTGTCCCATGACATATGAGTATAATAAAAGATAGATGTATAAATAATTGATCCTATGAAGCTGGAATACATACTTGTTATGCTTTTAACTGAGAGGGGAAGACTATTATAAAGTTTCTGAACTTTTCTTTTTTCTTTCTCTTTTTTTAAGGATAGGGCCTCACTAGCCTGAGAAAAACAGAGTAAAATTTGGTAGCCCTAGGTTTGATTCCCAATACTCAAAAAACAAAACCAATCCTAAAAGTCTTGCTTAAAATGATATGGTTTTCCTATTTATATACTTATTTATGTATTTTAGGGAACTAATCTTCACATACTTTATAAGTACTGCATGACTCGTCATCAGTCCCAGCTCAACATGTTTGTTTTATACTTTCAAGTGGGCTTCCTTTACCTTGCATACATCTTCTAAGAAATCTCTCACTGCTATGTGTGAAGACATGCACCCACTATGTCTCCTTGCTGACTCTTCCTCAACTTTAACAAGTCTACTTAATCACTATTTCTCCTGAGTCAGCTAGGCAAGTACTCCCTGCTTTGTACTAATACTCACAATCTTTATTTTCTGTTTATAAATCTAACTTCCCTGGTTATAATCTTTGCTCTAGCTCCAGTGTCAAACATAATATAAAACATATAACGTAATGAACAAGTATTTATTGTTTCCATTATTTATTTACATTTCGAATATTGTCCCCCTTCTCAGTCTCTACTCTGCAAACAAGTATTTCTAAATGAATAAAATATGCTCATTTCACAGATAATATTAAAAACAATTTTAAAAACTTACCAAATAGGATAAAAAGCCCATGTGGTGTGATAAACTGAAAAGGATAACACAAAAATATAACTTAATATAGCATAACTTAAAAACAACTATTTATAATATAATAAAGACAGTTTATCCTATTACAGCACTAGTTATGCTTCTACACAGCCTATTGATAATTTTTATTTAAATTCCTTAAACAAACTTAAGCATTATAACACAAAACTAGACTATATGTAAGAATCCACTATACCCCTTCCTGAAAGACTTAGACCATTTTTCCACTCACGTCAGGATTGAGGTTGGTGACCAGCAGAACAGAATTCCCAGGCATACCACTTGCCCCAGGAATGGCCATCCTTCCACTGACAGCAGAGGAGGTAAGTGTGAGAGGACCAAGGGCTCCGGGAACAGCTGGGACAGACAGACCTTTTAAAAATACCAACAGTATTTCTTATATTCTAATCATCTAAAGAATAAAATTTGATAGGATATAACTTAAGCCAAGAAAGTAAACATATTTGTTGACATTATCCATAATTAATACCATTCATACTGTGCTCCACAGAGTAACTGGACTCACTGGTCTTAACTAAGGAAGCTGGGTGGTGGTGGATATCTGTCTACAGAGTGAGGACCAGGACAGCCAAGGCTATACAGTGAAATCTTGTCTCAACCTTCCACCCTCCGCTTCCCACCACAAAAACTCAGGCTTCTCAGAGGACCTATTACCTACAACCACTTTTCTATCCAGCACCTTTATGCCAAGTGAATGTAATTTTCATATTCAAATATATCAAGGTGGTATACACATGCATAGCCCTTCAATAGATGTATCAAAGATGTATACTGGGTAGTACTACATAATAGCTTACATGGGAAAAATATTTTTTAACCTTATAAAGTAATAATTTTATTATATTTTGTAACAAAAATTCAGACTTTTAATGCCCTAGGCATTCTTGAACTACTGAGAAGGCTGATATACTGACACTGTACTTAAAACAACATTGTCTCATTAGTCCCACCACATAAACCTTTGCTTTAAAAGTAGTTAAGGGTATAGAAGCCTCTGATTCTATAAAAGGAGCCAATTCTTACTTATCTTACAATACTGGGAATGAAACCAGGTCCTTGAGTACTAGGCAAACACTATCACTATGCTATATCCCCAGCTTCAATTTGTTATTTCAGTTTAACATTCTTTTTCATACTCCTTGACTACTTTATACCATGTAATTAACTTGCAGTAGAATTGAAATATATCCTGTTTTGCTTGGCAATCTCAGAGGTTTAAGACTGTGCAGATGGCATTCTCCAAATGAATGCCTTTTGGTGGGAATCAATTTTCTATCTCTGGCTGGCCTAGAACTCAGAGATCCTGCTGTCTCAGCCTCCTGAGTGCTTTAAACGAAGGCGTGCACCACCACAAATAGCTTAATTCTTTTTCTCCTTCATATGATCTCCTTCTCATGTCCTTCTACTCCAAACTCACAATTTTGCTAATGCCTACAGTGGGTTATCATAATGCCTACAGTAGCTAAAAGTAGAGCTACAGTGTGTGCTCTACTTAGCCTTGCAAGTCTTACCAAA
The DNA here is from genome assembly GCF_000001635.26 of Mus musculus. NCBI lineage: Eukaryota > Metazoa > Chordata > Mammalia > Rodentia > Muridae > Mus > Mus musculus. Next base: position 59,486,911 of record NC_000070.6, read on the forward strand.
TTAAACATTTTCTCATCCCCTTAATGTTTATTTTTGTGTTTTAAAACTACAATGTGTCTAAACATAGTATCTGAAACAAAGGAAAACAAATCCTTCACTTCCAGATGCACAGAAATTAAAGAGATTCAAAAAACAAAAGCTATGGGATTTTATGTTTTGTTTTGTTTTGTTTTGAAATAATCAGAACAGTCGCATAAAGATGTGTTACAATATATTAAACCACCCAACAACTTACTAGGACTTAACTTTATTCTCAAAAATCAGTCTTCTTTTTAGTTAATTCTATTTTGTCCAACAGAGAGAGATAGTCACTATAATTTCCAGAATTAAAACATTAAAGTATAATAATAATTTCTGGAAAGAAGCTACTCTGAAATTTAAAATATAGCTATTATGTTCACAAATAGTTGAAAATCAGAAATGTTAATATATAAGATCAGATTCATACCACTTCTTAATTACAAACCTGTTTTCTTCACAGAGATAAAACCATAAAGTATATGATAAAAAAAATCATAAAGCTGGGTGGTGGTGGCATCCCAGCACTCAGGGAGGCAGAAGAAGAACAGGGAGGAGAAGTAGATAGATCTCTGTGAGGGCATGGCCAGCCAGCTCTACGCAGGGATTTCCAGGACAGCCAGGGCTAGTTCCTATTTCTTAATTATTCCAGGAATAATAATTATTATGCCATAAATATTCTCAGGAAAAAATTTGCATACCCTGAAATAAATGACACACATACCCTTCATGGGTAGGTACTACTGAGAACTCACAGATACTCAAACATTCTCCAAAGATGCTCAAATTGATGTGTTTACTGGCTATATTCCTTCCAAATGCGTTGAAGTCACAAAGATAAATAAAACTCAGGTTTGTTCAACACATAATAAACAAAGAAAGAAGCTAGAAGATCATACACCTTATCTAACAACCTGACACAGGTTTAATAGTTTACTAGTTTAATGTAGTTAACCTACAGTTAACTAAGTGATTCGAACACACAGTAGAATTACTGGTGTACCCAGTGGAACAAGAGAGAACTATTTGTAAATATAAAGATGGTGTGTATACAAGTCACTCCATGGTTGTTAGACCTAATGCCTTTATTTTTAATTGCCCAAATTCGGTGAGCTCCTAGAAAAAAAAAAAAGAAGAAGCTCATTTAAAGATTCATTTCAAACTCAACCTGAAAAGACTCACCTGCTGCTTGAGGAAATGCGATGGCTGGGGCAAAGCCAGCAGCCCCTGCATATGGAGAGGACATTATACCCGGTGCACCTGTCAAGAAAAAGCTACAATAAATATATTGCCTGCTATATCAACACACTATGAAATGCCTATGTGAGAATATATTATAAGTGGAACCGAAGATGGAATCATAGAGTTGTTCAGTCAGTGATCCCCAAAGTATAGAAAGCTCCTGCTGCCTCCAGGGGCTGATAGCTTTCAAATGGGTTCCTGGATGAAGCTTAGCTGTTAAAGGAGTATGGACGAGGCTAAGATTCTCGTGTTTACATAGAGCATTTTTTCCCTATATGAAATGCCATCAAATGCTTGTTAAACTGTACTGTTTTGAAGGAATACTGGGTTGAAGAAAAGAAATAATAAAACTGAACAATGTGACACATGCTTTTAATTCCATTACTGAAACAAAAAGATCATGAATTTAAGGACAGTCTGAGCTACACAGTGCGATTCTGTTTAAACAAACAAATATGAGATAGATTATTAGTCATTGAGAATGAAGTACAGAGATTCACAGGCTAAGGGTCCTCCAGTCATATAATCCAGCAAGCGGACGGCGGAGAAGTCCTAGAGGCTTTACCATGATGGGTTAGAGAAGATATCTCTGTAAGTTAGGGGAAAGTTTGAGCTACACAGTATGTAACTGCAAACACAGTGCATCTCTGTGTATTCTAGACAAGCAATTCTATAGGAAGCCTTGTGACAGTGCCACTAAAACATAGGTCAGTTCCAATGGAGGCATCAAGTGCGAGGGGACCGACTGTAAGATACACAACTGCAAACACCAAGACAAACTGAGAATTATTATAAGCAACATACAGACTTAGTAATTATGCTGCCTTAGCCACTGAGTGAGTGCCTACAGAGGAAAACTTGAGTAAATAGGGGCCAAACAGTAAGATGATCAGGGCTAAAGGGAAAGGGAGAAAAAAATATCCTATTAGGGGAAAAGAAAGACAAAGTCTTAGAAATAGAAAAAAAGGATCCTGTGGAATACTTTCAAATTAAGTGGAGGTCCCTCAACAGGAGTTAGACAGGAAACGAGGAGAAAAGCATAGTTTTCAAATAATAGTAAAAAAATCCAACCAAGCAAAGGCTGAGCTGTTTCCCTTTGTTTCTCCAGGTGGAGCATTCTGTTGAAAGCAGCCTACATATTTTCATTTTATTAAGAAATTACACATGGGGCCTGGAGAGATGGTTCAGCAGCTAGGAGCACTCACTGGCTGTTCTTCCAGAGGTCCTGAGTTCAATTCCTAGCAACCACATGGTGGCTCACAACCATCTGTAATGGGATCCGATGCTCTCTTCTATTGTGTCTGAAGCAGTGCTTTCCATGCAAACAATAAGACCAGCATTTGATCTCCGGAACTGGCATTAGCTATGCCTGACAGTGCATGCTTAGAAACTCAACCCTCCATAGGCAGATACAAGTAGATATGTAGGCTCATCAGTCAGTCAGCCTAGCCTAACTGACAAGCTCCACACTATTGAGAGATTGTTATGAAGAGAGGTAGATGGAGTCTACAGAATGATGCCTAAGTGTGTTCTATAGCCACCACAGGCAAGTAAATACATATTTGTGCATGCATATGATCATACAGAAAGATAGACAGACACAGACACACACACACAAATATACTAAGTGCCATTGAAAGTTTTCATTGTTGAGCTAGAGATGACTCAGTAGATAAGCCTGATAATTTTCAAGTTTTTAGAAAAATGGCTATTATATTTGTTTTATAACTGGCAAAACTTCAAAAGTTCTATTGGTTAGATGCTGTGGTGTATTAGTTTTCTAAAACTAATTTTAAAAACTGACTTTTATTTAGGAATACTGATTACTAAGCCCGTTGGCTGGAACTTATAAACCTAGTTTAGGCAGGCTCAAGGTCATCCAGGGCTACCATGTCTGAAAAACAAAAAACACACACACAAAGAACATTTTTGTTCTTAGTAAACATTCATTGAGCATTTAGAAGTAAAGTCAAACACATTTGCAACTTACTCTGCAATGATTTCAAGAGGGAGATACAACTATAAATATATATACAATTATATACAATTGGAAACAATAAAGCAAGCATGGCATGACACAAATAAGAAATCTGAATCGAGTTATTTATGCTATTCCTACAGCTTACATTATTTTAAAACAAAGCCAGGTAAAATAGTATGAACTTTAGAATGTAAGTAATGCTCTTTTGTTATGAAAAAAAATTGTTTTTTGAGACAAGGTCTCTTTATATACCTAAGGCTACCCTTGAACTCACAATCCTTGTCTCAGCCTTCTGAGTAATGGGTACATGCACTACTGTATCCATTTTAAGTATCTTTATAACTTTAGTGTAACAAGTATTATTTTAAATGACTCCTCACACACAACAACAATTACTACATATAAAGGAAATAAGGAACTTGACTATCAATAAGCCCAAACTGGGAGAAACTATTTATAATAGAAACGGACAAAAAGGACTAACATGGTCTATACAAGAAAGTCATACCAATAGAAAAGAAAAAGGCTGGGAAGTAGTAGTGCACACCTTTAATCGTAGCACTTACAAGGCAGAGGCAGGTAGACTTCTTTGAGTTCAAGACCAGCCTCAAGGTCTATGGAACTAGTGTTTTAAAACACAGACACACACACACAAAGAGGGGGGGGGAGGGGGGAGGGAGAGGGAGGGACAGAGGGGGAGAGGAGGAGAGAGAGAGGGAGAGAGAGAGGGAGAGGAGGGGGGAGAGAGAGGGAGAGGGAGGGGGAAGAACTGATAAAGATATGCTTAACTTTAATAATCATGATAAAGAAAACACTATGTTAAGATATCATTATATCATTATAGGGGCTGTCTTAAAAGAGTTTGCATGACTGTGAAGAGACACCATTACCAAGACAACTCTTATAAGGACAACATTTAGTTGGGGCTGGCTTACAGGTTCAAAGATTCTGTCCATTATCATCAAGGTGGGAGCCTGTCAGCATCTAGGCAGGCATGGCGCTGGAGGAGCTAAGAATTCTACATCTTCATCCAAAGGAAGCCAGGAGCAGCAGACTGAGCACCCGTAGGCAGCTAGGAGGAGGAGGTTCTCCAAGCCTACCCCTTAGGTGACACACTTCATCCAACAAGGCCACACCTCCTAATAGTGGCAAGCATATTCAAACCACCACAGGGACTAAGGCAATTGCTCAATCTTTGAAGTACTTACTATGCAAACATGAAGAAGGCCTGAGTAGGAGAGAGAGATGGAGACAAGAGAATCCCCAGGGCTTCCTAGCCAGCTAGTGTAGCAACTAAGTGAGCAGGTTCAGTGGGAGACCATGCATCAGAAAACAAAGTGGAGAGTAACAGAGGATGACAAGTGTGTGTACACACAATCTTTAATGTGATATAAGAAGCAAAGTACATTGTCTCCAAAACAAAGACAGTACAGGGGCAATCTGTTGAATATTAGAAACAGACTAACTTTCATATAAGACATAAAACTACTTTTCTCGGATAAATTACATTTAGAATGTAACCTCCCCCCATCCCACTATACACACACATATACAGGGCTTCTCTGTGTAGCCCTAACTCTCCTGGACTCAATTTCTACACCTGGTTGGCCTTGAACTCAAAGATCCACATGACCCTGCCTCCTGAGAGTTGAGATTAAGGGCATGTACCACCACACCCAGACTTAAAAAAAAAATTCTTAACTGTATTTTTCAAAGGCCCTGCTCCTTTCCTTACAGAGTATATTAGTTACATCAGTATATATATATTCAATTATTGTAATAAAACTCGTTCTGAATTTGATAACCAAGTTCTGGCAAGCTTGAATTTGCCCTAATTTTTGTAATTCAGTATTGAAATGGTAATGATAAAGACAAAAACTTTTACTCTAAAATAGAATTACAAATTATTTTCTACTTTGTAAAATAGAACTACAAACTAAACCAATTAGTTGTTTTAATGCTTTAATTTTCTCACTTAGAAACTGGAGCCAGGTATAACAGCACACTCCTTTAATTTAATCTCTGTACTCTGGAGACAGAGGCAGGTGGGTCTCAGCGAGTCCCAGGATAGACAGAGCTACATACAGAGTTCCTATCTCAAAAGAACAAACAAAAGATGGATGGATGGATTATTAATACTACCATAGGCACCAACAATATTCTAAGGTGTTACTTAGCAGAGGAAAATAAATCCTAAGACTATTAAAATTCAACTTTCCTGAATAGGAAAGCTCACTTTTTAGAGGTATAAAACTAAAAAGTAGCACATAGTAATCTAATGACATCCAAAGTAGCCATTTTTTTTTCTGGCCTTTACATAAAGGTTTGTTGTATTTTTTTCAAAACTTTGTTGTTGATGTTTGAGACATGGTCTCTAATGTAGCCCCGGATGTCTTGGAACTCACTATGTAGACCAGGCTGGCCTCCAAGTCAGACATCCTAAAGGTTTACTTTAAATAAAAGAGGTAAGCTCTTCAAACCTATTTTTGCAGAGATAATTTGAAAGGCAAATATTTTCAAGGGGTTTATTTAATATAATATGTTAATATTGACACAGCCTCAAAGATAACAGCTCTATTGCTAAAGTAGTAAAACAGAATAAAGTCAGCTTTCTTTGACTAAAGGAAAGACACTGCTAATTTATGACAATGATTTAGACGTTATCATTACTTTAAAAGAAATAAGTTTTCTCAAGAGCACTTAATGTCAAAATTCTGTTTAGAAATCTGCACATTTAGAATTTTTAAATGGTAATCTAAAAATTACCATTAAAATAATTATTTTAAAGCAAATAAGTAGCTTTGGGATAATATTAATGTGTTAATGGTAGAAAAGTAAGTTGGAGCATAATCCCAGGCTCCTATGTGTTTTGTGGACTAAGGGAACTACCACCTCATATTAAGGCTTAATTTATGGGCATCTTTGTTCCACAATTTCTTTAGAAATCCAAAGAGAACCTAGGAAGGCTGATACAAACAAGTGACACTTGTAACTTCAGAAGAGTTGCTTTGTGACTGAAGGAGGAACTACTCACCAAAAGCAGCAGCCATAGGAGGTTCAAGAGATGGCTGGCCGTCACCAGTAGGAAGGTCTAAGCGAGTGAAGTCTCTGCTTTTGTCATTATTGTATTTCACATTAAGGCTGGTGAGCTTGGAGAAGTCAATACGGAGAGTGCAGCACGCATTGTAGATATTCTGGCCATCCAGAGCCTAAAGCAGACGAGAAGACCACGCTGACAACTGAGCAGCCTCTTATCTTAGAGTTCGGCAATCCCACACTAAGCAAAGTGCCAAGGCCAAGGGTGCAAAGAGCTAGGCTTACTTATTCTCTGACTTGGTCAGATAAATGAAGAAACAGATGCAAAGGCTTGGAAAACCATTGTGCAATAGTATAGAAACATTATGATGATGATTTTTCCCATATGTATGTTTAAAGATGTTAATTTCATACTTTGACATTATTTTAATATAATTTATGTTGGCGAGTATAATGTATTGATAAAGCATTACTGTAAATAGTATGTTAGTCATAGTGCATAAAATATTAACTTCTATTTTATTTCCTTTGTACTTGCATTTTTGAATAAGGAACGAAGGAAGTCACCTGTAAATAAAGATCATTAATCCCTCCCTTCCTCAGAATACAATGTGCAGGTGGGCTACCTGGCTACTCCCTACTTTCACAAATAGTCAAATGTATAAAAACAGACACAGAAACCAAAGAATATGACAACTATATGATGCATAAACTTAATATAAAAACCCCCGTGAAGCTAGAGGGACAAGAAATGTAAGACTGTATTCCTCAAATCGTATGAAAAACAAAAGCCTGTTCAACTTTAGCCTCTACCTCTAAACCAATATAAAGGAGAATTAACGTTAATGACAGCTCTCTTGGAGAGCTCAAGTAGCTAATGTGATCAAATGTGTCACTCTGCCTCATTAAAACAAAATCAAAGATTCGTGCACAAGTTGGCCAGGCATGGTGGCACACACCTTTAATCCCAGCACTCAGGAGGCAGAGGCAGGCAAATTTCTGAGTTCGAGGCCAGCCTGGTCTACAGAGTGAGTTCCAGGACAGCCAAGGCTATTCAGAGAAACCCTGTCTCGAAAAAAACAAACAAACAAACAAACAAACAAAGCCAATAAAACAAACAACAACAAAAACACAAGTTGACAAAAGCATATTTCTTAAGATTTTCTATCTTTTATCAACTCAGCTAAATAACCATGAGAGCTGAATGTGGTTACAAAAGTAATGAGGTCACACATAATTAGGCACAAGATAAATCAGGGCAAGGATGTCTCCAAAGAGAGTGACTAAGAATGAAAGACCCAAGTATAATCACCATTTTGGCATACTGCGCATTCACTGGGTCGGCATACTGAAGCAAGGCTTGAAACTGATTATTCTTTGTAAAGGTGATAATCTTCAACACCGTGCCAAATTTAGAAAATATCTGGAATAAAAAAAGAGTTCGTGTTTAATCTAAGGGAAAATGTTAAGCTAATGTACCTGCATAAATACATCTTGGTTTATGAAGCCTATTTTGTTTCAGGGTTTTAGTTTTGATTTTTTTGATGCAGGGCCCCACGTAAGCTAGGCTGATTCATGCCTCTGCCCTTCTAGTGCTGGATCACAGGCATCTATTACATTATATGTTGATTTTGAATTACAGCATTTGACTTTTGGGGTTTTTTGTTTGTTTGATGCCCATTAATATATAAAACAAAAACAATTTTCTCTATTAAAATTCTGGTACAAAATGTCTTAAACCAAGCCTATAATAATAATAATTACTATTATTATTAATATATTATTATTTCAATGCCTATACATGTTACTGGTACACCACAGGTGCTCAAACATCTAACCAATTTTATTTATACTATGTACAAATGGTACAATTCTAAAACAGAAGGTAACAACTGTAATTAACTAATAGTTTGATATAAAGATGTTCACAAGTGTATGAATTGAAACAAGAAGTCAAATGAGTCAATGATTTCATCCTTCTAAGTCATCAGCTACTTCTGAAGGCTTTTATAAGCAGATATAAGATGTTGCAACAAAGGCTTGTTCAACTAATTCAATAATTATAAGGCACTTTTCTAAGCACTGGCAAAAAAAAAGTGGGGGGACAACAAAATTTTCTGCTTTATTAAGACAATAAATTGGCAAAGGGTACCATAACAAAAGTATTATAAGAAAAATGAGAAGAGGAGAGAGGGCTGAGGTTAAATGGAGCCCTACTGAGAAAGTAGGAAGGTGGTTAAGGTCAGTCTTGCTGAAATGTCTTCTGTTAAGAGAAATAAAAAAGCTAGGCCTGGAGTATATGCCTTTAATCCCAGCTCTTGAAAGGCAGAGAAAGGTAACTTCTGTGAGTTAAAGATTGAGGCCAGTCTCAAAAAAATAAATAAGCAAAATAAAAAGGAGGAATAAACAAGAATATAGGGAATATTTCTAACAGATCTGTAGTTACCAATGCTAAATTACTTTTATGTTTTCCAGAGTGAGGGTCAAACTCATTCCAGGGATCCAGCTGCCTCTGTCCCCCAAGAGCTGGGAATTAATGTTCTGCTTGCTGCTATATACCACTGTGCACCTGGTTTCCAGAGGCCAGAAGACCATGTGAGATCTCCCAGAACTGGAGTAACACAGCTCTTCACCTTCTGTGGAGGCTGGGAATCAAATCTAGGCTCTATGGAAGAGCTGCCAGTACACACGACAGCTGAGTCCTTTCTCCAGCCCCTCTAGGTGCTTTTGGAGGCTGTTTCAAGCTGAGAAAGAAAGACTCACCCTGAATATAGACGGCACCATGTCCTCTTGGACTGAATAAAAAGAAACAAAGGAGGAAGCCAGCTTGACACCTAGTGTATTCTCTGCCTCCAGATTGAGGACACAATATGGCTGGTTGAGTGGCCCCTGCAATCACTGTAAAATCACTCTGACTGCCTGGTCTTCTCTGACTATGCACTCGAACCCTCAAATCCTTCCTTAAATTGCTTTTGTATTCTGTTACAGTATTGAGAAAAGTAATTAACACACCAAGATTACAGAACAGCATTAGAGCAAGATTCAAACCAGCCCCAGCGCCTCTAGCTTTAACCACTCTATCTCTTGGATGATGTGGTGGTTTGAATCAGAATGGCCACAATAGGCTCATACTACTTGAAAAGTGTTCACTGGGGGTGGATTTAGAGGTGTCAAAAAGCCATGCCACGCCCAGAGTTTCTCTTTGCCTAAAGTTCAGGATGTAGCTCCCAGCTACTGCTTCAATAGCTGCTTGCACGCCACCATCCGCTGCCCTCAATGCCATGATAATGGTGTCTCTTCACAACAACATAATAATGACTAAGGCAGAGAGGGATGAACGAGGTACAGTGTTGAGGGAGAGGACTTAAGTGAAGGAAGACTCCTTAAGGAGGAAGCGTCTGAGCTGGACATCAGCCTGACTTTGTAGGTTAAGGAGTATGGCAAAGCCAAGAAACACAAAGGTAAGTAAAGACAGGGCTAGCCGGGAGGACAGATAACAGATGGGCAGGGCACCAGAAAGGCCAAGGTGTTACAGGCAAGAATGCTAGGTACCAAGGATGAGGAATGGTGTAAACATTTGTCTGTGGGGCCTAAGGAGCTATGGTAAAGATTTTTCTTTTTCCAACAGCACTGGGAAGAACTAAACAATGACTTTTGTAACTAAAGACTGAGAGTATTAATCCAACTGATGGTACTGAGAATTGAAAATAGTCCTGCTCACCCAGGTCTCTAGGAACATCTATAGGAGAAAGTAAGTCTTGTTAGTTTCCGGGAAAAGGTAACTAGACTGTTAGGCATGACCTCATGACACTGACTAACACACCTGCTGGGTGGTGGCAGTGTTGAGTCATAGGTTTAAAAGTATCTTTTATAAGAATATAAATTACCACAACATTACAGAAGCAAATGCAGACACTCTGCTGATGGATCACATAGGTTATTATCTTTGTGAAATAAAATAAAAACCAGTTACAATTCAAGCCTTTGACTGTTAAGTGCTACTTTGTGCAATAAACAGAAAACAAATTTAACAGAACAATGCAACCAATCATTGAACTACTGAACCACTTTTAGGAAAAGACAAGGGTGTCTACGAACATCACCATTTAAGTATCTAGGAAATGCTTTACAGGTGTACTTATTTTCAAACTGGTACTCAGATAATTATTGAAAGGAATAAAGTAGTCCTACTAATTAGTATATTTAGAATTTACATGCATAGCAAAGAACACTGGAAGTAAGTCTCAGTCCCATCATAACTGATATGATGATGGGCAAGTAAAAGGATGTCTAAGGGCTCTAGACTTTATAATTTTTGAATTCAGATACATTTCAGTTTGGTACACACACACCCTACAACTCTTCATTTAGTCATATAGATCCAAAGGTACGTGTGTCGCTGTTTTCAGACACACCAGAAGAAGGCATCGGATCCCAATAGCAATGGTTGTGAGTCACCATGTAGTTGCTGGGAATTGAACTCAGGACCTTTGGAAGTGCAGTCAATGCTTTTAACCACTGAGCCATCTCTCTAGCACCGAGGGTGAATAATATTAGCAACTGGGCTAGAGATTTGTCCACTAAAGAAATTAGTGTTACTTTTAAATTATGTTGCAACAAATTCTTAGGACAAGGGCAGAAAGCATATACAGTCATTGGCAAAAATACCACAAAAAATGGTCTCTAGCCTAGTATTGACTCTGCCATGTGGTTCTTAGTAATCACAGTTATGCAGATCTACAATGAGTAAGAGTAATAAGGGAAAAAGAAGTACAAAATGCACAGTTTGAAGAGAAGATGACAATAAGAGCCCCAGGAAAGGAGCCAAGGCTTGTGCTGAAAGAGGTAAGATTAAGGGGAAATGAAAGCCCTGAAATGCACCCATCAGGCTACCAACTTCTATAAAAGGCATTAGGAATTTTCTGCTTTGGTAAAAGCAACAAAGAAAATCTGCTGCAAATGTGGTTCAAGAGGGCCAGGATCCATCTCAAAGCAAGCACCTAAACATAGCAGCACCATCCAAGTGGTTCTGGCTTTAGAGTCATGAAGGATCCAACAATAAAGAGGTTGTGAAATCTTCCAGAGTATAGGAGAACCACTTATGCCAGGCATGTCCCTACACAAAGGCCCTGAGAGGACAAACAGCTTGGGCTGCACTGGAGATGCCAAGATATTAAGCACGCCAGAGTTATGAGGTATCTACAAAGGAAAACTGTGCATGGGGAATGAAACCAGGCAGAGGAAGAGATGTATCCTGCAGGCAGCAGAGCTGGAGGGATGGAGTCATCTCAGCCCTTCTGACACTGGACGCGGAGCTGTAGGGTTTATAGAATTTGCCCTGTTGAGTTCCAGTCTTTCTTTGGTTCAGTATTTCCTTACTATGCCTCCATTCTTTTCTTTTCTTACTTTCTTTCCTTACTTATTTCCTTACTATGCCTCCATTCTTTTCTTTTGGAATGGTAATGTCTTACACGCGTTCTCGCGACCGGCCAGGAAGAACGCAACAAACCGGAATCTTCTGCGGCAAAAGCTTTATTGCTTACATCTTAAGGAGCCAGAGAGCAAGAGTGCAAGAGCGAGGGCAAGAGCGCAAGAGCGCAAGAGCTTTATTGCTTACATCTTCAGGAGCAAGAAGCAAGAGCCAGAGCAAGAGAGCAAGAGCCAGAGAGCAAGCAAGAGCTTTATTGCTTACATCTTTAGGAGCCAGAGAGCAAGAGAGAGAATGGCGAAACCCCGTCCCCTTTAAGGAGAATTATCCTCCGCCTAGGACGTGTCACTCCCTGATTGGCTGCAGCCCATCGGCCGAGTTGTCATCACGGGGAAGGCAGAGCACATGGGGTGGAGAACTACCCTTGGCACATGCGCAGATTATTTGTTTACCACTTAGAACACAGGATGTCAGCGCCATCTTGTAATGGCGAATGTGAGGGCGGCTTCCCACAGTAATGTATGCTCTGTGCTACTATATAATTTGCTTTTTGATTTTACAAGGGACTACAATTAGGGACTTCCTTGAGTTTTAAAAGGGACTTTGAACTTTGGACTTTTAAACACTGTGGTTCAAAGCAGCAAGGATCTACCCAACACAGGCAGCTACCACACAGTGCCTAGCCCCAGGGGTTCTCCTTAACTATAGAAGATTCCACAACCCCTTTACTCCTGTGTCCTTCATGATGCTAAAGCCAGGACCACATAGATGACACTGCCATATTCAGTTGCTTGCTTGTGACAAGGCCTGGCACCCTTAAACTATATGAGACTGAAAGAAAGACTATGGGGACTTTAGAAAGTAGATGAAATGACTTTATATTATAATACAGCCACAAGTCTACAGTGGCCATGGAGATGCCATGGAAGGTTGAATGAGAATGGCTCCCAAAGGCTCATGTTTGATACTTGGTCCCAAGTTGGTGGAACTGTTTGGGAAGGATTAGGAGATATGGCCTTATTGGAGGAAGTCTGTCCAGTTTTACCCTCTAGAAAACTGTGTAATTAGGGGACTTTCCAATTTGTAAATATTAAATACTATTAGCCCTGATTTAGTGGACTATCTTTGATAAGACAGTTTAGATGCAGTAATGAATGACTACAAAGATTATACTGGATTACAAGTGATTATCTAACACAATGCGCATCATAAATGCATGTCTATATTGAAGTTTACTATATATATCTTCCCTTCAGAATTAAAAAATGTATTTATGTATATGTGTGCCTGTGGATGCATACACATTCATGTGTTCAACAGTACAAGTGGGGAAGTTAGAGGAAAACTTTCAGAAGTAAGATCTCTTCTCCTGCCATATGGGACCTAGGGAATTAACTCAAGTTACTGGGCTAGGAGGCAAGTGCTCTTACCTGATGAGCCATCTCACTGGCTTCCACCTCAGAATTTTAAACTGAAAATATTCAAATACAGCAAGTGACAAAAAAAAAAATAAATTAGTTGTATTCTTTGGTGACATAATTTTTGAAGAAACTACATCTATCTAGATTTTATCAATGATATTATACTTTCTTTTTTTTTTCTTGTTTAGCTATTTAAAAAATTAAGCCTGTAATCCTAACACTCAGGAGATGGCGCCCATAGGCTCATATATTTAAATGTTTAGTTACCAGGGAGTGTAATTCTTTCATAGGATTAGATGGATTATGAGTGTGGTCTTGTTGGAAAAAGTGCGTTCATCACTGGAGGTGGGCTCCAGGGTTCCAAAAGTCCATGCCATTCCCAATGTCTCTTTGACTGTGGCAGGATATAGCTCCAAGCTATCTTGCAGCACCACTCCTGCCTGCTGCCATGTTCCCTGCCATGATAATGAATAAGTCTCCGAAACTGTAAGCAACCCCTAATTAAGTGCTTTCTTTTGTACAAGTTGCTTTGGATAGTGTCTTTTCACAGCACTAAAGCAATGGCAAAGCTATGCTTGACATGGGGTTTTGCTATGAGGTAGACTTAATTTTGTAGAAATCCTCTTGTTTCAGCCTCTCAAGTGCTAGGATTATAAGTGTGCTATTAAACCTGGCTAAAACTAGATTTTCTTACTCATCGTTTTCCCTCCAATGTTTGATATTATTATCATAATTACTGATATTAGGGATTGAACAGGACTCAGGCACGAAAGCTCTTCCTACCACATGTCCTACACCACTCAGCTGCACCCCAGGCCTTCAAGTTAGGCCAAGTACAGTGACACACACTTTTAATACAAGCACTTGGGAGACAGAGGCAGACAGATCTCTGAGTTCAAGACCAGTCTGGTCTACACAATGAGTTGTAGTACAGTAGTTCATAGGTCTTAAAAACACAAGATGCTAAATTTCTTTCCACTATACAAGCAAATAATAGAAAGGCAATATGAATCAAATCAGTAAAGAACAATTTTTTTTCCTTTTTTTTTTTTTTTTTTTTTTTTTTGAGATAGGGTCTCTGGTTATCCTAGAGCTCGATTTGTATATTAGGCAATTAGGCTGGCCTTGAATTCAGAGATTCATCTGCCTCTCCCTCCCAAGTGCTGGGATTAAAGTTCTGTGCCATCATATCTAATTTACAAAACAGACAATAACTATCAAAAGTTAGGAAAATCCATGTTTGATTTTGCTATCAGAAGATTTTGTTCCTTACCTGATGGAGAACTTCCAGAGTGACAGGGTAAAATAGGTTTTCAATAATTATCCGGAGCACAGGGCTCTGCCCAGGTAGCAATGTGCCTTCATTTGCAGTAGCTCCAGGAAGGGACAAGTTTCCTGACTGGACTGCACTGACAGCCTGCAGTGCAGCTTGGGCTCTCTAGAAAACAAGGCAAAAAATACATGAAAAAGAAAAATGACCACTCGTGATCACAGAAGCAGTGTTCACATCCTGAAGCTCATACAACATAATACAAATACTCCTGGATACAGATCTGGATGCACATCTCAAGTTTGCCATGTTTAAGAGCAGTTTTCTGTTCCTTTCCTTTCCTTCTTCCTTTCGTTCTTTAAGATGGGGCTCAGGAGATGGTTCAATCAATAAAGTGCTTGTGGTGTAAGCATGAGGACCTGAGTTTGTTCCTTAAAATCTACATGAAAAAGCTAGGAGCAGTGGTCTATGTATGCTTTTAGTCCCAGCACGATTATGTTGGGGGTGAGGGGTTTCTTTGTGTTGTCTTGGCTGTCATGGAACTCACTTTGTAGATCAGTCTAGCCGCAAACCCACAGAGACCTACTGCTTCTGCTTCCTGAGTGCTGGGATTAAAGGTGTGCATTACAAAGTCTTGACAATTCAAGTCTAAAGCTTTTAGGCAGTATAAGTACAAATGTGATTGGTGTCAGTAGGAAAGCAGGCCATCAGTAGAAGTAGGCCTCCCTGCCATGAAACATCATGAACAAGCTGTGGAGCACAACTGTGGGAAGCCGCCCTCACATTCGCCATTACAAGATGGCGCTGACATCCTGTGTTCTAAGTGGTAAACAAATAATCTGCGCATGTGCCAAGGGTAGTTCTCCACCCCATGTGCTCTGCCTTCCCCGTGATGACAACTCGGCCGATGGGCTGCAGCCAATCAGGGAGTGACACGTCCTAGGCGGAGGATAATTCTCCTTAAAGGGGACGGGGTTTCGCCATTCTCTCTCTTGCTCTCTGGCTCCTAAAGATGTAAGCAATAAAGCTCTTGCTTTTGCCCTTGCTCTGGCTCTTGCTCTCTTGCGCTCTGGCTCCTAAAGATGTAAGCAATAGAGCTCTTGCTCTCTTGCACTCTTGCTCCTGAAGATGTAAGCAATAAAGCTTTTGCCGCAGAAGATTCCAGTTTGCTGCGTTCTTCCTGGCCGGTCGCGTGAATGCGTGTAAGACACAACCACAGGCCAGAGCTGCCTTGCAAAGGGAAATCTGAACCCAGACAAGAAAAAAACGATATTTATGGTGTGCTTCTGTTTGGGGGGTAAGGGGCTTCAATGCCAGCTATCACCTGAAGAGCATGAGAAGAGTCAGATAAAGATAGGTGGGGCAGCTGGCTGAGAATGCCTGAGCCCAAGAAGTTAGAAGGGAGCCTATGACACGGGGAGCCATTGTCATGAGACAGCCTGAGGAAGGTGAAGAGGTCCATGGGGTGGACAAGCAATGAACCAGTATGTTGAGTCTAGAGTGTGATCAGGCTAACCTGTCATTCAGGTAACCTGGCAAAGGGTGTTAGTGTACAAATAAGCCTCTAATACATTTCTCCTAATATGAAACAAGGTGTTCTAAAAAGCAGCTGGTTCAGAACTGTGGCAAGAAAAACAGAAAATAAGTGTGAAATCATTTTGGTTTTGTGGTATTTTTGTTATATTTTCCAAAATGCAAAAATTACTGAAACAATAAAAGCTGTATGGGCCTCTCCTCCCACTGATGGCCGAGTAGGCTATCATGTGCAACTAGAGACACAGCTCTGGGGGCTACTGGTTAGTTCATATTGTTGTAGTGGTGATAATTTGAAAAATGTGCATCACAATAAAAACAATTCTACAAATTTAATGTCTTTCATTTTCATATATTCAATTAGGAAATTTTAATCATAGAATTGATATTTTTAAATAATTTTGGTTTTTAGTTTTTGTTTACACTTTTACAGTGTGAAATGCTTGAGTTCTTAGCACCTGCTATAATGAACTTTGCTAAACAAAGCACCTTTCTCAAACTTGGAAGCCTTTTACTTTTTGAATGCTTAACAAATCCCAGTTTTTACACTTGTATTTGTTCTTTTTTCTTTTGACTCCTTTTTGAGATAGGGTCTCACTATGTAGCTCCAGCTGTCCTAGAACTCACTATGTAGAGCAGGCTAGCCTCAAATTCACAAAGAACCCATTGTCTTTGCCTCTCAAGTTCTGGAAAAGCTATGCAGCACCGTGGCCAGTTATATATGTGCTCTTTTTTTCTATTTTATGCACTTAATGTTTTGCTTACAAACTAGAGTACTTTTTTTTTGTCTTTTGAAACAGGGTTTCACTGTGCAACAGAGCCCTGGAACTCACTGTACAGACTAGGCTGGCCTCAAACTCACAAGAGATCCTCCTGCCTCTGCCTCCTAATTGCTGGGATTAAAGGTGTGTGCTACCACAACCTGGATAAGAAAATCTTTTTTTAATATACAAAGCATTTCACAAATTTGCACGTGTGCACAGGCCACATTAATCTCTGTATCCATTCCAGTGTTAGTACACAAGATGAAGAAAACATGATCCTTTTAAAGATATTAGTTAGTCTATAAACCCTTTAATAGTGGTTTTATGTCAACACATTCTTTTTTTTCTTATTCTTTTTTTTATTAGATATTTTCTTTATTTACATTTCAAATGCTATCCCAAAAGTTCCCTATACCCTCCCCCCGCCCTGCTCCCCTACCCACTCACTCCCACTTCTTGGCTCTGGCATTCCCCTGTACTGGGGCATATATAAAGTTTGCAATACCAAGGGGCCTCTTTCCCAATGATGTCCAACTAGGTAATTTTCTGCTACATATGCAGCTAGAGACACGAGCTCTGGGAGTACTGGTTAGTTCATATTGTTATTCCACCTTTAGGGTTGCAGCTTCTAGCTTCTCTATTGGGGGCCCTGTGTTCCATCCTATAGATGACTGTGAGCAACCACTTCTGTATTTGCCAGGCACTGGCATAGCCTCATACGAGACAGCTATACCAGGGTCCCTTCAGCAAAATCTTGCTGGCATATGCAATACTCTCTGGGTTTGGTGGCTGATTATGGGATGGATCCCTGGGTGGGGTAGTCTCTGGATAGTTCATCCTTTCTTCTTAGCTCCAAACTTTGTTTCTGTAACTCCTTTCATGGGTATTTTGTTCCCTATTCTAAGGAGGAATGAAGTATCCACCCGTTGGTCTTCCCTCTTCTTGATTTTCTTATATTTTGCAAATTGTATCTTGGGTATTCCAAGTTTCTGGGCTAATATCCACTTATCAGTGAGGGCATATCTAATGACTTCTTTTGTGTCAACACATTCTTTACATATCATATAATACAAAACAACCCGAAGTTCAGTTCCCAAAGCAACATCACCTTTAAAAAACAGTATGTGAATTAAAAGAACATTTTGTTTGCTTTAAACATGGCATTCTACCTCATTTACTTCATTCTGAGCTTCTCAGTAAGATTAGAAAATGAGGATGGTACTGATTTTACAGGTTTGAAAACCAACTTAGACTTCAATTTAAAACTTTAATTGGTGTGTATGAGGTGAGTGATGCCAATTAAAAAAAGATACAGGCTTAGAATTAAATGTGAACTATTCTATACACTCCACAAATTAGGAAGTATAAGATATTAATTAGTGCTATCTTACAGCCAACAGATTCCTGTGATAAGGCCTGGATTTTACCCCGTTCAATATGACAGTTAGCTGGGTATCTCAAGTGATGGCAGTGGCGGCTCAAGCCTTTAATCACAGCATAGAGATCTCTGTGATTCTGAGGCCAGCCTATTCCACAGAGTGAGTTCCACAACAACCAGGGACACACAGAAAAAACTGTCTTATAAAACAAACAAAAGAACAAAACAAAACAATACGGCCCATATGGCAGCTATCAGACACAGTAACTGGGTAGCTGAATTTTATAATTAAACACAGTCACTACTTCTGCATTGGGTGTTAACAGTCTGGAGAATCTAGGCAAAAACATAATGAGCATTCCTCTCACATTAAAATGATTTAATATCAAAAGCATGTGTAACTAAAAAATTTGTTCTCACTTCTTTACTTCATGTCAATAATCGTTCTATTAATTTTAATTCTATCAAGTAGTTGCTGCTGCTAGTCTTGCTGTTATTGTTCTTTCTTTACTTTTTCCCTTTTCGAGAAGAATAAGAGACTTAGTAGTGCACACTGTCCTCCTCGCTACACAGCATTCAGGAGGCGGCACTGGTGCTCACAAGCACTGACTCAAGCTTTCTAAACAACTGGCAAGAAAGTAAAGCTCTGCTTTGAAAGTGAGGTGCAGTGGAGCACACCTGTAATATCAGTACTGAAAGGGTAAGATGGGGTCAAAAGTTTACAAGATGGAGGGGGGAGGGTCAGAGGCAAAGAAAGGAGTGAGGAGAGGGAGGAAAGGAGGAGGGAAAGGAAGGGCAGAAGAGTTTTTGAAAATGAAAGTACAAAGGGGAGGGACCTGAAAATATGGTAAACATGTTATAATTATAAGATTTTGAGATTTTTGTTTTGTATTGAGGCAGAATTTCATGGTGTAGTTGCCTCAGCCTCTCTAGTGCTGGGATTATAAATATGTACTACTATGATACCAAGTTCTTAGTAGCAATTTTTAACTAGGCAAAAACATTTAAGAAAAACAGTGTTTGAAGATGAAAATGCATTTGATGCTTAAAATTATGGTGTAATAAAATTACTACTGTAGGAGATGAATTTTAGACACTTAAGGCAACAATACTAGAATGACTACACTATTACTAAGGGAAATGGAAATCAGTAGGATCAAACAAGCACAAGGACTTTAGTAAGTTAGACTGGGGAGATATAGCTGCTATAAGACATCAATGTACCCAGGGAGCTCGGTGGCACAGACTTGGGATCCCAGCACTTACAAGAGATAAAGGAGGAAAGGAGTAGAAGGACAGCCTGGGCTACCAAGTGAGCTCAGCCTAACCTCAGCAGCAAGTGAGTCTCTACCTTAGTAAATAAAACACAACAGAAAAGGGACCTATGTGATTTGAAGAATACATTTCTAAGGTTAAGAATATGGCAACTAGAATACAGTGAATATGCTGGTCTTTAGTATTCATCTTA
This sequence comes from Mus musculus, assembly GCF_000001635.26. Taxonomy (NCBI): domain Eukaryota; kingdom Metazoa; phylum Chordata; class Mammalia; order Rodentia; family Muridae; genus Mus; species Mus musculus. The sequence continues at coordinate 59,506,450 of NC_000070.6, forward strand.
ATAATTGTTTAGAGAACATTTTAAAGGTAAAACCTTAAAAAGTCATTTTTGCAAATTCATAAACTACTAACAAGTCAAGAAAACTCCAAAATAAAAAGTGTTCAAATGTTGAACTATACAACACAATTATATTTAGTAACTATAGTTCTCCAGCAAAGCAAGAATGTAAAACTACTTCATATGGACTTGACCCTTTGACAACTGTGTCCACAGCTGGGAGTCAAATGCTTGCTTTGGGGTATCTTGATTCTCAGAAAAAAAAAAAAGGGGAGGGGGTGAATCTATCTGATTCCTTGGCTTTGAAAAAAAAGAGGCAGCGCGCGCACACACACACACACACACACACACACAGGTATTTTCCATTTTGACTTATATCTGGTGTAAGGTTTGGAATAAAAAAGTGTTGGGATGAAATCAAGGCTATCTAAGAATAAACTAGGCCATTTGGGTGACTGTGGTTGCCTAGCAACTGGAATTTCTCACAGTTTCCCTTTGGCATAATCCAATCTCTAAGTTTTTAATAAATTATCTTTTGTTCTAGCAATTTATACTAACATACTTAGGAATAAAACTACTGTGAAAACTGTATGATTTACATGAAAAAAAATGTTTAAATTCTACTGAAAAACTTTAATAGAAAAACAGACAAAACAACTTCTGGTACTAAAGATTCAGAGAAGAGTATGTTAATTATTTCCAAATTTACCAAAAAAAATCCAAAATTTTTAAAAGGAAACAAGACTTAACAAAAATAACTATAAAAACTATAATCAGTCAATTCTGGAGAGATAATATATTGCTCTGCAATAAATTGACAGTATACACTAAAGTCGAAAAGGGATGGAAAAGTCAGGTCCAAGCTAGATTTGCAGTTCACTCTAAGTGAACAGAATTCATGAACACAGAATGTTAACATACACTTATTAACAAGTGTATATAAATGCATATTGTAAGCATGCAGAAAGGGTATGATATGAAAATAGGATATGTCTCATATCAGTAGTTTAACAAATGGGTTATTAAATAAACCAGAAGAAACTTTTCTTGCTATTAGGAGGAATAAAGTGCTACCTTTATAATAATATATATCACATGTATCATATAGATATCACATATGTAAAACAAAAAAATCCAAGAGAACAAAGACTTGAATATCAAACCAGAAGCAATCAAAATAGTGGGAGAGGGGCTGGAGAGAGGGCTGAGTTGTTAAGAGTGCCTGTTGCTCTTGGAGAGAACCTGGGTTGGGTTTGTAAGCACCCACACAGTGGCACAACCATCCATGCAACTGTTTTCCTCTGATGTCCATGGGCACCAGGCATGCCATATCCATACATGCATACACTTATAAATACATTTTTTAAATATTAGAAGTTTCGTTTTTTATCTTAATGTTATGTTGGAACATGGTATGAAATGATATGACCATCTTGAAGGAAGTTACCAATATCTAAAAATAATTTTTCAATTACCCAAACACAAAGTCATAATCTGATAGTGGAATGGCAGTTGACAGAGGCCAAAGAAAGAGGAAATGGAAAGCTGTTATTTCAGACAAGGAATTTCAGTTTACCACAGGAGAAAAGTTCCAAAGAGAGATGAGTTAATGATTGTCCTTAACAACCATTAAAATGTACACTTACAGATGACTTAAAGACGAATTTGTTATGTGTGTTTTGAGAGTTGGAGAGATGGCTCATCAGCTAAAAGCATCTGCTGCAATGCAAGCATGAGGACTTGAGTCCCTGGAACTGCATGAAAGCTGCACAAGTACCGCCATAGCCCTATGCTCCTAAGCCCATGTGCAGGTGAAGACAAGAGTCCTCAGAAACTCAAGAGTCAGCGAGCCTGGAGTTCACAGTGTCAAACAACATAGTCTCAAACACGGTGGAAAGCAAGAATGACACCCAAAGGTGTCCTCTGATCTCTACACATAAGAGTCACACATTTATTCCCCACACTTAAGACATACAAACATGCCGGGCAGTAGTGGCGCACGCCTTTAGTCCCAGCACTTGGGAGGCAGAGGCAGGCGATTTCTGAGTTCGAGGCCAGCCTGGTCTACAGAGTGAGTTCCAGGACAGCCAGAGCTACACAGAGAAACCCTGTCTCGAAAAACAAAAAACAAAAAAAGACAAACAAACATGAATACATTGTGCATGAGCACATGCACATAAGGTTTTAAAAAGTATTTAATGACATTAAATACAGAAATCAATCAGGATAGATATTAAAACATGCATATGCTTGAACCCAGGAATTTCATCTAGTAAGATAAGGTTTTATGTGTGCCAAAATGTATTATTGCAGTACTGTTTATAAAACCTTTAAAATAGGAAAAACAGTTCAGTGCTTATCAAAAACCAGGACTATATATAGGTCTTCTATCAAAGGAGTAAGAGTGGTCATTAAACATCCACAAGCATGTCTCTTGCTGCAGAACAATGTCCATAATATATATTGCAGAGTAAGAGCAAAAACACTTCACACACCAGGATTTCACTTGTATATAGTTACATATACAGCACAACAGAAGAATTAATAGAATATTAGCACCAATATTCATTATCTCTGTTCAAACAGATGCTTGCATTTTTCTTCATATTTTTCTAAATTGCTTAAATGTTTAACCATGAACAGGTTTCTTATTTGCAATCTATAAAAACAATTTTCATTGAAGAACTCTAATAGTCTGAGCTATAGCTCAACAGTATAGTACCTGCTTAGCATGCTTAAGGCTCTCAATTTGATCCCCCCCCCCCAAATGAAACATGTCATTATGCCCTAAAACAAGGATTATGTACAGGAAATGTTCCTGTATTAATGTAGAAAGTTCTAATAATTTTATAAATGCAGTTCCCATAACATTCAACGTGACAAAAAAGCTGGAGAAATCTTGCCCTAGAGCAAGAATACATGAAAAATTCTCTTTATATTTAAAAAAACGTTGCATATTGTTCTTCCTATGGGGTTGCAAGCCCCTTTGCTCCTTCAGTCCTCCTAGCTCTTCCATTGGGATCCCGGGCTCAGTTCGATGGCTGGCTGTGTTTATTGGTCAGGTGCTGGTAGAACCTTTCAGGGAACAGCCATACCAGGCTCCTGTTAGCAAGCACTTCTTGGCATCAGCAAGTTTCAGGGTTTGGTGTCTGCAGATGGGATGGATCCCTAGGTGGGGGTGGTCTTTGGATGGCCTTTCCTTCAATCTCCTTTCCATTTTTTGTTCCTGTCTGTGATGGTTTATATATGCTCAGCCCATGGAGTGGCACTGTAATAAGGTGTGGCCCTGCTGGAGTAGATGTGGCCTTGTTGGGAGTAGGCGTGGTACTGTGGGTGTGGGCTTTAGGGCACTCCTCCTAGCTGCCTGGAATTCAATATTCTGCTAGCAGCCTTCAGATGAAGAGGTAGAACTCTCAGCTTCTCCTGCACCATGCCTGCCTGGATGCGGCCATGTTCCCACCTGGATGATAATGGACTGAATCTCTAAACCTGTAAGCCAGCCCCAATTAAATGCTATCCTTATAAGAGTTGCCTTGGTCATGGTGTCTGTTCACAGCAGTAAAACCCTAACTAACACACTGTCTTTCATTTGGACAGAAACATTTCTGGGTTAACAATTTTGAGATGGGTGTGTGGCCCCATCCCTCAACTGGGGGCCATGCCTATCTACTGGAGGCGTCTCTACATGTTTTATCTCCCCTCTGTTGCATATTTCAGCTAAAGCCATCCCTGTTGGACCTGGGAGCCTCTTGCTTTCCTGGCATCTGGGTCTTTCTAGTGGCTACCCCCAATTCCCTACCTCCCACTGCTACACATTTCTATTCAACTTTCTGACCCTCTGGTACTTCTCTCCTATCCCTTCTAATACCTAACCCTGCCTGCCCCTCTTTCCCCCTCCTTCTTTTCTCTCCCTCCCAGGTCCCTCCATCCCTCTACCTCTTGTCATTATTTTGTTCCCCCTTCTATGTAAGATTGAAGCATCCACACTTTGGTCTTCTTCTTAAGCTCCATATGGTTTGTGGGTTGTATCATGGGTATTCTGAGTTTTGTGGCTAATATCCACTTATCAGTGAGTACATACCATATGTGTTCTTTTGTGTCTGGGTTATCTCACTCAAGATAATATTTTTTTAAAGAGTTTATTTAATGTATATGAGTACACTGTCATATGGCTACAGATGGTTGTGAGCCATGAGGTTGCTGGGAATTGAACTCAGGACCTCTGGAAGAGCCACTTAACCACTGAGCCACCTCTCCAGTCCAAGGATGATATTTTCTAGTTCCATCCATTTGCCTGCAAATTTCATAAAGTCATTGTTTTTAATAGCAAGTAGTACTCCATTGTGTAAATGTACCATATTTTTTGTATCCATTCTTCTGTTGAGGGAATTCTGGGTTGTTTCCAGCTTCTGGCTATTAAAAATAAGGTGGCTATAAACATAGTGGAGCATGTGTCTGTTATATGTTGGAGCATCCTCTGGTTATATGCCCAGGAATGGTATAGCTGGGTCCTCAGGTAGTACTATGCCCAATTTTCTGAGAAACACCCAGACTGATTTCCAACGTAGATTTACCAGCTTGCAGTCCCACCAGCAATGGAGGAATGTTCCCCTTTCTCCACATCCTTGTCAGCATCTGCTGTCACCTGAGTGATCTGAGCCATTCTGACTTGTGTAAGGTGGAATCTTAGGGAAGTTTTGATCTGCATTTCCCTGATGACTAAGGATGTTGAACATTTCTTTAACTGCTTCTCACACATTCAGGATTCTCCAGTTGAGGATTCTTTGTTTAGCTCTGTTCCCCATTTTATAAGAGGGTTATTTGGTTCTCTGGAATCTAACTTCTAGAGTTCTTTGTCTATTTTAGATATTAGTCCTCTATTGGATATAGGGTTGGTAAAGATCTTCTCCCAATCTGTGGGTTGCCATTTTGTCCTTTGCCTTATAGAAGCTTTCAATTTTATAAAATACCATTTGTCTACTGTTGATCTTAGAGCATGAGCCATTGGTGTTCTGTTCAGGAAATTTCCCCCTGTGTTCAAGGCTCTTCCCCGTCTATTAGATTCAGTGTATCTGGTTTGATGTGGAGGTCCTTGATCCACTTGGACTTGAGCTTTGCACAAGGAGATAAGAATTGATGGATTTTCATTCTTCTACATGCTAACTGCCAGTTGAACCAGCACTATTTGTTGAAAATGCTGTCTTTTTTTCCCACTGGGTGGTTTTGGCTTCTTTGTCAAAGACCAAGTGACCATCAGTGTCTGGGTCTTCAATTCTATTCTGTTGATCTACCTGCCTGTCTCTGTACCAATACCATGCAGTTTTTATCACTACTGCCCTGTAGTACAGCTTGAGGTCAGGGATGGTGATTCCCCCAGAAGTTCTTTTATTGTTGAGCGCAGTTTTCGATATCCTGGGTTTTTGTTACTCCAGATGAATTTGAGAATTGCTCTTCCTATCTCTGTGAAGAATTGAGTTGAAATTTTGATAGGGATTGCCCTGAATCTATAGATTGCTTTCAGTAAGATGGCCATTTTTACTATGTTAATCCTGCTGATCCATGAATATGGGAGATCTTTTCATCTGAGGTCTTCGATTTCTTTCTTCAGAGACTTGAAGTTCTTGTCATACAGATCTTTCACTTGTTTGGTTTGAGTCACACCAAGATATTTTATATTATTTGTGACTATTGCGAAGGACATCATTTCCCTAGTTTCTTTCTCAGCCCATTTATTCTTTGAGTAGAGGAAGGTTACTGATTTGTTAGAGTTAATTTTACATCCAGCCACTTTGCTGAAGTTGTTTATCAGCTGTAGGAGTTCTCTGGTAGAATTTTAAGGGTATATTATATATACTATCATATTATCTGAAACTAGTGATATCTTGCCTTCCTCTTTCCCCATTTGTATCCCTTTGATCTCCTTTTGTTGTCTAATTGCTTGGCTAGAACTTCAAGTACTATATTGAATAGATAGGAGAAGAGAGGGCAGCCTTGTCTTGTCCCTGATTTTAGTGAGATCGTTTCAAGTTTCTCTCCATTTAGTTTGATGTTGGCTATTGGTTTGCTGTATATTACTTTTATTATGTTTAGTTATGGGCTGTGAGTTCCTGATCTCACCAATACTTTTAACCTAAATACTTATCCTTATACCCACAGACCACCTTTCATCAAAGAAGCTTCACTTTGTTCCCGATGGAGACCATTACAGAAAACCATACCTGATCAAAATTCAGAGAACAACTGGGTCAGGGGCCCAGCACCAATGATATACATCTACAACTCCTGCATCCAAGGCTCAAGAACATCATAGGAGGAGGGGGAAAGAGACTGAAAGCCAGAAGACAGGAAGTCTGTTGAGACTGTATCTCCTAGAAATGACAGAGAAGCCACATCCATGAGACCTACACCTCAACATATGGCTGCCTAAACAAGAGCAACACCCATAGATAAACATGCTAAACTGGTAGAGAGAAACCTCACATGTCTCTCCTCTTAAACAAAGAGCCACCAATTAATAACAGCTGAGCAAGGGAGAATTGGCCTTCCCTGGAGGTGAGTATTCAAATTGGTTATCCAGTACCAGGTGGCCAGCCCTGAAATCATATACACAGAAGCAACACTAAACAGAATCAGCAAGCTACACAGAGAAATCCTGTGTGTAAAGTTGAGGATGGATAATAATAAAAGGATATGCATAATAATAATAATAATAATAATAATAATAATAAAAGAAAAAGCAGTTGTAAATTTGAGAGGGAATGTGGGAAATGGGAGGGTCTGAAGAAAGAAGAAAAGAGGAAAGTGAAATAATTATATTCAATTTTAAAAGATTAAAAAAAAAATAAAGTACACAGTGCTGGAGATATGGCTCAGTGGTGAAGAGCACCGGCTGCTCTTCTAGAGGACCTGGGTTCAATTCACAGTCCCCACATGACAGCTTACACTGTCTATAACTCCAGTTCTAGGGCATCTGGCACCTTCACACAGTCATCCATGCAGACAAAACACCCATGCATATAATAGGCAGACATACAAACAGATACACACACTTTTTAAAAATACACTTGCTTTGTAGACAAGTTTTTTTTTTCCATGTTAAATCAAATTTCTATTTAACCACTTAAAATGAACCCGGAAAGATACAAAAGACTCATCATGAACCATATCAAAATAAAAACCAGAAATAAAAGCATTATGTTGTTAGGCTATTCCACATTCACTTGAGGAGTCAAAACTCATTTAAAGGAAAATTCTGAGCAATTCTTGACATCTTAAACTGCCTCCCTAACCTCTCAACAGAGAACTACTCCTGGCTAGGATGCAGTTACTGGGAGAGTTCTTAACAAACACACACAAAGGACCCTGGAAGGCAAACTCAAGGCTTTTGACTTCTCTCAAAGCAAGTGTAAATGCAGCTATTTCCAGCACCTTTTTCATATTTCTCACTTTAGGAGGTACACGATTTTATCTTAATTATGAAAACAGGTTTGTTTGTTTGTTTGTTTTTGAGGGGGGGAGGGTTACTTCTTGCTTTTCTTGAGAAAGTTTCCCTGAGTAGTTCAGCGTCCTCCTTCTAGAATCACAAGAATGTTACCCATGCACAGCCCAGTGTCATTTCTAACACTACAACTTCCAAAGTTTCCAAACAAAACTATTTTTAATTTCAAACATTTAAGAACAAATTACATACACATATGAAATCCTCATAAAGTATACTAAAAGGGAGAAAAATATATAGTAGTTCTTCTCTGAAGTATAGAAAGTTAATTTTAAATTATAATACCACATATTTGTATAATTATTCTTACAGATGCCTATAATACTTACAGCCTGATTAGGCAGATTGTCAGTCTTAAGTTCTCGGTGATTGGAATACTGGATATAAACAGGCTGACTTCGAAGATGAGGAGTAACAGGAGTGTAATAATTTATCATAGTAACAGCAGCTTCTTCAGAAGCCATTTCTAAAAAGGCCTGCAATAAACACAAGAAGATGGTTAAGAATCATTCCATATTGGTCTAAACTTGTGTTTTCTCAGTATACTTGACATTGTTCCCTAGGGGATAAAATTAATTTGAAAAACTGGGTTCAATAAAAGTTTCCAACTGAGGAAACTGCCAGGAGATTAAATTATTTTGTTATGTTTTATGTGTGTCTTTTAACTTCTATTTCTTCAAATGCTTAAAAATAAAAATAAATCTTTACATCACCACTACAAATGAATATTCTTAGGTGCTATAATTTAAAATTGGTTTTGTAAAACCTTGGGCTAAACTGCTAGAGTACACAAAAGAAATGCTAGAATTTCATTCAATAAAGACAAACAAAGAGGTTAAAAACAAAAGTCCAAGTATGAGTGTGGTGGTGTACACCTTTAGTCAGAGCAATGAGAGCGCCTCCGAGTTACAGGACTGCCTGGTACAGAGCATAGTAAGGCCCTACTTTATAACAAACAAGTCAAAAACCCTGTCGGAGAATGGGGGAAGGGAACAGGACTGGGTAATATCACATTTTAAAAAATTCTCTACTTGTGACTTTTTAAATTATACATGTGAGATACTTTTAATTACTTAAAGGTTTCCCAATTTAAGATTATGGTCATAATTCCTTTAAGATTTAAAACTTCAACCCATAATGAGAAATCAAGTATAGCATTAATTTAAGATACCAAGAATTTGCTACATTCCATATCCACTTACTCTTATTTGCTCCAAATCGTAAGAAGCAATCTTTTTGAACATATACTTACTACCTTACAATCTTATCCACCACCCTCTAGTTGGTCACGTGATTAGCTAATGTTCCTAGGGCTCAGAAGTAAGTGTTGAAGGTTTCTTCAAAACACAGATTTGGCCAAGTAGTGGTAGCCCTTGCCTTTAATGCTAGTACTTGGGAGGCAGAGGCAGGGAGATAGCTGAGTTTGAGGCCAGCCTGGTCTACAGAGCAAGTTCAGCCCAGGTTACAAAGAAAAACCTGTCTCAAAAAACAAACAACAAAAACACAGATGCACATATATCTATCACATTTCACATAAGATCTGATGAGCAATCCATGTCTGAAACTCGCAAAAGTACCAAAAATAACTAATAAAATCTTTAAAAAATAATTTAATGTAAAAACTCATTTGTACAATGAAATTTCCCTTATGTCTCTCAAATTACTAAAGAAGCTACACAATAATTCTACAACTAGAATATGCATAATGGTTTTATGGAAGCAGGAGATATGACACTATTTTGGGCTAGCCTAAAGCAACAGGCTACCACTGACCAAATTATAGGAGATTTATAGCAATCAGTTTTTTTTTTTAAATATTAAAAAGAAATGAGCTCTTATAAGAAAAGTGGCCTACTGTAAACCAATCCATTATTAAAAAGATTCATTTTCTATCTTATATATATGTTTGCCTGACTGTACATATGTGCATCAAGTGTATGCCTGATGCCCACAGCCAGTTATGGGCCACCACTTATGGCCTGGAAACTGAACCTAGGTCCTCTGCATAAGCAACCAGGGCTCTTAACTAACTGCTGAGCTAAATCTCTAGCCTTTAAAAAACGTTTGCTTCCACTTTTAAAAATACTAACTATTCAGTCATATCTAGCTAAACATTCAATTTTATTTTATAAATGATGTAACTCCCAAACCTTTCTGTTCCTGTTGTTTGTTTTGGTTGTAAGACAGGATCTTTCAGCATAGTCCCAGGCTGTCCTGGAATTTACTATGTATGGAATTCGACAGGTTGGCCTTCAACTCAGAGACTCACCTACCTCTACCTCTCTAGCACTCGGATTAAAGGCGTGTGTTACCATACCCTGCTGCTCCCAACTCTTAAATCCCATGTAAAAGCCAATCAGACCTTTAGTTTATAGTGATAACTGCACTGTCTGGAAAACTTAACTGTTCTTTAGTTAGACAAATGAAGTGCAATTTATAATTTCTCTATCAAGGTCTCTTAGGTATTACATGATATTTTTAGGAGTCATCCTACAGTTAAAAACATCAAGTAAGTAAAATATAAAATAGGTCTTAAAGAAAATGACCCCAAATCAAATAGATAAAAAATTTTCCTGTTTATTGTGTTGTTTGTTGTCATACAGGGGAAAAATTGACTTAAAAACTAATTTGTAGCCATAGATAGTAAGAAAAGCTGAAAGTCAGCAAGGTGGCACACAGCCTTGCGGTCCCAGATACTTACAAGGTGGCACACACCCTGTGGTCCCAGATACTTACAAGGTGGCACACCCTGTGGTCCCAGATACTTACAAGGTGGCACACAGCCTGTGGTCCCAGATACTTACAAGGTGGCACACAGCCTGTGGTCCCAGATACTTACAAGGTGGCACACAGCCTGTGGTCCCAGATACTTACAAGGTGGCACACAGCCTGTGGTCCCAGATACTTACAAGGTGGCACACAGCCTGTGGTCCCAGATACTTACAAGGCGGCACACAGCCTGTGGCCCCAGATACTTACAAGGTGGCACACAGCCTTGCGGTCCCAGATACTTACAAGGTGGCACACAGCCTGTGGTCCCAGATACTTACAAGGTGGCACACAGCCTGTGGTCCCAGATACTTACAAGGTGGCACACAGCCTTGCGGTCCCAGATACTTACAAGGTGGCACACCCCTGCGGTCCCAGATACTTATAAGGTGGCACACCCTGTGGTCCCAGATACTTACAAGGTGGCACACAGCCTGTGGTCCCAGATACTTACAAGGTGGCACACAGCCTGTGGTCCCAGATACTTACAAGGTGGCACACAGCCTGTGGTCCCAGATACTTACAAGGTGGCACACAGCCTGTGGTCCCAGATACTTACAAGGTGGCACACAGCCTTGCGGTCCCAGATACTTACAAGGTGGCACACAGCCTGTGGTCCCAGATACTTACAAGGTGGCACACAGCCTTGCGGTCCCAGATACTTACAAGGTGGCACACCTTGCGGTCCCAGATACTTAGGAGGCAGGACTTTAGAAAGGTCACTTGAGCTTATGAATTTTACATCAGCCAGAGCAGCATAGAGACCCGTCTCAAATCAACTAGTTATTTTTAAGTTCAAGAAAATAGAAATTATATGAAATACTAACACCCAGAAGATAATCACTCAGTGACAATCTTTAAATATTACGTACCTGGCTTTTTCCTTTCAACATCAAAAGATTAGTTACTTTGCCAAATGGTAGACCTAATGATATGACCTCTGCTTCGGTGACATCACATGGAATTTTTCGAAGATGGAGAACACGGGAAGGCGAACAGGGAGGTCTATCTCCTTTAAATTTCTTGTTGTCATTCCCATTAGCTAAAAAAACATAAGATTTGTTTGAAATTACTGAAACTAATTTGGGTTGACATACTATATTAACTAAATTGTCACACTTGACCTAGTGCACCAGATTTGAAATTCATGAGCTATGGGTTGATGACATGAGTGGGAAATGAAACCAACCACCTCTTAATGAACCCACTTTTGGTCTTTCACTATGGCCATTACATTTAATTGTTGTCTGGTTTTTTTTTTTTTTTTTTGAGGAAAAGTATTAGGATAAATCAATTATATTGCTTCATAGATTCACGTATCACTTTCATAAGGCAAGCATTAACCACAAGTATACATTTTCTAAGTTTAGATAAACAACACTTGAACTACAACTACCTATAGTATTCAATAGGGTGACAGGTTTGCACAAAATCAATATGCACAGGTTTGCAGTCTTGGGCATAAGCTAAACCGCATACACCATATACACCTAAGTGTATAGTAAACTATATTGCCCAGGTCTGTGTAAGCACACTCTAGGACAGTGGCTCTCAACCTTCCTAATGCTACAACCCCTTACTACAGTTCCTCATGTTGTGGTGACCCCAACCATAAAATTATTTTTGTTGTTACTTTGTAACTGTAATTTTGCTTGTTATAAATTATAATATGAATATTTGTACTTTCTGACCATCTCAGGTACCCCTGTAAAAGGATAGTTCACACCCCCCCCCCCACGTCATGACCCATGGGTTGAGAGCCCCTACTCATTTTCAAAAAGCATGCCAATCACTAATTGAGGTATGACCATACCTCTAAACTCAACATCCAAAATATCTCATGTGTATGTTTGTTTTTACGGGTATAAGTGTTTTTCCTGCATGCATGTATGTACATTCTGCATGCCTGGTGCCCAAGGAGCCAGAAATAGGTACTAGAGTCCCTGGAACTGAGATTACCGACAGTTTTAAGCTACCATGTAGGCGCTAGGAACTGAACCTGAGTCTTCTGCAAGAGCATCCAGTGCTCTTAACCTTATTCACCAATCTCTCCAGGCCACTAATATATTTTTAAAGAACCCTTTTCAAATGTTTATACTGCAAAATAAAAAGAATTAAAACAATAAAATTTAAGCCAGGCTGTGGTGGCACACACTTTTTAATCCCAGCAGTCAGAAGGCAGTGGCAAACATATCTCTGAGTTCGAAGCCAGCATGATCTAAAGACTGAGTTCCAGGCTAGCCAGGGCTCACACAAACAGACAAACAACAAGTTTTAAGAAAGATTATGATATAAATTTTGTGCCTAATATAACCAAAATGATCTGGATGAGTTATATGTAAAATTTTAGTTTATTTCTTAAGCATTATAGCCTTTCTCACTCTACTAGCTAAATGTTGTATGCTACTCAGTAGTAATAAGCAGACCTTGGTTGAAATATATATTTTTCAATACCCCTACATACTTCAAACTCCAGGCATGCTACTCAACACTCTACAGTACAGTACTTCCCCATGATGCTGTTCTGCTCTAACATCTCAGACCAGCCGCTGCAAAAATGAACTGACTATCCTAGCATATAGCAAGATTTTATTCAAATCATACTAACTACAACTGACCTGCCTTTATAATGATTACTCAAGTTTATGCAGATGAAATTCAGAAATATTCTTCTCCCACAAATAGTATGAAGACAGGCCAAATGTAACTATTTTAAAATTTCATTATAATCCTTTTAAATATTAAATGATATTTGTCACTATTGGCAGAAAATTACAATCTTACCAAATTCCTAATATTCCTTTTCGAAAAACTAATGAAAAATTACTACCTATAATCCTATATAAATAAATGTCAAGAGGGCCATATAAAAACACAGCAATATTTAATGTTGTGATTGTACATACGACTTGACCTAAAAATATAAAATTGAACATTCCCTCCTCTCCCACACACATATAACACTTCCTCCCAAATGTGTGTTTGTAACTAGGTATGTACTGTTAGTACACTGCTCTGTTGTGTTTCTGGGTATTATACACACCTAGGACCTCATACATGCTATGTCAGTAGTCTTCCAGATTTTGTAGTGATTTAAATGAAGATTATTTCAAGTACGTGAATACAAAGATTATCTCACTAATTTGCTTTTGTTTTATTTTGTATTTATTACCAACAGCTATAATTATGCTTTTAGTAATCTGTAATAAGATTTTCTCTCCACTCATCTGATGTAGTGACATATTTTATAATTTCTTGTTTTGGGCCTGTTCTTGTATACATAAATTAAGCCAGGCTGATCATGGGAGTATTATTTAAGTATGGTATGTTAACTCAAATATAGATGAGAGTGCTGTAATTCAAAACAAATTAGACTTGGGTATATTTTTAGATCTTCTGATAGATGACAGGGGATTTGATTTCTTGCTTAGGAACCAGACTTTCTAATAGGATCTTCTACTATAATTTATGACTACTCGTTCAAATTGTAAAACAGCACTTTATCATTTTATCACTGTTCTAGTGCTGTGAAGAGACATCATGATTAAGGCAACTCTTACAAAAGAAAGCATTGAATTGTGGGCTTGCTTAGTTTCCGAGGTTTATTAGTCCATTATCATCATGACTGGGAGCACGGCAGCAGCCATGGTGCTGGAGAAGTATTGAGAGCTATAACCTGATCCACTGACCAAGAGGGAGAGTGACACAGGGCTTGGCTTGGGCTTTTGAACCCCGACCCTCACCCTTCTCAGTGATACGCTTCCTCCAACAAGACCACACCTATCCCAACAAGGTCACACTTCCTAACTCTTCTCAAGCGCTATCACTGTCTGATGACTAAGCAGTCAAATAATCAGCCTATGGAGGTCATTATTACTCAAACTACCACTATCACCAACATTCCTATCCTTAGAGAAGAGGTTAAGGAAAGTTAAAGCTGGACTTCATCTCTGCCAATCTTCTTTTATCACTGACATTCCATTTAAAGTGGGAGGAGGAAATTGGTATTTATTCTTGTATGGCAGTCTAGTAATAATTTGGGACTTCTGTTTTGAAAGGAAAAGAAAATAGACATTAGAATGATCACTAAGAGTCTATACATATATTTTCAACTGTGTATATATTGTGTTCATCTTGTGTATGTTTGTTAGAACTATATCAAAGTGTTTCTCTATAACTTTCTTTTTGTACTGTAGTCATTAATAGATTTTAGTATTAATATTATCATAGCTTCGTAAATAGACTGCATAATCAGCAGCCAAATCAAGAATACAGGGCAGGAATGATGGTGGATTAGCAGTTAAGACCTCTTGCTGTTACTCTTCTCTAATCAGTTTCCAGCACCCACACCAGGTGGGTGACCTATAACCCCAGTTCTAAGGGATCTAACAACCTCTATTGGTATCAGGAGGCACCCACACACAACACATTCACTCACACAGAAACACACGTGAGCTTTATGCACGTGAAGTTTTTTCTCTTTCCAGTTATATTTATCTTCCAAGCACATTTTGATTTTTTACAACACAGATTAGTATTTATGTTTTTAAACATTGTGTAAATGAGCCAATAATATAACATATACTGATATTAAATACATAACATTTAACATTATGCTTGTGAAGTTAAACAACATTGCTTATATGTTTGTAATGCCAACATAAAAAACTATGAGGGACAGGCTCAAGGTTGTCTCTCTTGCTAAAAGGTAGCCATCACCTTTACAATCTGAGATGAAAGATAGAAGTCCTCCAAGCAGTAGGAGAAAAGGCAAACAGTATACAGAGATGACCCATAGGTCCCATAAATCACTTGTACTAGTCAAGGCCACCTGTACCTAAAAGGAAGACTTTAAAAGTAGCTGTTTAGTCTGAGTAACAGTGGGCTGATATAAAAATCAGTTCTAGCCGGGCGTGGTGGCACACACCTTTAATCCCAGCACTCGGGAGGCAGAGGCAGGCAGATTTCTGAGTTTGAGGCCAGCCTGGTCTACAAAGTGAGTGCCAGGACAGCCAGGGGTACACAGAGAAACCCTGTCTCGAAAAACAAAACAAAACAAAACAAATCAGTTCTTTAGTAAACAAACAGAATAGTATCAGTTTCTGACATTCGTTTGTACAACTATATTTAAAAGGATAATGAATGAGTTATGAAGTGTTGAAATGTTTTCAGTTATCACAGGACATTAAAAGAAAAAAAAATTAAACTGCAGATCCATGTTCAAGTTCCCAGATATAAAATACATTGCCCTGTGCATGAGGATGCGTGAGCACATACACTAGTGAAAGCAGCATATTATAATAACAAATTAATGTAAGCTGAGTCAAAATATCTTCAAGTCTATATTTAGGTAAAGCTCATAGGAAGGAATATTCTTTATTTTAGAACTAAGCTTCGTAATTTAAAGCTCTTACAAAATATGTACCTACAAGAAAGAAAGGATTTTTATTACATTTTATGTATTGATTTTTTTGTAGATATGTGTGTGTCACAGCAGATGTGTGGAAGTCAAGGACAGCAGGAGTCAGTTCTCTCCTTCTACCACACAGGAACTGCCTGGGATCACACTCAGGCCATGAGGCTTGGCAGCAGGGCCTTTACCTCCTGAGCACCTCAAGTAGCTCATCAAACATGGGATTTTAAAATAACACTAACAATAGCTTAAGAGAATAACCATAGATCCCACATCGCCTGGGAGTGTCATAGCTTGGCACCAGTATTCCAGTATCCTTATGCAACATAAAATATTCATTTTAAATATATCTATATTATTATTTATTGTAACAAAATAAGCAAGAATGGGATTTGGTAGATCTAATTCTTTAGTGTTTCTGCTATAGTCGCATCCTCTTAGAACAGTTAAATCTGAAAGTTAGTCAATGAGAGACTGACGCTCTTTATAAAATATCTCATGGACAACATACAGAGCTTTTGATTTAAAAGCAGCGGGTAGAGTAGGATATGAATAAGTAGGATTAGTTTTTTTCTAGCAGCTTTCAATCTTTTTACCTATTATTGCCTAGGCTCGTGCGCTCTCCCCTCCCTCAACCCCCCCCCACATTCACATACACACTTTTTTTTTCCTTTCCACTTTCTAAAATTGTAGCCAAAGATGATCCTGAAGTTCTGATTCTCCTGCCTCCACTTCCCCAGGCTAGGACTACAGGAACGCACCATCATGTTGGACCACTTGGTGGCTAGGCCAACAGCTGAAAATGTGGGTGTCATTGGCAAGGCATATGTGAAATACAACCTTATCACTATTCTGTTTAAAAGCTTGCAATAAATCAACTCACAATTTTCCTTAATTAATTTCACATGCAGTTTTTCCTGTATATTCCATAGAAAGTCAGCAACTCTATTAGCAGACTATATATAACAGCATTCTGGAGGCAGAGGGGGAAATACCACAAATTCCGACAACCCTGGGTTTGGATTATTACAAAGTTATTTTTTTAAAGGTTTCTTTGGTTCTAGAGATACAACTTCATCTTAATACATGTGAGGTCTTGGGTCCAATTCCCAGCATGATGAAAGAAAAATTAGTTCCTCATTACCAAGTGGAAATCATAAGGAAATTCAAGGTACTAGTAACACACACACCCCCTCCAGGACATAGTGCTCTGGGAATCTAGGACAATTTAAAAGAAACATTAAGAGATGAATGAGTCAAACAAGTTTAGTTGGGTAGGGTCTGTCTAGAATTCTCAACAATTATATTAGATCCCTAGCAACACCCCTTAGGTCTGTGTCTCTGATGCATGACCTAAGAGCTCTAAAAACAAAGGCAAACATCTCCCCCACACAGAAACTTCACAGGTAAGTCAGGCTGTTTGCATATTTTCAGTGCTTTCAAGTATTCTGAGTATGCTGGTTAGTCTTGATTGTCAACTTCAAGACACAGATAATGGACTCATCTGGGAGATAAACCCTTGGGTGTAGTCTAGGAAGGTTTTCCCAAGTCTTTACTGATGTGGGAAGCCCCACCCTGAGCATGGGCAGTATCGTTCCATGATCAAGACTTCCAGAACAAATAAAAAAGGAAAAGGTAATGAGTAGTAGAATTCATCTTTCTCTGCTTCCTGGCGTGCATGCGCATAGGCAACTACCCACACACGGCATCCTCAGAGCAGCCAGGAATTGATTTGGGTGATTTCCTCTATCACTCTTTACCTGGATTTCTGAGACAATGTCTCTCACTAAACCCAGAGCTAGAATAGCTGGCCAGCAAGTTCCAAGGATTCTCTTCTCCTCCCCTTGCACCCTAATCCTGGGTAACAGACACAGGCAATAAGCAGACAGGGCAGTCAAAGCCAGGCCCTCATGGCTGCATAGCAAGCACCACAACTGAACTACATGTATCTCCCCAGCTGCTTCTCCAGTGCTCTAAGGTGAGCTCAGCGGTACAAAGTTGGCTTTAGTCTCACCTCCCATATCACTGTTTACATGTTTATATTAAACAGTCTCTACCTACAATATCTTCCCAATTACTGTGGGGTAGATGGACAACATGGTGGACCCATTCCTAAATTTCTTCAACACTTTTTTCCTTAGCTGAATCTTTCCACTTCTCTTATTGAGTAAAATTCACAAATTTTTACTGTAAACAGTGGCACAAAAGAAGAATGAGAAAAAAAGCAGCTCCTAGAAAGGAAGCACAGGACAGGGTGTTCACACTTACCATACACACCTGCAGAAGTCGAGCTGTTCATGGTAGAAGGTCCGTTAATGACACCAGAAGACAGAAGCTCATCAGATCCCCGCTGAAAAGCAGAATGAGCACTCAATTAATAAAGCAAGTTTTAAAATAATGGTTTATAGTTACTATTAAATTTACCAAAAGTATTATTTATTTAAGTATAAAGATATTTAAGAAAATTAGGAGCAAACTGTGTAGTAAGGAAAAATATAGCAGATGCCTATCAATGTAGTTATTAAAAAAAAAAAGCAAAACACTTGGGACATAATTTTGCAAGTACCTCTAACAATTTTTATTGTTCAATGTTTGAAGTACTAAACTATATTTAGATGACTACATTCTGGCAGTTTTTATTTACATGCAAATAATTTAACATTCTAAGAATCTTGACTTTTAATACTCATTTCTAAAACTATAGATAGCTACAAGGACACAATTTTATCTATACTGGTCAAATTTTTTAAAATTATTAATTTCCATATCATTAACCCTAAAAACTATCTTTGGTGTATACTATTTCTTAAGCAAATATGCTTTTAGAAATTGATTTCTTTACGGTAAGAGAGAAGCGTTTGTCTCATGGTGCTGGGGATTTAACTAGGCTGGGCAAACATGACTCAGCTCCAGTCTTACACCTCGGCTTTTCTGAGATGAGAGTCTTAGTACATAGCCATGACTGAGTGGTAATCTATGTTCTTGCCTCAGCCTTCTGAGTACAGGGACTGCAGGATGAGCCACCAGACCTGTTCAAACAAGAGTTCTGTCCTACTTGAACATCTGAATACTCAATGCTAAAATGCATCAGATAAGCCTTTTCATTAAAAGCCTAATATAGATAACCAAGGTTATAAAAGGGTAATAAATATGAAATAAAAGGCAAAACCAATGTACTTCAAATCGATCAATTTTGTTCATCCTGGTGAATCAAAAAAATATAAGTATTTTGGTTCATTGGGTAATAAAACAATCTTCAAATAACTATATAAATTTTAGAATAACATAACAAATACTTTATTTTCATTCTAAACTTATGTGTTTTCTTGTGTAAATGTATGTTGTGGGGGCTGGGGAACCACAGAGGTCTGAAGGAGGTGTTGGATCCCCTGGAAACAGAGTTACAGGTTGTCGTGAGCTGCTCACTGTGGGTGCTAGGAATGAAACTTTGGTTTTCCTTAAAGATACTGAGGTAGCTCTCCAGCTCCTACTACAAACATTTTGGCTCCTGTGGAAGGACTAACTTCCAAAATGTCTGCATTACTACAAAAACAATTATTTAAACAAAAATGTTTTAAGCATCCAGAAATTACTACCCTCGGTTCTTTTACTTAAGTTTAACAAAACACCACTAAAAAATAAAGGAATTAACCAACCAGGATGAAAGAAAAATTTCAAATTCCAACTCGCCTAAAAGACCAGGATAGTTAAAGCACAGAAATTCCTAATTTCTGATATAAAAGTATTACTGTGATTTCTGATCTGATCATGAACAAACTTTGTAGCTTGTTGTCTACCTGCAGATAAAGTTAAGGTTTTTGAGTTTTAAATATGGTAGTAATTTGTCAGGTGGTAGTGTCACAGGCCTTTAATCCCAGCACTTGGGATGCAGTCAGGCAGATCTCTGAGTTTAAGGTCAGAGCCTGGTCTATGGAGGGAGTTCAAGAACATATAGAAATCTTGTCTTGTGGGACGGGGAGGAATAAATATATATATATTGTTCCCTAGAGATGTAAGAACTCCTTCTGACCACCATGCAGAACCAGAAAAGAAACGATGAACAGAAAGGATACCTAGATCAGTAGTGCATATGTATATATGTGTGTGTGTGTATGTATGTATGTATGTATATATTATATAGTATTATATATTATATACACATACATATACACACATATATACATGTATATGTAATGTGTGTATATAATCTAATATCCAACATGGTTTTAAAGTAAGGAATTTAATGGTTTTTTGCTAATAGATATATCCTCTCTATATATGTGTCTTTAGTATTAATATGTTTCATGCCAAAATACAGCTGGTTTGGTAAAAGGCTCTTAAAACCTGACTTTGCTTTAAAACAAAAACAAAACAAAAAAATAAAAACCAAAACAAACCAAAAAATGACCAACTCTTCACTTGGGCCCACAAGGTAACTAACTAAAATCCTGGTATCGCTCCTCTCACTTTGCAACTATATGCCTTAATTCTGCACCTAGGAATGTTAATCACTACCTAGCAAAAAGGTAATACCTAACTAACCTCTTTATTTCACTTCAAGGTGCAAGGAACAAATATAAAAGTACCTGAGGTACCTTATTGTCAGCTTTTCATAATGTCCTATTCCAGATCCCCACAAAATATTGAAAGGTCTCCAATGTCCTAAACCTGCAGTCACCAAGGACCCCAGAAACAACAAAACCTCCCACAACAAACTATGACCAAATGAGGGTAACTGTCCCTAATGGGAAGGCAGCACTCTAGAGCATGACTCATCCGAGAAGCAGCTTGTCCCCTAGAGTTGTAAGAACTCCTTCTGATCACCATGCAGAACCAGAAAAGCAACAATGGACAGACAGACGACACCTAGATCTGCAGTACCCACCCACTTCCATGCTGCCTCTATCTAAACCTATTTTAGATGGACAAGGACAGGGGTCTCTTCTTTATGTTTCTCTTCCTAGTGCAAGTTAGTTAAATTTCCTTTCTCTGCTTTTCACAATTATTCATTTCTTTCACTAACACAATTAGGACTAGTGGTTGGGCCCAGCCTGTTAGAGAATTCTAAAATTCTTAACATCTGATACACACTTCAAAGTTTTGTATTTAGAGTAAAAGAACAAGTGAAAGAAAATATGGTTGTTTGTGTGTATAATCAACAAAGCATTTATAACCTTAAAAACCTTTTAAAAACCTTTTTAAAAATATAAAAGAGGGGCTGGTGAGATGGCTCAGTGGGTAAGAGCACCCAACTGCTCTTCCGAAGGTCCGGAGTTCATATCCCAGCAACCACATGGTGGCTCACAACCATCTGTAACGAGATCTAACTCCCTCTTCTGGATTGTCTGAAAACAGCTACAGTGTACTTACATATAATAAATAAATAAATCTTAAAAAAAATGTAAAAGAGCAAAACACAAGAAATGAGAATGAGGTACAAATGGAAGAAAGTGAGCAGCATCCCGTCAAGTGGCAATAGACTGTGAGCACTGTGTAGCACCTGCACTTTGTCCTTTCTAGTGAAAGGATCACCCTCTTCCATGCACGGCCCCATGACTTCCAATGCCTGGCTTGGGAGAGCACCTTTCTGCCTCACTGGCATTGAGCATAGTTTTGTGATAGGCTTTGGCCTCTGGAGCATGAACACAAAAACATTTAACCAAAAAAGCATAGGATAGCCGTTTTGTTGGTTTTATTCTCTTTGCTTTCACTCTATAACAAGCATATGCCCCACACAAGAGGAAGTCTTTACTCTAAAGCCCAATCACTGTAAATAAACAAGAAACATTTTTCTAACATAGTGATCAACATAGGAAAACAAGTTTACTCTTACTGGTTATTTGGACATATAAGTTAATTCCCTAACAGAATACCATCATGTGAAGAAAAGTAGTAGAATGGAGCATCAGTCAAGGCAGAGCAAAAAAACTCTTAGAATTACATGGGACTTAGCTGGATGTGATTTAATGGAAATATACATTGGTACAACTTGTAATGCTATTCAACCAATGAAAGTCAAATATATGAATATCTAAAAGATCCCTGTGACCTACTGCTATGTACACACCCAAGATATGCTGACTTATATATAATTAGACATAAGGATATTCCCAGAACACTATTCAAACTAGAGCAGCTGAAAACAACCAAGTGTCATCAATTACAGAATAAATCTTTAAAAATACATGCAATTGTTTATTAAAAACATAAACTACTGTCCCACAGAACAAAGTAATCTCAAATATTAAGAGGTTGATCACAAAGGAAACACTCTTGTGTTATCACTACTTTATGTGACATATGTGTGCAAGGGAGCCAGTTCTCTCCTCAAAGACAACAAGGATGCTTAGCAGGAGGATAAAGAGTGCATCATGGGTAAACAATTAACAGCATTGCCAAGGAGGTCTTAACAGAATGAAAAATGAGACATCATGTGGCAAGTGTGGAAGGGAGGTTAAGACTGCATCAACAGTCTCCTTAGAAACACATGGTCAGTTTACATAAGTCCAGCAATTTCCTGTGGACTTGTTAGCTCTCTGACGATGTCAACACATAAATCAGCTTCATTTGCTTCAAGCATCAATTATTGAAGCTCCCTCTGACTGACAAACTAAATATACAGGGCCAACAAAGCAAAGGAATACTGTTATTAAGCAGTACAAATGTTTGTTTATCAAATTTGATGGGAACTGGTTTTATTTGCAATTCAAGAAAGAATATTAATGTGATTAAAAGACAATATGTCAATCGAGGAAAGCCACTGAAGTAAAATTTAAGATTTTGAAACTAAACCAAAAACCTAAATTCAGATCAGATATAACATGCACATGAAATTTTAGGATAAGGTATCATTTCTTTTACCTATCAAGACCATCAGGGAAACAAACTATCTAAAAAGTCTTAAATCTCTAGGATTCTTTCTTTAAATGAACATACTCATGAAATATTGAAATAAATACCCAAGTACAAAATCAAAACAAAATTTCTAGCAGATGGACTAACAATCTTTTGTGAAACTTTCCAGAATAAAAATTTCATTTGTCCTGCTCTTAGTAATTTGTTCCATAAACAGAAATAAAGTACTATTATGCAGTGATACCATATTGCATCTGTATCATCAGTTGCCTAGAAGATACACCTA
This sequence comes from Mus musculus, assembly GCF_000001635.26. NCBI lineage: Eukaryota > Metazoa > Chordata > Mammalia > Rodentia > Muridae > Mus > Mus musculus. Next base: position 59,529,268 of record NC_000070.6, read on the forward strand.
ATCGTATTTTCCCTTTTCCCTCCTCTGCCATTCCTAGCCAGGGCCCTGGATCTTGTCCCCTGCTGTACTGAGCTTTTATCTCCTTGGCCCTGGTCTAGCCCTACTGATTGCTCTCCTTTATAACTTCCTTCACAGAACTTACAACTTTTTTCATGTACTCTATGTTAAAACCACACACACACACACACACACACACACACACACACACACACCCCAAAAATGTCCTTGCTTAAGTAATTCAGTGCAGTGGTTTTCAACTTTCCAATTGCTGTGAACTTTTAATACAGTTCATCGTGCTATGATGACCCTCATAAAATTATTTTCCTTGCTATTTCATAACTGTAGTTTTGCTGTTAGAAGTCATAAATATTTTAGACATGTGAGTTTTCCAAGGGACTAGGGTTTCACAGCATAGTCTTGATCTAGAACTCACTCTCTAGACCAGGCTGACCTTGAACTCAGAGCTATGCCTATCTTTGCCTTCTAAGTGCTAGGATGAAAGGCATGCACCATCACTCTCCAGCTTACTTCTACTATTTCTAAAGTTCTCTTGGCTTTACTTTTCTCATTGTATTCAGAGAAAGCAAACTCTCATGTCAAGTTCTTCGATCTTTTAGATTTGTCTTGTAGCCTCTGACTATAAGCACATGCAGAAGAATACACATTCTACACCTGCTGGGCAGCATGTTACTTAAATGTCTGTCAGACCCACTTGTTCTGTAGTATGCCTTATCTCTGATGCTTCCCTGGTGATTTCTTTCTAGATGATCTGCTCATTAAAATGAATTTGGGATGAAGTCCCAAATGACACTGTATTAGAGCCTTTATAACTAGTATTGTCTGCTTTACATAAAGGAGTGGCCCCAGAATTAAATAAATACTGGTTTTTAAAAAAGATTTATTTATTTATTTTATATATGTGAGTACCCTGTAGCTGTCTTCACACACACCAGAAGGGGGCATTGGATTCCATTACAGATGGTTGTGAGCTACTATGTGGTTGGGTTGCTGGGAAGTGAACTCAGGACCTCTAGAAGGGCAGTCAGTGCTCCTAATCCCTAAGCCATCTCTCTGGCCCATAAATACATATTTATAACTATAATTCTAGCGTGCTAAACTAGCCCTTCACCTTTATAGAGTAACCTGTGTCTTCGGTTATTAGTTTAATGTGTGCATTCTCTACTCACTTTTGGAGTTTGCTTGTGAAGAGTCTCTTCTTTGATCCTTTCACTTTTAGTTTTTGTGACTGCACTAGTGAACTGGGTTTCTCACAGCAGCATACCAACTGGTCCCACATGATTTCATTTTTTTTTTTCAGTTTATATCTTTTAGCTGAAGAATCCTCATATTCAAGGTTATTACTAATAAAACATGGTCTTGCTATTTTGTTAAAATACTTTTGGTTATTTTTTGGTTTTCTCTAAAAGACTGATTTTTTTGAGTTTCATATTTCTTAAATTTTCATTTATTACAGCTAATCTAGTGGCAGCAAATCCCCTTGGCTTTTGTTGTCTTGGAAAGTATGTCTTCTTCAATTCTAAAGAGTAACTCTAGTGGGTACAGTAATCTTAGTTGCTCCTCCGCACCCACCTCAGGACTTTGAATATATCATATCCATTTGATTCTTTTCTATATGGTTTCTCCAGAGACATCCGTTGTGAGTTTAATAGAACTTCCCATTATGATTTTCTTCTGGCTCCCCCTCTTGCCCCATGGCACTTGTATCAAAACTTTATACAAGCCAGCCAAGTGCTCTACCACTAAGCTATATGCAAACTAACCTGACACCTTTTTTCTTACTATTTTTAGAATTTCCTTTATCTACTTCTTTTGATGGACTCACTATAAGCCTTGGAGAGCATCTTTAAAAAGGATCAAATCTATAAAATCCTTTGAGCCTATTAGATCTGGATAGCCATGTCTTCCCTAATATTTGGAAAGTCTTCAGGTGCTTCATGGAATAGACTTTTTGAGATGAGGTCATGCTGAGGAACTTTCTATACAGGATGTTAATTCTCAAACTGTCTGTGGTAGTTTGAATATGCTTGGCCCAATGAGAAATGGTGCTAGTAGAAGGTGTGGCTTTATTGGAGGAGGTGTGGTAGCCTTGTTAGAGGAAGTAGGTCACTGTGGTGGCAGGACTTTGAGGTCTCATATATATGCTCAAGTCTGGCCAATGTGATACTGTCCCTTTCTGCTGCCTTCTAAACAAGATTTAGAGCTATTGGCTGCACCAGCACCATCTGCCTGCACACTGCCGTGCTTTCCACCATAGTGATAATGAACTAAACCTCTGAAATTGTAAATCAGCCCCAATTAAATGTTTCCCTTTGTAAGAGTTGCCTTGGGGGCTTGGAGAGATAGCTCAGCAGTTAAGAGCACTGACTACTCTTCCAGAGGTCCTGTGTTTACTCTCCAGGGACCACACGGTGGCTGACAACCATCTGTAATGGGATCCAATGCCCTCTTCAAGTGTCTGAAAACAGCTACAGTGTACTCCCACATATAAAATAAATACATCTTAAAACAAACAAACAAACAAAAAAAGTTGCCTTGATCATGTTGTCCCTTCACAGCAATAAAACCCTAACTAAGACATTAGCAATCGTCCTGCCTCTGCCTCAGGAATTCTGAGAAAACAGGTGTGCACTACCACACCTGACCACTTTTGAGCTTTAATAGTGCATCTTTATTGTTTATTTGTCAATTCAGCATTACGTCTTGATTCTGTGAAAAACAAAACTGTTAGAGGTAATAATCTCCCTGCCTCTTCCACCCCTTTTATTATTATAATTGTCACATTCTGCTAGGCAATTACAGGCTCTGTCCATTCCTGTGGTGACTAAAGGCTGACTCAAAGTTGAAAATCAAGAAACAGCACTTTTTAAACTATGTAATTATTATTAAGAAATCGTATTCCTGATACAGTTCATTTTCTATTCTATCGTCCAGTGTCATAACCTTATAGTTACTTGAAGACAAAATTATTTCTGGATTTAAGATCAAATGCATTATTACAGTCCTAGTTAATATCATAACACCATGTCAGTCTAACTTAACAACCATAATTTCCTTACCCTGTTTGTTTAGATTTCCATGACATCTCTAATGACCTTAGTTTTGGTTTTGCTTATACTCTTGTCCTATATCATAACAACTTTTATTTCAAGCTTTCCATGATGGTATTCATCCCACCAAGATATCCTTGTTCAAATCTAGAATTACTGCTTTCTAACCATTCTAGACAACTGCCTAGCAAAGTCTTTTCCCTGCTCTGCTGGGATGGCTCAATGCTTTTTTAAAACCTTTTCCCTGAGTTCTTAGTTTACTTTTCTGTTTTGCTTAAATGTATCCCTAAATAACTAAAAACAAGGTAAGGCTTCTAGGCCCATGCATATGTGAGAATTCTACTTATACAAAAGGTCATTTGACTGCAGCGCTGGGTTAAAATTACTTTCTTAAGAAAATTATAAAGTATTGGGTGTGCGACACTCCACATGAGAGGTTGACAATATTGTATATAAAGATTCTTGATCTTCTGAAACACCTTCCTAAACATGCAGCCGATAGAAAATACACAGAACAGATCACCAATGAGAAGCTGGATGTGGTCAAAGCAGAACCAAGATGTTAAGGGTGAAGTAGAAGAGGTGATTCTTCAGGCTGAAAAAGAACTAAGTCTGGAAAGGAAAATGTTGCAGTGGAAGCCTTGGGAGCCACTGGTGGAAGAGCCGCCTGCTGACCAGTGGAAGTCAATATGACCTCAGTGTCTGATGATGGATGTGAATTAAATGTGCAATTAAATGTTCTGTGATGCTAAAAAAAAAAAAAAAAGAAAATTATAAAGTGTTCCTGTTTTCATTGAGCATGTAGTGGGACTGCTAAGTTTCCAGTCTGACCTTCAGTCAAATCAAACCTTCATTTATTTAAAACTCACTCTTTTCTATAGTATAATCTAAATTTTTAATAAATCCCTCTTAGAAACTAAGAAACTAAACATACAAAAATATGACAAGAGGAAACAAGTGAGAATCAGTAACCTGTGCTAACAGATATACTGAAATGGAGACCCAGACACACAGCTAGGAATAATATTTATAGCAGACATTTTGGGATTCAGTTATAACTAAGTGGTAAAGCATTTATCTCACATGCACAAAGAGGGGCTGCATACCACAGATACTGTATCAGTTTGGTAAGCTTATCTGTAAAGGGCCAGATAGTAAGAGTTTTGAGCCAACTATTCAGCTTACACTGCTGCATGAACAAAAAACAACACAGAAATGAGCCACTCTATTCCAGTACAACGTAGACACCAAATTTAGAAGTCATCTACTTCTCACCTGTCATGAAATACTAATCTTATTTTTTAACACTCACATATAGAAAGACGGTTTTAGCTTATAAGATATAAAAACAATGACCGTGAGTAGTTAGCCCTTCAGCCCTAGTTTGCTAATTCCTGTATTAGTTTAAGGAAGTCTCAATTTCACCCAAAGGAATCTACTAAGACTATTTTTCTGAGAACAAGTTAGCAATGAAAAGGTTACAATGCTAAAAGGCCTGCACTCAGGACAGTAAAACAAGAGGATTGTACTCCCGGCTACTGGAGCTAAACAGTGGAAAGGAAAAAAGACAAGGCAAGAAGAAAGGAGGAAACGAGGAAGAGAAAGAGAAGAAATGAATTAGAAATAGTAACAAAAAAATTTTAAAGTACTAAATAATCCATGGGTCAAAGAGAAAATTAGAAAAACAGGAAACTGTTAGGTATTTTGAAATAATGAAAATATTAGTCAAAAATGTGAAACTTCGGGCTGGTGAGATGGCTCAGGGGTTAAGAGCACTGACTACTCTTCCGGAAGTCCTGAGTTCAAATCCCAGCAACCACATGGTGGCTCACAACCATCCGTAACAAGATCTAACGCCCTCTTCCGGAGTGTCTGAAGACAGCTACAGTGTACTCACATATAATAAATAAATAAATCTTTTTTTAAAAATGTGAAACTTCAAAACCAGTTTCAGCAACTTATAGAAAGCTTTTCTGAAAATAAAATTTAGGGGGTTGGGGGGTGGCAGTGATCGACAAGAGGGAGCACACTCAGGACGTAAGAGCGGTAAGGAGCACTTAGAGCTTCCTGGCTCAGCTCACAGCTGGGATAGCTGGGAGGAATAAACTATTACAAAACAAAACAACCTCTAAACTACTGACTATAAAAGAAAAGTTATGTGGCTTTATAGCTGAAAAGACCAGCAATCACCTTAAGACATTTAAGAGAGAAACAGATGCGAATGAGGGAAAGAGAAACAAATGGAAATGTTCACTCAAAGGGGTCTGGTGAGGTGGCTAGGCAAGTAAAGATGAGCACCACCCAGTGATGCAAGCCTGACACCTGAGTGCCATCCCTGGAACCCCTGTAAGGGTAGAGGAGGGCAACTGACCCAACAACGCTGTCCTCTGACCTCAACATACACACCCTAGTAATAAATTGTTTTAAATTAACTAAATGGGTAAAGGGTATATACACTATTTGTACTATTCTTGTAATTGTCACTTAAATGTATAATTTAAAACAAAATGAAATTTACATTAGTGCATGCCGATATATGATATATATATCATTAGTTTTATGGCTAAAATGAGCCTCAAATTCCCCTGTACACAGTTCAGATACATTTGTTTCTATGTGGTGGCTATCCAGGTAGTTTGACACCATTTGTAGAAGTAAGCTCAATGTAAATTTTAAAATGAAATGTAAATGTTCTAGAACAGCTGAAGCAGTTTTGATAAATAACCATTTAGAGAACTACTCCACATGGTTTCGGGATATATTACATTCTTGTTATTATTAGGTACATGTGATAATAACGTAAGAAGGCATAAATCAAGCAGAAATATCCCAACTCATATGTGGTAAATTCATTTCAAACAACGGTGTCCAATAATTCAGCCTAGAAATTTCTTTCAACAACAAGTGAGAAAAATCTTCCTTTATATCCCCAGAATACACAGCTTTTGTTTTTATTTTTTTAAGATTTATTTATTTATTTTTATGTATATGGGTACACTGTAGCTGTACAGATGGTTGTGAGCCTTCATGTGGTTGTTGGAAATTGAATTTAGTACCTCTGCTCGCTCCTGTCAACCCTGCTCAGTCCGGCCCAAAGATTTATTTATTATTATAAATAAGTACACTGTAGCTGTCTTCAGATGCATCAGAAGAAGGCATCAGATCTCATTACGGATGGTTGTGAGCCACCATGTGGTTGCTGGGTTTTGAACTCAGGACCTTCGGAAGAGCAGTCAGTACTCTCACCCGCTGAGCCATCTCGCCAGCCCTGTTTTTTGTTTTTAAATTCTGGGTTTCACCATGTAATCTTAACTGTCTTGAAACTCCATGTACACAAGACTGGCCCTAAACTCAAAGAGATTCTCCTGCCTGGATTCTCCTGCCTCTGCCTCCCAAGTGCTAGGATTAAAAAGGCATGTGTCACCACACCCAGCTCTAGAATATTTATCAAAAAAAAAAAAAAAAAATCAAGCTGTTGGGCTCTCCTGTGAGGGATTTTTCTTAATCAGATCTGAAACAGGAAGAACTATGGTAACTGGGCCAGAGCAGTTTTCTTCTGAGTGCTTGCCCTCACTGACAAATTCATCTATCCTGTTTCTATGCCCAGTATTAAATCCAACATAGAATGAAAACTAATAGCTCTCTAGGAATCCACACCACCCTACCCCCAATACCAAGTACCAGATTGAGATCACAGGGACACCTAGCCTTCTGGACTAAACAAATATCAGATTCTCCACCTTTCTGTCATGCTACAGCCATTGTTGGACTACCCAGTCCATATCTGTAAACCAACTGATAATTCATATATATGCTTATTTATATATATATATTTATATATATATATTCTATCCGTTGTTCCGTTAGAGACCCCTGACTAATGCACTCCTACACTAATGTGTAAACTACTTAACTCTATCCAAAGAAGAGCATTTCCTCAAACTCTACCCCCGGCTAGCCTTCCTGGCTCACCTAGGGGGTGTGGGGAATTTAAGACAGCACAGAACAAGGACATATGTCCATTAAAAGCTGAACTGTAAGGACATACAGAATGCATCCTTTCTCAAAATCTTACATGTCACAGGGCTCCACTGTTAACAACAATGGATTACAGCTGAAAGAGCTGCAGGGTCATTTTCTAAAGAAAGGACTCAAATAAGAACAATGGGGAAACTGAAGCTTTGGGCACTAAAGCACATACCAAACCCAACCCAACCCAACACCTAGACAGATTAGCATAGAACCTATCCAAAAATGACCTTTTGCCTCTAAATTTCTGTTCTGATATATGGTATCTGGCTTTTCACTAAGTAAAAGTCACTTTAAGAGGTAAATAATATAAACACAGACAAGCATTAAACCCCTGAACAGAATCATGCAGGATAAAAGTTTTGGGGGGGCTGGAGAGATGGCTCAGCAGTTAAGAGCACTGCCTGCCTTTCCAGAGGTCCTGAGTTCAATTCCCAGCAACTACATGGTGTCTCACAACCATCTGTAATGGAATCCAATGCCCTCTTCTGGTGTGTCTGAAGACAGCTACAGTGTACTCATATACATAAAATAAATAAATACGTCTTTTAAAAAGTCCTTGGGTTTTTTTTGTTTGTTTTTGAAACAGGGTTTCTTACCTGCCTTTTGCCTTCTCAGTGCTGAAATTAAAGGCACACACCATCATGTCCAGCTAGGACAAAAACCTTTATAAACTAGATGCCATGGTGTATATACACAGACACAAATGTAACAAAAAATTAAATCTGTGATGGGTTCATTAATAGACTAGATATTACTGAAGAAAAAAAATCAATAAACTTGAAGGTATTTCAATAGGGGCTGTAGGTAGAAGCTCAGTCCTAGAATATACACCCAGCCCCAGTACTGCAGAGGGGTAAAGAAAAGGATTTCAGTAGAAACTTCCCAAACTGAAATGCTGAGTGAAAATAAACAACAAAACCCCAAAACATCCAATAATGTGTGACAATTTCAAATAAGTAACAGAGACAAAAGCCAAAAATATGTTCAAAAGGGGAAAAAATAGTATATGTGTGTGTGTATATATATATATATACATACATATATATATAATGGGGATACATGGAAGGGGCAAAAGGGAGGAAACAGTGATATAATTTAACCTCAAAAAATTTTAAAGTAGTGTTTAAAATGTAACAACGAGAAAAGGTTAACAATAGGGCTCCCTAGTGCATTCTATATGCCCAGCTACAGGGGAAACTAAAATAGAAAGAGCCAAGAGCCATTTTGAGGCATAATATGTAATGTAACAAGACTGAGAAAGGCAGACAAACAGACACACACACACAGAGAGAGAGAGAGGTGGGGAGAGAAATGGAAAGAAAAAAAGGAACAAAGACTTGCAATTTTCCATAATTAGTGATTTATATCAAACTACAAATTACAGCTCCAGGAAGCTAAGAGATTACCAATGTAGATAAAAACCAAAATTAAACTTATACTTCAGCATGTTGTTCAAACTATAGAAAACTAGACAAAGAAAACCTCTGAGGAAGGAGAAATAAGTGTACTAGGTCTATACACACAAAGCATTAAGAATAACAATTACAAGGTCTCATCAAAAGCATTAACAAAAAGACTGAAACACTTAAGGTGTTAGAGAAAGGGAGGAAAGAGCCAATGCCAAATTTTTAGTACAGATAGTACCTTTCACAGTAAAGGAACTAAATATGCCAGGTGCTGGAGGTATACATAGTTTATCTACAGAATATCCAAGGCCCTCTAAATTCAATCCCCAACATTGCCTCCACACAACCCAGTATGATTTGATGTACCAAAACTAAGAGACTCCACTGTTAGTAGGATGTCTGTAAGAAAAGGTAAAAGAAGTTATCTGAGGAAACAGAAGTTCATTCTGGTTACTGAACAGGAACTTGGATCTATATGAAGGAAATCCATAAATAAAGGTAAATTAAAATCATTTAATTTAATTGAGCTATCAGGGGTGGGAAGATGGCTCAATGATTACGAATGTTCATTTCTTTTGCAGAGAACCTGAGTTCTGTTCCCAGTATACACAGGGCAACTCACAACAGCCTGTAATTCCAGTTCCATGGGATCCACCACCTTCTTCTGATCTCCACAGGGGCACAAACTCACTCTCAGACATGCACACATAAAACATTTTCAATATAATTGTGCTATAATAACAGCTCTAAAGTACAGGATAATGCATATGCTTAAGAAAAATGAAGGTTAGTGAGGTCATAAATGACAGAAAAGAACTGAGACTGCTGTTTTATTGTACCTACAGTACACATGAAGCAATATAGTGATTTTGGATGCTGTACTTATGAGTTATAACTGGATATGTTAACTACAAGGCAACTTACAAAGAAAATGTTTACAAAATAAGAACTAATTAATGTGCTGAGTGAGAAAACTTGAATCAGTTACATGTTCAACTAACATAGAAGGGACTGATGTGCACCCTCAATCTGTCTGGATTTGAAAGCATCTAGAATACACGCTTTTAGTGTGTGCAGGAGGGTGTGTCCAGAAGTTTAACTGAGGTGGAGAAAATATCCTGATTATAGTGGAATCATCTCAGGTACTGGGATCCCAGAATGAAGAAAAGAGAAAAAGAAGAAAGCCAGCTGAGTACCAACATTTACCTTTCTGCTTCCTGACAATGTGAACTGACCTCAAGCTCCTGCCTCCATGCCTTTCCCACAATGATGGTCTTCTGTACTCTCAAACTATGCACCAGTGTAAACCTTCCTCTCTTCCTTAAGGTCACAGCAACAAGAAAAGTAACTAATATATTCATTAGACTACAGTTCTGTGATTGGTCAGTCTACTTACATCAATTAAAAGATCATCGGAATCTGTGGGGTGTGAAGGTGCTTGTCATAATTTCAACACTTGAGAGGCAGAAGCAAGCAGACTTCTGAGTTGGAGGCCAGCCTGGTCTACAAAGAGTTCCAGGACAGCCAGGGCTACACAGAGAAACCCTGTCTCGAACCCCCCCACCCCCCCAAAAAAAGGAAAAACAAGTGAGTTCCAGGACAGCCAAGGTTACACAGAGACCTTGTCTCAAAAACAACAACAAAAGCAAACCAAGCAGCTGCTTTTTGGGGGCTGATGAAACTGGTCAGTGGGAAAGGTACTGGTTACTAAGCTTGACAACCTAGAGTTTGGTCCTCTGTACTCACAAGAGAGGAAGGTGAGACCAATTCTGGCAAGATGCTTTCTGACCTCCACTCACATGCTGTGGCCTATGCACACACAATTACATAAGTAAGTACATAAATGTTAATTTTTTAAAAAATTCGATTTTTGTCTTTAAGAAACACTAAAGAGGTGGGTGGTTGTGGTGTATACCTTTAATCACAACACTCCGGAGGCAGGGACAGGCAGAGGTCAGCCTGGTCTACAGAGCTAATTCCAAGACAAGGGCTGTCTCCAAGGAAAAGAAAGAAAAGGGGGGGGGGGGGGGAGAGAGGGAGAAAGAGGGAGAGAGACCGAGATTTAAGGGTGGCCAGGATATAAGGGAGAGAGGAAGAAGGGGAGGGAGGGAGGGAAAGAAGAAAAATATAGACTTAACAGATGGCCTGGAAAAATTCAGGGATTGAGCAGTTGTTGCTCTGAGGTTCAACTCCCAGTACCCATATGGTACCTCACAACTGTCTGCAACTCTAGGACAGTGGTTCTCAACCTGTTGTTGAAACCCCTTTAGAGGTAAACTACCCTTTCACAGGAGTTGCCTAAGACCAACGGAAAACACTAATGTTTACATTACAATTCAAAACAATAGCAAAATTAGAGTTATGAAGTAGCAATGAAAATAACTTTATGGTTGGGGGTCACTACAACATGAGGAACTGTATTAAAAGGTCACAGCCTTAGACAGGTTGAGAGCCACTGGATATATTTGTTAAGAGAGGAGATACTACACTAGAATAAAGGATAGTGTTAAAAGGCCAGAGAGTGGTGGTGTACGCCTTTAATCCCAGCACTCAGGAGGCAGAGGCTGGTAGATCTCTGGGTCTGAGGCCAGTCTGGTCTACTGAGTGAATTCTAAAGGGTTACACAAAGAAACCCTGTCTCAAGACAAAACAAAACAAAACAACAAAGGGACATCACAAAATTCCCCCAAAAGTGAACAGCTAGATAGTACACAGAAGAATCCTAATAAATATAAGTAACAGTCATCAAATCAGTAACAATGTTGCAAATACAATAAAATATTACTGATACTAGTTACATCCTTTAGATACCTAAAAGTAAAGTAGAACAGAACCAAGCCTTGCAAAGGGTAGAAAACAACCTGAGTTCTAATATAGATGAGATTGGGAGATCAGGCATATTCAAGGTAATATGACCACAGATGTGAGCTAGAATATAAAGCAGATTGTGTAAAGTGCATACATTTTAGAAAACGGTTCAACAGCTCAAGGTAGGCTCTTCATCATTATAATGAAATACTTGAGACAATTAACTTACAAGAGAAGAGTTTGTTCAGCTCATAGCTCTGGGGGTTCCAGTCCAAAATCAAACAGATAAAACTGCTGTAAGAGGGCCAGGTAGAAACAGCAGTGTGTGAATGATAGACAAATAGTTTACCTAAAGTTCAAAGAACAAAGGGAAAGAATGAAGAGACAACACCCCACAATCTCATGGAAAACTAAAACCTTCACAGGAAACTAAACCTAATCCCAGCACTCAGGAGGCAGAGGCAGGCGGATTTCTGAGTTCGAGGCCAGCCTGGTCTACAAAGTGAGTTCCAGGACAGCGAAGGCTACACAGAGAAACCCTGTCTCGAAAAACCAACAAAATGAAATGAAATGAAATGAAATGAAATAAAATAAAATAAAATAAAATAAAAGGTTCTATTAATTCCCCAAAATGCTACCCTGCAGAGTGAGCCTTTAACATACAGATCTCTGAGGAACATTCAAGATCCAAACAATACTGAACAGTTTCTGATAAGTCTGTATGTCCTATTATCCTGCACTTCTACTCCTAGGCTTAGAAGATAGATATACAACAGTATACTAAAGACTTATACACAGGGATAGAGAAGTGGCTAAGTGGTTAAGAGCACTGGCTGCTCTTCCAGAGGTCCTGAGTCCAATTCCCAGCAACCACATGGTGGCTCACAACCATCTGTAATGGGATCTGATGCCTTCTTCTGCCATGCAGACATAAATGCAAACAGAGAGAGCACTCATCTATAAATAAAATAAAGACTTACACACACACACACACACACACACACACACACACTCACATGCACACACGCAGGCGCGCGCACACACACACAGAAGCTTTATTTGTAATATTCCCAAGCTGGAAAGAAAATTCAAATGCCCATCAACATGAGAACAGATTTTAAGACACAATAAAAAAAACAGAAATAAGCCGGGCATGGTGGCGCACGCCTTTAATCCCAGCACTCGGGAGGCAGAGGCAGGAGGATTTCTGAGTTCGCGGCCAGCCTGATCTACAAAGTGAGTTCCAGGACAGCCAGGGCTATACAGAGAAACCCTGTCTCGAAAAACCAACAAAAACAAAAAACAAAAAACAGAAATAAAAGGATGAACTACTATGCAACAGCAACATAACAAAATTCATTTTGCTAAGTGCAACAGCCATACAGGAGAGCTTATATTCTATGGTTCTGTCATATGAGGTGCAGGTAAAACTAATCTCTTACTGAAAATCAGAACAGTTGCCTAGACTTTATCTGGAAAGAGATAACAGGAATCTTTATGGAGCAGCATTGTATTGTTTTGATTAGAGTGTTAAAATTTGTCAAACTTTATTGAATTGCACTCTAGATAAATAACATTTCATCTAAAAACAAAACAAAACAAAAGAACACTGTTGCCACTGTCTTCCACATTTCCAACAGTGAAGCATAACGGTAAGCAAAGGTTTTCTGTAAATGACCATGAGGTCAATACATTATGCTTTGCAGACTGAGACCACTATTCAGCTGTTAATATAATGTGAAAATAACCACAGACAATATTGAAACAAATAAGCATGGCTACGTCCCAATAAAACTACTTACAGAAGCAGGTGGCAAGCCAGGTGTGCCCATGGGCTGCTGAGTTAACCCCCAAGGTCTAGCATGGAGAAAACTGACCTTCAAAAGTAATTTTGATATGCTCTACTGTTCTTTTCTACATAGCAGTCATGGCAATTATTGGAAGTCAATTACTGTCCTTCCTAAACACGTGTTTTCCTATACTCAACTACTCACTAAAAATAGAAAAGACTGTGACAGTTATGAAAGACCAAAATAAACAGGAATATACAAAATGTGGCTTTGAGATTTTTGAGTAGTAGTCAGCTAATACTACTGAATGCGCAAGCTGGAAGTTTAAAATGCACTTTGGCTCTCAGAAAAGGCCATTGCCTACAATGCTGTCACTGATTTATGTGGCATATTAAATCCCGAAAATGAATGCCATAGCACTCTTCATCACCAGATTGTGTCTTCATTTAAAGGACTCACTGATCATTGTTTCTCAATGAGTCAATGATATATTTATGTGTGTGTGTGTATTTTGTATAGACATATAATATACATATACAGATAGCCAGTCATAGTAGTGCATACCACCCTAGACATTGGGAGACTGAAGCAAGTTTAAGTCCAGTTTGGTTAACCTAACAAGACCGTCTCAACAACCCAAAAAAAAAAAATTATTTCACAATGAGTTCCAAAAGCTAATCTTTTAATTTGGGCAATGTTTAAAAAATAATACTCTGGGCTGGAGAGATGGCTCAGTGGTTAAGAGCACTGGCTACTCTTCCAGAAGCCCTGAGTTCACATTCCAGCAACCACACAGTAGCTCACAACCAGCTATAATGTGATCTGATGCCCTCTTCTGGCATGCAGATGTACATGCAGAAAGAGCACTCATATACATAAAATAAATAGATAATTTTTTTTAAATTAATTCCCTAAGCCAGGCAATGATGGTTCATGACTTCAATCCCAGCACTTGGAGAGACAGAGGCAGGCAGATGTCCAAATTCAAGGCCAGCCTGGTCTACAGAGGGAGTTCCAGGACAGCCAAGACTACACAGAGAAACCATGTCTCAACAGCTCCCCCAAAAAAACAATAATAATACCCCACAAAGAACATTCAAGGTACATATCATGATATGAATCCGAAAACACCTGAAAATGTATACATGTCTTCAATACATTCCAATCTAAATAAGGACTTCTTTCTCACTAAGTTAATGCCGATTAGAATACCAGCAGTATCAGAAAGCTTGGATTCCAGTATGTGTTCCACATCATTCATTCATTCAAACATTTATAATTATCAGACACTAGAAACAATAGTAAAGAAAGCCTCACAAATGTCTTTTGTGACGTTATAAAACACTTTAAAAGCAACTTAGTTTCCCTTTGTTAAAATAATTACTTTTATATTTACAAGTATTTTAAATTATCTTTTGCAAAATCTAAATAATCTAATTTTTAGGACTAGAGAGAGCACTTCCTGCTCTTACAGATATCTCAGGTTCAGATTCCAGCTCCCATACAGTAGCTCACAACCATCCTTAGCTACAGTTCCAGATTGCCCTCTTATGACCTCCATAAACACCAGACACACATGTAACATACACCTAACATATATGCAGGAAAAACACTCATACACATAAAATAAATTTTAACTAATTTTAAATAAATACCTTTTTAATCCACGAAGCAAAATTAGGGAACACTGCCTAAATTCCATTCTTGCTAATTAAAACCATTAATTGTGTTGTATTATTCAAACACCAAACAAAGAAAACAAATATTGACTTATTTTTCATATATTCTGAATGAAATGAAAGTCTTACTGACTCATTATTTGGTAATAACTAAATTTCCTTGGTGAGATCAAAGAAAGAACAATCTTGCCAGAAAGTACATTGAATATTTTAAAGCACAATTCTAGTATTTCAATATATAGATGCTGAATAGATGTATAGTATACATTTTTATAACATGCATAAATATATTAATATAGGCTGCCTATTGAATTAACTAATCAGCTTATCATCTCTTCAGAGCTGTTGCTTTCAAAATGGTTACTTCAAAAGATACAAACAGAAAATCCAATCTTAAATATTCATATCTGGTTCCTAAGCATAACATTTAAATTTCTTTCATTTATTATGGATGAGTTTTCACCATAATAAAATAAGCATAATTCTTTAACCTTAAAGTGGTATCTTTTTTAAATGTCTGCTGTATTTATTTCTGGCCAGATAAAAAGCCAGAATCACAAAACACATCTTTAAAGACCAAAACAATTCACTTAAATATCCCTTCTTCCACAGGCACCTCAGAGACACAGTTGAGGCCTGAATTTCTAATCTCTGCATATTATTCTTAAGCGAGAAACTGATGACATACGGGAGGAGGCAGTTCCAGAAAAGGCTGCCTCTATTAATTTCCTACTCATAAACATATTCAGAGCTTGCCAAAACAGGCCAACTCTACCTAACCTCAAAAGATAGTTCTCAACTGTGCTAGTCTTAGACACCCCATTCTCTAACTTCTCCTTATGCCTATTTCTTAAGAAATCATAGAATACAAGCACTACCATCACATCCTGTAAGTATACACAAACAAACAGAACTGACTAACAAAACAGAGCTAGGGAGCCATGGTGGGATGTGTGCTAACTCTGACAGACTAGAAAGCCATCACACTATATAAATAAACCTAGCTTATTTAAAATAGATGCAAAGGTAAAGATTTTGTTCTTCTTTCTCCAGTAATCTGCACTATGTGGCCTATTGAACTAGATTCCCAAATCAGTATCAAATATCGAAGAAAACTTTATGACAGTTATCTTATTATTTTATTTTATTTGTCTTTAAATTTCATGTATGTGTACATGCCTGACTATGTATGTGAACTCAGAGGTCAGAACAATGCATCTGACCCCTTGCAACTGAAGGTACAGGTAGTTGTGAGTCACCGTATACCTCCTGGGAACAGAACCCTGGTTGTCTGCAAGAGCAGTAAGTACGTACTGCGGAACCATCTCTCCAACCCAAAGACAAATTATAGTTTTAAACCCTCATACTGACTGAGGAGTACTGTTTTCTTGATTTGTATTTTGTAATCCAATAATGAGAAAATTCTGGTGTAACTAAAGACTTGAAACTTGGAAAAATCATTACTACAACATATTGAGACATATTGAGTTCTCTAGATAGTCACGTTTTAGATAGAGACTTAACTGCTAGCAACAAGGTGTAACAACAACAACAACAACAAAGGGGTAAGTCTTTGAAAACTGAACAGGAAGACAAGCATTTGAACACCTTGGACAAACTTTCTCAACCTGCTTTTTCATCTCTAAAATAAGACTAGTAATTACCCATCTTGAAGGGATGTGATAATGATTAGTGCGCATACAGGTAAAACACATGGCACATAGTTGGCAGTCAAAAAAAATCAGCTATTGTTATTTTATTATTCATAAGTGCAGCAACAAAAGAAGATTTTAAAAAAAATATCAGGGCCTATGATTATTTTAACTACAAAAACAAAGCCAATCTCCCCCTTCCCAATTCTGTTAAGTAATACTTTGGGTGGTTTCAATTTTCCATACATAATACTATAGTTTCTCCTAAAAGGTACATAAAATCCAAAATTAGCCACAAGCCTACTTATTTTGGAGTTAAAAGTAAAAGACTATTACCACACAGAACAAAAGACAATTTTGTGAACAGGTGAAATCATTTCACCACTGGTGGGGAAATGTCAAAATTAAAATATAAAAACTATGAAAGGATAGTAAAAGATTCCTACCTTTAAACCGACTGCTATAAGATCTGTAACAACACTGTATGGAAAAAGTAAAAAGAGAAAATGGAAAACAAAGTTAGAGAACAAGTTTTAAAAGACAGATAAGATTAAAGAAAAAGAAAAAGCATTATAATAACAAATAATGAAAAAATGAACTGTGAAATGTTAATAAAGAAAAAAAAAACAACAACAGACAGTGTAGCAACAGCAGAGTTCAAAAGCAAAGCCTCAACATCAACGCAAGAAACAAATTACTCTCTAGTGTGTAGGAAAGAACAGTTGTGCTTCAATACAATAAGCATGTGTTTATCTCACTTTGACAAGTCCAAACCGAAACTGAAATCATCAAAGTTCATTCTTTTAAATCATTGACAGGAGTGATCACACCCTGAAGCCTCGGTAAAACAGAACCTGGGCTTGAACTTTACAGCCACAAAAAGCATCTTGTAAGTCAGCTTCATATCACCCGAAAGCCTCACAAAAGCATGACTGTCTCCCAGGCTAATAACTACAAGCATCAGTTTGTACACACCATTCAGATTTACTATTTTAAAAATGTTATCCATCAATACTGTTCTGAATACAAAAAACCATGGTAGAAATGAACATGAACGAACACACAAACACACAAGAACATACATGAACACACACACACAGGGATGGGGGGGGGGAGGCAGAGAGCTGGGATTCGAGGAGGAACTAAAAATATGTTGGCTAGTATGCTTTGTTTTTTTTGTTTTTGTTTTTTAACTACTCAGAATAAAGGAAATGGGCTTTTTGCAAGCTGTGGGAAAATGAAATTTAATAAGCTTGCCTGGGGCATAGGTCACTATATTAAAAGCGACACTCTATAAGATAATGTGTGAAAACTCCTATGCAGCTATACCAAAACTGGCCTCTTCTATAGCTTCAGTTAGCAGTTTAGCTCCATATTTCCTAAAAGAAAGCTACACATCAGTTCTGTATTACGTTACTAATCAATAGAGTCATAATTTCCTAAAGGTATGTAAACTTGCCTTTGCATCAAGTGGTATAAACTTCACTGTTTTAAACAATAACCATTCCTTTTTTTCCTTGTGGAGTCCTGAAACTTGTATTCATTTCTCTGAAACGTAAGCCTGATAAATAGCTGATACACTAGACTTTTTACGAGTGTGTAATAGTATCTTTGCTGGTCCTGATGTACAAAACAACATTTCCCCATTTGAATGCCTCCGTCTGCATCACCGGCTTCTTAGCTTTAATTCCACAAGCAAGGCAAAGTTCTTAAAAACTATCAACAAGTCAGTTTGGGAAGGCTAGGGCAGAGAAGTATGAGCAGAATGAATGAGGTGGTGTGTGTGTGTCTATGTGAAACATTTTAAAACCTGTTACTTTGTAAGCCAACTAAAAAGGTAATTTTTAACAAGATGTAGTAAGTAGCAAATGCTCACTAAAAGCCTATGGATTCTCTGTTCTGGATCAGATAAACCGTAGATGCTGAATAAGGGTGACTATTCCTAGTCACCCTTGCCCCCCACCATTGCGCTGTGGGGGAGGAGCTTGCACTTCACAGTGAAGAAGCGAACAGTCAAGCCCTTTAAATCTCACCACACAAAAAGCTAACTTGTTTCCCCACACCCGAAGTTGAACCTTCTGAAGACGAACACTTCATAGCCCTTCCTGAACTGATATAATGGCACTTATGGCATAAATCACTGAAAGTTATTTCACACGTAAAATGAATCAGAGTCGGGTAATGAGAAGCCAATGCTCAAGGTGAAGCGTTCGCTCGCAAAGTAGCTCCCATTAAATAAAAATACTTTAAAGAGCATCACAACCATAAATCAAAATCTAAAATTGCACTTTGATATCTGCAGCAGTGTGCAATCTGCATTCAAATGAGATAAACCATATATCACAATATTGTGAAATTAAGATAAACGAAACCTAACGAGGGCAAAAATTGTAAAATTCTAGTGTCCTCACTTAAACACGTATGATCAACTACGCGGCAAGTTACTAAATGTATTTTACTTTTCAAACAAGTTATATGCTCCACCATTCCGCAGTTTATAGAATCCTTGTCAACAAAAGTCGGCGGGGGAGGGGGTTAAGGAACAACTCAAACGGCAAAGGTTTAAATAAATAAAAGGTGGAATTTCTAATTGACTTGGAGTTGTTGGTGGTTTTTTTTAATCTTGACTATATGACCCTCAATTCACGCTTTTTATTAAAATACATCAGGTCCTGCCCCATGTTCCAGAGTTCCCAGAGAAATTACGAGCTCGGAAAAGGTGACTGTAAATCTTTTTTTTTTTTTCTTTTTTCTTTTTTTTTTCCCCCTTTTAGTCACAGACCCCATTTAAACCGAGCAGTTGAAAGCGCCCGGAAATCTACACTTACACAATATCTGACATCGCCCGAGGCGAATTCACGAAGTTTCTTGGGGGTGGGGAACGAAGAGGAAGCGTCCCTGGTGATAAAGTGCAGACGCTCGGTATTTAGAAGTGGTTAACGTATCTCACAGCCCAAATCGGGAGACCCCGCCGGTTCCGAGACCCGCACGGGCCCGCAGTTCGAGACCCGGTCGCCGCCCAGACGGCTGTCGCCGCTCGCCCGGGCCCGCCGCCGGGGGAAAGCTCCGCCGCGCGCCCCACCCCACCGGTAAACAGCAACTCCCCGAGCGCCGCGGCCGCCTCAGCCTCCGCCCCCGCCAGCGCCGCGCACCATTTTCTGAGAGGAAGTGTGGGGAGTCCGGCCCGGCACCCCGGCCCTGGCTCGTCTCTGCTTCCCGAAGGCGCCCCGAGGCTGCGAGGGGCGGACGTGACGGGGGCGCCGCGCGCAGGAAGCGGAGACCGCGGCGGACAGACCCCCGCGCTCCCAAGGTCCCTGCCGTCGGGCTTAGCCCCGGGCCGCTCCTCCGCTAGCCGGCGTCGCGCCCTGCTCCCCGGCCTCGGCGGGACGCGTCGCCGAGAGGAAACGAGGCCAGCGCAGCCCCGGAACGGCCACCCGGCACTTACCCATCCATGGCCCAGATGGAGGAGCGCGTTGTGCGGGGATTGACGGGCTCACCGCGGGCGGAGAAAGCGGGCGGCGGCTCCGGGAAACCAGCGAGCGGAGCCGCTCCGCAGCTCCGGCCGGTCAGAGGTGGAAGGAAGAGTGGGAAACAGGGGCGGGGACCGGGCACGCTCTCGCCAGCGCCGCGCCCCCGCCCTCCCGGCCCGCGAGCGCGTTCCCGCCTCGCCTGGCCCCGCCCCCTCGGCGTCGACGCCCTCCCGGGGCTCGGCTGGACTCCAGGGCGCCCTCTTCCCGCCTTCGCCTCTTTGCCCCGCCCCGACACCACCACCCCCGCCCATGCCTCCGCGCGCGTGCGCGCCCCCCGCCCAGCGTCGCGCCTGCGTTCGCGGGAACGCGCGCCTTGTGCTTCCCGCTTCGCGACTCGCCCTCCTACAAGCCCGCGGGCCTTCCGGCTCCCGGGACTCAGGCTTAGGGCCCTGAACGGTGCTGGCTAGAAAAGCCTGGGGACCCCAGGGAACTTTTGAAGCAGAGCAGAGTTACTACTGGCGGGCGACACTGCTGGCAGCACGGCAGGGGACCCGCGCGACGTCCACGGGGCAGGGGTGGACAGTGGTCTTTCCGGACCTGAGAGCAGCGACGGTAGCCTGTCCGCCAGACCCTGACCTCCGAGACCTGCACTGGACGGATAGGTGTGGTTGGGAAAGAAATGAAGTAGATGAGACTGCCCAGGACTGAAGTCCATCTTCACTTTCACACGGTTTTAATCTGAGTGCTTTTCTACCCAACAATCAAATACTAAAAGAAACTTTCATTGCATAGCTATTTAATGGCCATTACAATGCCAGTATTTTATAAGTTTATTTATTCATCCTTCCGCGGGGCGGGGCTGGGGGAGCCTGATTGGAAAGGATTAATGTTTTCCCAGGTACGCGAGAGATCTCCGAAATTTCACAGCCAGAAAATGTTTTGTTTGCACCAAAACCCTTTCCTCTAGTATGAGCAAAACCAAGTTACACGTAAAACGTAAAACAGCTATTTAGTACATATAATGTGTATAACTAGTGAGAACACACGTTCCCCCTCTTTCAAAGCACATCTACTTCTGAACGAACGGAATGCTTTTTCAATTCACAGATCATTGAAATTTGAGCCATTTAAGCCATGTCTTCAAAGTCTGCCCACACCATTTCAAAGGAAGTAACAACTTCAATCTCTTTCCTGATTACCTACTTTAAAATAAGTAGACACTTCTTTAAAAAAAAAAAAAAAAAAAAGTATAACCAGCTTGCAATTCAGGAAGGTCATTTTTAAAGAAATTTCAGTTCCCCTTTTCAAGAAGATGTCAAAAAACATTTTGTATGTTAAATCTAAACATTAAGTTTAGAAACATTTCCACCCTACATTGCCACATGGGATTTTAAAATAGCAACTTGGTATATAGGCACATAACTGTGCCTATAATTCCTACCTGAGTTTAAGGCTACCTTGAGCTACATAGTATGTTTCAGGCCATCCTAGGTCACAGAAAAATAAAGTAATAATAAAATGTCAGAGAAAAGCAGCGGACCAGGTGGTGATAGCACATGACTTTAATCCCAGCACTCACTCAGGAGAAGAAGGGAGAGGAGAGAAGAGGAAGGGAGAGAGAAGAGGAAGGGAGAGAGAAGCAGCCGATGGAGTGTTCTATTGCTGTATTTGAGGTATATTTTATAATAAATTTCCCTGTTTGTTTGTTTGTGTTTGTTTTTAGTTAGTTGCTTGGTTTTTCAAGATAGGGTTGAGATCTCTGTGTAGCCCTGGCTGTCCTGAAACTTACTCTGTAGACCAGGCTGGCCTTGAACTTTGACATATGCCTGCCTACTTTAACTATTTTTAATTACAATATTTTAATTTACTTCATTTTAATACCCCATAGTACTTCATGATTTAATGTGCCATATTTTATTTAAGTTTTTTTCCAAAATAGTGGATGCCTAAATTATTTGTAGCTATTCAAAATAATTAACAATGCCACACAAAACATCACATAGCTATGACCACATATGGTTACATCTATGGAATATAATATTATAGATAGAATTCCAGAACAAAGGGTATAAGCACATCAAATTTGATAAATACCATGAAGGTAATTCTAAAACCAATATGCCAATTTACAAGGTTTTTAAAATAATGACTGTGTAACAGCTCTAACTGTCCTAGAATTCACTTTGTAGCGCAGTCTGACCTTGAACTCACAGAGATCCCAAGTGCTGGAATTAAAAGTGTGCAGCAGCATGCCCAGCAATTTTTTTTAATTACGTATATTAAATGTGTTAGTATGTGCATATGTGAATGAAGTGCTTGTGGAGAGGCCAAAAGAAGATATCAGATTCCCTACAGCTAAAGAGACAGGCCACCTGAGGTTCTCAGGTGCCAAGAACCAAACTAGGGTCCTCTACAAGAGCAGTAAGTGTTGTCAACCACTGGGCTATCCCTCCAGACCCAGTTGTCACTCTTTAAAACTAATGAAGTCGACCTGAGACTCATTATCTATACCAAGTCACTGTAAAAAGTCTATGATTCAGCAGGGCGTGGTGGCGCAAGCCTTTAATCCCAGCACTCGAAAGGCAGAGGCAGGCAGATTTCTGAGTTCGAGGCCAGCCTGGTCTCCAAAGTGAGTTCCAAGACAGCCAGGGCTATAAAGAGAAACCCTGTCTCGAAAAACCAAAAAAAAAAAAAAAAAAAAGTCTATGATTCAAAGACTATAACCCTGAATAAAATTAACAAAACTGTACTTTATTTCCTAGACAAGCCCAGCTTTATAACAGAAACCTAGAGAACTGAAAACAGTTTATAAACAGAAGACAAAGTGAAACATCCCCTTCTCCATGCCCCTTTGTCCTAAATTCAAAGACTTTATGGGATGATCCCTTTGAGTTTGTGTGTCACTCTGATTCAAAACAGTAGACAGGGCCTGGGAGATGACTCAGTCAGAGAGACGGCTGTTTTACAGTCATGATGGCCTCATCAAGCCAAATCCTGGAGCTCCAGGCTCAGTCAGAGACCTTGTCTCAAAAACAAAGTAGAGGAGGGTGGAGAGATGGCCCAGTGGTTAAGAGCACTTGCTGCTCTGGAGGACAGGGCCAAGCCCCAACACAGTGGTTCATAACTGGCACTAATTCCAGTGGAGTATTCTATGCCCTCTTCTGACCTCTGAGGGCACCAGGCACACACATGGTGCACATACATACATGCAGATAAAGCATCCATCAAATAAATAAACCTATCAGCCTGGCATGGTAACACTATAATCCCAGCACTCAGGAGACAGAGTCAGGCAGATCTCCCAGTCCAAGGCCAGCCTGGTCTACAGAGTGAATAGTATGCAGGATAGCCAGGAAAACACAGAGAAACCCTGACTTGAAAAACCAAAAAGTAAATAAGTAAGCCATACACACACACACACACACACACACACACACACACACACACACACACACACAAACACACACCAAAAACAACAGCAACAACAACTGACAGAGGGTAGAATGCAGTTTGCTTCTTAATGCCCATGTTCTAGATTTTAGGTATTCCCAGACTCTAAATAACATAGAAGACACTTGGTCTTTCGTAATTTCAACCAAAGATTCTGGGTTTTCAGAATGATTTTACACACATGACTTTGGTATAAGCACTTTATATATACTATTCTGTCTTCTTCAGGCCAAAGAGGATAATCTCTGCAGATTACTGTATACTTTGAAAAGATAGTTCTAAATAACTTAGCTTACAATTTCTCCCCTGTGATTTTGTTCTGGTTTGCTTAAGAAATCCCCCCCTGAAACTTGTTTATCTGATAAGAGACACACCCCTCATTATTATGTTTACACAGAAAGTAACCTTTGAACACTCGCCTTAAGCTATTCTGCTATGCAGTGGTTAGTTAACATTTAACCCACATTTGTGTTTACAGGTAAGCCTTCTTAAGGTTTGAAGGGAGAGGGTACTCATACAGATCTTCACATGATAAGACTGTATAAACTTCAGATGCCCACCCAAATAAAAGTAACAAATATGTGGACGCACCGGTGGCCGTTTCCCGCCTTTGATGATATGCTCTCGTCAGATGGCACCATTGGAGGAAACTGTGAAGGAATCGCAGGGCCTTGTTCCAGTATCTTTTATATTTCTGTGCACTACAATTATTTCAAAATGATAGTTTTAAGAGTTCAGTGTTATCTGATTATTCTTTAGTATTTGTTATTGGTTCAGTACTTAATACAGTAGCAACTTCAAAAGCTTAGGCAAACACCATTTGTCTCTATTCTTCCTTTTCAAGCTATCTGACTGTGGTTGTCAAGTGAGCTTGTACTAGCTGGCACATACAGAAGCAGATAGACTCTGCCTGTTGTGTTTAATAGACATTAGCCCTTCTTCAAGCTTCTTCCCACTATGGTGGAGGTGCTTTCAAAGCGCTTCTTGTGCATTCGCTGCAGATTACTCTGAGAGACAGTTCTAAATAATCTACTTCCTTGTGTTTTGCTTCTTGTTTCCTTAAGAAATTCCTCCCCTGAAACTACCATGAATAATGTCTGCTTTCCTCATCTTGTGACTACCCCAGTGCAATCATCTGCACGTGGACAGCACCTGGTGCAGAGGGCTCCTCTGTCTACACTGAAGGTGCTGTTATCTCCTGTCACTATAGTTAATGTCCAGCCCTTCCCAGAACTTGCTATGGACATTGTGGTTTCTATATGAAGCATTTTTCCAAAGAGAGAGGAGACTTTGTCCCCTGTCTTTTTTTGTCATCCTATACCACAAGGGCCCCTGTGTTGCCAGGACAGCCAGGGCTATACAGAGAAACCCTGTCTTGAAAAACAAACAGAAGAAGAAGAAGAAGAAGAAGAAGAAGAAGAAGAAGAAGAAGAAGAAGAAGAAGAAGAAGAAGAAGAAGAAGAAGAAGAAGAAGAAGAAGAAGAAGAAGAAGAAGAGAGTGTGTGTGGTGTGGGTGTGTGTGTGTGTGTGTGTGTGTGTGTGTGTGTGTGTGTGTGTGTTTAGATGGTTTGCCTGCATGGATAGGCATGCACTGCTGGCATGTCTGGTGCCCACCACGGTTGCCAGAAAGCATTGGATCTCCTGGAACTAGAATTACAGATAGTTGTGAGCCAGTATGTGGGTGTTGGGAATTGAAGCTAGGTCCTCTGAAAAGAGCAACCAATTCTCTTAAAGTTACTTTAAGTTATTGGGTCCCCTGAGAATCCGTTTTTCAAACTTCCACATCTTTAAACAATACTGTTCAGATTCCTTCAGCTAGAATCTGCTGCTTCTGTCCTACAGTTATAGGACTAGAGAGGAAGATTACAAAGATAAAAATGATGCATATTAGCACTGAGATTCATTATGGCTGAGATTGACTTTAAACCCCCGATCGAGATGACGTTTATGGCTTTTTTTTTTACTGTAAAGTGGTCTTCTTCCTCCCTCCCTCCCTCCTCTCTCTCTCTCTCTCTCTTTCTTTCTTTCTTTCTTTCTCTTCATCCTTTTTCCTGATTATATTCTCTGAAAGGACAGCACTGTGGGCAGCTGACTCTTAAGGAATGGGGCATCATCCTCCACTTCCTTGAAGGAAGGAACAGCATTCACCTAAATTATTTGAGATAAATTTGTGCATATAGTCATTTAATTTTTTTCATTACAGACTCACAGATATTTATTTTATACTCTTATTTTAAACCAATGTCATTTTATCATAATATACAAATAGCTCTAGCCATTGGCCCATGGGAGCTATTTAAGCTGACTTCTGTGCTACATGACATTGGTGGGAGTGTTTTATATTTTTGTTTAGTCTCTAAATGTTTCCTGGGTTGGTTACAAACTCATGGACACAAGGACTCCTTGTCTCAGCTCCTGAGCCCTGGGACCACAGGCACAAACTTCTATACCCAACTCCTTCTTGTTGAACACTTCTTGACTTTTATGGAGTTACAAGATGTTCCAGAGTCATCTTGTTTATTTTCTGCTCCTGTGTGAGGATCAGTCATTTGTCAGAAAACAAGATCTGGGTACTAACTGTGCTCACTGCCTCTAAGTTTGTAAGTTGAGAATTCCCAAAGATATTACCAGTAATGTAGTGTGTATGTGTGTACATGTGTGTGTACATGTATGGCTGCAAGTGTGTATGCATAAGTGGGCATGTGTGTAGGCCAGAGGACAGCCCTAGGCACTACCCACTTTATCTTTTTAAGGACAGATTTTCCTGCTGGCCTGGAATTCACTGATAAAGGTAGACTGGCTGGCTAGTGAGCCCCAGGGATCCACCTGTCTCTGCTTCCCTAGCTCTGGAATTACAAACATGCACCATCACACCCAGTTTTCATTCTTTAAGGAGGAAAAAAAGCAAAGAGTTTGGGGCTGAAACTCAAGTCCTTATATTTGGTTCTTTATCAATTAAACTATCACCATCCCAGTGTCTGTTGTGGGATGCTTATGCTACAATCTGTATGAACTTATACTCTTTGGTTTACTTTAGTCCACAGTTGCAGGTCAGTGTTGAGGGTACTCACTCACCCTTCAGCCTCCCCTCATGCACAATAATAGATCAGGAAGCTGAATCCTGGGAAAGAAAACCTTATGGCACATCGTCTCTTCTTCAGGTCTTCCTCTATTGTGGGAATGAACCCCCAGGGATGTTCTTAATTTATAGACAGCATACTTTATCCCTAGTCTTTACCCTTTCAAGTTTCAAAATGCTACTGAACCTTCAGGAATATCTTACTTATTAAAAATGGTGCTGACTTGATTCTTGTCAAACCCCACTGTTTTCCCTGATTTGGGAACACAATGCCCAGTATTCTTCAAAGCCTGTGGTGTGGGCTCTATCAGTGCGCTGGCATCATGACTGTGGGCTCTATCAGTGCGCTGGCATCATGACTGTGGGCTCTATCAGTGCGCTGGCATCATGACTGTGGGCTCTATCAGTGCGCTGGCATCATGACTGTGGGCTCTATCAGTGCGCTGGCATCATGACTGCTGGCATCATGACTGTGGGCTCTATCAGTGCGCTGGCATCATGACTGTGGGCATCATGACTGTGGGCATCATGACTGTGGGCTCTATCAGTGCGCTGGCATCATGACTGTGGGCTCTATCAGTGCGCTGGCATCATGACTGTGGGCTCTATCAGTGCGCTGGCATCATGACTGTGGGCATCATGACTGTTGGGCTCTATCAGTGCGCTGGCATCATGACTGTGGGCATCATGACTGCTGGCATCATGACTGTGGGCTCTATCAGTGCGCTGGCATCATGACTGTGGGCTCTATCAGTGCGCTGGCATCATGACTGTGGGCTCTATCAGTGCGCTGGCATCATGACTGTGGGCTCTATCAGTGCGCTGGCATCATGACTGTGGGCTCTATCAGTGCGCTGGCATCATGACTGTGGGCATCATGACTGCTGGCATCATGACTGTGGGCTCTATCAGTGCGCTGGCATCATGACTGTGGGCATCATGACTGTGGGCATCATGACTGTGGGCTCTATCAGTGCGCTGGCATCATGACTGTGGGCTCTATCAGTGCGCTGGCATCATGACTGTGGGCTCTATCAGTGCGCTGGCATCATGACTGTGGGCATCATGACTGTTGGGCTCTATCAGTGCGCTGGCATCATGACTGTGGGCATCATGACTGCTGGCATCATGACTGTGGGCTCTATCAGT
Source organism: Mus musculus (assembly GCF_000001635.26). Classification (NCBI taxonomy): domain Eukaryota; kingdom Metazoa; phylum Chordata; class Mammalia; order Rodentia; family Muridae; genus Mus; species Mus musculus. Next base: position 59,556,851 of record NC_000070.6, read on the forward strand.
GCGCTGGCATCATGACTGTGGGCATCATGACTGTGGGCATCATGACTGTGGGCTCTATCAGTGCGCTGGCATCATGACTGTGGGCTCTATCAGTGCACTGGCATCATGACTGTGGGCATCATGACTGTGGGCTCTATCAGTGCGCTGGCATCATGACTGTGGGCATCATGACTGTGGGCTCTATCAGTGCGCTGGCATCATGACTGTGTGCATCATGACTGTGGGCATCATGACTGTGGGCTCTATCAGTGCGCTGGCATCATGACTGTGGGCATCATGACTGTGGGCTCTATCAGTGCGCTGGCATCATGACTGTGGGCATCATGACTGTGGGCTCTATCAGTGCGCTGGCATCATGACTGTGGGCATCATGACTGTGGGCTCTATCAGTGCGCTGGCATCATGACTGTGGGCATCATGACTGTGGGCATCATGACTGTGGGCTCTATCAGTGCGCTGGCATCATGACTGTTGGCATCATGACTGTGGGCTCTATCAGTGCGCTGGCATCATGACTGTGGGCATCATGACTGTGGGCTCTATCAGTGCGCTGGCATCATGACTGTTGGCATCATGACTGTGGGCTCTATCAGTGCGCTGGCATCATGACTGTTGGCATCATGACTGTTGACATCATGACTGTGGGCTCTGTCAGTGCGCTGGCATCATGACTGTTGACATTTCTGGCTACTCTCACTCCTTATCTAGGGCCATCACTCTCAGAAGTTCTGTAGTACACAATGACTTTCATTCTCATTAAGTATTTGAGTCTTCCCATCCTGCCTTTCACCAGCCCTTAGCATGAGCTTTTCCTAACTTGTTACATTTAAGCAACTAAGCAACTGGTGACTGGTCCTAATCTTCTTAAAGAGATAAAGCTTGGAAAAACTGCTCTAAGGTAGCAGAAAATCACTTTCCTTCAGTGTGTGTGCATGTCAGTGCACATGTGTGTGCATGTGTGTGTGTGCATGCGTGTGTGTGCATGTGTGTGTGCATGCGTGTGTGTGTGTGTGTGTGTGTGTGTGTGCATGTGTGTGTGTGTGTGTGTGTGTGTGCATGTGTGTGTGTGTGCATGTTTGTGTGTGTGCTCGTGTATCTCAATACAGCTTCTGCACTGACTCACCATTCCTTCCGATGAAGTACAATGTTGATGAATATTATAGATGTCCAAAATAGCGTTACTGTTATTACTATTCTATGGGGGTGGGGAGGTAGTTTATTTTGGGGTATCTGAGACCACATACCAAGCAGGAAATATAAATCTTTTTGGGGAGAGGCACTCGCTATGTAGTCCTGACTGGCTTGGAACGTGCTACCCTTGCTAAACCAAGCTGTCTTTAAACTCCCAGAGATCTGCCTGCCTCTACCTCCTAAACGCTGAGATAAGAGGCTTGGGTCACCACACCCAGCAGGAAGTGCAAATTTTACTTTGCATTTAGAACAAAGCCTTCACTCTGATCACTGATTCAAACTTGTCCACAGAATCCTTTGACAGAAGTCTTTAACAAAGAGCCAAGTGGGTTGGTTATCTTGTACCTATTTTCTTTTTTTTCCAGACTTGCCCTTTGTTGAAATAATAGCCTTACGCAAAAAGCAGGCCATAGTCTAAGGTCAGTGGAAAAGTTCCTGGAATGTCGGACAACTGGCTGGAGCTGCTCTCCCTCCCCAGTATGGCTCTAAAAAAATGTTTAACTGCTGATGATTCCACAGGACACCAGGCAAATGTTCAACCTTGAGTGGGCAAATAAGCAAAAGGTCAGTCTAAAAAAGAAGACACACACACACACACACACACACACACACACACACGCAGGAAAACAGAACTCTGGCTGGAAAGTTTCTCCCTGAGAATGTATTATTTATGTAACTGGGAAATTGACCCTCCCTGCCTCACTCCCATGCAGGCGGTAGAAGGTCACTTGCACCAGGGGCTTAGGTCTTCTTATTGTGTGTCTTCCAAAACACAGGGAGGATGAGACCTTAATCAAAAATTTAATTTTGTGGAGGACAGCAGGAGGACCACATGTAGGAGGGATGTAATTTGTAAGAGAGTAGAAACACAAGGTATTTCCAATGCTTGGCCTTTGTGTAGCAAACCACAGGCCATTAAGAGAGCTAATAGGAACAGGCTATGGGGCTTGATTTTTAAACTAATGTCAAACATCAGGCACAATCGAAAAACCAGACGTAAAGGAACTGTTAGCTGTTTTACTGTCAGCAAGGAAGGAGGAAGCTTGTGTTAATCAAGGGAATGTCAAGTATTTCTCTTTCTCAACTTGTAAATGGGTTAATTCTCTTTCTCAAAAGTCGTATCTGTCTTTGGGAAAGACAGATACATTTGACATAATATTTACCGGCAGGATACCAGAAGAGTTAGGTGGAGATACCCTCCAATGGAAACCGGACCACACGTACTCACCCCGAGCTTGCTTGCTAAAGCTATTTTCAAAACAAAATGAATAATTCAGACAAGAAAATATTTGACTTGGGAAAGGAGGCTGGGTCCTGGTGTGAGAGCAACTAGAGTAGGGACCAGCAGGAGCCAAAGATAGGAAAGGCCATTTTAGTGAAGGGAATTTGAGGAAAGGAGGTTTCTCAGAGAGAAACACATTAGAAGTGTAAGTATACCTAAGAACTGGCAATGGATCATAATCTTTTGATCCTTTGGTCTTGAAATAGGATAGCCATTAAGAATTAGGCCCGCCCACATTTAACAGAAAATTCAAAGTAACTGGGGAAAATTTTTATTTTTGTTTTGAAAAGTCATACTCAATCCAAAGAAGTTCAAAGTTATGGATTTGAGGCTGGCTTGGCATTTCACGTTCATTAAAAACCCAGCCTCGCCGGGTGTGGTGGCCCACGCCTTTAATCCCAGCACTTGGGAGGCAGAGGCAGGTGGGTTTCTGAGTTCGAGACCAGCCTGGTCTACAAAGTGAGTGCCAGGACAGCCAGGGCTACACAGAGAAACCCTGTCTCGAAAAACCAAAAACAAACAAACAAACAAACAAACAAAAAACAAAAAAAAACCCAGTCTCCATTTGGTTTCTTCGTGTGAGTACATGACTTTCAGTCTTAGTATAAGTGGCCGAGAGGTTTTTTTGAAAAGCTTGTCTAGAGTCTGGAGAGATGGCTCTGTGGGTAAAGTGCTTTTTGCACAGACACGAGGACCTGAGTTCAGATTTCCAGCACCCAGGTAAATGCAAGGTAGGTGTGGCAGCCCACCCATAATCTCAAGAGTAGGAAGACAAAGGATCTCCAAGGCAGGTGCTTTGCTGGACTAGCCACACCAGCAATCTCCGGTCCTTCAGAAAGTCACTCGATGTCTCTGATAAAGCTGTTGTCACATAAGGTGAAAACGCTTCTTATTGCTTACATGGTGATGAGTTATGAACAGGCGGAAGTCTCAGTAAGGCTTCCAGTTCCCTGGTAGTGGCTTGGAGCTCAAGCCTCAGGGAGAGAGCCTACAAGGACTGCCTTTGATGGCCACCCCCTTAACAAGTGATGAGTCAGAGACTGCAAAGGTTGCTGGCAGCTAGAACCACATTCAAATTCCTGGGTGCAGACTGTCCAGTTATGTTCTCTGACAACTTAGAAAGGGAAACTGGAGCCACCAGTCTTGTTTGGGAATCCCTTTAACTAGCTTGACTTGCGCGCTCTCTCTCTCTTTCTCTCTCTCTCCCCCTCCCCCAGGTTTGATGTTCTCTAGTAATCAGTTCTCAATTTAAAAAAATTTATATTGAAGCCAGGTGGTGGTAATGCACACCTTTAATTCCCAGCTCTCAGGAGGTAGAGGTGGGCAGATCTCTGCTGTAAGTTTAAGGCCAGCCTGGTCTACACAGCTCATTCCAGGACAGCTGGGCTACACAGTCTCATTTTTGGTCTTGAAGAATCAAAAAAAAAAAAAAGAAAGAAAGAAAGAAATCACATTATTTTAAATTATGTATTTGTGTGTGGGCATGTACACGTGAGTTCGGGTGACCTCAGAAACCAGAGAGGAGGTCCAATCCCCTGGAGCTGCAGTGATGGGAGGCGATGGGCTCCCCCACCTCCACACGAATGCTGGGAAAACTAACTCAAGGTTATCTTCAAAAGCAGTCCTCACTCTTACCCACTGAGCCACCTCTCCAGCCTGGATTGGTCCTTATTCTACACCTAACACTCACACAAGGCCACAGCCATTAGGATGAGAGAAAGGGAATATAATAACTTCATTTTGAGTTAACATAGTGAGTAGGAGTTTTATTATTATTATTATATTATTATTATTATTATTATTATTATTATTATTATTATTATTATTATTTAGCTTTGTGGTCCCAGCAGTAAGTTTCCAATTCCCCAAGAAAGTAGATCACTTTCCCATACCTGCAATAAGTCTTTCTGTCCATGTTACACACAAAGGAAAGAGAGGGTTGGGAGCCAACTGCAAGTCCCAGCCCCCACCAACTGTCTGTGTCTTCATGCACCAGGGCAAGGGACACTATTATAGCTATTTCCACGCTTATGCACTGTGGTAGTTTGAAAGAGAAATGGCCTCCCATGGGCTCATGTATTTGAAGACTTGTTCCTTTTTGGTGGGAGGCTTGAGGGAACTTTTGGGACCTAGAGCTTTGTTGGAGGATGTGCATCATTGAGGGCAGGCTTTGAGAGTGTATAGCCTTACCCTATTTCCAGTCCACTCTCCTGGCTTCCTATGTGAGAGGATGTGACCAGTCAGCTTCCTGCTCAGGCTTCCAGCTGACGTGTCTTCCTTACCATTACTGATTCTTCTTCTGGAACCAGAAGCCAAAATAAACTCTTGTATCTATGATTTGCTTTTGGTGGTGTTATTTTTTTTAATCACAGCAACAGAAATGTAACTGATATATAGCAGGGCAGGGACTCCTATTTCTGTGTTTATGGACAGAAACAGAGAACCAATCCCTCCTATAAAAAGGGCTCAGCACCTTTAGACTGATACAGAACGTGAGGAGGAAATTACAAGACAGATCACTGGAAACTCAAATGAGAAGACAAACCTCTTTATCCTCAGACCCATCCATTTCTGGGAGCCCTCCCTGTTCAGAGTCTGTGGCACTTACAAATATATCTTGCTTTTGTACTGCTCTGAACTCTTTTTCTGTCATTTAATTCCTTAGCTGACAGAGAAAAAGAACGACCTACTAGCCAATATCATATACACACACCAAAGGACTCAGAGCCTGCCTTCTCCCTATAAATGGAAGGAGTTTGCCAGCCTGGCTTGGGGGTGGGGGTGAGGTCAGATCCCAGACTTCAGAGAAAGACTTCAAAGTCAGTCTCACTTCTTACTAAGGAAGACTGCTCCTGCCTTGGAGAACCTCCAGAGACAGACTCTCCTGAGACCACCATTTCTGACACCTGCCATTTCAACGGCCTGTTCTCCACACTTGCTCTTCAGAGGAATGCACTCAGTTGGCTTCCTCAGGCCAGCTAAGAGCCTAGAGCTGCACACTTAGCTGTACAATAAGAGCTGGCATCCTGTGGGATGGTACCCCACTACTGAGAAGTTTTCTTCTAGTTTGCTGTTTGGGGTTCTAATCAAGATTTTTCTGTTTAAATTGTTAATCCTGCATTGCAAATAAAAGTTCTCCTCACTTTTCTTCAGCTGTGATCACTCCGTTCTTGGAGGGAAGGCGAGGAAAGAACCCAATGGAATCAACTGTATGAGTGCTACACTGAACAAAACAACACAACGCAAGGAGTGAAGCCGGCCATTATATGCAGGCATATGAGGGAAGCCAGGGCCTGCCATCCCAAACTGTGCTATACTATATACACTATGCAATCCCAGACTGCCTCATGTTGGCATCATCTGAGGAACTGTTGGCTGTCTGACCTGCCATTCTCTACATGTGATCCATGAAGATTCTGGAGAGATGTCTTCCCAGGAATAATATCTAGTGTGTGATTGCTTTCCTAAAGTCAGGCGGTTTTCCCCAAGAGATCTTCCCAAATGAGAAGAACCTGACCAAACACCCATTTCTATACAAGACAACAGCAAAGGGATAAAGATTATATTAGCCAATATCAGTGGTTCTCATTCCCAGCTACATATTAAAACCAGCAAAAGGTCTTCACAGCATACTGTTTCCTGGGTGCATTCCTGCTAGCTATGATTTGGGTTTGGAACGCCCCTAAAGGTCCATGAAGGCTTTGCCCCACTAATTTGACACTATTGGGGAAAAGGTAGCAAATGTAGAAGAGGAGGCTGAGTGGGATGGTTTAAGGGGATGGCTTGGATGTCTTAGCGAGATGTCTTAGCGGGATGGTTTAGCGGGATGGCTTAGTGGGATGGCTTAGCAGGATGGCTTTGGGCTGCTGGGAGCTTTGCTTCCCAGTGGATTGTGGGACTCATTCCTTCCTCTGCCTGTTTTCTTCCTGGCCGTGAATAAGTCTCAGTTTACTCATGAGACATGAAGCTCTGCCACACGGTTCTCCAGTGATGTGTGTGCCTCCTCACATGGAACTAAAATAAAAGCATTTGGGCTAGAGTGCATGGACTGGAAACTCCAAACCTCTCCATAAGCTGATTATCTTAGGTGTTCATTAGATTAAAAGAAAAGCGACTGGCACAGTCCCCTGCTGATTTCATGAGAATCCCTTTAGGTAAGACTCGAACTCAGAAACGTTCTAAAGTTCTCCCAAGTTATTTTAATCTGTATTCAAGGTTAAGAACTACTACAGTAGGCCAAGCATTGTAGTGACACACAACTTTAATCCCAGCACTCGGGAGGCAGAGGCAGAAGCATCTCTATGTGGTTGAGGACAGCCTGGTCTATACAGTAAATTCCAGGACAGCTAGGGCTTCACAGTGAGACCTGATCTGTCTTGGAGGGGAAGGGAGCAGCACCAATCAAAAAGGAAAAAAAAGCAAACAACAAAACAACAACCACAATACCAAGCAACTTCTGAGCTTAAAGTTTATTCTCTTGAAACTCCTCACAGGAATAACAATATGAACCAGCCAGTCCCCCCCACCCCCCAGAGCTCCCAGGGACTAAACCACCAACCAAAGAGAACGCATGGAGGGACCCATGGCTCCAGCTGCATATGTAGCAGAGGATGGCCTTGTCAGACATCAATGAGAGAAGTCCTTGGTGCTGAGAAGGCTTGATGCCCCTGTGTAGGGGAATGCCAGGACAGGGAAGTGGGAGTGGGTGGGTTGGTGAGTAGGGGGAGGGGAAACGAGGGGGATAACATTTGAAATGCAAATAAAGACGATATCTAATTTTTTAAAAAAGGAAAAAAAAAACTTCTCATCAAATGGAGAGAAGTGGGGGGCAGTACACACTGAAAGGTGGGGGATAGAAACCTCACTCATGCACTCAGAAGTGAAGCAGAAATCAGGACATCCCACATCCTCAAACAGGCAAAAATGAAGGGGATTCATCTCCACCAGACTGGCCCCATAGAAACAATGAGAGGTGTCGTACCCCATCAGTGGAAGGCTGCTATCCACTCTGGGAGGTGTGAGCACGTGTGAAAGCTCACAACAGAGCACACACACCTGGGAAAGAAAATCAAACCTCAGCATTCTGAAAACCACCAAACCACAGAGACAGCAAGAAAGGAACAAATGTACCCAGAACCACCAGGAGAAAAACCAGTAAGCGTCTCCTCACTTATCAACAACCACCTTGGATACAAACAGATTATTTACTCAATGAAAGGTATCAGTGAGAAAGGCTCACTGGATGGACTTTAAAAAATGCAGACAGTTACATGTGGTCTATAGGAAAGCATCTTCGCTGGGAAAGGAATACACAGATAAAAAAGGGAGGGGTGGGAAAAGAGCACCATGCAAACGTAAGTCAAAAGGAAATCGGAGTTACTATAATTGTATTAAATTTAACTCAGAATTTAATTGTGTTAGATTAAAATTTATATTTAAAACGTTAATGAGCTGGGCGTGGTGGTGTACTCTTTTAATCCCAGCAGAGGCAAGTGCTAAAGCAGGTGGATGAATCTCTGTGAGTTTAAGGCCAGCCTGGTCTACATAGCTAGTTCTAAACCAGCCAGAGCTACATAGTGAGACCCTTATCTCAAAAAAATAAAAAAAAAATAAGTAAATAACAAACTGTTGAATAAACTGTATGTGTCTGTAATCTTAGCACGAAGGAGGTAGAGGCAAGGCCAAAAGGTTAGTGTTGGTGGGCTGTAGTTTAATCGCAGCACTCGGCAGAGGCAGAGGCAGAGGCAGAGGCAGAGGCAGAGGCAGAGGCAGAGGCAGAGGCAGAGGCAGAGGCAGAGGCAGAGGCAGAGGCAGAGGCAGAGGCAGAGGCAGAGGCAGAGGCAGAGGCAGAGGCAGGCAGATCTCTGTGAGCCTAGTCTACAGAGAAAGTTCCAGACAGCCAGAACTACAAAGAGAAACCCTGTCTTGAAAACTCAGCCTGGGATTCATAAGACCATGTCTTTAAAAAAAAAAAAAATCCAACAGTCAATGAAGCTGTCTCTTCATTAATGAGTGAATAAAATAATAAAGGAAAGAATTCAACAGGAAGAAATAGCTATTCTAAATTCATAAATACACAATGAACTCAGCAGCACTCAGCTATAGAATACAAGCACTATTAGCTATAAAAAGAGAGACAAATTAGAATATATTCAGACCCTTTTTATATCTTCTATTAATATATAATTATCCAAACCAAAATATCCACAAGGAAACATTAAGTCTATACTATATGCCAAAATGGTCTAACAGACTGTTGACCTTGCCTGTCCCCAGCAGGCTGCAGAATAAGCTGTAGGGTATACACTTTCTTCTCGTCAGCAAGTGAGCCATCCTCTAGGGTAGACCATAGGCTAGGATATATATAATTCGAATCTCAGCAAATTCAGTAGAATTTAAATCGTGGCATTATCTTCTCTGAGATAAGAGTCAGCAAGAGAAGCTTTAGAAATTGTACAAATACGTGTAAATTAAGCAACATTCTCATGAATGAACAAGCCATTGAAAAATAAAAAGGGGAAGTTTAAAATGTCTTGAAAGGAATGAAAATGAAAACACAGCATATTGAAACCTTCAGGATTCAGTTAAAGAAACAAAAAAACAAAAAAACAAAAACAGTGCTCAGAGGAAGTCTACAGGAAAGAGTGCTTGCATCAACAAAGTAGATTGCAGACACACAACGGAACAATGTATCATTCGGAACTAGAAGATAAGAACAAAGCAGAACTTAGTGAAAAAGAAAGAAATTACAAATAAGCACATTCTATGACAAGCCTGGGGCTATGGAGGCTCGGGTAGTAAAATGCTCACACTGAAAACACAGGGACCTGAGTTAATTTCCAGAATCCTTATACAAAAAGTCCCGAGTGGTGGCCTGTTGGGTGGCAGAGACAGTTGGATCCCTTGGGGCTCCTTGGCCAGCCCAGCTAGACTAGCCAGTGAGCTTAAATTTAAGACCCCAAACTATGTAACCAGTGGAAGGAAATAGAGGAGAAATGCCTTAGAACAACAGTATTGACGAAGATCTTTTGGGTCTGACCCTTAAAGCACAGGAAACGAAAGCAATAATTGACCATACACACAAATAAATAATAGATTTAAAAAAATATACCAAATAACTGGTGAATATGAAAAGAAAGGGAGACTCACATGCTGTTGGTGAACATATGAATTAATATTGCTACTATTATGGGTAACTTCATTGAAGTGTCTCAGATAATTGACGAGCAAGTTTCTGGTTGTGTCATATGGTGCAGACTTAGGTGGTGTTTTGCTGAGGCAAGACCTGTGAGAGGATACATGGTGTTTGGAAAGAGTGTAAATAGGACTCAGCAGACAGTGACAATACAACTGCATAGCTCTTTGTTGGTCTTGCGTCTTCACTGGTCTTCACTTTGTGAGAGAGGCATGGCAGAGAACTCCAGCTGGTCCTGGTCGCTTCCACTGACTCCTGCTGATTTGGTGGATGCCTGGCAGTTTCTGCTGGATCGTGCCACCACTGCTGATTCATGCTTTCTATCCTGACACCACTGAACTGGACTGCTGGCATCCTGACAAATGGAGATTGAAATGACCCCAATGAACTACTTCTAAACAGGTCCGCATCCCCTTGTCCAAATCTTTTCTCCCTACCTTTGGACAGTGAGCTAGATAGAAAGGAGAGTCAAAGCATTTGAGAACCCTTATTAAAGTAGGTTTTTAAAAAAATCTAAGCCTATGGATAACTAGAACTTGAAGCACCCTATGATCCAGTAATCCACTTAAAATCTACACACTAAAGATCAATGTATATGTTTAATATATCTGTACTCACACATATTGCAGCCAAGAAATGGTTCATGCCTGCAGTCCCAGTACTCAGAAAGCTGCCATCAATTTAAGGCTAGCCTGGACCTCAAAAATAAGACCTGCAGGGCGTGGTGGCACATGCCTTTAATCCCAGCACTTGGGAGGCAGAGGCAGGCAGATTTCTGAGTTCGAGGCCAGCCTGGTCTACAAAGTGAGTTCCAGGACAGCCAAGGCTACAGAGAAATCCTGTCTCGAAAAAAAAGAAAAAAGAAAAAAAAAAAAAAAAGCCCTGCATGCATTATCTTCCCTTTATAGTTGCTATCTATTCTCTCACGTTTTTGTGTTCTCAAAAAACAACAAAAAAAGCAAACTTCTGTTTGTTTTTTTATGAGCTCGAATCTTACTTGGAGTCCAGGGCTTGCCTGAAACTCACTACCTTCTTGACTTAGCCCCCCAATCAGTGAATTACAGGCATGGATCACCACAACCCGCTTTTGATAATGTTCTCCATAGCCATGTCTTTTCTTTGTAGGAGAGACACTGAGATCCTGGACAGCGTGTTGTTGTTTTTCCTTTAACCTCCTCAGCCTTTGTTTTGCAGGCTGTTGCTACTGCCGTTCATGACATTTGCACTCTAGATTTTTCTCCGTGGTGTTGCAAACCATCACAACAACTTGCCCTCTGGAGATTTTCAGCAATTTTAAGGGACAGTTTTTGGCTGTTCAAACTCAGAACTGGCAATGGATGAGGCAAAGTTACACAACAGTGTCATGTATCTAGTGCTGCTCAGCTAGCTCTCCTTGTAAAATAGGTTAGAGTGGTAGACTTTATGTTAGGTGTGTTTTACTATAGTAAGTGGATAAACTGGCAAAGGGTGCTATTGGCATCTATAGATTACAGACCAGGAAGTTATTGAACTTATTATATAACGCCCACAATAGCCTTCTACACAAGAATTATTTAACCACAAAGGCCAACCATTAAGGTTGGGAAATCTTGCTGTCAGTTATTAGCTGTGTCATGAAAAATATACATGTGATTATCCATCGAGCAAACAGTTTTACTTTCAGAAATATATGGTAGAGAAATAGGGGTGCTGAGCAAGAGTACACACATGTCCAAATATTTTTTATGGCAACACTTTATCATAGAGACAAGTCTGAAAATACCTAAATGTCTTAAATTTGTGTTTCACCGCAGATACAAAGGATTACATTAATTTGGAACACACTCAGATGAAGACAGACTATAAACTGCTTTTAAACAGTTAAGGTAGGGAATTGATAAGAAAGTTCAGCAGGCAAAGGTGCTTGTCACAGAGAGGCATGGCTATCTAAGTTTGATCCTTGAAACTCCCTTAAAGGTTGGGTAGAGAACTAAGTCCACAAAGTTGAAGTCATCCTCTGACTTTTACACACTCACCCAGAGCACACACATCCACAGTCAAGTACACATGATGTACACACACACACACACACACACACACACGGTTAAGGTAGGTTTTTTTTGGGTATAAACATGGAAAGAGCTCTGTAATACACTCAGCAAAACAAAACCAGAAGTGGGCTTGCTAGTCCATGCCTGTAGCCCCAGAATTTGGAAGGCTGACATGGAAGAAGTGTGAGTTCCAGGCCAGCCAGGGCTACATAAAAAGACCCTATCTTAAACATTAAAAAAAAAAAAAAAAAAAAAAAAGAACAAAACTATGTTTTGATACAGTGTAGTTGATATAAAGTCTTCCCTCTGCTTTAAAGAGATGAAAAACGTAATGATAATATAAAGGCCAGTATTAGAAGAGGGTGCTCTCTCCCTTGCCTTTGGGATTACACATCATCACCAGGGAAATACAAATGACAGTACAGGGATGAGGATATCCTACAACATCGCATAACCCCTGACAGTAATGAAGCAAACAAGAGGAGACACAGGAATCCTATATGGAAGGTTGGTACCATAACAGAAGCAATTGCTACACTCGGAAAACTCCAGGGATTTCTCAGAAGGCGACTCTGGGGCAAAGCGACCTATCTTGTGTGAGAAGAAAACGAACATTTTCAAGAGACCCTTGACTCTCCTAAAGTCACTGAAAATATCTGCCCTTGGTCATAACATACAGTTAATTTTTTTTCTTTTTAAAAGATTTATTTTTTAATTAAAATTTTAAAAAATTCAAAACAATTTTAGTGTGTGTGTGTTTAAGCATATGAAGGTACCCATGGAGTCCAGAAGAGGAGGGCTTTAGATCGCATGAGTCTGGAATTACAGGTGGTTGTTAGCCACCAGATGGGGGAGCGTTTAAATACAAAGTATTATTATCTAGGTGCAGTATCTGTAATCTTAGCTCTTGAGAGGGAGAAGCAGGAACATTGAGCGCTCCAGGCCAATACATTTCTTTTAGGGATTTAAATGATCATTACATTATACATTCTATATAACATATTTTGTTTTCTCAAAACAGTTTTCTTTAAAGATTTTTTTTATCTATATGTATTCTTCTTGATGGCAGCTCTATAGGGAACCTCGTATTTTTTGCCTTAGCTCAAATTATAGTTGTCTATCGCGATGCTAACATTTTTCTGGTGGGCAAACTTGAATTTTAAAGAAACACCGCCACCTGGTGGTAGTTTGGACTGTTTGCTTTCATTTCTCTTTGGTGTGTGCATGGACGTCCTGGAGCTGGTGAGGCCGTTATTTGAGATTGTGAAACTGCTTCCTAATGCTTCTTGCACAGTTTTACATTCCTTGCTGCAATGTCTGAGGGTTCCAATTTCTCTAACCCCTGAACATTGGTTATTTTCTATCGTTTTGATTTTAGCCATTCTGTGGCTACAAAGTGAGGTAAATTCATGGTATTTGGTTGCATTAATGCTGCTGTGCGTTTCCCTGTCTGCGTGTTGACTGTTTGCTTGTCTTTGGGGAAGAATTTTCTATTCAGATCCTATGGAGGTTTTTTCTTTTGTTTCTGGAGATGGAGTGTCCCTGAGTGGCTTAGTCTGAAATCATAAATCATACTTTTGCACTCAAACGATCCTCTTGCCTCAGCCTCCAAGTGTTTCTAGATTTTTTTTTTTTTTTTTTGGTTTTTGGTTTGTTTGTTTGTTTGTTTGTTTTTTGGTTTTTTGAGACAGGGTTTTCTGTGTAGCCCTGGATGTCCTGGAACTCACTCTGTAGAACCAGGCTGGGTGTTTCTAGATCATTGATATTTTTTTTTTCAACTTAAAAATTTAGCTTTATTTTTATGTGTATGTCTGTGCACAATGCATGCATCGCTGCTCACAGAGCCAGAAGAGGACCTCTGAAACAGGCATTATAGACTGTTGTGAGCTGCCGTATGGGTGCTGGGAACGAATCTGAGGCCTCTGGAAGAGCTGCCAGTGTTCTAACCACTGAGGCATGGCTCCAGCTCTTCTTTGATCACTTTTTTAAAACTACATGCATGCACCTGTGTGCCACAGTGGCTACAACTTGGAGAAGCCCAGTTCTCCCCTTCCACCGAGCGCATTTAAACTCAGCTACTCAGGCTTTGCAAGCGCTTTTACCCACAGAGTCATTTCGGTAGCCCACTTTGTCCATTTAAAACTCTCTGGCCAGTTATCTTTCTTGCTATGTTGTGAGTTTTTCATAAATGCTAGATACGGGCTGGTGAGATGGCTCAGTGGGTAAGAGCACCCGATTGCTCTTCCGAAGGTCCAGAGTTCAAATCCCAGCAACCACATGGTGGCTCACAACCATCTGTAACGAGATCTGATTCCCTCTTCTGGAGTGTCTGAAGACAGCTACAATGTACTTACATATAATAAATAAATAAATCTTTAAAAAAAAAAATAAATGCTAGATACTAGTTCTTTATCATTTAGAAGATGTTAGATCTGGTTGGGTGCTCTATAGATCGCTCTACCACTTTGTTTTTCTTCTTTTCTAGATGGGGTTCTCATGTAACCAGGCTGGTACCAAACTCACTGTGAAGTCAAGAATGGCCCTGAGTTCCTCCTGATCCGCCTACCTCCTCTTCTCTAGTGCTCGGAGTGCAGCCGTGTCCCACCGTGCCCAGTCGTCTTTCCATTTCTTGATAGCATCTTTTGAAGCACAAAATACTTTGAGAGTGGCTGAAAAAAGTTGTTCAAAGACCTCAGGTGTGGTACCTGCTTGTAATTTCAGCCTCCGTTTCCCAGGCAAACTGGCTAGTAAGCCTAAGCCATATCTTTTGGTGAGCTCTGGGTTTGATTGAGAGACTGTCTCAAGGGCAACAACCCCTAGCCCCCCAGATGAATGCAAACACATGTGCACTACATAATTATACCCCCATCCATGTAAGAACATACAACACACACATAAAAACTGGGAAGGAGGGCACTTGGGAGGGAGAAAATAGATTTATGGAGTACCAGGTAAGGGGCAGGGAGCAGGTAGACAGTCCTATAACTAGAGGCCCCTCTGCCTATGAAGTTCTAATCTGCTGGACCCCAATACCTTTTATCTCTCTTGCTTGGGCTTCTGCTGCTGAATCAAAACAGTCATTGCAGAAGGCAAGGCTCTGAATGTTTACCTCTGGGTTTTCTTCTCAGAACTTCATTCTAGTTCTTACATTTAGGGCTTTTTTTTTTTTTTTTTTTTTTTTTTTTTGGTTTTTCAAGACAGGGTTCTGTATAGTCTTGGCTGTCCTGGAACTCACTTTGTAGACCAGGCTGGCCTCGAACTCAGAAATCCGCCTGTCTCTGCCTCCCAAGTGCTGGGATTAAAGGTGTGCACCACCATCGCCCGGCCCACATTTACGGTTTTAATAGATTATACACTATTTTTTTTCCCTATGGAGTGTGAGGGTGGGATCTAGTTTTATACATGCCAATTTCTGGTTATCTTAACATCCTTGTAATACAGTATGTTTTGGCCCGAACCGAATGATGTCTTGATGAAAGCAATTGCCAACACCTGGGTTTATTTCTAGGCTCTCAATTCTAACACACTGGCCCACATGCCTCCTTTTATACTAGTACTAGCTTTGTTTTTAAGATTTATTTATTTTATGTATGTGAGCACGCTGTCTCTTCAGTACAGGGAGTCAGATCCCATTATGGGTGGTTGTGAGCCACCATGTGGTTGCTGGGAATTGAACTCAAGACCTCTGGAAGAGCAGCCAGTGCTCTTAACTGCTAAGCCATCTCTCCAGCTCCTCATATTAGTTTCTGTTGCCGTTACTTTTTTTTTTTTTTTTTTTTTTTACAGATTTATTTACTATTATACATAAGTACATTGTAGCTGACTTCAGACACACCAGAAGAAAGTGTCAGATCTCATTACGGGTGGTTGTGAGCCACCATGTGGTTGCTGGGATTTGAACCCAGGACCATCGGTAGAACAGTCTGTGCTCTTGCCCAGTGAACCATCTCGCCAGCCCCTGTTGCCATTATTTAACAGGACAGACATTTTTAGAACAGTTTAATGTTCATCAAAAAGCTGGGCAGAAAGTACGGATTTCCTCTTGCGCTAACACTTTAATTGTCACTGGGACAAAATGTCTGACAGAAACATCAGAGGAAGGGTTTGCTTTGGCTCTCAGTCCGTGCCTGTGGGGAAGGCAGCTGGATACACTGCCTGCAATGCCTCCGGGAAGAGGAGGGAATGACGCCACTCGCATAATTTTCTTCTGAGAGTCCAGCCGGTAAAACCGGCCCACCCAATCAGTGTGGATCTCCCTTCCTCAGTTAAACTTTTCTACAAACACCCCACAGGCCCATTCAGAGATGTGTTTCCATAGTGATTCTGAAGTCAGTTGAGCAGACAATGAAGATTAGTCACCGACCTGTGTACCCCTCCTTATCATCAACACCCCAAACTGGTGTGTCAGAGTTGATACAACTAATGAACTGACTCTGACACATCTGCTGAGTCCGTGGTTTACATTACTGTTTGTGAGTGATGGTGTACATTCTATGGTTTGGTTGTGTTTGGGGATGTGTCGTGTAGCTCTCAGACAGAGTCTTACTTAGTTGCCTAGTGTTGCCCTTGAGCTCCCTGTATAGCCCGGGTGGGCTTTGGTCTTGTAAATCTTCTCCTTTCAACTTCCAAGAAGTTAGGATTGCAGATATGTCACTCTGGATGGCTTGCTCCTCCTCCTCCTCCTCCTCTTCCTCCTCCTCTTCCTCCTCCTCTTCCTCCTCCTCTTCCTCCTCCTCCTCTTTCTCTTCTTCCTTCTCTTCCTCTTCCTCCTCCTCCTCCTCTTTCTCCTCTTCTTCCTCCTCTTCCTCCTCCTCCTCCTCCTCTTTCTCTTCTTCCTCCTCTTCCTCTTCCTCCTCCTCTTTCTCCTCTTCTTCCTCCTCTTCCTCCTCCTCCTCCTCCTCCTCCTCCTCCTCCTCCTCCTCTTTCTCCTCTCCCTCCCCATTCCCCTCTTCCTCCTCTTCCCTCCCCTTCTAATTATTTTATTTTGGGGAGGCAACTCAGTGGTTAAGAGCACTGGCTGCTCTTACATGTGGGAAGCCACATGTGCCGTTGCAGAGTGGCACTGACTACTGCTGGCCACCGTGCATAAGTTTGGACAAACAACCATTGTGTACATATGCAGTAAAGTTTTTTGCAAAGACACTGCCTGGCCCGAGCATGATAATGAGGCTTTGAGAGTATAACCAATCAGATGTGAGACATGCAAATGAGGTATGATAATGAGGCTCTGTGAGGTACAGAGAGAGAGAGAGTAGCCAATCAGATGAGAAACATGCAAATGAGGCGTAGTGCATAACCAATCCGGGTGTGAGACACGCCTCTCCTAGGCCTATATAAGCAGCACCAGTTCTGGGCTCGGGGTCTTTTCTTTTCGCCTCTGCAATCAAGCTCTCCTAATAAACGTGTGCAGAAGGATCCTGTTGCAGCGTCAGTTCTGGGAATGTGACACCCTCTTTGGACCTCCAAGGGAAATGCATTCATGGGGTACGTTATGAACATGCAAGCAAAACCCTCGCAAGAAAAACCCTTCAAAATGACTTTATTCTTTTCATAGTGACAAAAGTGACAAAATGTATTTTGAAAGTCAAATTTTAAACAGTGCTGGGAATTAAGCTCAGGGTGGTATACATCCTCGAATGGCTCTAATTCTGAGCCCAGAGCCCTACCTTGACCATTATTAAGTTCATAGCTGAATGATGATGGCAAGTTCATTATCTATTCATCTATAGTATTTAAAAAAAAAAAAACTTCTAAAACTCAAATTCTGTACCCACTAAGCAGTAATTCCTTTTTTCCCCTCTCACCAGTGCTGGGCAAACACCACCTTTCTGTTTCCTGTTTGAATCTAAGTACTTTACATGTTTCATATAACTGTAGTTACATAGTGCTTGTTCCTTATGGTGGCCTTATTAAAGTTTTCAAGTTCATCTTTGTTGCAGCATGTGTTAGCATGTCCTTGCTGCTTAAAACTGAGTGGCATGGATGGGAGTTGTGAAGACACATGGTTTACTTAATTGGCCATGGTCACCTTGCATGGCCAGCAAGAAACTAAACCAGGCTTGGGTTGGAGGGGCCACAGCAAGCCTGAGGCTGTGACAAGTTTATTGAGCGAAGTCAGATTTTTTTTTATACCCTTATCAGAAACAGAATATAATGGCAATTGCCAGGATCAATATAGTTGTGGTTTGCAGGATACAATGATGTTTGCAAGCTACGCAGGGTACAGAAGATTAATATCCAAGGCCAATTGTCCTGTCAGGCTTCAGTGCTTCCTTGACAACTATGGGAACAAACAGAGAAACACAGATTGGTCTGAAGGCTTCACTGCTTGGGGAGTATGAAGTCACATAGTGCCCCAGGCGCCATGCACCTAACCTAAAATCCCCTATAAAGCCTCTCAAGGAAGCTAGACCCAATCCATGATTCCTCACAGGGAGTGGTGGTGCATGCCTTGAATCTCAGAATTGGGAGACAGAGGCAGGAGTATCACTGTGAGTTTGAGGCCAGCCTGGTCTACCTAGTGAGTTCCAGGATGCTTGGACTACATAGAAAGACCCTGTTTCAAACAAACAAGACTGATACTGCATGGTATGCATATGCTACATTTAGCTTACCATTCCCACCAAAGAGCAAACACTTGTAACCTTTGGGTTATTCTAAATAATGCTGCTACCGATACAGTTGTGCAAGCCTCTCTTTAATTTGCCGGACTTAGAGCTGGCGAATCATGCATCAGTTTTATTTTTACTTTTTTGAGGAACCTCTGTCGTGGGCCAGCCCTGTTTTCATAAGATCTCCAGGTGGTTGTGGTGCGTGCTCAAGTCTGAGAACCACAGTCCTGCCTGTGGGTTCTAGCTTCATTTGCATGAGTCTAGTTAAGTTCCATATCCATATCCCAGCCTACAGGAAAGAGGAAGGAGGGAAACGATGTGGAGGCAAGCATAGCTCTGCTAAGGAAGTATGGTAGTTGTTCTTCTTGTTCCTAGGACAAAACACCTGACCAAAGCAACCTAGAGGAGGTCTTGGAGAAGCTCCCACTGGAGTAGAGGGAAGCATGAGGAAGCTGGCTACGCTGTCTGGACAGTCAGGAACAGGGGATCTACGAGACAAGTGAAGTCAGCATATAATTCTCAAGTCCAGTACCCCAGTGACTCACCTCTTCAGAGAGGACCCACTTCCTAAAGGTTCCACAACCTCCCCAGACGGAACCACCTACTGGCTCAAACACAATGAGTCATGAGCAAGGGGCAGCTTTGTTCAAATCACAGCAGTAACACAGAAGTCTAACCTCTGCTGATGTGCCACTGGCAAGAGCTTGATCTCATGACATCACTTTACTATACAATGTATCACCGTGGTTGGAGAGACAGATGTCTGGGGGAAATGATAGTGCCTGGCCATAGAACGAACTCCTGTTTTATATTTCCAGTCTTGTTTATGGTACCACTATATTCTTGGGAATTTATAACAGAAATTTGGCAGTCATCTTGGACACCATCTTCTCTTCTTCTCTCCACGTATATCATTAGTTAGACCTGGCTGGTTCTATTTCTTAAATCTTCTCATTCCCACCATTATTGCTTTGGGTCACACCATCTAACATTTTCTCATTCCTGACAGTAGTATAGACTTCTGTGCCTCCATCCTCTGCAAAGCTATTATTCACACTGCAGCTAGAAGGAATCCTAAAGTCTAAACCGAACTGTTCACGTTGTAAACCCATACCTAATATTAATATGGCTTCTTCTTCCTTACCCACTCCCAACGTCTAGCGATGCTTTCTGTTTGTTTTGAGATCGGGTCTTACTATGCAGCTTAGGTGGGCTTCAGCCTCCTGAAGGATAGGTAGAGGCATGGCCACCATGGCTGACCCATATATTACATTAGTCACTACTGTGGAAGGTTGTGGATAGCCAAATCACACTTATACTAGTCACAATATTTAACATCAGTCAAAAGGTTTAATTGCTTTTACTATTTATTTAATTTCTTTGAGACAGGATTTCACTAGGTGGTGCCACCTGCCTCTTTCTCCAGAGTGCTGGGATCAAAAGTGTGTGTCCCCATGCCTGGCTATTTATTTGTGTGTGTGTGTGTGTGTGTGTGTGTGTGTGTACCCATGTGTTGGTGCCTGTGGGGGACAGAAGGCATCATGGCCCCCTAGACCTGTAGTTACAGATAACTGTAAGCCACCTGACGGGAGTGCTGGGAACCAAACCCAGGTCCTTGGGGAGAGCAGCACTCACTCTTAACCACGAAGTCTTCTCTTCAGCCCAGCCATTTATTTGCTTATTTACTTATTTTTAATTTGAAGATTTAATTTAGGGCTAGAGAGATGGTTCCGTGGTTAAGAGCACTGGCTGCTCTTCCAAAAGATCCAGGGTGTTATTCTCAAAACCCACAAGGCATCTTAACAACCACCTCTAACTCCAGATCCAGGGAACCTGGCACCCTCTTCTGGCCTCTTTGGGCAGTGTACACAGGAGGTGGACAAACATGCAAAAAGCAGGCAAAGCACCCATAAACATTAATAATGAGGATGATTATTCAATTTAAATTTGCTTAGAAAAATTACCACTAATTTAGGAATAAACTTACTTCCCACAAATGAACCCCTGCCCCAGCCAAATAACTTAAGTCTAAACGTTGAATTTACAAAATACATTTTATGACTGCAGAAATTCACTTTTTTTCTGCTAGTTTGCATCTTATCTGAACTCTGTCTCTTTCCCTCTTCCCTTTTGTAACAAATGGAAATAAAAGCAGCATTATTGGAGAAAGAGGAATCTGAGGGACCGAGAACATTAAAACTTTCAAGAATAAGGAACACTTTAGACGCATGGAAGAGGTATCATCTCACTACCAAGGATTCACTGGGTTATTTTTGGTTTTTTGTTTATTAGATATTTTCTTCATTTACATTGCAAATGATATCCCAAAAGTCCCCTATACCCTGCCCCCACCCTGCTCCCCAACCCACCCACTCCCACTTCCTGGCCCTGGCATTCCCCTGTACTGGGGCATGTAATCTTCACAAGACCAAGGACCTCTTCTCCCATTGATGGCCTACTAGGCCAAAACTCTGCTACATATTCAACTAGAGACACAAGCTCTAGTTAGTTCATATTATTGTTCTTCCTCTAGGGTTGCAGACCCCTTTAGCTCCTTGGGTACTTTCTCTAGCTCCTTCATTGGGGGCCCTGTGTTCCACCCAATAGATGACTGTGAGCATCCACTTCTGTATTTGCCAAGCACTGACATATCCTTACAAGAGACATCTATATCAGGGTCCTGTCAGCAAAATTTTGCTGGCATATGCAATAGTGTCTGGGTTTGGTGGTTGTTTATGGGATGGCTCCCTAGGTGGGGCAGTCTCTGGATAGTCCTTCCTTCTGTCTCAGCTCCGAACTTTGTCTCTGTAACTCCTTCCATGGGTATTTTGTTCCCCATTTTAAGAAGGAAAGAAGTATCGACACTTTGGTCTTCCTTCTTGAGTTCCATGTGTTTTGCAAATTGTATCTTGGATATTCTAAGTTTCTGGGCTAATATCCACTTATCAGTAAGTGCATATCATGTGTATTCTTTTGTGATTGGGTTACCTCACTCAGGATGATATCCTCCAGATCCATCCATTTGCCTAAGAATTTCATAAATTCATTGTTTTTAATAGCTGAGTAGTACTCCATTGTGTAAATGGAGTACCATATTTTCTGCATCCATTCTTCTGTTGAGGGACATCTGGGTTCTTTCCAGCTTCTGGCTATTATAAATAAGGCTGCTATGAACATAGTGGAGCATGTGTCCTTATTACAAGTTGGAACATTTTCTGGGTATATGCCCAGGAGAGGTATTGCTGGATCTTCCGGTAGTACTATGTCCAATTTTCTGAGGAACCGCCAAACTGATTTTCAGAGTGGTTGTACCAGCTTGCAATCCCAGCAGCAACAGAGGAGTGTTCCTCTCTTTCTTTCTCTTTCTTTCTTTCTTTCTTTCTTTCTTTTTTTTTTTTTTTTTTTTGGTTTTTCGAGACAGGGTTTCTCTGTATAGCCCTGGCTGTCCTGGAACTCACTTTGTAGACCAAGCTGGCCTCGAACTCAGAAATCCACCTGCCTCTGCCTCCCAAGTGCTGGGATTAAAGGTGTGTGCCACCACCGACCGGCTTTTTTTTTTTTTAATTAATTTATTTGAGTGTTCCTCTTTCGATGTGGGGCAATGGGCTATGCACAGACAGTCTAGTCTCCAGTCGAGTTGAAGTTGTGAACCCCGGTGAAACCCAGTGGTGATAATTTTCATCTACACGGGATAACCTGGACTCCTGGCTCCAGTCAAAGTTACTGCTCCCACAGCCCCCACAGGAGAAGCCCCCACGTATTCAATGTCCCAAGCTTCTGACTTTCAGACTAGACTCCTCCCAGTTACCTAGCAACAACAATACTAGGCCACTATAAGAGGGGCTACTTGGCCCCTCCTCACTCTCTTACTCTCTCTCCTCACTCTCTCTAGCCTTTCCTCTTTCTCTCTCTTTCCCCCTTCCCTCCTCTTGGCCATGGCTGGTCTCTCTCTCCCTCTCTCTTTCCACCTTCTCTCCTTTCTCCCTGCCTTTCTACAATAAAGCTCTAAAACCATAGACTGTCTCTGTTCACCAAGGCTCACTGTGCTTGGATGATGGGATAGGCTCTCTCCTAACGAACTGTGCCTAATTTCACGTCAGACGGCCTTCCTGTGCTCCAGCCACGGACTGGACTAAGGACACTCGCCTGCGTGGGAACCTCTCTCCCTCTGCCCTCTTCTTGTATCCCTGGGGCTGAGAGTGTTGTCCTGGGGCCCCTATTCTTTTCTCATCTCCTCTGCTGTATCCAGTGTGGGATGCCGGAGACTGAGAACCTGGTATGGGGGCTGCCCCTTGTCCACCACCCGCCTAGCTGGGATCAGTGGCTCCACACAGCCAGACACCCATGCAGGGCCACGTGGAAAGGGTACGGCAGTCCTCCCCCATCTGCCCGCCCATCTGCCCGCCCAGAACACAGGAACTCTGGTTCGAGGCGGGCTCTCTCCCTCGCCCCTCTTTCCCTACACCCACGCCCCACATTTCTCCACATCCTTGCTAGCATCTGCTGTCACCTGAATTTTTGAACTTAGCCATTCTGACTGGTGTGAGGTGGAATCTCAGGGTTGTTTTGGTTTGCATTCCCCTGATGATTAAGGATGTTGAACATTTTTCAGGTGCTTCTCAGCCAAAGAATTCACTGCTACCAGACAAATATACAGACCATTCAGTAAAAGCAGTCAAGGGCCAAAGGAACATTTTAAACTGTCCATATCTCTCTGAAACATTTGGAATTTACAAAGACAAACTGGCTACTCACACCTCCTAGGTAAGGACAGAGATTTTGTTCCTTTCTACCTGCTGTTTCTTCTCACTTAAGAGGTACTAATATTTGTTGAATAAGTACACTCTTCTAGAATCATCAATAATCATTATTATAGGTTACAAACTCACGTGTCAATAGCTAATGGTCAAGGTGATAAAAGGGTAAACAGCCACAGTTTAATAATACGTTTTTATTTGAATATTTAATTAGGGCTAGAGAGATGGTTCCCTGGTTAAGAGTGTTGTGCCCAGATTGTAAAAATCCCAAGGAGAGGACCAGGAATCATACCCCACTGTAATCGCATGAGGGTCTTTATTTAAGCTCGAGCTTGGGCCACCAACCTTCCTGACAGAACAGGAAAGAGTGAACCCCCAGGCCTAAGTAAAGGGGGTTTATAAAGAAAAAAACCCGCAAGCGGGTTTTTGTGTTGGCAATATAGGAGAGGGTAAAGGAATGCTGTCCTTTAAACCTGATAACATTTGTTCAGACAGCAGGGCAGAACCGTGTAGCTGAAAAGGTACCTTTCTGACCTGGGAAGAGTAACTTGTGCTATCAGAACCGCTTCTGATATGTTTACAACCGGCCACAGCTGTCTGGGAACGTTTGTCTCTTTTTCATAGTCTAAGAGTGGGCTATTATCATTTCAAGGGTATTGGCTTCGGTTTCCTTCAACAGCAAGGAGCCATCTGCACTGTGAGAAATGTTGGTTGTTAATCAAAAGGGGTCGAGTTTAAGTGACGTGGAGGCTAGGGTATGCTGCTTTTCTTTTGTTCTCAAGGCTGGCATTTGCCTTTCCCCACCCCCCGCGGGGGTGGGGGTATCGTCAGGGAGAGGGAGGGAGTAATAACTGCTCTAGCTGCGCAGGGTCAGGAGAGTGTAGGATTTGATGTGCAGGTTTCTCTTGTCTGAGCACTGGCTGCTCTTCCAAAAGATCCAGCAAGTTTGACAATTAGGAGAGTATATACCTACCTGTCTTAAGTTGTTTTCTGAACTAAGCTTTAGATAACAACCTCGTTAGCATCTTTTTCTCCCGCTACAAAATACAAAACAATTTCATTTCCTGGGTAGCTCAGTTAGGTATAACTCCAAGAACGAAACTGAATCCCAGACTCGACCTCATTCCGGCATTCATTCCAGGACTGAGGATTCCTTCTCCAACCTTGATTTCTGTGGCCCGGATCATACGATGAACGCTTGCGGGAGACCTTTGCAAAGATCTCTTCCAGAAACTCCTGTCTCCAGACACTGGAGGTCAGGCTAAATTTAGATTCAGTGGCAGCGAAAATGAGAGTGACCGGCTTCTGCAAAAAGCATTTTTCAGATGTCTACAAGTGTTCTTCGGAGAGAGCGCCTTGGCTCGGGGACAGACAGGGGAAAACGACGCCCAGCACCCTCAAGTCAGTCCCCGGAGCGCCCCTCAATCCGCCATCTGGCTGGCTGGGAGCCGTCGATGCGCCGAACCTAGGCTGAGGAGGAAAAGCCTACGTAGTAATGATGCTCTAGACACGCCAGTGGCCCACAGGAGAAACTGATTGTCACCTACAGACTCGGGAAAGGGGCGGGGCGGAGGTGTACTCCAAAGCGCCTGCGCAGAGCGTTGGTTTCCTGGGTGTCGTTTGTAGAACTGCGGGAAGAACCGCCCAGTGCCCGGTGTGCGCAGGCGCACACCGTCTTGTAAGCTCTCGGTCTTGTAGGATCTCGGTCTTGTAGGAGGGCCGGTCCCCGAGCGGGTCTCGGGGCGGGGCCCGGGGCGCGGCTAAATGCGGAGAGAAAGTTCGCCTGTCACTCACAGCTCGCTGCTGTTCCACTGCCACCAAGTTCTCTGAACTGCGAAGGTCATGCTGCCCAACACTGGGTAAGAGGACGGGGGTGGGATGGGGTCAGGGGCCAGTCGGCAGGTCGCCGGCGCAACCCAGAGCCGCGCGCTCTGGAACACCGGTTCGCGGAAAGATAGAGTCGCTGGGACCTGCGCATGCACGAGAACCCAAAGTTCTGTACTACTGAGACTCAAAAGTTGTACACTGCAAGGGGCAGTGGTGTCAGATACTCCACGGGGAAAGGTCGCGAGCGTAGGTGTCCCCGACGACCCGTTGTAGCCCCATCTCGCCTTTAGCTTGGCCTGGTGACAATGTTGCTTTCATCTTCTAGGCGAAAGGTCGCTTGAGACAGTGACTTCAGATTTTCTGTTTGTATGCTTGATTGTAGAATAATAGAAGAATGGTGTTTTGAAAATGGTTTTCAAGTTAGTAGCGAGTTAAAATGTTACAATACGAACATTTCTGGTAAGGGGTTTATTTATTTATTTTACTTAAAAATGAAGTATATTTATCCCAGCCTAGCCAGGTGCGGTGGCGCCTGCTTTTAATGCCAGCACTCAGAAGCAGGGTCAGAAGATCTATTGATTCGAGGCTGTTCTGGTCTACATAGTGAGTGTGCTAGGCTCACTCTGTCAGCAAACGCTACAGAGTTAGAACCTTGTCTACACCCCCTCCCCCAAGCCCACTTATATAGAGACACAATTGTGCAGCCAGTCACCAGGACTTTACAAAATCAAAACAAATACCCATTAAACAATGTTCTTCCCGATTCTTCTTGCCCTTGGTTCCTGCTGAACTCAGGTAGGTCCACTATGTTCTATAAAGTTTATCTTAAGCAGAGTGACAAGTTAAGCCCATTCTGTAATTAGTTTGACACATATAGACAGCTAAAAGACTTAAATAGTTCAAAAGGGTATAAGTCTCTTTAAAACTCCAGTTTCTTTCTGTTTGTATTTTTTGTACTTATCAACATATTTTGTATACCTTACAGGGATACCTTCTTTTTAGAAAATAGTAGCAAACTCCATTTTGGGCTTGCTGTTTTTACCTGACATGTCTTGGCACATACTTAGGTTTCCAGTACACACAGCTTGTCTTTGTCCTCTTGTTTTGTTTGTTGTTGTTGTTTTGAGACAAGGTTTGTCTGTGCCCTAGCTATCCTGGAACTCTCTCTGTAGACCAGGCTGGTCTTGAACTCAGGGAGTTCCTCCTGCCTCTGCCTCCCCAGAGTTGAGATTAAAGGCATGAGCCTGTCCTTGTCCTCTTTAATGGTTGCAAACTATTATTGAAGACCATTATGTACTTAACCTGTTTCCAATTGTTGGATATTAAGTCATTTCCAGCTGTTTGTTATCTTTTTCTTGGTGGTGTTTTATTCTATCTTTGCTTCCATTATTATTCTTTTGTTTTATTTTGGTTTGAATTGAATGTAAACGGGGCTGGTGAAATGGCTCAGCGGTTAAGAGCACTGACTGCTCTTCCGAAGGTCCTGAGTTCAAATCCCAGCAACCACATGGTGGCTCACAACCATCCATAGTGAGGTCTGACACTCTCTTCTGGTGCATCTGAAGACAGCTACAGTGTACTAATGAATAGTAATAGATAAATCTTTTTTAAAAACTATTTAAAAAAAGAATTGAGTGTAAACCTGGCTGTCTTTGAACTTGTGATTTGAACCAGGCTGGCCTTGAACTCACAGACATTTGCCTGCTTTTACCTCCTAGGTGCTGGGATTAAAAGTCTGTGCCACCATGCCTGGCTTTACTATCCCTCTATGTGTCTGTTTACACATAGATGAATATACTATCTGGGATAAATTCTTGAAAGTGAAATTGCTAGAACCAAGGGAATATATTTTAAAAATTTTTGATACTACAAGACAGACAGGTATTCACCACCAAAAGAATTGCACCATCAAAAGTGTTATTGAGAGTACTGAGCCCAATCTAGCCAGTCACAGGTTCTGAAGTTTGAAAAACTAAAGACCCTAGAATAGCCTGAAAGGGGGAAAAAGAATGAAGTGAACTGGCTTTTCTGGATATTAAAGTGGTTTATAAAACTAGAGTAATTAAAAATAGTTCTAATACAGACTAAGTAAATTCTTTGGGAACCCATCCAGTGGCGGGGGGGGGGGGGCTCTTCATTATAGTTAAAATTTGTATTATTTTTTCACTAGTGAAGGTGAGACAGTTTGGCCTCCAGAAGACATTTGGCAATATCTAAGGAGACAGAGTATCATAGCTGAAAGGGGATGCCAAGTGGTGGAGCCCCTAGATGGATGTAAACTACTTACAAGCAGTAAACATCCCCTGATAGTGGAACTGTCTAGTTCAAAGGGTCAGCTCTGCAGAGACTGAGAAAGTGTGGTTTAAAGCCATTTCTGTATCTTTTTACTGACCTGGTTTAACCAGCAAGGTGTCTTTGTCATTGTGCTGTGAGACCTGGGACAGAATCCAGGGCTTCGTGCATGTTCAGGCGAGCACCTTTTCAGTCTCTTGGCCCCGAGAGAGCTAGCACCACCAAAAGTTTTGACTGGTCTCTGAGAACTTGTGTATTTATTTGAGAAATCTTTTCTTTTACCATGTTTCACAAGTTTTTTTTTTTTTTGAGTTTTCTTATAGCATTGACTATGGTCCTTATTAAACATGAATAAATATGCTTCCTCAAAGTCAGGATCATCACTCTGACCTTTGAAGGCTGCTTTGTTTCTGGGATGAGCCTGTAAGACCACACAAAGATCTTTTATTTTAGGTGCTATTCTGATGTCTTAGTCTTACGCTGACTTATTTACTTATTTTGTGATGCTGGAGATTGAACTCAGGGACCCACATGCTTTAGACACATTCTCCCAAGCTACCCACTCCCACCCTTACTTTTATACTTTTAATAAATATTTCATATTTTATGGTGGATACATATATATGTATATATACATATATATACATATGTACTATATTCATCTTTTCTCATCCACCTGAGATTTATTTTAGCCCAGGAAGTAAGTTAGAAAGCCCAAACCATTTTGTTCAGATGGCTTCCCCACCCTCGCAGTCACATTGACCTAATTATTAATTCTTTCTTTTCGATGATGTACCACCATCATAAGGGAAGATCTTGTGTGCATAGGGATATGTTTCTATACTCTGTCCTATGTTACCTAATCTGTCTACTCATGTATCAGAATCCAATAATTTAAATGACTCTAGCTTTATAAACCTTTAAAATCTAAAAAGGCCAATTCTCTCTATTTAGATTATGTTTCAGAATCTTCTTGTCTGTTCTTGAGTTTTTAGTTTTTGAAACTTTAGAGCTTGAGACTTGCTTGTATATATTTTTCATTTTTTTTAAGTAGTTAATTGTTTTCATCGCATGTACTCTAGTTTTGAGAGGTTCTTAGTAAGTCAAAGTATGGGTTGTCTGTGCATTTGCAAGTTCTGGCTACCTACCAATGGCATAGAGAAGAACGCCCTTGCCATTGGCATTCTGATCCTCACATTGGAGACCTTCTTAGTAGGACAGATCTGGCTGCCTTTGCCACTCCTGCTTCCCATGCCCTGGACTCTGGGTGAGGAAGAATGCGCCCTTTATCCTACTGGGATTCAGTCCAGCTGTATACCAGGCAAAGGGGCAAGCCCTGCAAGTCAATAGTTGGCAGACATTTTCGTGTGACTATTTAACATTAAACATCTCTGTATTTGTGGGGTTTATTTTATTTTATTTTCATTGGTGTGTATTACGAGTATTCAGTGCCCTTGGAGGCTATAAGAGGGTGTCAGGTTCCCTGGAGCTATAATAATGGCCAATTATGAGCTGCCCGATGTGGGTGCTCAGTATTGAACTATGATCCTCTGCAAGAGCACAGAGCTCTCTTAACCTCTGAACCATCTCTCTGGATTCTAAATATCTCTTATATATATACTTTTTATGATTCAGGGTCTTCCTGTGTAGCCTGGGACTCAATATATAGACTGGCTTTGAACTCACAAAGATTTCCCTTGCAGTGTGCACTACCACAGCTAGGTTTGTATGTAGGTGCAAGGTATGGAATTCAGATCTGGAAGCTCTTCACTGACTGAGCCATCCCCCACCCCCACCCCAGGCCTCTACATATCTATCCCTTGTTGTTCTGTCTTTTTTTTTCATTTTGTTTGTTTGTTTGTTTGTTTTTGTAACAGAGTTTCTCTGTGTAGCACTAGCTGTCCTGGAACTCTGTAGACCAGGTTGGCCTGGAACTCAGAGATCCACCTGCCTCTGCCTCTGCCTCTGCCTCTGCCTCTGCCAGTGCCAGTGCCAGTGCCAGTGCTGGGATTAAAGGCATGTGCCACCACTGCCCGGCGTTGTTCTGTCTTATTAACAGAGCAGACAGGGTCTTTGTTCTTACTTTCGACATGAGACATTCCTTTTATATTCTCCAAGCCAGTACCTGGGTCCTTGTCCTCATTTAGAGGATCCATGCCTCTGTCAGTACCTAGATTTTATTATCTGAAATCTCAGTGGTTGGGATTTAACGATTTCTTTCCTTTTCCTACCCTTCCTCCTCCCCATCTATCTCCCTTCTTCTCTCTTTCTCTTTTTCTTTCAGGTGGAGTCTCCAACCCAGCCTGGAACTTACTGTATATCCCACGCTGACTTTGAATTTTTGTTAACTCTGCCTTAACTTTCTGAGAGCTAGGATCCCAGGTGTGTAACCACACCAGCATGGGGTTTCTGTTGCCACATGACTAACCTAACCAGCTTATTGTTTCCTGTATGGTGCTAAATGTCAAACACCTAGGGCTTCGTACATGCTAAAGCAGGTCCTATACTGTTTACATATACCCCTAGCCTTTTAATTTAGACTTAAAAATTATCTATCTGTTTTTGAGACAAGGTCTTACTGTGTAGATCTGCCTGGCTTGGAACTTGCTATATAGACCAGGCTGGTCTGGAATTTATAGAAATCTACCTTCCTCTGCCCCCTGCCTCTCAAATACTGGGATTAAAGGCAGGCACTCCCTTACTCTCTGACAACCTTTGATCGTCTTATTTTCTTGCATTTCAGTATTCTGTCTGGGAACACTTTGTCTGGCTAAAAGTAAATTAAGTGTAAGGAAGGGGAGGGTGTGTGAATTGGACTGAAATAAAGCATGCTGCCATCATATGTGGGTGACACAGTTTTCTGCATAAAAAGCTAAAGTAACGTCTGGCATTGCTTGGCAAAACTGGACTTGAGTGTGTGCTTCATTTATGTGTTGTCTGATAAACTACCCCAAGGTCACCGGATTAAAGCATCGTGTTATTCACAGCTCTTTGGTTTGCTTGGAGTTTTCTACCTCGTGCACATTATGTTGAGGTCAAATGTACGAATACACTTCTCAGCACTCGGCTTGCCATACACAGGCCTTATAATTTAGCCATGCTGCCACTTTGCAGCTGAGGATCGGGCTTCTCAGTTAGAAGACCATTGTCGTAGTTAAAGTTCCTGTTTCTGTGACAGAGTACCATTGACCAAAGTCAACTCTAGGAGGAAAGGGGGCTTATTTCAGCTTATAGCTCCACAGCACAGTCCATCACTGAGGGGACTCAGGGCAGGAACTGGAGCAGAAGCCATGGAGGAGTGCTGTTGTCTGGCTTGCTCTTGATGGCTTGCTCACCATGCTTTCTTATAGCACTCTAGACCACCAGTCCAGACGTGGTATTGAGAAAGAGGGGGCACTTTCTCAACTGAGGTTTCCTCTTCCTAACTGGCTGTACCTGATATCTAGTTGGCATAAAACCAGCCAGCATGGCTTGGAAGTGTAAGAATTGGATGGCACTTCTACCCCAGTCTTTTTTTTTCAACAAAAGCTAGACAAGCCAGAATCCAGGGAGGAGGAAACTTGCTCCTTTCCTTGAGGGAAGGAGTGTCCCAGAGTTTGTGGTCACTTTTGAGATTTTCGTTGATCCATCACAGTGTCATATAAGCTCTGGTGGTTGATGTGTGAAGGGAGAGACATCACCAGCACACCCCTCCCCTTTCTGATGAAGGAGCATGAACAAAGGACCCTGTGCAACTGAGCCAGTCATTGCCACTGAGCTGTGTGCACCCACCCCCATTTCAAATATTTGATTGGATTTAGAATCACCTAGAATCACTCCCCTGTGTGTGCCTGAAGGGGTTTAACTGGAGATGGAAGACCCACCCTCAATTCAAGTAGAGGCCATAGCACAGGCTGGGGCCTGAACTAAGCAAAAAGGGGAAAGAAAGAGTCAAGCAAATTGGCAGCGGTGTTTGTCTCTGCTAGCTTCCTGACTGCAGTCACACTGTGTGCAGTCACACTGTGTGCAGTTGCCTGTCTTTCCCACCACCATGCCTTCCCTGCCATGAATCCCCTCAAACTGGAAGCCCAAATAAACCCTTCATTGATTTAAAGCATTTTAAATTTTATTTTATGTGTGTATAGCTGTTTCTGTGTGTCTGTGTATCCTAGAGAGGCCAGCAGGGGAGGAGGATCCTTTGAGCCTGGGGTTACAGGCGTTCCTAAGCTGCCTGAGGTGGGTGTCTGAGGGATCCAGATTCTAGTCCTCAGACAGAACACTTCAAACTCTACTGAGCCAACTCTCCAGCACCCCTCACTGCTCTTAAAAGGAATTTACCAGACTGAGACCAGAAACCAATGCATAGCAGTTTCACTGGTGGTGTGTGTTCTATAGAAAACCTGGCATGCGTGGTTGAGAGATGGGCTCAGCAACACTTGTAATTCCACTCCTCCTAAACAGTAGGACGGATACAATGCATTCATGTGTGGAATTTTATGGATTGAGGAAAAGTAAGTATAGTTTCTTGAATGAATGTGGATAGCTCTCAACGGAATCGCATACTTTATGAATCTATTATATGGAGTTCAAAATTAGGCAAAAAACCTAAAGAGTGCACTGTTCAGAACATAGCTAGACAGGATTTTTCTGTAAAAGGCCAGCTAGTAAATACTTGGTTTTGTGAACCAAAAGGCAACATTGGAGATGGACATACTTATTTAAAAGACATAAAATTCAACCTCCATTACATTTTTTGTGGGTATTCAAAATAATTGGGCACGATTTTTGTAGTATAGTATCTCATGAGAAGTTTTTTGTTTTTTGGGTTTTTTTTTGTTTTTGTCTTTTTTCAAGACAGGGTTTCTCTTTATAGCCCTGGCTGTCCTGGAACTCACTTTGTAGACCGGGCTGGCCTCGAACTCAGAAATCCACCTGCCTCTGCCTCCCAAGTGCTGGGATTAAAGGTGTGCGCCACCACTGCCCGGCTCATGAGAAGTTTTGGGGGGTTGCTAGAGTGATATAATTTTCTAGGATATTATAGCAAAGTGCCACACACTGGGGCTTAGGATTAGTGTTTTCTGTCATTAAGTTGGTTACAAATAAGTGTTCATTTGTAAATGTCATTCTTAGCTCTAGGCCCTCCCCATACACCCATAGGTAATAATTTGGACTTGATTTGTGGGCTGTAATTGGCTGACCCTTGGTTAGACATAGATGTATAGATACTATCAGTAATTTAGAAAGAATGACTGATAATATTTACGATCCTCTTTACTTTGTGGGGTGGGGAAAGGAAGCATGTAAGGTAGAGAATGTTTTTGTTATTTCTGCATTGCCATGGTCAAAATACCTCTCAGGAACAAGGGAAGGGAAGGGTTATTTTAACTCCTAATTTCAGAGAGTTTCAGTCCATCATGGGGTTGGGGCATATCAGGGACATGTGGAAGCTCTGTATCATAGTGGAACAAATTGTAGAGAAAGGGGCAAGAAGTGGGGCCAGGTATAACTCACGGGCCTGTCCCCAGGGACCTTCCTCCAGCTAGTCCCCCCCTAAAGGAGCACCCCCAAAACTCCACAGTTAGGAACAAGTGTTTAAAACATAAGGCTGTAGAGGACATTTCATTTTCAAACCATAACAGAGAGAGGTGGGCTGGTAGCTTCTGCAGTATTGGTACTACTCTCTTTCTTGGCTGGGATAGTAAACACATCATTGTTTTTATTTAAGCTGTATATGCTCATTTTACATGTTCTTTGTATATTTACTATATTTTACTAAAAATCACCTTTCTGTCTCGTTCCCACTTCCCTATGTTGGTTTCTTCCCATCAGAGTGATTTATGATTTGAATGGTAGCGTTCCCGCAAACTCAGATGTCTAGCCCCTTGGTCCCCCAGTGCTGGTGTTGTCTGAGTAGGTTTAAGATACATAGCCGCATTGGAAGAGGTGTGAAGCCTCAAAGCCAAGCTACAGCCCCAGTTTGAGCTCTCTGTTTCCTGCTTGTAGCCAGGATATGACTTCCCAGCTTACTGTTCATCGGGCCTGCCTGCTGCCTCCATCCCTGCTGGGGAGGTGATGGAGTTTCTTCCTCTGGCACCATAAGACCAAATAAATCCTTCATCTTCTATCAGTTGCTTTGGTTATAGTATTTTATTACAGCAATAGAAAAGTAACTTAGGTATGATTGTTCCTTATTTCAAAACCACCTCTGCCTGCACCTACATTGATTGCCCTACTTCAGTGTAATCCAGGACCAGCAGGAACCTTCTGTTTTTTGTTAACAAAGTCACACCTGACTTATTATCACCTAACAGCAGAGTAGGTAGAAAATTTAAAGTTAAGATAGAAGGTGTATTAGTTTGGTTTCTGTTGCTGTGAAGAGACACCATGACCATGGCAACTCTTATGAAGGAAACATTTAATTGGGTTTGGCTTATGTTTCAGAGGTTTAGTCCATTGTGGGGAGGATGGCCGAGTGCAGGTAGACATGGTGCTGGAGGAGGACCTGAGAGTTCCACATCTGGATTGGCAGGAAGAGATTGGGTCACACTAGGCCTGGCTTGAAGTTCTGACCTCAAAGCCCACCCACAGGGACACACTTCTTCTAACAAGGCCATACCTACTCCAATGAGGCCACACCTACCAATAGTTCCAG
This sequence comes from Mus musculus, assembly GCF_000001635.26. NCBI lineage: Eukaryota > Metazoa > Chordata > Mammalia > Rodentia > Muridae > Mus > Mus musculus. Next base: position 59,590,667 of record NC_000070.6, read on the forward strand.
TTCCTATGAGCCTATGGGGCCATTTTCATTCCAACTACCACAGAATGAAATGAGATCTAGGGATGGCAGGATGTTTGAATCAGGGCCATTTCTGTCAGCCTAGTCTTACTCCTTTAAGCTTGTTTGACAGCTTTACTGAGATGTAATTTGTACAGTCGTCAGTCACTGGCTCTGCCTCTGCACAGAAAAAACCATCACCACACCCAACACACCCAATTTAAAACCTTTCTTTACTTTTTTTTTTTTTTTTTCCTCAAGATAGGGTTTCTCTTTGTAGCCTGACTTGGACCGTTGTAGATCAGGCTGGCCTCGAACTTAGAGATTCACCTGCCTCTGCATGCGCTACCACCTCCCTGCATTTTAAAACCTCCATCATCCCAGAAAGAAGCTTCTACCTGAGCTGTCAGCTTCCACCCCTCCTCCCTCTCCCCCCCCCCGCGCCCCCCCCCCCGACTCCCGCCAGGGAGCTGCTGATCTTGAGTCTCTATAGGTTTGACTATTCCTGTCCGTGCCATGTAATCCAGTCTCAATGTGATCTGTGTGGCTGCTTTCTTTTTCTTAGAGCATTTATCCATACTGTAGTATATCTTAGTTACTCATTCCATTCCATTATCAAGCACTATTCCATTTTGAGGGTAAACCACTTAAATTTATCCACTCATTGGTTGATCCATATTTGGGATTTTTCCACTCCAGCTACTGTTTTTAGAGAATTTTTAAAAAATCAAGTATTATGTATTTATTATAGAGAATTTGAAATGTACTATAGAATGTAAAGGATAAGAAAAATCTATGTGTAAGTGTGCTCCTTGCAAACACACCTTAGTAGACATGGTGGTAAGTGCCTGTAATCCTAGCACAGGAGGACTTAAGGGGATCAAGGCTGGCCTTTGCTGCTTGTCTCTAAAACAGCAACATCCAAAACTCTCATGGCTGGGTCCTAAGTCCCTGGGTAAAAGTGCTTGCCAAGTAAGCTTAAGGACCTTGAGTTTAAATCCCCCCTCCACTGTAAGAAAAGCTGTCTATGGGTATGCTAACCTGTAATGTAACCTGAAGATCCTTCAGGTGACAGCTAGTTTGCTGTAGGCTAGGTTACAGCCTAGCTCCAGGCTCACTAGAGACCTTGTCTCAGGAGGCTTGGATCAGAGAGTGATTGGAGAAGAGACCTGGCCCTCCTCTGCCCTCTGTGCATCCACTTAGGTCTGTACATCCCCACACACATGCATCCTATATAGCACACAGCCTTCTTAATACTTTTTTATGGAAAAAACTTACATGTTTTCTCCTTAAGATTTACTCAGTATTTGAGCAGATTTTGTTTGTTAGATCTCAGTAAGATTGGCCAACTGCAGTTGTCATAAATCATTTACCAGTCATGTACAGTGGCAGTAAAGTGGGTGGAGGTATAGGGAAAATCCTGGGAATATGTATGAGCTGGTAGAAAGAGAACAGTGAAGTTTCTAACCAGGTCGCCTTTGCTCTGTTCAGGAAGCTAGCGGGATGCACAGTTTTTATCACAGGTGCAAGCCGAGGCATTGGCAAAGCAATTGCCTTGAAAGCCGCAAAGGATGGAGCCAATATTGTCATTGCTGCGAAGACCACCCAAAAGCACCCGAAACTCCTCGGCACAATCTACACGGCTGCTGAAGAAAGTGAGTGTGACAACTGCCATGCATGGGCTGTCCTCACAGTGGTGTCAGTACAGAATTTGCTACAGAGTTTAGTTTAAGCTATTTGAAAGTTACTCTGAAACTAATTGCATTTAGGGCTGGTGAGATAGCCCAGCAGGTAAAGAAAGGACCGTGCTGCCAAGCCGGACAACCCGAGCTAGGTCCCCAAACCCACACTGTGGAAAAAATGGCTTTTGCAAGTTTTCCTCCAACAATATGCATGTTGTGGCATGTGCATGTACATTAAAATATACTAAATAAATGGTGGTACATGTTTTTAATTCCAGCACTCTCGAGGCAAGGGCAGGTGGATATCTGTGAGTCCCAGGCCAGCCTGGTTTACAGACTGAGAACCAGACCAACCAAGATTACATAGACCCCGTCTCAAAAAAAAAGTACATTTAAGGAAGTATTCATTTTGTTACTTAAGAGAGGGCATTCTGACCATCTTTCCCCTCTAGCTCTTTTGAGCAATCTGAGAGATTCTAATTAACTCCTATCTTAGGGCTCGGAGTATAAGTTGGAAGTATAAAGACCTGGGTTCCATTTCCAGCCCTGGAAAAAATTTAATTTCTTAGGGGAGTTATTCTTGAGTGGGAGGTGGAGGTAGACATCTGAGGTAGGATGGAGTGAACATGCTAATTGTTTTTACATGTATTTATTTTGTGTGCATTAGCATTTTGCCTGTGTGTATGTAGGTACTCTGTGTGTGCTCCTGGTGCCCCCAAAGCCCCAACTGGTCTGAAGCTATATTTAGTCAGTCTGCCTGCTGTGGTTGTAAGACCTTGTAATTTATCTCTTATTTCACTGGAAGAGGGAACCTTTTCTTTTCACTATGGTGGCATCAGAATAAAGGTGTAATCCTAAATACTTGAATGCTTTTTGTTCACTTCTCTGTAGTTGAAGCAGCTGGAGGGACGGCCTTGCCTTGTGTTGTTGATGTGAGAGATGAACAGCAAATCAACAGTGCAGTGGAGAAAGCTGTGGAGAAATTTGGAGGTAGTCCCTTGATTCTGAAAGAGTTATTGAACATTGATAAAATATAGATGTAACAACTTGCAGTTGATACCTGGAACCATGGGTAGTACCCCACCCTGTTTGTGTTCCTTCCCCCATCCCTGCATCCCTGTATATATGTTATGTAAGCTAGGCTCAGTGAGAGGTGGTGGCATCAGTACAGTGAGCAGTAGGAACATGTGGTGGGTGGAGGGTCACCAGACTGTAGTTTCTTCCTCTCTGTGTCACCGTCATTTTGGGGTACATAACTCACTGAAGTAAACTGGTATGTAGCAAGTCACAAACAGTTGTTCCCATCCTAGCGCTAGTTAGCACCCTCTGCATAGCAGTATTTTCACTGATATTTTCATTTGCTCTTATTTTTGTTAAGCATATAACTAAAAACAAGATATATTGCATTTACATAAAAAGTAGATAGAGTACACAACAATTGAGATTATTTTAGGGGTGTGTGTGTGTGTGTGTGTATGTGTGTTTCTGTGTATGAGTCACTTTTAAAAAGCCTTGTTTGGGATTTGAAACTCAAGATCATTCTCTTCCCTAGTTCCTAAAATCAGAAAGGAGCCCTTCCCTTTAAGAACAGAAGCTTTGTGGAGAGAGAGAGAGAGAATAGTATGCTTGCATAGGTCCTGGGTCCTGGGGAGTACGAGAGAGGATTTGGCCCAAGGTTCCTGGAGCCAGTGAGAAAGGACTGGTTCATAAGGGTTGAAGCCTCAGCTTGTAAGGACTTGGCCTCCTTGAAGTTTTCCTTGGAGCACTGTACCAGCGAAAATCAGAAGCTGCTGTGTTGAAAGTTACTGAGTCTCACATTAGTTATTGGTCAATCGTAGCGTCTAAGTATATCTGTGTGTGGGTGTGTGTTATAGACCTATGTATCTTTATATATGTATATATGTGTATGTCTGTATGTGTGTGCATTTGCGAATCAACTGAGGGGTCAACCACACAAAGGAAATGCTCTTGTGTGTATGATGAGGGGAGGGGAGAGATATAGATAAAACTCTGACTTGTATTAAAATGGAAGTGTTTCCTTTGGAAACAGGAATTGATATTTTGGTGAACAATGCCAGTGCTATTAGCTTGACCAACACGTTGGACACTCCGACCAAGAGAGTGGACTTGATGATGAATGTGAACACCAGGGGCACCTACCTTACGTGAGTCACAACAGGAGTGTGGGGAGGGAAGTTCCAATGTTTTCTCAGAGAACTTAACTACCCAGAAACAGAGGGGAACCAAACAGTAGTTTAAAATCTAGTTGGCATATTTACCTATCTGATTAAGCTAATTATATTAGTATCTGTCCTAGTTAGGGCCACATTTCTGTTATGAAACACCATGACCAAAAGCAAGTTGGACCAAATGAGTTTTTTGGCTTACACTTCCACATCATACTCAGTCATTGAAGGAAGTCAGTACAAGAACTCAGACAGGGCAAGAATGTGGAAGTGGGAAGAGAGGCAGAGGCCATGGAAGGGTGCTGCTTACTGGCGTTCTCAGTCTGCTTCCTGAACCAAGGAAGAACCAAGACCACCAGTACAGGGATGGCACCACCCACCATGGGCTGGATTCTTCCACACCAGTCACTGATTAAGAAAGTGCACTGCAGGCTTGCCTAGCACCTGATCTTGTGGAGGCAAATTCTTAACTCGGGTTCCCTCCTCTCAGATGACTTGAGCTTGCATTAAGTTGACAGAAAACAAGCCAGCACAATACCTAAGTGTTGTGCTGGGAGTGTTCAATATGATGTATAAGGCAGAGCTTGTTTTTCTGAAAAGTGGGATGGGATCTGTAATGTTGATGGCCCTCCTCGCTCGCAGAGCGCTGCTGGCAGGGGCTTGTCCAGGAGACCCCGGGAAAGCTGGTGCCTGAGATCTCACGGAGAGGAGCTCCTTCCTCCTTCTCTGTGGACAAAGTTTGGTTTTATTGCCGGAATCGACTCTGTTTTTCCTGTTGATTGGTTGAGGTAAATAATGAAAATCAGCTATAATATCGTTTGCTTGTCCTCAAATTACTTTGGGAGAGAAAGACAACTTAACTCTGTGGTGATATTGATTGTATTTGATGTGTAAAGTTAAAAGTACGCTGAAAAAATTTTGTTTATATATAAATGTTCAAAAAAAAAAAAAAAAACGTATGCTGAAGAGGTCAGACAGGGAGGTGCTCGCCTTTAATCCCAGTACTTAGAAGGCAGAGGTAGGCTGATCTCTGAGTTCAGAGCAGCCTGGTCTACAGAGTTAGTTGCAAAACAGCCATGTTGTTTTTGAGACAGAAAAAAACCTGTCTCAAAAAACCAAAAGGAAGGAAAAGTGTTGAAATTGATAAGAGTTTTATATTTTGAAATAATAATAATAATAATAGGGGCTGGAGAGATGGCTCAAAGGTTAAGAGCACTAGCTGCTCTTCCAGAGGTTCTGAGTTCAAGTCCCAGCAACCACATGGTGGCTCACAACCATCTGTAATGGGATCCAATGCTCTCTTCTAGTGTGTCTGAAGACAAGGACAGTGTTCTCACATATGTAATATATATATATATATATATATATATATATATATATATATATTTATTTAAAAAATTAGATTCAGGCAGTGGTGACACACACCTTTAAATCCCAATATTCAAGAGGCAGAGGCAGGTGGATATCTGTGAGTTCGAGGTCAGCCTGGCCTACAGAGTGAGTTCCATAAAAACCAGGGAAACACAAAGAAACCCTGTCTCTAAAAACCAAAATTAATAAATAAAAATAAGCTATAAATAAATAAGTATGAAAAATAGCTGTCATGGGGGCAGATATGTATAATCTTAATACCCAGGAGACAGGTACAGTAAGAATGTTCCACATTCAAGGCTACCTGAACTACATGGTAAAGTCTAGGCCAATTTGACCTATGTAGTAAGACTATTGTCTCAAAAAGCAAAACAAAAAACCTCCAGTAATCAACATCAAACCTCTAAATTATATATTGCTTTCAAAGATACGTCGCACTTTGTAGTGGTAAAATAACTAGCACATGCAGTGGTACCCATAGCAACTTTCTACTTCATGTCCAGCATATGCACTATCTGAAGCATCTCATTTAAATCCTTGGATCAGTCCTAGAGGGCACTGGGTATTACCCATTTCATAGTAACAATTCTGAGAACTAGAAGGCTGTGACATACAAAGGGGCAGAAGCAGGACTTGAACCTATGACTGCCTCACTAGTATATTAACTGCTTCTGGAAATTGAGTGTGTGTTGGAGTGGGAGAATTTGGGACAGTAATGATTGAAGATATCCTCAGTTGAACTGAAAGCTAATATAGAAGAGGATTGTTGTTTTTTCCATCAAGCAGACATGAAGCATGATTTCAAAGCATGATTTCAGTTCCTTTTATTATCTTCGTTCTGAAAACAAAAGTACTCCACACATAAGTTATGCCAGCACATCACTGAGCAAGTTTAGTTACTCTGTAGAAGTCCTTTAAAGCAGAAGCTATTGAGTTGACTTGCGTTTCTTTCATTTTCAGATCCAAAGCATGTATTCCTTTTTTAAAAAAGAGCAAAGTAGGTCATATTCTCAATCTCAGCCCACCCCTGAACCTAAACCCACTGTGGTTCAAACAGCACTGTGGTAAGTGTTAGCCAAGGGGATATTTTGTCTGGCCTCAGTGAGAGAGGATGTGCCTAGCCCTGCAGAGACTTAATGTATGGGGATGGGGGTGGGGAATACTTAGGGGACACCCATGCTCTCACGGGAGAAGGGGATGGGGGAAGGATTGTGGGAGGGGTGACTTGGAGGGGGGCAGTGGGCAGGATGTAATGTGAATTAAAAAAAATCATCAGGGCAAAAACAAAAACAGAAAATTGGTTGTTTCTACCCAAAAATTAGTTTCTCAACTAAATCTTTGTGGTTTCTTTTAGCTTATACCATTGCCAAATATGGCATGTCTATGTGTGTGCTTGGGATGGCTGAAGAATTTAGAGGTGAAATTGCAGTCAATGCCTTATGGCCTAGAACAGGTTTGTACTTAATCATTTAATTAGATTTGTACCCCTCCTCTGTGCCATGCTCAAGCCCAGCGCCGTGGTCATATTAGGTGAGCTCTACCCGTGAGCTGGATCCCCAGCCCTATCACTGACTCTTGTGCAGTGTCTCAGGTCACCTGAATCTTTAGGGAAACAAGGCCAACTGTTTACTGTGCAGTGTAGCAGCCTTGCTGTCCATCTCCCCACTTTTACTTTTACTTTAGTGGCTGACTCTTTGGCAGCAGCCATGATGAGAGCATCACACTGGAATATACGGAGAGTCTCCTGAGAGCCAACAGAAGTGTTTTCAGCAAGTCCTGATAGATTTTTAGAGCAAAAGGCTTATTAAAGAAGTGGTAGTTGTAGGTGGGTATGTGAACATGCCTGTAGTCCCAGCTACACTGGAGGCTGAGGCAGAAGGATCACTTGAGCACAGGGGTTCAAGTTAGTACGCCAGAAGGTAGCAGTGCTTGTAAAAACAAAGCAAAATCAGGGAAATAGCATGTCTCTAACACTGGAGAGAGATGCTTTTAACAAGTATTTGTTTGTTTATTACTTTTTAAGACAGAATCTCTTTACTATATAGCTCTGGCTTTTGTAGAACACACCTTGTAGATCAGGCTGGCTTCAAAGTCGCAGAGATCCACCTGCCTCTGTCTCTGAGTGCTAGGATTAAAAGGGTGCACCACCACACCCAGCCGGGTTTTAACTTCTAACAGGGTAGAAAGGTTTCACCTTTTTGAGAATGTGGCTTTTGAGCATAGAGTTGGATGTGATTGGAGTTAGCCTTGCTACTGAGAGAAAAGTGCTCACAGTTGCAGCCTGTGCAAAGATCCTGTGGATGGAAATGCCTGGTGTAGGGATCCAAGAACAGGGAGAAGTACAGTGTATCGGAAGTAAGAAAGAGTAGTAAAAGATGTGCTGATATCAATGAGGAAATGGAAGCCGGACAGGGGACTCTGCTCAGTGAAGGGAGAACCTAGATTCTGAAGAAGCAAAAGGAAAAACCACTTAGAGGAAACTGAAATAAGTCACTGATGCTGGTGGCCATGACCAGGATGGTAGCAGTAAAAGTGGGGAGAGGTCTGGTGCTGAGGTAATCCTGAGGTAGCACCAGCAGGATCTACTGGTGGATTGGCTATGATAGGAGAGAGATAAGACAGCGTCCGTGATGACTGCAAGACTGGAGTAACCAGAGCAGTGAGTTACATGACTGAGATGACGATAGCTATAGATGGAGCAAGATTAGAACTTAACTACAGACATCGGAGCATCGAGGTAGAGACTGATGGTCGGCAACTGAGCTTATGAGTCTGAGGGTTAGCTATAAGCCCTTGTGGATAATCAGCAATGAATGATAACATAAAGTCTCAAGATTGGGTGCCATCTAAGAAGCAGAGAAAGGACTATTGTCATTGCAACATGATAAAGAAAGAAGGACTCCACGGGTAACGCAGGAAGAAGCTCAATAGTATGAAGTCTTGAAGGCAGGCCACTTACAGGAGACGTAATGAGAGCGAATGCTCAGCTGTGCCTGTGCCACTAATAGTTCTTACAAGATCAGGATTCACCATTAGCTTCCATAATCTGTCCCTCTCCTTGATGTCGCTTCCAACACTCAGAATACATGATTAGTTTATGGTTGTCTAGTGCCTTACTGGAATGAAAACTCGAGAAGGATGAAGATGGTGTCTTCTGAGTCTGTCTTACAATAGTTATTGTAGGTTTCACTGAGTATGTTTTTAAAGATGTATTTATGTATTTTATGTATGTGTGTGTTTTGTCTTCATGTACGTCTGCATACTAGAAGAGGGCGTAGGATCCCGTGAGATTATAGTAATAGATGTTTGTCAGCTGTCATCTGGGTACTGGGAATTGAACTCAGGATCTCTGAAAGGGCAACCAGGACTCTTAACCACTGAGACATCTCTCTAGTCCCAGATTTCAGTGAATACTGATAAATAGCAAGTGGTGATTGAGTGTGTAGTGTGCCCGCCTCTGGTAGCTCTAGACTAGACATTCTTCATAAGCTTATGTAATAGGTGGACTGACAGGAAGGCTTGAAGGTATTATCAGGATTGAAAAGGGATTTGCTTTGGCTCTGAGGTATTTGTTTTGGGTGTTTTACCTGACACTTCGGAGCCAGTAGTATTATTAGGCCCTAAGACATGATAATATTGAATTTACAGTTGTGTTCTTTGTGATGCACAGAATGAGGAATTACATACAGAGTGCTTTTGAACACAGTGGGAGGGTCATGCAGCCCATGTTAATGAGTTAAGAGCAAGTTTCAAATGGAGATGTAAATTGGCATGTGATCTCCAGGGAATGTTGGGGTTACCAGGACGAAAACTGGGCTTGATATTCATGGACAGCAGGAACAACAGGCAGTGGCATGCAGCATGGGAAATGTGTGTGTGGTAGACAGGAGACTGAAGAGGTATATTACAATAGGCTCTTGGCTGTTGTTGCATCTGGGCTTCTCCAGCACCTAAGCTTCAGGTCCACTGGAATGTTGGGTGGAGGGTGCAGAGATGGGTGAACTTAGACTTCGGTCTAATTTGCCAATTTAGGCAACCAGATTCTGTTCTCCATTTTGGTGCAGGGGTTTGAACACAGGCCTCACATCTGCTAGGCAGGTACTCTAGTAGAGTTCCCTCCCTAGCCTGGCAGCTTGAACTGCCCACTAGATCCAGTAGAGAGCTCTTGGAAAGATTTTAAAATAATAATAAGCAGAGAGGGAAATAGCAATGAAGCCATATCATGTTTATGTCAGACATTTAATTGACATGGAATTACAGAGAGGAGGTGGGAACCTGAGTTAGACTGCTGAGTAAGAGAAAATGAAAATAGATTCAGGAGGGAAGTGAAGCTCACAGCAGGGGTGGGGCTGTGAGGTGGGGTGGGATGGTGGGGCAGTGGGGTGGTTGTGAGGTATCTGGTTCTGTTTGGGTTTGTGTTTTTTGAGATAGGGTTTCTCTGTGTAATAACTCTGGCTGCTCTAGGCTCTCTTTGTAGACCAGGCTGGCTTTGAACTCACAGAGCTCCACCTGCCTCTGCCTCGCAAGTGCTGGGATTGCCTGGCAGGTGTGAGGTATCTGCGTTTAAAAACACACTTGCTCCTGTGTAAAGACTGTGTATGTCAAACCAGGACATGTTGCTTCTCCACACTAGCAGCTCTGCCCTCCAGCTTTAGTACTTTGATGAGCTGAACATGAACAGAAAAGGGATTGGGAGCAGGGAGTCCCTGTTTTTTTCCTGTTATAAGATCTTTTCATAGTTTCTGCTGAGTTGAGGGAGCGACTACCTCTTCACTCTTGGCTGGTCCAGACCAGGGTGGGAACAGGAAAGTCCAGTTCAGAACAGATTTTCCGCATGCAGGGATGAGACTGTCAGCTACTGATTTGGTAATGGCTGCAGAGAGGAGGGTCACCTCCAGCCTTGACATTGTTTTAGACACTGGGAATACTGCGACATATCATGTAAGGAAGGAATATCATCTGCTTTCTAATGCAGTGACAAAAACATTGGAAAGGCAGCTTCACATTTTGGAAACAGGAAGCTGAGGCCCAAAGGTGTGAAAGTTGCCAAAAGTCATGACCCCATTAGCTTAAAAATCCCACTCACCCACCTTTCAATCCAGGGCTGGTTTGTTAGCCCGTGACCGGCTTTTTCAACTTGCAAGACTACTGTACAAACTCTTGAACATTCTACAGCAGAAATCAAAGCAGGTTTGCTGTGCTTCTCAGGAAGGACTTCTGCATGTGTATTCTGTGTTGTGTAGCAGAGGAGTTTGCTTGTTGTCTCCCCGGTTCTGTGTCGAGGAACAGAGTGTTTGTTTCTGCTGCCCTCCCCACCCCTCTTCTGTCTATAGATTCTGCCTATAGAACATTAGTGAGTCCCTGACCGTAGTCTCCTTTTTGCCACCTTGGTCATTTTGACCACCTTGGTACGGACTTGCTATTTGCATAGTCATATGGAGTCATATGTGTGTATGTGTGTTCTCTGCAGCCATTCACACTGCTGCTATGGATATGCTGGGAGGATCTGGTGTTGAAAACCAATGTAGAAAAGTTGACATCATTGCGGACGCTGCATATTCCATTTTCAAAAGGCCAAAAAGTTTTACTGGCAACTTTATTATTGATGAAAATATCTTAAAAGAAGAAGGAATAAAAAATTTTGATGTCTACGCAATTGCACCAGGTAATGCTTATATTTGTTGAAAGTATTAATGTTGTCCCACATTTTATACAGTGAACACACTGGTTTTGTGTGTGTTTGTGCAATAAAATGAATATATTCTTTTACAAGCTGTTTTCCAATGAAGAGAAAATCCCACACTGTATCTACCTTAAGAGATAAGAAACCACTAGAAATAGGGGTTAGGGCTTTAAAATGACCTGATGGTAGAAGGTTGTTTCAGTTATTCTCCAGTTCCAAAGCAGGAAACTGATTGTTTAAAAGGTAGTCTTAGAAATCAGAGTGAAGATCTTATTCAGATATATGACAGATGATACAGGAGTAGAGTTCTTTATTCTTTTTTAAAAATTAATAAATTATTTATTTATTTTATTGGAATGCTCTATCTGTATATATACCTGCATGTCAGAATATGGGATCAAACAGAAGAGAGCATCAGATCCCAATACAGACGGTTGTGAGCCACTGTGTGGTTGCTGGGATTTGAACTCAGGACTTCTGGAAGACTGGAAGAACAGCCAGTGTCTTAAACACTGAGACATCTCTCCAGCTTCCTGTTTGTTTGTTTGGTTGGTTGGTTGGTTGTTTTGTTGGCTTTTCAAGATGGGGTCTCTCTGTACCCCTGGCTGTCCTGGAACTCACTCTGTAGACTAGGCCAGCCTGGAACTCACAGAGGTTCACCTGCCTCTGCCTCCTGAGTCCTGGGACTAAATGTGTGCGTTACTACTACCCAGCTAAAATGTTTGTTTTTAAAGAGTAATATCTTAGACTATGAAGATGAATGAGCAGCTGTGTCTTATAACTAGTGGTCTGACTTGAGAATATTCAGAACTCTCCAATGTCCACTATTTAAAAATAATTTCCCTTGAAATTATAGATGATTATGATAATGGGTTTTTACTTTATATGGAATATATTTCTACTAAGCAGATTGCAGTGGTCTCCACTACACTCCCAGCTACTCAGGCAATCCTATGCCCTCTTCTGGACTCTATGGGCACTCACATGAATGTGCACACCACACGCACGTGCACACACACACACACACACAAACACTGAAAATGAATAAATCTAGCTGGGTGTGGTGGCACCTACCTTTAATCCCAGCACTCAGGAGACAGAGTTGGGCAGATCTTTTGTGAGTTTAAGGCCAGCCTGGCTATATAGTAAGACCCTCTCTGAAAAAACAAAAAACAGAGATAAAAAAAAAATTAAAATAAATGTAGAGGGCTGGAGAGATAGATGGCTTAGAGGTTAAGAGTACTGCCTGCTCGTCCAGAAGTCCTGAGTTCAATTCCCAACAACCACATGGTGGCTCACAACCATCTGTAATGTGATCTGTTGCTCTGTTGCCCTCTTCTGGTATGTAGGCATATGTGCAGGCAGAACTCTGTACATAATAAATAAATAAATAAATAAATAAATAAATAAATAAATGTCTAGAAATAACATATGTAGAAGACATTTGGCAGGTCAGCTCAGACTGAGATTGCAGCTCTGCCTCTCACCAGGTCGGAGGTGTTCAGCGTGCGAGCCCCAATTTCCATATCATTAAAATAAGAAAATCATTTTTTTTCTATACAGGATTTCAGAACTTTGTGCAAAAAATATATATAATTTATTAGTCAGAGTACCTGGCATATGCAATATTCAACAGTTAATATTTGCAAGTTGTAAAACAAGTTCAGAGCTGTTCCATGACTGTGCCTGTGGGTAGGATATGTGGGAGAACCCAAATGAGACGTACTCGGGACCTTTGGATTTGGAACACTGTAATAATTCCTTTGGGGCTTTTGTGTCAGTGGGTGTTGTTCTGGGCCCACCTCTAGCCTTGCACATGCTAGCAAGCACACACTTGTACCCTGAAGCTGTCCTTCCAGCTCTTGGCTTTCTGAGTCAGGGTCTCACTATGTAGTAGTTTGGTGAACGCATGGTCCTCCTGCTGTGCTTCCTTAGCTCTGCGCTGCAGGTGTGTAGCACCACACATGGCTCATCTTAGGCTTTGAGATATGATGTTATTATATATAGATTTTTAAATTTGTGGCTGGCAATCTTAGCACTTGGGGTGGAAGCAGGAGGAACGCAAGTTTGAGGCCAGCTTCAGTGATATCTCAAGATCCTGTCTCCTTCCCCCAAAATCCTGCCAAGGGTCAAGAGCTAAATATAATGAGGTGCTATGATTTGGGGATATAATGAAAATTAGTTTACTCTATCCCTAGGTGGGGGAGGGTAACCTACAGTTCTGAAGGCTCTGTAACCCTCAGATCCTTCATGTACATGTCTTACAGCTGTCAGTTAATATTAAGATAATATTTGGATAGTTAGCTTACTCTCTAATCACAACTTTAGCTGAAAAAAAGCCCGGTGAAATAAAATAACTGCTCAGTTCTCATGATGGCAGACAGAGAAAGGGAGAAAATATTCAAACACATGGATACTCAGAAGCAAGACCTTAATCAGGGCTCCTGCTGTCAGGGTCAAGGGGACACTAATCTTTAGCATGTTGGAGGGATGTAGGATCATGGGGTCATAAGGAGGATAAGGACACAGGCTCCTGGGATTATAAATAATAGCTTTACATAACAACTTTTACTTGTTTTATTTTATAGTCAATCTTAGCTAGAAGGCTAACGAGCAACGTGACAGAGTTTAAAAAAATAAATATACAGCCAGATGTGGTGGCACATACCTTTAATCCTAGCACTCAGGAGGCAGAGGCAGGTGGATCTCTGTGAACTTGAGCCCAGCCTGATCTGTATAGTGAGTTCCAGGACATCCAGGGCTATGTAGAATGATCCTGTCTCCAAAAACCAAAACAAGAACAACAGCAACAACAATAACATCAGTGACATAAAAAGTAATGACTTAAATATGGTGTTTTCACACAGTTTGTTCCTCGTGTTGTTATTGCCCACTCCATGCCCCATCACTCTGTACAGCACCACAGTTCATAGGGAAGCACAAAGACCCCAAAGAGCAGAACAATGCTGGAGGTGCTACAACACTTGTCCATCATGGCTCTGGCACAAAAGCTGACATGAGGGCCTGTAGGCTAGAATTGAGGGGCCCAGGATAATCCCTCATAGCTGCAGTTGCCTACTTTTTGACAAAGGTTGTGAAAATTAGGAGTGGAGAAAAGCAGCCTCTTCATCAGACGGTGCCTAGAAAACAATAAAGAACTACAATTGAATGGACAGTGCAATGAAGAGGAGACAGTTTAGTTTGTAAAACTCAGATCTCCAGCCTGGACAGTGGTATGTGTCTTTAATTCCAGCACTTAGGAGGCAGTGAATGATCTTAAGGCCAGCCTGGCCTACACAGTAAGAATATGTCCCAAAAAACTAAAAGGAAAAGAAAGTAGACCTTCAGGGGTCTGGGGAGATGGTTTAATATGCAAAATGCCTGCAGCACAGTCATGAAGACTTGAGTTTGGATATTTAGCCTCCATGTAAAAAAGCTGAGTATGTTTTGCATATTTCTAATCCCAGAGAGCCAGGAAGCCGGGGAGGCAGAGACTTGCTGAGTCATCAATCTAACTGAATTGGTGAGCTCCAGATTCAGTGAGAGACTCTGTGAGAGACTAAGGTGGACAGACTAACGATAGAGGAGGACGCCTGATGTCTCCCAGCCTCTACAAACACAGACACAGGGTGTGCACAGCCACACATACATGTAGACACACAGCCATATATATTCCTGAATACAGATAGATATCTGGTCATAGTCACGTGGATTTGTAATACCAGTGCTTAGGAGGTAAGAGGCAGGTGGATTGCTGCAAGTTTCCTGATCTATATAGAGAGTTCTAGGCTAGGCAGAACTAGTGAGGCTTTGTCAGAAAACAAAATTAAACAAAATTAGATCTTATGATGAAATCTGTCATAAGGGAAGAGGTAACTGATCTACATAAAAAATAAATGAATATATTAGATCAAATAGTTTTAACAGTTGCCTAGGGGCCCTTTCCATAAACACAAAAGAAGTTTCTAAAAGAGAAATGAATTTTATTGAAAGGCTTGGTGACCCTGGTGGGGGAGCTGGTGGAAGGACTGGAGGAGTAAAGGGGGATTGAAACCCAATTGGAAGAATGATGTCAGCTGTCCGGACCACCCAGTGCTCCCAGGGACTACACCACCAACCAAGGAGTATACAGAGAGGGATCTATGGCTCCAGATACATATGTAGGAGAGGATTGCTTTGTCTGACATCAGTGGGAGGGGAGACCCTTGGTCCTGTGGAGATCTGATGCTCCAGCATAGGGGGATGCTGGAGCGGTGGGGCGGGAGTGAGTGGGTAGGTGGATGGGGGAAGCACCCTCATACAAGCAAAGGGGAGGGGGGAAGAGGGCAGATGAGATAGGGGTTGTGGAGGGGTGCCTTAGTTAAGGTTTTACTGCTGTGAACAGACACCATGACCAAGGCAAGTCTTATAAAAAACAACATTTAATTGGGGCTGGCTTACAGGTTCAGAGGTTCAGTCCATTATCATCAAGGTGGGAGCATGGCAGTATCCAGGCAGGCATGGTGCAGGATGAGCTGAGAGTTCTATGTCTTCATCCAAAGGCTGCTAGTGGAAGACTGACTTCCAGGCAACTAGGGTGAGGATCTTATACCCACACCCACAGTGACACACCCATTCCAATGAGGTCACACCTATTCCAACAAGGCCACACCTTCAGATGGTGCCTCTCCCTGGTCCAAGGATATACAAACCATCACAAGGGGTAACCGGGAAGGAGGATATCATTTAAGATGTATGACAGGGATGATTAATAAAAAATAAATAATACAAATGTTTATTTTTAAAAAATATTTTGTTTTTATAAATAAAAATTGTATTTAAAAATATTTTTAGAATAATTTATTCTGTAATTATTATAATTTGATTATTTGGGGGTTAATTTTCAGGTCATCCCTTGTTACCGGATTTCTTCTTAGATGAACACCCAGATGCAGTTATGGAGGAGAAAGAATCAAATGGTAAGAATCTAGAGCATATTTTATTTTACTCTCTCTTTTTTTTTTTTTTGAAACAGGGTTTCTCTGTATAGCCTTGGCTGTCCTGGAACTCACTCTGTAAACCAGGTTGGCCTGGAACTCAGAAATCCGCCTGCCTCTGCCTCCCAAGTGCTGGGATTAAAGGCGTGTGCCACCACTGCCTGGCATTACTCCTTCTTTTTATGTGTATGGGGATTTTGCCTACATTTATGTCTCTGTACCATAACCATGCCCGGTGGTGCAGAAGCCAAAGAAGGTTTTGGATTCCCAAGTGGACTAGAGTTAGAGATGGTTGTGAGCTGTCATGTGGATGCTAGAAATTTAACCAGGGTCCTCTGGGAAAATATCCAGTGTTCTTAACTGCTGAGCCATCTCTCCAGCACCAAGATTCTAGAGCTTGCTTATTTATTTATTTATTTATTTAGGAACAGAGTTTCACTATGTAACCTTGGCTGGCTTTAAACTCCTAGAGATCCACTTGTCTCTGCTTTCTAAGTGCTGGGATTAAAGGCATGTACCACCATGTCTAGGTAAATCATATTTTAAATAAGAAAATACAAACACTATCTTACTGTTTCTTGTAAAACATAGAATTAATGTTATAACAATATTTTTGTCCTCTGCCTCAAAACCAGTGGTTCCTACCCTTCATAATGCTATCACCCTTTAATACAGTTCTTTATGTTGTGGTGAACTCCAACCATAAAATTACTTTGTTTCTACCTCATAACTGTAATTTTGCTACTGTTATAAATTATAATGTAAATATCTCATATGTGGATATCTATATGTGACCCCTGCAAAACGGTTGTTTGACACTCACCCCCCCCCCAAAGAGTCTTGACCTACAAGTTGAGAAACACTGTTCTAAACTATTCTGGAACTTGCACACATTATGTAAAATTCTCAGTTAATTCTAAAAAAAGATGTTTTATTTTTGTAGCTGTCCCAAGTTTTATCTTTTTTCCTTGACAGCTGTCTTTAGATATTTCATGTTGATATTTGGAGGAAGATGTGTCATATTAGAATCTATCTAGCACTGTTTTCACAGTTTGTACTGTGCAACTATGTTATCAAGGGGATTAATTTCAAAGGAGGTATTGAGCATACTCCATTTTTTTTATTTGTAACTCAGAGACAAGGGGCCTTGAATTGGTGTGTGTGTGTGTGTGTGTGTGTTGTTACATTTTAATCTTTGTGATCTATTTAAAATAACACCTGTAGTTTACTGAAACACATTACATGAAACATTTTGTAATAAATGATTTTAGGAACAAATTTTTCTCTGTGTCTTTGATATCTGTAGAACCTTGGTGCTTTCAGACAAACTTTATTTCCAGATTAATCATAACTTTTCTGTGTCTATGATTGTCTTAGTCAGGGTTTCTATTCCTGCACAAACATCATGACCAAGAAGCAAGTTGGGGAGGAAAGGGTTTATTCAGCTTATGCTTCCACACTGCTGTTCATCATCAAAGGAAGTCAGGACTGGAACTTAAGCAGGGCAGGAAGCAGGAGCTGATGGCAGAAGCCATGGAGGGATGTTCTTTACTGGCTCGCTTCCCTGGCTTGCTCAGCCTGCTCTCTTATAGAACCCAAGACTGCCAGCCCAGAGATGGTCCCACCCACAAGGGGCCTTTCCCCCTTGATCTCTAATTGAGAAAATGCCCTACAGCTGGATCTCGTGGAGGCATTTCCTCAACTGAAGCTCCTTTCTCTGTGATAACTCCAGCTGTGTCAAGTTGACACAAAACTAGCCAGTACAATGACTTACCTAAATTTTTGAAGAAGTTAAAAAAATTAGTTGATAAAAGGACATTTTAGTTGATAAAAGGCATTTTCTTCTGTATTTGTGGAAACCTTGTCAAGTTTGTCCTCAGTATTATAGAGAATAATCTGACAAGATTCTCTAGTTTTATTCTGGTCAGCTGTGTATGTCAAGAACAGTGTCAACAGCTGGTGGTGGTGGTGGTGGTGGTGGTGTACACCTTTACAGAACCCGGGAGGCAGACACAGATGGGTCTTTGAGTTCAAGGCCAGACTGGTCTACAGAGTTAGTTCTAAGACAGCCAGGGCTACACAGAGAAACCCTGTCCTAAAAAACAAGAAACAAAACAACAACCACCAGGGTTGCAGTTGTGCTTTGTCTCTCAGGTGTCTGCCTTCAGACTTGCTTTTGTACATCATCCTCTCCTACCTAAGCCAGCATGCTTTCCAAGCACCCATTTCACAGAGTGTAAGACTGAGGCTTCAGAGCAGCTTCAAGTTCACAACAAAATCAGAGGAAGGTGCCAGACAGCCCTGTATGCCCCATGCCTGATGCAGCACCTCATCCTCCATAGTGGGGTGCTCACTAGCATGTGAAAGAATTTTTGAGTTTTATAGTAAACTGCTTGTGTAAATAGACTTTGGTTTGTTTTCCAGGATAATTTAGTCCTGTTCCGTGTGAAGCTGTTTTCACAGAATCAGGCTCTTGTTAATCTGTTCTCCTACAGGCGATACCCTGGGGCTAGTGTGATGAAATGGCAGGGATAGATTTACTGCCTTTGCTCCACTCTGCCCAGCTGATGGAATCCTTTTCTCTGCTGGTTCTCAGCTAGGACCATAGTACAAGCCTATCATAGGCCCATCTTCATGTCTGCTAAGAAAATGTCTCTCCTTGCCTTTTCCATTTATGTGTATGTTTTTACCTACCTGCACATATACAAGCCACATGTCTGCCCAGTGCCTGCTGAGACCAGAAGGGACTTACGATACAGGTGCTTTTGAGCCTAGCTGTGGGCATGTACTTTCCGTGAAGCACCAGCAGAGAATTCCTTCCCTCACTATAGGTTCAGCACAGGGCTCATTTCCCATAGGCTCTCCCATCCTGACTCTCTCCAGTAGACTTCTTCCATCCCCAGCCCTCCTCATCTGCTGTCTGCTCCTTTCCTTTGGGAACTATAGGCTTTGAGCTTGGATTTAAAAAGAAGAGAAGGAAGACTAATATGGAGTCATTCTTGAAAAGCAGCTTCTATCAAACAGAAGGATAAGCCCAAACTCTAATCCAGAGCCTTAAATATGCTAGTGCCTTTTAAAATTAGGTTGAGCTGCTCCTGGCTTGAGATCTTTCATGAGTCAAAGCACAAGCGGCCGATGTTTACTGTGCTTAATCTGTGTGCCATAGAGTTACTTCCTAGATTCATACAGTAGATTATAGGTGGGCCTGGGTAGTGTGTATGTGTGTACATATGTATGCACATGCTTTTGTGTGTGTGTCCTGTGGTAGAGATTAAAGCCAAGGCCTTATACATTCTAGGCAAATGTTATAATGTGCTGAATCAGCAGCCCTATTTCAATACATTAGAAATTATTTGTTGGTGTGTGTATATGCATGCATGCATGAGCAGAAACACATACAAGCATGCACATGTATGTATGCATATTGTATGGCACACATGTGGATGTAGGAAACTTGGGAGATAGTTCTCTACTGTCAACTATAGGATTCGGAGATGGAATTTAGGTTCATGATATGAGGGAAGGATTATTAGGTGAATACATTTTACTTACAGACAAAAATAATATTTACTTGGCTACTAATTCAAGCCAAGTTTGGAGATCTCTGTCTTTCTTACCAAGGTGTCTTTTTTTTTTCTCATTGGGTTTTATAACTCAGATGGGCCATCCAAATAGGTGATTAATATTCCTCTAATTGTAGCTACTTTGTGTAAACATTGTATTGTTTAGGAGTGACTTTGTTTGGTTTGTGTGTTTGTAACCTATTTAAAAAGCCAACCTTTAACTTAGGAGAGATAGCTTTTTAGCATTCACAGCCACAGCTGACATGGTTGGCGGCTTTCCCCATAAGTTATATTTATGCTTTTAGATGCCATTTAATGCATTTAAAAGCATTTGGGCTTATACTGCCAAAACTTTAAGGCTCTTTATGTAAATTATATTTTACAGACTCTGTGCCAGAAGTGAAAGAAGAGAAGCTGCAGCTGCAGGAGGAGTCACAGCTACAGAAGCAGCCACAGCTGCAGGAGCAGCCACAGCTGCAGGAGAAGCCACAGCTGCAGGAGAAGCCACAGCTGCAGGAGCAGCCACAGCTGCAGGAGAAGCCACAGCTGCAGGAGCAGCCACAGCAACGGGAACAGCCACAGCTGCAGCAGCAGCCACGGCCACGGCAACAGCCACAGCCATTTGTGCAGTCAATGCTACCACAAAAACCACATTTTGGAGCTGTGGAAGAAACATTTAGAATTGTTAAGGACTCTCTCAGTGATGAAGTTGTTAGAGCGACACAAGCTGTCTATCAGTTTGAACTCTCAGGTGAAGACTATGTCCCATTATATGGAGATTTTAGGAAACAGGAGAACATTTTTGTTGGAAGAAAACCAGCCTTTGGTACCTAGATAGGTAGCTGTATCTAGACTATTGAATATAGATACTCAAAAACAGCAAGTAACTATCAATTTCTAGTTTCGGAGTTAAGATTTGTTTATGTGAAAATGTGTAGAATACATTGTCACAGCATATACTTTCAGTGTTAAATAACTCCTTGGTATATATAATAGAGAAGAAATCCTACATAGATGGATAGGTAATGTACAGGTAAAATACAATAATTTATCAGTTGTGGGTAGCTTTCCAATTTTATCTTTGAGTTAGGTTAGTATGAATTCAGTCTAAAACCTCTACATATGAGCTGGGTGTGGTCATGCACTGCTTTAATCTTAGCATTTCCTGGTGCAGGGGGGAAGGGTCAGCAGAGACAGATAAATCTCTGAGTTTGAGGTCAGCCTGGTCTATAGAATGAGTAGCCAGAGCTATGTAGAGATACCCTGTCTCAAAAAACCAAACCAATACAAACTCCTAATGTTTTTCTATATAATAAAAGTAACATAGACTAATGGTAGTTTTAAGAACTACTTAGTTCTGTTATATGCAAACTTTCTCCTCCTCTATGCTGTTTTCTGCCTAACTGTAATCTTCCCTTCTTCCTTTTTGTTTTTGAGCTCATGGTCTGTTGCTTCAGTCTTTATTTTTGCAATGTCCCAAACTTGCTGAACCCTCCGTGCTTATGCTGTGACCTCTCTGTTCAAGACTTAGTTCTGGATGACACAAACTGCCTGGTTTCCCCAGAGCTGCATCAAGACTATCAAATCTTGTTAGACAAAAATCAAAGCAGTAATATCAGCTGAACTGGTGGGTTCCTCTTCAAATAGGGCTAAGCAGCAACTTAGACTCTTTTGTTAGCTTACTGCCTCATTTTCCACAGCAGATTATTTTCAGAAACCTGCAGGTAGAAATGACTTCAGCTTCCTGCCATCAGAAGTCCATCAGTCGGCCATCACAGGCCCACCTCTTCCTCCCAAGTGGATGGAGCTTAGCTCCCGGCAGTACCTCCCAAGCTTGATTAGCTACATATAGCCCCTTCCTCACATGTCCAGTTTGATCCAGTCAGTCAGGGGTGATCTGACAGACATTGACAGTGAAGTAGGTCATGGGAGACACTAGCACTATCCGAGTTATAGATGCATCTCCTCTGTCTTTTTCTTTCAGAACCACACTTACTTTTATCTGAAGCCCGCTCTATTGAACATAGTTTTCTCCCTTCTGGTTTCCTTTGTTCCCCAGGGGTTGTTTTCACAATGGTCCTAGATGAGGGCTGTGCACCACTGGGTTTGTCAGCCCTCCCTTCATCTCCTCAGTAGGATCCAAGGTGCTTGGGCACTTCTTCCTTCTGGAAATGCCTGCTTTTCTTGGCTTCCTCTTTAATAGCCTCTGTTTTCTTCTTCACTGTCCGTCTCCAAACTGAAGTGTTGCACCTGATAAAACTGAGCCATTTTCTTTGTCCCAGTCCCTTCTAAGCACTGCTGTAACTTCTGTGTGAATTTCACTACTCCAGCTTTGCTCCCTCTATCAACACACCCACATAACCTCTGTTTCCTCTTTGGAGAAGAAGCTGGCTTTTCTTTTTGTTACTGAATGATCTTCAGAACCTAGCACAGTGCTGAGACCATAGTCAGTGCCGAGTCTGATGGGGGCCTGAGGATTTTAGCCAGGACAGCATGTTAGGAGGTAATTACAACTGTAGTAATGATGACATAGATTTTCACGTATTTGTCTGTACAGGTGAAGATGGTGGTACGTGGTTTCTTGATCTAAAGAGCAAAGGCGGGAAGGTTGGACACGGAGAGCCCTCTGACCGGGCAGACGTGGTGATGAGTATGGCCACTGATGATTTTGTCAAAATGTTTTCAGGTACGTTTCCAACTCTCTTAGTTTGCTTGTTTCAAATAGAATATTTTGGATATTCTACTTGTTCCTTTTCTAGATAATCAAGGTTCAGAAACATTCCCAACAGTGGGAGAGTGCCGTGCTGAAAAGCATGTGGTCCTGGGAGGCTGTTCTTAGGCTGCCTCTGATCCACCTCTCCCTCATCTGATAAATGGAAAATTGAGGTAGATCTTTCTCATCACCGAGAAAATAATGACGTAACATTGGAAACAAAAATAATGCACAAGGATTACTAAGTAGGCTTCATTCTGCCTGAACTAAAGTACTGTATTTTCAGTGTGGTCACTGGAGGCTAGAAGTCAGCAGTACCTCACTCCGGCCTCACCAGATGCCATAAAGGAGACAAGACAGGACTCTTTTGTGCCCTTGTACCCTGCTTTTGTGGGATCTCTATCCCAGAGAATCTTTTGCACGATTTTATGTTCTGCCCAGTAATCTCTAAAAGTGCCAAAATAATTTTAAGGGTACCCTATTTTCTTATTAGAGATTAAACAGCATTTTTTTATACATTTAATGATCAGTAAATGTTTGGTTTTGTTTTTGTTTTGTTGAGATAGGATCTCTCTCTATATTCCTGGCTGTCCTGGTTCTTGCTATGGAGTCCAAACTGGCACTGAGTTAACAGAAATCAATGCCTCCTAAGTACTGGGATTAATGGTGTGTACCACTATACTCAGCCTAAATGTTTGGTAAAAACGAATCATAGATTTTTTTATTTTATTTTAAGGACAGTTTCAATTACAAATGCATTCTGCTGTTCATGCTTATAACCTCAGCACTTGGGAAGCTAAGGCTTGACTTGTGAGTTCAAGGCTCTATGTAGTGAGTTTGAAGTCATTCAGAGCTATCTAATAAGATCCTGTCTCAATAAACTAAACAAAAAGGCATTGACAGTGTCTAAGCTGAATAAGTTAAATATACTTAATAACTATTGTGTAATTGTTGTGGTTTAAGAATGGATTTAACTAGTCGGGCGTGGTGGCGCATGTCTTTAATCCCAGCACTCGGGAGGCAGAGGCAGGTGGATTTCTGAGTTCGAGGCCAGCCTGGTCTACAAAGTGAGTTCCAGGACAGCCAGGGCTACACAGAGAAACCCTGTCTCGAAAAACCAAAACCAAACAAACAAACAAACAAACAAATGATGGATTTAACTTGAGATAAAATGTTTTTCACTAGGGCTAGAGAGATGGCTCAGTGGTTCAAAGGACCAGCTGCTCTTTCAGAGGACAAAATCCTTGTGACTGACAAGTCTCTCGAACTCTAGTCCTAGGGGATTTGACATCACCTTCTCTGGCCTTTGCAGGCACTATATACACATGTTGTGCAGACATATATGCAGGCAAAAACCTATATCCATATAATAAAAGTAAGTAAATCTTAAAAAATTATTTTCATGCCAGACAGTGGTGGCACATGCCTTTAATCCTAGCACTTGGGAGGCAGAGGCAGGCGGATTTCGAGGACAGCCTGGTCTAGAGAGTGAGTTCCAGGACAGACAGGGCTACACAGAGAAACCCTGTCTCGAAAAACCAAAAAAACAACAAAAAATCATTTTCATCATTTTATAGAAGTGGTGACTGATGCTCTGATAAATAAGTAATAATCCCAAGATCAGATATCGATTGAGTAGATGTTAGGGCTAGGATATGAATCTATATGTGTCCATAATTATTCTCCAAGCTTAATTTATTATTTGTGTGTGGGGAGCATGTGCATGCCACAGTGAACTGATGGAGGTCAGGATAATTTTGTAGCGTAAGTTCTGCGTGTCTAACTTAGGTTGTTGGGCTTGCACTGCAGAGGCCTTTACCCACTGAGCCATCTTGAAGGCCACTCTTGCTCTTAGTTATTCTGCTGTTCTGACTGACCTTCTAATAAGTGGACAGGACCTCATGTAGTCCAGGCTGGCCTGGAGAACTGTAGAGCTGAAGATGACTTGACCTAGCCTTCCTGCCCCCTTCAGAGCTGGCACCACCACTCATGCTCAGTGGCTGCTCTAACTTTCCCTTATATATAAGCTTGAGACCATGGGCTTTCTACCGATTTGTGAGTGTGCTCTTGCATTTGCTGGAGTCCTCCACGTCATGAGTCATAGGAGGCACATTTGATACCTGGACTTTAGACTGCGAAGATCCTGTCTTTCTCCTTTCATTGTATCTATGAATGTCTTCCTTATATGGGTACAGTTTAGATCTTGGCACCTAAGACGTCTCCTTTAGAGGTCACAGCCATTTCTATATTTATCTAGAAGCACACACTGTAAATACAAAAACCCTAAAGTAACAAATCTCTCTCTTGGGCCAGTAGAGGTCACTGTGTGGCAAAACAGAAAGTAATAAAATAAACTGTTGGCAAGCTCAATGGCACATGCCTACAGTCTCTGTTAGGGGGCTGAGACAGGCTGAGCTAGAAATTTGTGGCCAGTCTGGACAACAAGGTGAGGTCTCTATCACTTAAGGAAAAAGGAAAGAGAATAAATTGTTTAAGATTACTTTATCTGAGGAGGGGTACATACATGTATATTGTTACATTGTGATTAGTACATTGTGATTAGTACATATGTTGTTACATTGTGATTTCTTTGAAAGTTTTTTTTCCCTCAATATTGTTTTGGTAAATTTTTTAAAATTATTTTTATTTTATGACATTGGTGTTTTGACCACATGTGTGTATGTGTGGAGATGTCAGATCCCCTGGAACTGGAGTTACAGACAGTTGTGAGCTGCCATGTAGATGCTGGGAATTGAACGCAGGTCCTCTGGAAGAACAGCCAGTGCTTTGAACCACTGAGTCATTTCTCCAGCTCCCTCATTTTGATAATTTTTTTATACTATCCTCTTTGAGCTTGTTTTCCTATTAACCTTGTACTCCAGATTGAACTAACACTGAATTAATAGTAAAAAGAAAAAGGGAAGGTATTTTTCTCTATAGGCTAATATTGTTTATTAGTTGCTACAACTTCTTTTCTTTTCTTCTTTCTTTCTTTCTTTCTTTCTTTCTTTCTTTTCTTTCTTTCTTTCTTTTCTTTCTTCCTTTCTTTCTTCCTTCCTTTCTTTCTTTCTTTCTGCCTTTCTTTTCTCTTCTTTCTTTCTGCCTTTCTTCTTTCCTTCCCTTTCCCTTTTCCTCTTTCTTTCTTTCTTTCTTTCTTTCTTTCTTTCTTTCTTTCTTTCTTTCTCTCTCTCTCTCTCTCTCTCTCTCTCTCTCTCTCTCTCTCTCTCTCTTTCTTTCTTTCTGCCTTTCTTTTCTTTTCTCTTCCCTTCCTTTTCTTTTCTTTCTTTCTGCAGGGTTTCTCTGTGTAGCCCTGGAGTCCTAGAGTCCTAGAACTTGTTCTGTAGACTAGGTTGGCCTTAAACTCAAAGATCCACCTGCTTCTGCCTCCCAAGTGTTGGGATTACATAGTTATAATTCTGTTTGTAATACCTATGTTTCTCTGGTTGAAAATGCTAACATGAACTTTTGTGTTCATAGACTATACTTAAAAAATAATTTGTTAGTGTGTGTGTGTACGTGTGTGTATGTATGTGTGTGTATGTATATGTGTGTATGTGTCTGTATGTGGGTGCGTCCATGTGTGTACAAGTATCCTCAGAGACCAGAAGCATCAGATCCCCTGTAACTGG
Source organism: Mus musculus (assembly GCF_000001635.26). NCBI lineage: Eukaryota > Metazoa > Chordata > Mammalia > Rodentia > Muridae > Mus > Mus musculus. Next base: position 59,616,467 of record NC_000070.6, read on the forward strand.
AGTGATGGGCATTTATGAGCCACTGGAAAGACCTCTTAACCACTGAGCCATATCTCCATCTCTACATATGCTATACTAAAAATAAAAATGTTTAGTATATGTGTTTCCATGTTTATATGAGTACACATGTTCAGGTACCACTGTGCATGCTTAGTTGTCAGAGACAGCCTTGGGTATCATTCCTCACCTTCCAGCTTTAGACAGGGTGTCTTTGTTGTTCCTTACTGTATATGCCATGCTAATTTCCACAAGCTTCTGTGGAAAGCTGTCTCTGCTTCCCATCTCAAAGTAGGACCACTAGAATTGCAGATGTGCACTGTAGTGCCCAGCTTTTCTTGGGCTGGATTTGCACTAAGGTCCTAACACTTGTGCAGCAAGTACTTTACCACTGAGCCATCTCCCCAGCTCCTAACTACTATATACTTAATGATCTTAGTTGTTTGTCTTGACACAATGTCACTGTTAAACTCAGGCTGGCTTTGAACTTATGATCCTCCTGACTCAGCCCCCAAGTGCTGGGGTTGGTTACAAGATGTATGCTGCCATGCCCAGCTTAATAATCATTTGTAAATATTTTGTGCATTTTACACCATTTGATTTCTTGAATTTAAACTTGAAATAGTTAAAGAGTTAATGAACTATAACAGATTGGAAATTAAATAACATAGTATTTGTCCACCAGAATTTATTGGGGGCTATTTCTTTAGTACTGTAACCAGCATATGTATAAATGTAGCATCTTTAGCTTCTTGCCATTACCGTCTGCTGACTGTTTCTTTTGGTTTTTTTGTTTTGTTTTGTTTTTTGTTTTTTTCAAGACAGGATTTCTCTGTATAGCCCTGGCTGTCCTGGAACTCACTTTGTAGACCAGGCTGGCCTCAAACTCAGAAATCTACCTGCCTCTGCCTCCCGAGTGCTGGGATTAAAGGCGTGCGCCACCACACCTGGCTCTGCTGACTGTTTCTCATGTTATCTTTTGTATTGTAAGGTATTGTTGACATCTAAGTCAGGAAGTGAGATTCCCTAGATAGTAATATGAAGTGCTGTGTAGACGTCTCTGTGCTCTGGAATTTATGTGACTCTGGGAATTCTTCCTAGAATGCATGTTCTTCAAGTAGCATATTCCTTAGGTCACTAATGCTTTCACTGTCTTTATTTTTCGTTTTAGGGAAATTAAAGCCAACCATGGCATTTATGTCAGGAAAGTTGAAGATTAAAGGAAACATAGCCCTAGCAATCAAATTGGAGAAGCTAATGACCCAGATGAATTCTAGACTATGAAGGACAAGAAGTAACAATGTTGACTCTCCTCAGAAGTAAAAAGCTCAGCAGTTAGAAATCTGTTGTCTCCCCCACTGTCATGTAAGGACATATAAGTTTGTTCTAGAAAGAAGTAGAATTTCTGTATCTATAAGATTTGAAACTGTAACTAAAACAACTAACCAATCACATACAAGTTTAATTAAGTGACATCCTAATATATTGTGGTTTTTCCAAGTTTTCCTCTCTATGCCTTTATTTCATTCATTGCTTTCTTGCAGAAAAGTATGTATCATGAACAACCAATTGGTATCAAGCAATAAAATTAGCTGTTTACAAAACTTCTTATGTAAAATGAAGCTACTTTATCTCCACAAAGACAGTTGCATGAGGGTTGGGTGAAGAACTGCAGTATCATTTCTTTCTGTAACCCTGACTGGCTTGGGACTCACCCTGTAGACTAGGCTGGGCACGAACTCACAGAGGTCTGCCTGCCCCTGCCTCCTGAGTGCTTTGACTGAAGGTGTGCTCCACCACCACCTGGCGGTTTTTTTTTTTTTAAGGACTTTTATTTTGCCTGGCTGTGTTTTATGAACTTCAGTGCATAATACTTGCAGGCGAAATCTTGTTTAACTTATTATAAGCATTTATACTATTGATACTATTCTAGATATCTTAAAATTTTCAGCTTTTCTTTTTTTTCCAAATGGGTTAACCCAACTGGCCTTAAACTGGGGTCAGTCCTCCTGCCTCAGTTTTCTTAGTGCTATTATTATAGACATGAGACACAATGCCTGGCTTTATTGAGCTTTCAAGTACTAACATATAGAAATATAATTAATTTTGTGAGTATGCCTTATGCCCTACAGTAGTCAGATCTACTCATTACCTTTAGCAGCTTCTTAAAAACAGATTCTTTAAATCGTGTTATCTTCAAATAAAGATGAATTTATCTTTTTTCCATTCTATGTGCCTTTTATTTCTTTTTCTCGTCATATTGCACTGACCCACCAATATAATGGTGAATACTAATGGTAATAATGGATTCCCTAACCTGAGGAATAAAGGAAGACCTGTCTCAAATATCAAACTATACAAAACAAAATCAATTTTATTTAATACATAAATCACTATATAATTTATTCACTCAATGCCCCCCCCCCCCAGAATTAAGCAACCATCATCCCAATGAAATAGAACCTTTAAAAAATTTACCTTTTCCTCTCCCTCCATCCCTTCTTTCTTTTGTATCCTGTGTGTAGTCAGGGAACCACTTGTGGGGAGTGAGTTCTCACCTTCCACCATGTGGGTTCTCAGGATTGAACTAAGTTCATCAAGCCTTCACATTCTGAGCCATCTTGCAGGCCCCGATCAGAATGTTTTATCTCCCTTCCCCAGACATGCACTTTAGTATATGTCCCCCATCAACAAAAGATTTCAGTCCTATGCAACCCCCTCTTGCTCCTGACTTGCCTGTTCTGGACTTATGTGGAGAGTCACACTTCATCACTTTCCTAATAGGCTTCCTTCACTTGGTGTAATATTCTCCAGGTTTATTCATGCCATATAGACATAAAATTTTGTTTGATACATTTGCATCAAACATGCATTTGGGGGCTTAATGTAAGTTACTTGAAATCCGTTTTGCCCTGTCACCTTTGGCTGACTCAACCCTTTCCTTCTCAAACAGGAATTCATGCCACGTATAATGGCCCTGCTAAAATTCTGCTATAGTGGTTAAAGATATAGTCCACTTGTTTTTTATACCCATGACTCAAACCAAACATACTTGACAGCTACTAACCACAGTTAAAACAAAAACAACAAACCTAATAAAACACCATCATAGAGTCTTGGGGAAAAAAATCTCTTTGCCAATGTTTTCAAAACCCACCCAATCTGTAACCTGTCAATGGACCTAATGGACAAACACGGTACCAAAGATTTCTTTTTTAAAATTATTTAATTTTATGTTTAGGAGTGCTGTATATATGTGTACCATGTGTGTTCTTGGTACCCATGGAGGTCAGAAGAGGGCATCAGGTTCCTGAAACAAGTTACAGATGGTTGTGAGTCACCATGTGGGTGCTGGAACGAATCCTAGGTCTTTTTTTTATAAAAGATTTATTTATTATCATATGTACACTGTAGTTGTTTTTAGACACATCAGAAGAGGGTGTCAGGTCTCATTACAGATGGTTGTAAGCCACCATGTGGTTGCTGGGTTTTGAACTCAGGACCTTTGGAAGAGCAGTCAGTGCTCTTAACCGCTGAGCCATCTCACTAGCCCAATCCTAGGTCTTTTGCAAGAACAATAAGAGCTTTCACCACTAAGCCCCAATTTCATCTCTTTCTGCTTCTTTCTTGCGCACTAGCTGACTGTCCTGCTCTCTCCAGATGTGTTAGCCTCCTGTCAGCACCTCCAATCTTCTTGAGATCTGAGAAGAATAAGTTCGTGCTTTATTCATTTTGGATCCTGAATCTAACTTTTGGTCATTGCTCTAGAAAGTCACTATTTTGGATTATAGTCAAAACAAACAAACAAACAAAAAAAACCCACAACAAAATCACAACGAACATTACTTAATTCCTGTACTGTCAACTAAATTATACAGATTGATGGACATTTGAGCTTTTCAAGTGGGGCTATTATGAATAATGCTGCCTGTGAACGTTTAAATTATTTGTGCTGATATATTTTTATTTCTCTTGGTTATATACCTAGAAGTTCTGCAGTGTTGTAATTTTAACCTTTGGCAGAATTGCCATTTCAAAAGTGCATAGCACCCTTCAATCCCATTAGCATCAAAGTAGAGTTCTCCTACCCACATCCTTATCAGAGAGTGTTTCCTGCCTTTGTCATATTCATCTTAGTGGATGCACACTTGCCATCTGTCTTAGGGATTTACTGCTGTGAACAGACACCATGGCCAAGGCAACTCTTATAAAAAAAACATTTAATTTGGGCTACCTTGCATGTTCAAAGGTTCAGTCCATTATCATCAAGGTGGGAGCATGGCAGCGTACAGGCAGGCATGGTGCAGGAGGATTTGAGAGTTCTACATCTTCTTTTGAAGGATACTAGCAGAATACTGGCTTCCAGACAGCTAGGACTAAGGTATTAACACCATGTCCATAGTGGCATACCTACCCCAACAAGGACACACCTCCAAATAGTGCCACTCCTTGACCCAAGCATATTCAAATTACCACATTCCACTCCCTGGCCCCCATAGGCTTGTTCAAACACATGAAGTTATGGGGACCATATCTAGCCATAGCATAATAAAAAAGTACATTTAGTTTAACTTCCAAAGTCCCCATAATCTATAGAAGTCTCAACAACGTTAAAAGTCCAGATTTCAAAGTCTTTTGAGATCCATCCAATCACTTATCAGTAATCCCAAAAGCAATACAGCTAGGCAAACTCTGCATCTTTATGTCTGATGTCAAAGCAGTCTTCAAATCTCCACTTCTTTTTCATCTTTGTTGACTAGAACAAAGTTCTCTCTCCTGGGCTATTTCTACTTCCTGATAGCAGCTTTCCTCAGCAGATACACCACAGCTCTGTCATCCAACATCTTGGGATCTCCAAGGCAACTTCAGTGTTACAGCTTCTTGTTCCAATGTCTGGGATTCACACACGATCTTCTGGGATCCTCCAAAGGACTTGGGTCACATCTCCAGCACTCTTGTAGCACTATAGGCTCTGGTTGGCTCTACCCCACCACTGCTGCTGTTCTTGGTGGTCATCCTATAGTACTGGCATCTCCACTACTCTGGGGTCTTCTCCTGCAACTAGGCTTTACCAATAGCCTCTCAGAGGCTCTCTTCATGCTTTGCATGACTTCTTCAGTCCTGGGCCATCAATTACAATTGAAGCTGCACCTTCTCCAGTGGCCTTCCCTGGCCTCTCACAGTGCCAAGCCTCAGTAGCTCTTTATGACCCCTTTCATACCTTCAAAACCAGTACCACCTGGGTGACTCTTACACATTACCAAGTCCAACTGCAGCATGAGGTACAGCCTTGGCTACCTCTGGGGCACAGCTTTTTTTGTGATCTCAGAAAATACTTCCCAAAAGATTTCACCTCAGTGAAATGTCACCTCTCTTCTTAATCACTGCTTTCTTAGCTCCAGCTAACCAGCACCAATTGTCCCAGTAGTCCCTTCTATTCTGAACTCTAAAGCCAGGGCCACATGTCTGAAGCTGCCAGGTTCTGCTGCTTGCTGGGGCTGGAATACACCCCCCCCCCTTATTCTATTGCCAGCTTTCAGTTTTCCAACTCCTTCACTGCCTAAACTTGGCTGTCAGAGAACTTGCTCTGTAGATTGTCCTTGAACTCAGAGATCTGCATGGCTTTGTCTCCTGAATGCTAGGATTAAAGGCGTGTACTTAAGCTTTTCTTCACCTAGAACTTGCTCTGTCCCAAACTGACCTTGAATTCAGAGATTTGCTTGGCTTTGTTTCCTGAAATTAAAGTTGTGTACAACCCTGCCTGAACCTAATTTTAGCTGGGTGGGATCATGCCCCAAAGTCCTACTCCCTTAATCTGTTATCTTCTAGAACATAGGAGTCAGCTCCTTTCTACTTCCTAGTGTCCCTTTAATACTTAAACCATATGTATTTTTCCTTTCTCAGCTTGCTCCTTTTCATTAAAATGTTCTTCATAAGAGTGAACTTTAGTAATCTTGTGACAGAATTTATAACAAGCTGTTTTGAGGCTTCCTTTTTCAAAGTAGTTAATCTAAATCTCTTCACCTTAGTCTCAGGCAGACTCTTTGGCCAATGGCAGAAAGCAGTCACATTCTTCGCCAAAATACTAGAAAAACAGTCTCTATTCCACATACTGAAATTCTTCACTGAAACTTCATTGCCTTGTCTGCCCAGTTTAAATCACTCTCAGCAACAAAGTCTTCCATATTCCTACTAGGATAGCCTGTTAAGCCCCACTTAAAGGATTCCACTGCTTTCCAAATTCAAAGTTCCCAAATCCACATTCTGCCAAACAAAGGCATAATCAGGCCTATAAGAGCACTACCCCACTCCTGGTACCAACTTTTGTCTTAGTTAGGGTTTTATCACTGTGAATAGACACCATGATCATGGTAACTCTTATAAGGATAACATTTAATTGGGGCTGGCTTACAGGTTCAGAGGTTCAGTCCATCATCATCAAGGTAGGGACATAGCAGCCCTGGCAGGCATGGAACAGGAGGATCTGAGAGTTCTACATCTTCAGCTGAAGGTTGCTAAGAGAAGACTGGCTTCCAGGCAGCTAGGACTAAGGTATTAAAACCCACAGTGACAAACCTACCCCAACAAGGCCACATCTTCAAATAGTGCCTCTCTTTGGGCCAAGCATATTCAAACTACCCTATTGTGGTCTTGGTTTATATGTCCCCAGTGGGCTCTATTTGGTTATTTTAAAATCCTAATGTATACTAAAATCCTCCATTCTGTCATGTATGACTTGATCATATTAATCACAGCTATTCTAAGGGTCTATTGACCAGGACATCTGGGACATATTTATATGTTTGGACTGTCGTCTTTTTCATTTTGGATTTTTTTTCTTATCATATGTGATGCCAGATACTACGTATTAAATTTTATTTTTAAAAGCTCCTCCACCAAAGATTTATTTTTCGCAGACAGAATATTGGAACTTCACCAGCCAGGGATGGAAGTAGTTCAAGGCTTAGTTGTAGGCCCTGGTGGAACCAATTTAATCTGATTTTGCTCAAGACAATCTGGTTCATCAACAGCCTCAGTTGAGGCACTGAGGTGTTTAACCAGGACCACCTTTCTATTTAATAACTCTTTCCAGTAGTGTCTTATTTAGAGTTACTACTGCTGTGATGAAACACCAAAAGCAAGATGGGGAGTAAGGCACTTAAATTTGGCTTATATTTCCACATCACAGTTTATTATTAAAGGAAGTCAGGACAGGAACTCACACAGGGCAGGAATCCGGAGGCAGGAGCTGATGCAGATGTCATGGAGGAGTGATACTTTCTGGCTTGCTCCCCGTGGCTTGTTCAGCCTGCTTTCCTCCAGAACCTGGGACCACCAGAGCAGGGATGGTACCACCATAGTAGGCAGGACCTTCCCACATCAATCACTAATTAAGAACATTTCTTACAAGCTTGCCTACAGCCAGGTCTTATGGAAGCATTATCTCAATTGAGGCTACCTCCTCTTAGACAACCCCAGCTTGTGTGAAGTTGACATAAAACTATCCAGCACCATGAGACAGCTAAAGATATCTGTTTTACAATGTTTTCAGTAGCAGTTTCTTTTCATTGCTTGGTTTCTTGTTGCTTGTTTTGCAGATAAGGAATCTACAAGTTCGACAAACTGGTATATAGAATGACCATTTTTAATAGCAAATACATACAGTTAATTGTGGCAAAAGTAGAATATAAAATTTAGTTTCTTAATCACTTTTAGTATATAGTTATGTTAAATATATTAAATCTTTTTATTTTTTAATGTTTTTTTTGAAACAGGGTTTCTCTGTGTAGCCCTGGGTATCCTGGAACTCAGTAGCTAGCCTCTGCCTCTCAAGTGCCCGGGTTAAAAGTGTGTCACCACTGCCTAATTATATTTACAATCTGTCACATTCTCATTTCTCACCTAGGAATGATTGAGATTTCTTATCACAGGAGGGGTAAGACCAAGATGTGGATAGTACCTAAGGCTAATCAGGTTATTTCTAAGTCTGACTTTCTACCATTAGACATGGTTTGGAAAGGGCTCAGTGCTGTGAGGAGAAAAGGGAGCCTGGAAGCAGTGGATGACTCTGAGCTCCAATAACAAACTATGTTCTCAAGATTTCTTAGTTTCTCTAAGCCTCAGTTTCTGAAAACTAAAACTACAACCATCTTATGAACTGCAATATCACTTCTCAGTAGGTACCTGAAAATGTGAGGCTGGAGAGATGGCTCAGTAGTTGCTCTTCCAGAGGACCTGGGTTTGATTCCCAACACCCGGGAGGGAGCTCACACCCATCTGGAATTACAGTTCCAGGACATTTGACACCCTCTACTGGCCTGGGAAGGCACCGAGGGCATCTCTGGCACAGAGATATCCATGCAAGCAGAACAACCCCCACACACATAAAAAAAATTACATTTTGTATCAAATTTTCTATAGAATAGTAATGTTAGTAGCACCAGTTTTGTAGCGTTCCTAGGACTAACTGAATTAACAACTTACTAAGTGCTTGGCACAGACATATCTGGGAGGTGCTATGAAAGGGGTTTTTAAACACACAGCCTTGTCTCAGTGGTGCCATGCTGTGTAGGTAGCTTTTAGTGCCTTGTGTATCAGAGCACCTCTGAGAGTTTTAGCTGTTACAACGGCCCCACTCCTGGGGTGGGATGAATGTGTAGATGCCAAAGTACAGCTCTGAGCTCAGTGAGTCTACTCTTGAGCCAAATACAAATGATGGCCAGCAACATGGATTCAGATTACCCTGGAAGACATGCTCCACTGTGGAAGTAGTTACATTAGCTTTTATTATTATTATTATTATTATTTACAGAAAAAAGGAAGTCATAAAATCAAGGCAATTACCAAATGGCAAGGCCTGCAGGTTGGTGGATTACAGCAAAGTGGGCCAAATTTACAAGTTTCAGGTACTGATGAGATTTGTAGCTTTTGAATCAGTGGAAGCTAGAGGTCAGCTGACAATACATTTCTTCCTTCTTTTTACTATTACTACTACTATTATTATTAGTGGTCGTTTTGCCAGCATGTACGTCTGCACCGCTCTGTCGTACCGCGGGGACTGAACTCCAGACTGTTGTGAGATACTGCCGGGAATCAACTTGGTGTTCTGGAAGAGCAGCCAGTGCTCTTAACCACTTTTTTAGCCACTGCTAAAAAAGACATATTAAAGAGTTTCCTAAGGTCATGAGGGTATTAAGTTTGATGGGTAGGCAATAAATAAATTATTAAGGCGTGTAGAATCTTTAACACCTTGCACTATTCTTTATTTTTTTCCCTGGGAACTCCAGTTTATTAGATGTGTGTGTGGATGCGATGCGGTGGGACATTAGGACACTATGGAGTAAGTACACTGCGGGTCCCAGGCCACCCGGCACAACTCTGTCTGAGGTGTCACACACCTCTAACGCGATCAAGCTCTGCTTACTTCAAGTGTTTAGGCTGAAGTGCGCGGAGGCCAGGACAGCGGACACGCGTGGAAAGTGGCACAGACCGTGCGTGGGTTCTGTACCTGTCGGAGCGACGGGGGCCGAGCTCGGCCGGCTCCGGGCTGCTCGCGTCGCTGACAGGAGCTTGGCCCGCGCCCCCTCAGGGCAGCGAGCGCCGCGGGTCGAGCGCCTTCCGCGGGCGTCGCTACACACTTCCTGTAGGTCCCGCCGCCTGAGGAGCGCTTCCGGTGCCGGCTGAAGCTGGGGTCCGAGCCCCCGCCCCGCCCCTCTCCGGCCCCGCCCCGCGCGGCCCCGCCCCCGCGCTCCAAGCCGGGCGCGCGGAGCCCGGGGCGCACGGAGCGGCGCGCGCCGGTGGCCGAGCCAGGCTGGCGCCTGCGCCCCCCCCTCTCATCGCACCACCGCCGTCACCCGCCGCGCAGCCCGTGGGGCGCCCTTCCCGGTTCACCGACTCCGGCCCCGGGGCCTCCGGCTGTGGTGCTGCCGCCCTCCGTCCCGCCGTCCCTCCCCGTCCAGCTCGGGCCGCCGGGCTCCCGCAGGCCCCACCGCCCGCGTTCCTATGGACAGACGCACAGACACCTGCAGGTGGGTGAGAGCCCGCGCGGGGCTGGGGAGCACGCGGGCGCGGGGCCTCTTTGTGTGTGGGCGGCCGCGCCGTGACCCTCAGAACCTTCCTTTTGTCTGCTCCGGGCCAGCGAGGCGGGAGGGCGCTAGGGGCGGAGGGGTCTGCGGGCGCAGAGCGGGGCGCGCACCGGTTCGCGGCCGGCGGCGTCTTGGCGGGGACTGTCGGTGCGCCGGCGTCCCCCGAGCTGGGCAGGAGGGCGGGACGGAGGAGGAACGGTCTGCCTAGCTAGTTGCAGAGTCTGAGACACCTCGGGGCTCTGCCGGACTAGCTTGGTTGTCCGGAGGTACCGGGAGGTGCGTGTGGGGCGTGTAAAGGAACGTGCGGCGCTTTGCTCCCTTATTTATTGTTTCTAACGGAGGAGGGCTTTCTCCCAAAAGCTCCCCCCAATCTGAGGCTGCGCACAGTGATTTGGGTTTGTTATCAAATAGATCAAGAAACCTAGTGTCCTGGAGAGAGGAGGTTGAGCTGACCAGCAACAAACACATCAGATGAAACAAACAAACAAACAAACAGACAAACAAAAAATGTTTGTGGTTTTCTTACGGCTGACTTTAATTTAAAATGTTAAAGGTCAGGCAGTGACTTAAATGGAGAAAATCGAACATGGCTGATTTTTTTTTTTTTTAATATTTTTAAAGAAATTGTTTTGAAGTTGTGGAGTAAAGTTTTTTCTTGTGGTCCTTAGGATTATCACCGATAGAGTAGTCTACCTACTAAACAGTTAATTGGAGTGTCATGTAGTGACAGCTTTTATGGTAGGGCTTGCATTAGAGAGTAAAACAATGATAGTCTTTCCATGCAGGCTAAAACCTTTGTTTTCCGTTTTAAGATAGGAGATTTTTTTTTTTTTCATAGCATATGAAGAGAACGTGATGTTAGAAGTGATTTTTCCCAGCGGTATTTCCTTATTTTACATGATACATTTATTCCTTACATGCGTACAAACCAAGGGTAGGGTTGTTGTACGTTAGATATAGTGTTTTGAAAGGTGGAAGGTAGTAGCTCTGTTTTTTCTTATTTGATTAGCTGGCTTACTTCGTGAACAGTTGCTATGTGTTCATAAATGATCAAATAATAAATGAAGTACATTAAGCATTCATAAAATTCATTTCACAGACTCACGTTTCTATGTAGGTATTGGGTTATGCACTATGTTAATCTGTTTGTTCCTCACTTTTAGAAACTTTATTTTTGTCTACTGTGAGAATTCATATTGACATACATAAGTCTGACTGTTACCGGGAAATGGTTTTTGTTTTTAATAGTTTTGAGGAGCACTAAACAGCCATTTGGAGAAAATGGAAGATTCCTTTAAAAAGAAAATCTAAATTTGAAGGGAAAAATACTATGGTATGAAAGCTCCTTAAATTTCTATTAAGTTGTTAAAATTTTAAGAAAAAATACAATTCAATGTACTTTTATTCAAGTACCCTATTTTTTTCATAAAAGAATTTAATATGCTTAAAATAGTGACTTTTTTGTGAGAGGAAAATTTACCCTAGATTCTTGCCCCAGTTACATTAGATTAATGATATTGTATACCGAATTTTTATAAGTTATCAGACTATATACATTTATACACACTTGATATCTAGAATATCTAGAAGCAGTTTCCTCTACCATAGTTGATCAGGTTTTGTTGTGACTTCCGGTCTAGATTGGGTAAATGGATTTAAACTATACAAAGGGACAGAGCTTAGTGTGTAGCTCTGGTCCACTCTGGCCTAAACCTTTCCAGCCTCTCTTATAGAAAGCTTAAAGAGGAGTCGTGAATTGGGTTTGTTGTTATCAGGAACAGAGAGTTCTAGAACAGCGTCAGAGTTGCAGCTCTTTGGCACTGGTTGAAATACTAAAGAAGACAGGCTAGCAAGCTGAATTGCTTGTTTATGTATTTATTAGACCGTCAGTGGCAGCGATAAGACTAACAAAGCTTCTCTGTGAAGTGGGGGAGAAGTTAACAGTGCCAGGGTGTGCTGGCACCTTGTGCCTGTATCTGTGCTGCCTGAGAGATAATACCTTGCCTTTTCATTTCTTTTTGACTGGTGTGTCAATACTAATTTTTTTCTGTATTACTAATAATGGTGTAATCAGAAGCATTCCAGAGTAGCTATATATGTGTGTGTGTGTGTGTGTGTATATATATATATATATATATATATAGTCAGTTGGTGTCTGAAGGCATATAAATTAATTTTTGTCCTGATTTTTTTTAACCTTACAACAAGTAAATGCTCCTTGCAGAAAATTTGTGTCAACTAGCCTTTAAAATGAAGTTGCCATTTAGCTGGTTTTTTTTTTTTGTTGTTGTTGTTGTTGTTTTCCTAAGCAACACTAAGCTGTCCTCAGTTAAATCTGGGAGACTTAAAAGTCTACAGGCTTTTTCAGTACTTTTATGCTTGGTACTAGTGTAATAAAATAGAAAACTGTGAGGTAACAGATTTGCTCTTTAGAGACCTGTGAATTTTCATCTTGTCTTTTTCCTATGACTTGTTCTTTCCTATGATGACTTTTGGTCGTGACTGTGTCCATGTCCTGCCTGTATTGTCCCCAGCCCCCCCCCATACCGTCCCCCCCCCACTCCATCCTTCCCCCCACGCACCCCCTTCTCTGTGGCCTGGTGAGAGGTGTGATAGGAGCTGCTCATTGTAGGTCTTGTCATTCTGCACTGAGAGCACAAGCCCGTGCTGCTTGCTGACATGCAGAATTCATTCTTGGATTAATGTCCTGGTACCAGATGTATGAGGCTGGCTCTGAAGAAGCTTTCCCTCCTAAATACTGTCAAATAAAGAAGCTGAAGATTGGAGAGAAGCCATTTATTTGGAACAGTTTATTTTATGACAGTTTGTGTTTATAAAGAAACCTGCTCATAATATTTACTTGAGGGTTCTACATAGTACTGGAAGAAGCCCCACAGGTTTCTCTCCCACCCCACCCCCTGCCCCGTCCCCTCCTGATTTAAGTTTCCACAGAGCTTAGTTGCTCTGTGATACTTCTTGAGTTTGCTTCTGATTAGTTGATTTATGGACTTTATTTACCAGCATGATTGGAGAATTCTTTGGCTAGTCTGAAATTGCACTCTGTCTGTGCTCTGGTCGGTTTCCTAGGAAACAAATGTACTGCATAGATTCCATAATGAGGACTGTGGTTGGCTAGCGACTGTGTAAATTCTGTTGTTTGGTAAAGCTTAGTCTCAAATTCAAATAAAGGTCAAGAAAGCAAAAGTAGTGAAAATGCAAATTTGGGGATTTTACTTTGTATCCAGTGCCAACACCATTTTAACAGGCTTCTCTGGAGAAAGGCGAGCTCCCCAGCACTGTTCATTTGTTTTGCAAAGTCTTACACTTGAAGCAGTTGGGAGATCTTGGTATCTCATACTAGAGATGCTGTTAGCTGAAGAAACTGTTGCTGACAACAGCAGTGTATTTCAGAAATATATTTTACACACTTCAAAATCATGCAGAGAACAAAGGGGCAGGTAGAACATCAGAAATATTTTTATACCTAGAAGAAAGTAACATGTATATTTCAAAGAAAAATTATGCAACTTCACATGAAATAGAACTTTAAAAACTTAAAAGTATTAGACAAACTTCTAAAACACACATTAAAATCATATCATACACTGATGTATTTATAATCTAGGCGCTTTTTCTTCTGGTCTATCTGAACTTTGCCTCAGAACTGCAGAGCAGAGACCGACTTCCCTCTTTTCCTAACTGCTCCCGTCTGGAACTCCAGCTTCTGTGGCTCTAGATGCAGCATGAAAAGCAGCGATAACTGCAACTGCTGGTAGGCAGAAGAGAGACGAGGAGCGATTAGAGAACCAGACCTCCACTAAAACCGCAGCGAAGGTCTTTTCTTTTTTCCTTTCTTTCTGCTCTACAAAGTGAGCTCAGGGACAGCCAGGGCTAAAAAGAAACACCCTGACTCTAGACAAACCCTCTAAGCCCCTCTTTTTCGATTGTGGGACTTGCTATGTCTAAGTGACAGTTAAGGATATTTGTGAATTGTGACATGACCTCCCTCTAAACAGCTTTCCAAACAGCATCACATTATGGGTGACTTAAACAGGAGTTTACTTTCTGTTAATCCTTCATGGTAGAAGCATGAGGTTTCTGCATGGTTGGGGTTCTTCTGAGGGTTCCTTGGATTGCTTTCCTTCTGCCTGTTTATGTCTTAATCTTATTTTGTAAAGATGTCAATCATTTGAAGGATGATATGGATTAGACTACCCATACAACTTCATTTTACCTCAATTACTTCTTTTGAAGGTCTTAGCTCCAAAGGTAAGTTACTTTTCTAAGATGCTGGTGGTTAGAACTTGAAAGATGAATCTGAGGATACCATGTATTCATAGCACAGCCTGTACGTGTACTTACTGGGAATCCTACATATGTACTCACTTCATCCTGTTTAGTGATTTCTAGTGATTTGTTTTTATTTTATATGTATGTGTGTATGCCTGCATGGTGTGTACCACATGTGTGCAAAGCCTATGGAGGCCAGAGATGTAGTTGGATTCCCTGAAATAGGGGTTAAAGATAGTTGTGAGTCTCCATGTGAGTATTAGGAATTAAACACTATAAGAGCAGTCAGTAAGTCCTCCTAACCACTGAGCCATCTCTCTAGCCCCAGAGTTTACCTTAAAGGAATGGGGTATGCATGTGCTTCTGTGAGTGTGTGATGTGTACATGCACACATGTGTGGTTTGTGTGTGTGTGTGTGTGTGTGTGTGTGTGAGTGCAGGTGGACATGAACATGTGGGTACACTTGTATGTGTCCACCTGTGGAGGCCAGAGAAGAATATTCTCTTCCTCAGTTACTCCGCATCCTTATATTTTGAGGTAGGATTTCTTCCTGAACTTAGATCTAAAACCAGTTTGGTTGGCAGGGCAGTGTGCTCCATGATCCATCCTCCTGTCTCAGCCTCATAGGGATTGGCATTACAGCCGTGTACTCTTGAACCTGACTTTTACATGAATGCTAGGGCTCTGAGCTCAGCCCCTCATACTTGGTGATATCTCCTCAGTCTAAGGAATGGATTCTGAGAGGGAAAAAAATAAGACAGGAGTGTGAGATAGAAAATAAATATAAATGTAAGATATTTTACTAGTTGCTTTTATAACAAACTAGTACAGAGCAGTCCCTTTACAAAACACAGAGGTTCTAATAGCAAGACTGCTGGTTCAGGCTCTGTTGTGTGGAGTTTGACGTAGGCCTTACATTTGAATGAATCACTGAGAGTGTGGCAAGTCTTAGTTTTTATCAGCTTTGAAGAGAGGAGTAGACTGTTGGCCCAGGTAGAAGCTGATGAAGTGTTTGGTTTTTTTGTGCTAACTACCAGAGTTACTCCCTGGGCTTCACTGCCAGGGGGATTGTACATCTCGTCACATTTCTTTGTGTGTGACAGCAGTGCTCGTCTCTCGTTTGTATACCTTCAGTGTCCCACTGAATCATTCATGTGCCTTCCAGCATGCGGGCACTTTTGATCCTATATTGTACGTGGGTTCCCTGGGTCAGGGCTGGTGGCCAGCAAGGAGCCCTGTGGCTACCTAAGCTGTGGGTTGGGTCTTTTTAACTGATTTGTCATGGAGTACCAGGTTCAGATAAGCAATGTGTCAACTCTATGTGATTAAAATAAAGTAGGTAAAGGCTTTATTCACACTTCTCATATTTGTTATTAATGGTTAAATTAGAACATTTTTGGAACACCAGAGGATTGTGTGACCAGATTCAATGGAAGTGTGAATGCTGCTCATTTGTGACTTCTGAGGACACGTTTGATTCCTTTGGTGGTCTGTTTGGTACTATTGTGCTGCTTTCTAGGGAGTTATGCACCGTCCTGTAGTTAATCACCTCATTTAAACGGGAATTTAGGAGGTGATTTTCCTTACCCTCACTCCTTCCTGTCTTCTGTACATAATCAAGTCTCTAGATTCATCAGGTACGGTTTCCAAGACTTTATCTAACCTTTGCAATTGCTCTTAAGTCTGTAGTTGAATACCTACAGGGAGGGAGGTGCAGCTAGTGATATAGCACGCGCTTACCATGCACGAGGCCCTGGGTCTCATTCTCAGCAAACAGTGTATTTGTAGCCTTCATGTGGAACACAAGCCCTTAGACAGCACTGTTGTTAGAAGTTCATCAAATCCTTATAGATGACTCATGTGAAAGGTACTTACTGCTTTTTATAAGTAAAGCTGTTTATGCATTTATACTTTAAAGGTATAGTTTGAATAAAAATTCTTGTATTTGACTCATGCTTTCTTTGCTCAAATATCTTTACTTTACTATAGTGGTGGGCAGACTTGTGTGAAAGGTCAGCTATAGCTACCTTAGTTTTTCAGGTCATAATTCTGAATTATAGTTATTAACTGAGCATCTCAGAAGTTGCCAGGGGAATATATAATGCAAACACACTAGCACTGTTTGTGCTGGTAAGAGTGGTTTGATTGGTAAGCCAGGCTGTGAATTGCAATTGGTTACAAATCATAGTTTGCAGAATCTTACTCCATTGTATTCTGGTGAAATGGACTATTGTCACAGAAGGCCTCATGTGTGCTGTGGGGGCAGTGTGCCATGGAACTCTATCTCCGGTTGGATTTTCTTACAGGCAACTTTATCTCTGCCTAGATACCTAAAGGGCATTTTCCCCCACTGTGAAAGGGCAATACTTTTACTGAAATATGCCAGATTATTAACTGCTTTTTGTTAATTTTCCCAAATATATAATGTATTTTGCTATATCGGCCCAAATATGTTAACCTATTATAACTTTTAGTATTAATTGTATTTACTGTTTTCATTTTATTTGGAGGGCTCCCCTGTTATGCCTGCTAGATCATCCTTGCTTATCTTTTATACATATACCTTTTTTTTTTTTTTTTTTTTTTTTTAAAGCAGGGTGTCAGTATGTAGCCAAAGCTACCCTGAAATTTGCTATGTAAACCAGGTTGGCCTCTAAATCACAGATCTGTCTGGGCAGAGATTGAGTATGCTGTAATATCTGGCCAATTACATTTTTAAAAATAATTGTCCTCATACTTGCTTATTTGTGAAAAAAACAAAAACAACAACAACCCTACACTTTGTACTTAAGTGTGTAGTGTTCCCTCACATGTAGAGGTCAGAAGACAGCTTTCTGGGGTGGTTTCTCCTCTTAACAGTGGGATTGAACTCAGCTCACACCACCAAGTCACCTTGCCAGCCCTACCTCACTTTTTCTTTTCTTTTCTTTTCTTTTCTTTTCTTTTCTTTTCTTTTCTTTTCTTTTCTTTTCTTTTCTGTTTGTTTAATGTATGTGAGTACAATGTCATTCTCTTCAGACACACCAGTAGAGGGCATCAGATCTCATTACAGATGGTTGTGAGCCACCATGGTTGCTGGGAATTGACCTCAGGATCTCTGGGAAGAGCAGTCAGTGCTCTTAACCACTGAGCCATCTCTCCAGCCCTCACTTTTTCTTTTAAAATATTTATTTATTTATTTGCTTATTTGTGTGTGTGCCACATGTGTGAGGGTACCCATCAAGGACCGAGGAGGGAGTTGGCTCCCTTGGAGCTCTGCGGTTACAGGCCGTTGTGAGCAGCCTGGCATGGGTCCTGGGACCTGAACTCAGATCCTCCAGAAGAGTAGCAAGTGCTCTTAACTGCTGTGCCATCTCTTTACCCTCATCCCACTTTACTTTAAAAATAAATAGTTTATTCTTGAATGCGTGTATGATGAATATATGAGTGAGTGACACTGTGCATATGGAGGTCAGAAGACAACTTTGTGGAGTCAGATTCTCATCTCTGCTGAATACTGGGACAGCTGTGTGTGCCACTATGCCTGGCTAGTCCCCATCCTTCAGTCCCTTTACTGGTTTTTCTGTGATATGCATCTACTGAGCTTTAGTGTCCCTTTCAGTGTTTCTGGTCTTTGTCCTTTTCTTCCTTACTCTATCCTGAATTTTCTTTGTATCCTTTGTCATCTAACCATTGTATATTTTTAGCTTTTCTGTGTCTCTCTGTCCCTCCACTCTCTACCCCAGCTGTGCTATTCTTTCTGTCTCTGTCTTTCTCTTCTCATGTAGCCAAGCTGTTGTTAACTCTCTGTTTAACCAAGGAGCTTGCACCTCCCTGGGGCTGAGAGTACAGACACTGAAGTCCTGGGTTTCTGCCTTGTACCATGTTTTGTGGTAAACCTTTATTGGCTTTATCATTCGGTTCTTGTTCATTATCTTCACAGTATAGCTTGGCTCTTTTCTCATGGTTATATTAAATAAGATACCTATGCCTATATTTTAGAATGAGCTTGCTGTGCTTGGGATAGGAAGTTGTCTTAGAGCCATGGTTCAAGATTTCTTTTCCCTTTACCACTCTTGTGAAGTACCTTTAAATATGGCCACTCAAAAATCAAAGTGAAATACTATTATACACTCATTATAATGAAAAAAAGATGAAAATTTAGCAAGTGTGAGAAAATACAGCAACTGAAATTTTGCATTGCTGTGGGAATTACAAATTGGTATGAGAATGTAAATTGGAACGAACAAATTGGAAAGCTGTTTGGCAGTATCTACAAAAAACTAAACACTTGCATTCTTTACGGTTCAGCAGTTTCACTTGGAGATACATACTGCCAAAGTAAATGTACTGGAGTGAATGGTCATAGCACTATTTATAATATCCCCAAGCGGATTCTTCACAGTGACCATCACTACAGTATATGGTAAAGTGATACATTGATATAACAAAACAAATCACATTTCATAGTACTGATATTTTTGTCTCCTTACTTAGTAGTCTGCTTTGGTCAACTGGATATTAGGAAACCTTACTGCCATAGCAGCTTCATAAATGCTTAGATACTGAGGAGAATACTGTCCTGAGCCGATAGCCAGAGCCCTAGGCTAGAGGCTGTCTTCCTCTCCACCCCCCCACCCCCATGTCTGCATGTCTCTCTGTGTATATCTTTTTACCTAGGGGAATTGATAAAAAGAAAGGAGAAATGGGGGCTCCTTGAATGCAAGGAATGTTCCATGGTCTGGTTATAGGCTCTGTTATAAAAAGTTGTGAAGTAGTAGGAAGATAGTTACTCATTATCTCCTGATTTCGTATCATGTTAGAACACAAAGGGAGATAAATGAGCCTTTCATGTAGCCTCTTCTCTATTACTGTCTGAGGTTGGTCTTTCCTGGTATCTGTCCCTCCTTTGTGTCACCCAGTCCTCTTTGGTTGGTTGACTCTTGTGTTAACAGTTTTCTTCCCAGGGTCTCTTAAATTAGTGTTATGGTCGGAACATGAAGTGTTTGCCTTAGGCCGGTGTGTTTAGTATTTGGTTCTTAGCTGATGGTGCCATTTGGAGTTCTGTGAACCTTTGAGGTGAAGCCGGCTGGAGGCAGTGGATCACTGGGGTGTGTTCTTGCTCTGGCCTCTTCCGTTCTTCCTACTTTCTACTTCCTGGCTGTTTTGAAGTGTGGTGCTCTGCTCTGCTCTGCTCTGCTCTGTCAAAACCTCTCCACCATGATGGACAGACCTGTGAGCCAGAATAAATCCTCTCCCCTTGAGTTGTTTCTCTCAGATCAGGGCAGCAGCAGGGCTAGTGTAGTAGTGGGGGTGTTTTGTGATGCCTGGAAGCTTGAGCAGCTTGGTCGGTTGTTTGTTGATGCAATTTTACTTAAATGAGGGCTATCCTGTTAAGGGTAAAATCTGGAAATTTTATGTTTTCTGTCTTTTAAAATTAACAGAACTGAACTCTGATATACACACACACACACACACACACACACACACACACTTTTGATCCTACCTAGATGATCAGTTTTTCTATTGATCTAAATAGATATCTAAATGATATATATCATATATAATATCTAAATGATAAGCCAATACTGAAGGTGGTTTAATTATTTTACAATGACAGGTTTGTTAAGGTTTTCATGGCAGTTTTGGCTTAGAAACTCATTTTATCTGGCCATTTTCAGAAAACATTAGTGGATTTCTCTAATAGTGAAAATTAACATTATGGGAAAAGTTCACTATTTTAACTTTTTTGTGAACATATTTCCTCGAGTTTAAGTAAAAGCAATTATGCCTTTATTTGCCTTTGGAAATGTAGATTAACAAGTGGAAACCTTTAAAATTATCTCTTTCTTTCTCTGGACAGTGTCTTTTTACCTTTGAAGTTTTGTATCTTTAGTCCTGTTTTCTGCAACCAGTTCCAGAAAGCATTAATCAGCCCTGCTGACAAGCCCATTAAATTGACTGATTTATCCAAGTCTTATTTGACTAGCCTTTGATGATGTACCTATGAAATGTTCCTGCAGAGCAGTCCTTGAAAGATAAGCATTGTCTGATAGCTTAGTCTTGCAAGTATCTTCTCTCTTGAACATAAGGGACGATGCATAGCCTTATAAATAGCATTTCGCCTATGAATATATTGTACTTGTGAACATATTTGATATATGAATTTTTGATTTGTATGTATCCTACTTAAATTGAGTTTTATCCAACTGGCTATGTTCTTTCTGGCAGTCAAAAGTCTTATCACAAAGTATGTTTTCTATATACGCTTCTTTATTGATGTATACATTGATCTAAACTGTCTACTATTCATAAAGGAATTGATTTTCATATTAAAAATTAGTTTTAAAGCTGTGTGTGGTGGCACATGTCTGTAATGCCAGTACCAGGGACAGTGAGGCAGGGGGATTTCTAGCTGGAGGTCAGCTTAGAGGTTGTATAAGGAGATCCTGCCTAAAAAAAGTCGTAATAATTTACCCTGTTGCTTTCCTTTTTTTAGGCCATTTTTTGCTGTTAAATACTCAAGTATGTGCTTTGTGTGTGTGTCACGTTGGTGAGATTGTTGAACGTGGGTGCATGTTGGGGATTAGAGGATAACTCTGGGTGTCATGGGCACTGTCCACTATCTTTTTCTTCTTGTTTTGAGAAAGAGTCACTCAATGGCCTGCAAGTAGACTAGACTGGCTGGCCAACCATACCAGGGGTGGTTCGAATAAGAATGGCCCCATAAGCTCCTATAGGTTAGGTGTGGCCTTGTGGGAATAGGAGTGGCCATGTTGGAGGAAGGAAGTCTCTGCTGGTGGGGCTTTGAGGATTCAAAAGCCTACACCAAGTCCAGTCTTGATTCTCTTTCTGCTGCCTGCAGATCTGGGTATAGAACTCTTGGCTCCAGCCCCATGTCTGTACAATCATGCTTCCCATCGTGATGATACTGGACTAAACCTCTGGGACAGTAAGCAAGTCCACAGTTAAATGCGTCCCTTTATAAGAGTTATCTTGGTCATAGTGTCTCTTCACATCAATAGAACAGTGACCAAGACAGAGGTAGGTACTAGGGAACTGGGTATCGCTGTCTGTGCTGTTTGTTGGCAGAATAAAGAAGACATTGAGACTTGGGACTAGAGAAACATTTAATTGGGGGCTTGCTTTCTTTCAGAAGAGTTGCCTTGGTCTTGGTATCTTCATAGTGACTAAGACAAGACGCCTGTGCCCAGCGTTTTGTTGTTGTTTTTCCTTTCCTTCTCTTTTTCTTCCCTCCCTTGCCCCTCTTTCTTTCTTTCTTTCTTTCTTTCTTTCTTTCTTTCTTTCTTTCTTTCTTTCTTTCTCTCTCTCTCTCTCTCTCTCTCTCTCTCTCTCTCTTTCTTTCTTTCTTTCAGAGTCTTACTATGTAGATCAGGCTGGCCCCAAACTCACAGAAATCCACCATTTTCTCTCAGTTTTTTGTTTGTTTTTTAAAATGTTGTTTCTGGACTCAAACTCAGGTGTTTGTGCAATGCAAGGCAGGTACTTTACTAACTGAGCCATTTCTCCAGCCCATCTCTGTCTTCCTAAGAGTGTACTGTTGATCTGAGAACTAGATATTTCCTTACATGCAATAAACAACAATATGGGGTTCTAGATAATAGTTTTGAGAAGGGTTTGACAATAAAAAGATCAATTTGACTGAATACTTAAACTTTGCTATTATAAGAAAACAGTTGCATCTGGGGGTTTAGCTCAGTGCTGTAGAGTATCCCTATCATGCACAAGTGTCACCCTAGCACTGCACATCCATCCACCCACCCACCCACCCACCCACCCACCCATCCATCCATCCATCCATATATACAATTTTCAAAAAGGGACAATCAGGAAAATGATGTAATGATATAATAAAGAATTGATGACTTTTGGTGGTGGTGGTGGTGGGGTTTGAGACGGGGTTTCTTTGTGTAGCTCTGGCTGCCCTGGAACTGGCTCTGTAGACCTTGCTGGCCTTGAATTCACAGAAATCTACTTACCTCTGCCTCTCCTACGTTCTGGAATTAAAGGTGTACACTACCACCACCTGGCCAAGAATTGATGTCTTTATTTAATTTTTGAATTAATTTGTTTTTTATGTGTTGAGTGTGTGTATGTGTGTGTGTTTTTACCTTCTGTGGATCCTACTAGTTCTCCAAGTTTTAGAGTTCATACCCCACAAGGAGGTTCTAGTTGCTGTATTCCTTGATTGTCTTTGGAAAGCAATTTGACAGTGTATAAACTGAGGACTTAACTGCTCCAAGGTAGATTTGAGGGAGAGTACAGCCAGAGGCAATTGAAGAGTTCAGAGCAGAGAGGAAATAGTAAACTGAACAGACTAGACGGGGCCTTGGGCTGTGGTTGTAGAGCAAGAGAGAAAGACAGAGAGGGGGCCAGAGAGGAAAAGGAGAGTGTCTAGCTGAAGTAGTAGGTTTATAAGGGAATGAGAAATGGAGAGAAAAAACCCATGAGTTAGAGAAGAGCTGAGAAGAGTCACAGGTACACAGTGAGAGACTGTGTGAGCCTGGAGGCCAGCATGCTCTGTGGTATGCTAAAAGGCTCCACAGATAGCCTTTTGTTCCTTCTGACAGTGATAAGAAAATGGCTCCTTTGCTGGAGGAGAATAGGTCCCAGAAACTGGGGGAGTGGAATTTCCTTTGGACATGACAGGAAGTTTAAAGAGCCATAAATAAATGCAGTCATACTAGTTTAGTAATTCTAATGTAAGGAAGGGATAGAAAAAAGATACACATATAAAGCTGATATCCTCAAACCACTTGTTGTCTGTGGTTACTTGTTTGTTTGTTTGAGTCTTGTTACTTGGTCCAGGATAGACATTGATTTGTTATATTCATGCTGGCCTAGAGTTTGCATTCTTCCTGCCCCCACTTTCCAAATCCTGGAATCACAGTGTGCCACCATGTCCAACAATGTGGTTGCTTCTGTGCTACTGTGCAGAATTGAGTAGTTATGATAGAATCCATGCAGAACAGAAAATATTTATTAGGTAGTTGCTATGTGTTGGGTACTTTCCTTGGTCCTGTGAAATGAGTAAAGACAAAAACCATCTGTCTTTATAAAAATTTTAATTTGAGTAGGGTAGAGAGACCAAACAAGATAAAAGAACCTATAAAAGATAGGTGTTTAGGAGAAAATAGCAGAGAAGAGGGATAGGAAATATTTCAGGCTTATGGCTTGACATTTGAGATAAGAATTAGCCAAAAAAGAACTCACTGAGCCAAGCACACATCATCCCAGCACTTAGCGGGCAGAGGCCAGGAGATCTCTGTGAATTTGAGGCCAGCCTGGTCTACAGAGTGAGCTGCAGGGTATCCAGGAGTACATAGTGAGATCCTGTTTTGAAAAACAGAAAAGAACTCACTGAAAAAGTGCCTTTTATGTAAGGATTTAAAATAAAGCAAGGTGTCTAGAGCAAGTCCATAGAAATGTGTCTGGTGAAGCTCAGGATACAGCGGAGTGACAGAAGTGGGTGACAGAAGTGGGTGGGGGTGGGGGTCTGGAGAGATGATTAGAAGGGACAGGGAGGGTGTGTGAGATGGCCAGACCATGTAGATGCTTTTGGCAAAAGGAAAATTCCTGCTGTAAAGTTGTCAAGTAGAAAAAGGAACAACACTTGTCTTCTATATCTGCCTAATCATGACAATTAGCTTAAATATGCATAAAGAAAATAACACCGGAAAAAAAAAACTTTAAAAACTAACTGTTATAGACTGTTAACGTAGAAGGACATGGTAGAGAATTTACTGAAATGGCCTCTCCATTAGGGGAAGGTTTTGGTTGTAGATAATAAGGGAGAGAAAGAGAGAGAACAGGCAGAGGTTTCTGGAAGATTCCAGAGCAGAAAGAATAAACAGACTGGACTTAGGGCTATCTGCCACTGAAGGGAGGGAGAGTAGAGGGAGCCAATAGAGGAGGTACAGCTGGTGTACGGACCTTGCCATTATTATGGAGGAGGTGAGAAAGGCTAGGGTGCTAGCTCAGGGCTTTGAAATGTATGATGGATACTTGTGAGTAGACTGTAGGAGCCTGGAGGCCAGCATGGTCTTGGTCCACAGCCACAGGTGTATGTCAGAGTCATATAGCCCTCTGGCAGAGGCAAACAAGGGAAGTGGCTCCTTTTGGCAGAGGGAGCCTTGTCAAAAGTTTCTAAGGAATGCTGGCTATTACCTAACTACCAGAAAATCCTGTATAGTCTAGCTTGAGGTGGGTCAAGACTGTCTTTTCTGGGCATATGTACTGCCTTTTGGAGTTTGGGAAATTGGAGTTTCCTTTGGACCCGACACTGTACTGTTGTATATTTTGTTCTTTTGCTGTACTTCTAGAATTTTGCTGTATTTTATTTATTATTATGTAATTTTAAAAGTGTGTGTATAGGTCAGAGGACTCTTCACCTCTCCACGGGGTTTCTCTGTGTAGCCTTAGCTGTCCTGGAACTCATTCTGTAGACCAGGCTGGCCTCAAACTCAGAAATCCACCTGCCTCTGCCTCCTGAGTGCTGGGATCAAAGGCATCTGACTCAGAGTCTGGCTTTTTAGGAGTGTGTTCTTGCCTTTCATTTTGTGTTTCGAGGCAAGTCTTTGTTGTTTTTGCTGCTGTTCTGCATCCCCCAGGCTAGCCCTCCATGGATTGCTGTATCCTCTTCCAGGAGTACAGAGGCTGGGATTAAACCCAGGAGCCACTGCATGCAGCTTTCCAACCAGGGTTCTGGGATTGAATTAGGGTCCTCAAGGTCGCCTGGCAGGCTCAATTACACAAAAGATTTTGTGTATTTGTGTCTTTGAAAATCTTTGAAATCAAGTATTTTTGATCTTCCCAAGGTGGATGTGATGTGGTTCCTGAGAGCAGATGAGGACAGTGTCTTCAGCTGCCTAAGGAGTTAGGTTTTCTTACTGTTGATCTTCATGTGCTTGAACCAAGGGACTGTAGAAATTATTTTCTACCCTCACTTTATGATGAAGAAGCAATCTGGAGAAGTGAAGCAAGCAGGCTTCTGGCTCCTTTTGATAGTGTTTACATCTTCTGTCATTTAATTTGTGGCTTTCTCGATTCTGAGTGGCTTTTGTGATTAATAATTTACTTACTCATGTTGAAAAAATTAAGCCTTTATGGAGAAAGGAAGTCTAAGTGTGTTTCATAAACCACCACAGCAGCTCTGGCATCGGTAACAGGCACTTTTGCAAACTTTGGAGTCAGTCTTACTGGCTTTAAAATATATTCGCAGTCCCTGTTAACTACTTTTGGGCCTTCAGGAACGCTTGACTTCTGTGCTTTTGTTCCCACATTTACAGTGATGATGCTAAGTACATGCTTCATAGAGTTGTAGTTAAGAATTAACTGAATTCATGTGGGGAGAATGCCAGGCACATAAGATAATTATTGCTGGTTTAAATATCTGGAAGACTCATCATTTCCCTGCTCCTACCCAACCCTCACACACCCCTGGATACTGAGAAAATGAAATTCAGGAAATCTTTTAAGCGCTCAGTGGTTAAGAGCACTGACTGCTCTTCTGTAGGCCTCAAGTTCATTTCCCAGTAACCACAGGGTGGCTAACATCTCTAATGCCAGTTCTAGGGTATCTAACTCTCTCTTCTGGTTCCCTTGGACACCAGGCACGGGGGTGGTGCATATATGAACATACAGGCAAACACTCATACACATAAGAAAATAAATAAAGTCTTAAATCTTCACATATTTATGTCTTTAAAGCCCCCTATATCTGTCTTAAAGCATTTTTAATTTAAAGTATTGTGTTTGTGACTTTCACAGGTCACACAGGTAATTTAGTATGGACATTTTAAAACTAGCCCTCTTAGTACAGTAGTATTAAATCATGTGGACTCGTGGACTCAGTGGCCACCTTCTCAGTAAGTATTGAGCTGTGAGAGAAGGATGCTTGTTTTATTGGAGTTAGTTAGAAAGACATTGTGATGTTCTCCGAAGTGACAGGTGTTCTGAAATGTGAGGTAGGGTTGAATGGCAAGAGCAGCTCCTAGCAAGGCTAATGATTTGCTAGAGCAAGCAAGGACTTGTTCTGTAAGTATCTAGGTCAGGGTGGTGAGGAGCTTGGTTTAAACAGACTCAGAGGTAAGGAGCATCCAGTGGAGAGTGGTGAATGGAGATGGAACCACCCTTCAAACATGCCACCACAGTTCTGGTATTTGCATATTCTCTAACCCTAGATGCTAAAGACCACTGAACTCACATAGTGAATATAACCTAGGAATAAATCACTTACAAGTTTAAAACATTTAAAAATATGACAATGGTTTGATGAAATTAAAGGATGGGGAAAATGAAATTTAACTCTGTGTACTATAAATGTTTGTGGGAAATAATCTGAAATTATATGTCTTCACTGTAGTTAAAGATAGATAACTTTATATCTATAGGCTGTCTCTAGTTTGTATTTGTGGCTATTTGGGGATTGTATAGAATTCTATTAGTTTCTATTAAGAAAACTGGGAACAATACCTTTAAGTGGTTTCCTGGCCCCTGTGGTGAGATTGACCATTGCAGCCTAAGGCTGTGTGTGGTGAGCAGTGATCACATAAGGCAGACTTGAAACCAAGCATGGGGGAGCTCTGGGAATGCAAACTCCCTTCAAAGGCAAGCTGTCAGGGGCTTCCCTTCTCTCACCAGGCCCCATCTCCTAAGTCTCCACCATGGCCCGGTAATGAATGCTTCAAGTTATAGCACATTGAGAGTCGAGAGCCCTCCGGGTCCAAGCCTTCAGTGTATGAGCATTTTTGAGGAACTGTTTATATGTGGTCCATAATGCACTAGTTTAACCCTAAAAAGAGTAACAGGACAAATGTAAATAGAGATCATGTATTTCTGCTGCACTAGCTTACTACAGACATGTTTATTTTCTTTGTAGAACCATAGTTTGTAATGCAGGGTTTCTGTGGGCATGGTAACTGTGTCTAACCTGAAAGGTGCTCAGCTGTTAAGTGTGGTTTTGTAGTGAGTGCTAACAAGTCTCAGGTACTTACATACTTAGTGGTTATTGCTTTTATTAACGGTTGTGGTATTTAATTGAACCTAGAGGTCACTTGGAATTTTCCTTATGACCTATCACAGGCCTCTGAGACGTTATTTTTAAAGTGTGATTAGTATTTATGACTTAGTAGGTAAACTAAGGGTTTTAGTGTTTGGGGGCGAAAGGAAGGAAACAAGGAAGGAAGGCGTCATCAACAAAGCCCCTCGTGAATCGTGAAAGGCTGACATGGAATTAGCATTTCCCCCCACCTCTCCTGCTAAGCAAGATTCGGGTCCAAGGACTGGCTTGTGACTTGGATCACTGAAGAACACCTTTGATATTACTTTCTTCTGGGTGTGGGTTGGTGATGCGTGCATAAGAGTGCTCAGGATGTGGAAATAAGAGAGTTACTATGAATGAATGTTTTGGCTTAATTTTTTTGAAAGGGGAGTTTTTGTTCTGTGTTATGATAAGTATTAGCACCAGGGGAACTTCAGGACACCAGTCCTGCTTCTGCCCTGGCAGTGTCAAAGTGTTACCCGGGGACACTGTATTTCTTAGTTTTATTTGCTGCTTAATTTTTCTGTGTGTTTTTAAATCTCTTTAAAAATCGGTTAACAACTTTGTGTCAGGCACACGCCAGCCCAGGCTAACCTGAAAATCACTGTAGCACAAGGTGGCCTTGAACTCACAATAGTCCTCCTATCCTCAACCTCCCTAGTGCTGGGATTTCAGGCAGGAACCATCACATCCAGCTGGACATACAGTTTGTTTTCATACTAGGACCAAGCCCAGGATTTCTGCTTGCTAAGCAAGTGCTTGGCCACTGAACTCTACCTTGTCCTCTGGTCTGTTATGCTAACACGCTCTAGTTTGTGTGCTTGTACTTTAGCATATGGCTTTTGTCTAAGAATACAAACTTAAGGTGTAAGATAAGGATAAGGAGAATGAGCTGGGCTTCTGGGAAAATGTACTTTTTTGAGAGAAGAAAGATTAACATGGTATTTTTTCATAAGAAATCTAGTCAAAAAATTTTCAGATAAAAGTACTAGTAGTGTACATGTGATTAAATAATTCTTCTGCATTATATGTTATAAAGACACAGTGTCTTCCTACTGGTGTATTCACAAAAGCAGTCTAGCAAGGAAAAATTAAAAAGCGTACATTCTCATTTTCATTTCTAAGGGAATAAAGAGGGAGAATTCATTATGTAAAGCATTACAAATAAGCATGTATTAAAGCAGTTACATATGATGATGGCATATTGTTGAACACCCCAAGAAAGATAATTTGCATGGAAGATGATTATTCAGTAGGGCTTTAATTTACAAGAACCACTCCGTCGTTTAATTGAGCCCCTTTCCACACACCGCCTCGCTTCAGTGGGCTGCATTTGCTGCTGCACATGTACAGTGCCATCAGGGTGGTTAAAATTCCATTCAGTTTAGCTGCAAGGTAAAACAACAGCTGAATGCCATGCCATAAAAGTATGTATTATTAAACATCCCAAGATTGGTTTTGGAATCAGTTTTCTATTGGCTGGTTTGTACTGTAAAGCTGATAGTCTGATTTTTTTCTAATAAGATTTTTATATAAGATTATTTGTCTCTTTTGGTCACTAGTTAAATTATATGGTTCAATTTTAAAAATCTTCAGTTTTATATGGCCATTTATCTGTATTATGCTATTGTGAAGTGATCAAAAATAGCCAGTATTCATAGTTACTACAAAAAGAAAACTATTCAGTAATAAAAAACACACGGAAATAAACCTTTCAACAATTAGCTGACTTGTGATTAAAATGCCCAGAAAGATAATATATTGTAAAGTTTTAAAAATATATTTTTTATTTGATTTATTTTCTTGGTGTGTGTGTGTGGGGGGGGGGGGTGTGGTGTGTATACTTCACTTGTTACAGATGTCCAGGTCAGAGGATAGCCTGTAGAACAAGTCAGTGCTCTCCTTCCGTCTTGTGAGTCAGGTCATCGGGCTTGGCAGCAAACATCTTTACATGAAGAGTTATCTTCTCCAGCCCTGTAAAAAAGATTGTTGACTGGGTGGTGGTAGAGCATGCCTTTAATCCCAGAACTCAGGTGGCAGAGGCAGGTGGATCTCTGTGAGTTCAAGTCCAGCTGGACTACAAAACAAAACAAAACAAAAAAAGAACAAAAAAACCTTTACTGCCTCTTCTTCTTTCTTCTTTTCCTCTTCTTCCTCCTCCTCTAAATAGAGAAAAGATCTTGGATGAGCCAGGAACTGACTCCCTGTGGATATTTAGTCTTTGAGATATTTAAAATAAAATAATTGTGGGAAGCCGGTAGCCAGGCCCATTCTTAATGTGGACTCTGAGCTTATGTGTCAGGGAGGAGATACTGAAGTCTGCAGTCCAAGTCAGCAAAAGATAAGGATGTCAGCACTACGGCGGGCGGTCCATAAGACCAATATGCAAAAAAGATAGCAAGAAGGAGATAGAAATCTTGGACCAGAAACTATGTCAATTACCGTTTTCATGAAAAGAAATGGCAAAGAATATTTGTGAGAATAAGAAGGAAGCTTGAAGTGGAGATAGAGGAGGCTAAACTTCTTTACAGTGTGTCCACCACATGTTTGATGAATGAAGTCTTTTTGCTAAGCATAGGGAAGGGTAAAATTGAACAACTAATAAAAACTAGAGAGAACAGATTTTAAACGGCGGCCTCCATGTGAAAGGAGCGGAGCTTGACTGAGGGCAGATGATAAGACACAGCAGTTAGCCCAAAGGTGCATTGTAGGAACCGCCTGCGTGGTTCATTAAGCTGGTCTACCTCTTCCTTAGAAGTTTGCTTCTGGAATTGGGAACAAAACACCCATGGAAGGAGTTACAGAGACAAAGTTTGGAGCTGAGACGAAAGGATGGACCATCTAGAGACTGCCATACCTGAGGATCCATCCCATAATCAGCCTCCAAACGCTGGCTGACACCCTTGCATACACTAGCAAGATTTTGCTGAAAGGACCCTGATATAGCTGTCTCTTGTGAGGCTATGCTGGGGCCTAGCATAAGTGGATGCTCACAGTCAGCTATTGGATGGATCACAGGGCCCCCAGTGGGGAGGGGGGGGTCTGCAACCCTATAGGTAGAACAACAATATGAACTAACCAGTACCCCCCAGAGCTCGTGTCTCTAGCTGCATATGTATCAGAAGATGGCCTAGTTGGCCATCAGTGGAAATAGAGGCCCATTGGTCTTGCAAACTTTATCTGCCTCAGTACAGGGGAACGCCAGGGCCAAGAAGTGGGAGTGGGGGGGAGGGTATGGGGGTACTTTTGAGATAGCATTGGAAATGTAAATGAAGAAAATACCTAATTAAAAAATGAAAAAAAAACAAAAAACAAACAAAACAACAACAACAAAAAACAACAAAAAGAAAATTGCTTCTGAAAGCTTATGTTTGATTGTGTAAGACCTTGAATTTTGAGGCTCTATAGGGCCAGTTATTCTTAAGGTAAGAAAGGTTAAAATTGTTTAGAAAAAGACTGGATGGTACTTTTAATTATGATACTTTTTCTTTGAGATTTCATACATGAATGTAATGAATTTTGATTATACTCAACCCACGTATATACTCCTCTCCAGTTCCTCCCAGATGCCATCCTACATTTCCCTCTCAATTTCTTCTCCTCCTCCTTCATCATCATCCTCCTCACCCCCTCTCCCACTCCAGTGAATCCAATTAGTCTAGTCCAAATATGCATGAGTAAACACCACAGTATCTTTACATGGGACAAATCTGCCAGAATTTTTTTTGGGCTATGTGCAAAAGGCGTAGATAACTGTATAAACTTTCTCCACAGTACCTTACATAGTATAAACTCTTTGTACCTAGCTGTTCTGTTGTTCAGTTTTATGTGTGTGTGTGTGTGTGTGTGTGTGTGTGTGTGTGTGTGTGCACATTGTATGTAGTTGGGGGAAGGGATTGTGTGTGCTCTTCTTTGTGTGTTTGTGTCTATGTGAAGGGCTATGCATGTGCTGTGGTGCTTTCGTGGAGTTCAGAGGACAGTCTTTGGGCACCAGCCCTCATCCTTGCCCCTTGTTTGAGAAGCTTCTCTTGGCTGCTGCATCAGCCAAGCTGACTGTCTTTGAAACTGAGGTCTCTTGTCTCCCCTCGAATTTCTCCCCGCAGTGTTACTGTGGGATTGGAGAGTTTGTGCTACCAAGTCTGCTTTTACTTGAGTTCTGGGGATCTGAACTTGGGTTGTCAGGCCTGTTTGTGCACAAGCACGTTTACAGTTAGCAGCCTTCCTAGCCTTAGACACCTTTTGAAGACAAAAATTTGTTGAAATTTGTTTCTTCTGAGCATTTAAACAATTGTATTTACTGTAATGACTACTGTTCCTGCTGCTACTATTGTATGCTGTACTGGGGGCTGACCCCACGACTTACAGATGCTGCTGGGTGAGTGCTTAGTTTCTTAGGTCTACACTGGTCCTGCCCTGCCTTTATTTTTGTCTCTGTATCTCGAGGTGCCTGCCTATGCTTGAGCCCACAACATATTGTTTTATTTTATGAACACATGTCTCGGAAGAATGGGCTACGTGCACTGTTTATTTTCTTACCTTTACATCTCTATTCATAGAGAGTTGGACAGCTTCTCCTTCCTATTCAGAGTTGTCACATAGCTGAACATAGACAAATAAACCTAAGTAAACATTGGATGACAGTAAATAGCTCAGGGTAGCATAGGGAGAATCAAGTACATATGGGGAAGGCTTTCTAATTTTTAAATTTATTTTTATTATGTGTGTATCATTGTTGTACCTGCATGTGTACTAATGTGCATATGTTGCTTGCAGATGTCAGAAGAGGTCACTAGATACCCTGGAGTTACTTTTAGTTGTGAGCCACCATGCTGCGAACCGCATCTAGGTCCTGTGTCAGAGCAGCAAGTGTTCTAAACCGAGGGTATCTCTGCAGCCTCCAGGTTTGCTGATTTCTGTAGTGCAGTAGGAAGGCCTTTCTACAGGGGTGCTTGTCTGGATTGCAGTGGAGGAATAGAACATGCAGATATCGGTAGCATGCTCAGCAGCCAGTATGAAATCCTTGAAGTAGGAGCAGAAATGTGTTTGAGGTTGAGCAAGGGGCGGCTTTGCAGACTAAGCAGAGTAACCTGAGGGGTGAGGACAGACAAGTAGGTAGGTCGGGTTCTAGGACAAGTAGACAGAATCTTCTACTTGCCTACTATTGTCTCTGTAAGGATGAAGCTGGGGACAGAAGGAATTGGAGATTTGAAGAGATGTCTGTTATCTGAGCGTGGTTCCCTAGACCCAAAGTCCAACATCTGAGAGTTATAGATGCTTAGAGGCTAACCTAAGTCTGCTGATTCAAACCTTTGAGGCAGAAACTATTTTCTTAAGTCCACTAGGTTACGTTGGTGCATAGAAGTTTTGAGAGGCACTGGATAGAGGTAAGAACAATTAG
Organism: Mus musculus; assembly: GCF_000001635.26. NCBI lineage: Eukaryota > Metazoa > Chordata > Mammalia > Rodentia > Muridae > Mus > Mus musculus. Next base: position 59,649,279 of record NC_000070.6, read on the forward strand.
CAATAACGCTAAGGACTCACTTGGGTTTAGTGGTCTTATCTCTGTGTGCAAACTGACCTCGGGTTATGTTGAAGCAAGAGGGCAAGAGGGAGTTGAGTGTGTACATGGGATAAATGATGTCCCATAAATGCTAAGGCGCAGAAAGAAAGAAATGAGGACAGGGCAATGAACAAATGACAGGGGCAGCTGAGTCAAAATAAGTCCATGAAAGGAACTCTGACGTAGATCTGACTGACTCAATCACAGGCTCCCCACCCAGGGCCTCCCTCTTCTTAACCTGTATTTTTTTTTTTTTTTTTTTTTGACTGTAGAATGGTTTGTTAGAAGAAGCAATGTCTAGTTGAGAGTTTGTTGTTTCTTGGATTAGTTTTCTCCCTTTATAGTCCAGGCTGGCTTTGAACTTATGAGTTTCCTGTCTTACCCTCTTGAGTGCTGGGACAAACCTGTGTGCTACACAGCATTTATTTTTATCTAGTCTTGGGTAAGTCTTGTAACAACCTCTGAACCAGTTTTGGTATCACTGTATAACTTAAGTGCCTGACAGTTGAGCCTTGTTCAGAGCATGAAATAGATGTATGGAGATATCCTGTGAACTATGAAGTGCTTTGCCCTAGTCTGTGTAACACTGTTTTTCATACTACTTTTCCCATCTTATAGCTTGTATTTTATTCATGAGGTGTTTTGCCTCATAGCTGTGGCAAAAGTACAAATCTTGGAGAAGAGCATGGAAAAGGTATTTGTGACTGTTGTAACCACGTGCCTTCTAATAAAATACTGTCTTAGAAATGTACCAGGCTTAAACTTCAAGCAGTGGCACTGAACCCAGACATACAACCAGTATTGCCGTGTTGGCAGTGGCGGGTCATTTTGTTGATGTTTTTGTGCGAGCATGTATGTATATGTGTTTGTGAAGAGGTTTAGTATGGTAAAGGATTGACTTACATGGTTATGAAGACTGGGAAATCACAGTTATCTTGGAGCCCTAGGAAAGCCAATTGCATAAATTCTTATTGGAAACTTTAGACTTGGGGCCTAAGGACTAGCGCCCCTGTTTGAAGACAGGGAAATGATGTCTCAGATAAGAAAGCATAGAGCTTCCTCCTACTCTGTCTTATTTGTTTGAAAGAGTCTAACATTTTGGAGGATGGAGAGTAGCCTGATTTACTTGGTTTAAACATTAATTTCATTCAGAATTACTCTCATATACATACACAGTAATGTTAGACCAAATGTCCAAGTACCCACTAGTCAAGAGAACACCTAAATTTAACCATCACACCATCAGAATGATGAACAAAGATATTTTGACAGTGTTTTTAAGATAATGGATATCAGATAACAAAGATAGTGATCTCTTAGAGGTGAACATATGATAGACTCAGTGGCTGCCTCACCACACTAGCTGCCAGAGTTAAGAAGGTGGAACTGGGAGCTGAGGAGGCCACGCTCACTACTACACTCATAGAGCTAGTAAGGTTCATGGGAAATAAAACTGGCTGTCTTCCTTAGGGTTTTACTGCTTTGAAGAGACATCATGACTGGCGCAAATTTTATAAAGGAAAACATCTAATTGAGACCGGCTTACAGTTTCAGAGGTTTTTTTAAGTCCATTATCATCATGCTGGGAAGCATGGCAGTCTGCAGGCAGACATGGTGCTGGAGAAGGAGCTGAGAGTTCTACATCTTGATCCACAGGCAGCAGAAGGGGACTGTATGCCATACTGGGGGTAACGAACATATAAGACTTCAAGACCTGCCCCCTAATGACACACTTTCTCTAGCAAGGCCACACCTCCTTTTATGACAAAGCATTGAAACACATGAGTCTTTGGGAGCCATACCTATTCAAACTCCATATTGTTGTTGCTCACAGATAACATGGTCCTGTAGAGAAAACCCCAAGAGATTCAGAAGGAAAGTTGCAAGGTGTAAGATCAGAACATACAGATCACTTGTTTTTTATATCACATAAAACCCGAAAAGGAGAAAGCAGTTTCATTTACAATATCATCTCAGAGAATAAAATACATGGATTTTTTTTTTTTGTTTGTTTTTTTTGTTTTTGTTTTTCAAGACAGGGTTGCTCTGTGTAGTCCTGGCTGTCCTGGAATTCACTCTGTAGACTAGGCTGGCCTCGAACTCAGAAATTTGCCTGCCTCTGCCTCCCAAGTGCTGGGATTAAAGGCATGTGCCACCACGTCCGGCATCGAAATTAATTTAACCAAGGTAGTAAAAGACTTGTACAGTGAATATTACAAAATATTGCCAAAGTAAAGAATTCCTAAATAAATGGAAATATGTTCTGTGCTCATCAGTGGGAATGCAACATTGTTAACATTCCAGGACTCTCCAAAGCTATTCTTATCTGAACTATAACAGCGGGTTTAAATGGAAAACTACATCTCTGAATTAATTTGGAGTTGCAAGAGGCTCTGAATGGCCAAAATAGCCTTGAAAGAGAATAATAAGACCAGTGTGGCGGCACATGTCTTTAATCTCAGCACTCAAGAGCCAGAGGCAGGTGAATCTAAAATTGACAGGCCATAAGTACAGTAGTGTCTGTCCAGTTGAATTTGGGAGTGCATGCCTTGTCTGCTCTGTGAAGGAAAGAATAGTTTCATCATGTTATGCTGGAGTGATTATATTTTTGCATCCAAAAGAATGAAGTCATACCTGTCCCTCACCCTTATATAAGCCATACCTCAAAATAGATCAGCCACCTAGATGTGAATTAAAATCATAAAACTTTGGGAAAATAGAAAGGAGTAAATCTTCATGACCTTTGTGCAGACTTTAGATGTGACACCAAAAGTGCCAGGACTAAAGGTTAGTGGAGGGAGGGGGTTAGCTAAGAAGAAATCATCAAATTTTAGAACATAAAATATCAGAGACAACTAAAATTGATAGATAAGCCAGAAAATCGGTAAGAATGCAAAAGACTAAACAAAAAAACCATTAGCCAACTTCATGTAATTAATAGTTGTAGAACATCTCACTCAGTCTTAGCAAGCACACCCTACAAGTTTATGTAGAATATTGACAAAAAGGAAGCTACATCCTGGCCTTAAAGATGATGTAATGTGACTTGTTTGAATTGTGCAAAGTAGTTCTGTGACTACAGTTGGAGTGAAACATACCTGGGAAAAGTCCAAATACTTAAAAAGACCACAGCACTGCTTTGAGTAATCCTGAGTCAAATAAGGGAAAGAGAAAATGGAGTAAGTGTGGTGGCATGCCCCAGTAGTTCCAGCACTTGAGAGCCTGGCATAGGGGCATGTGAGCTTGAATCTAGCTAGCCTGGATAACATGATGAGACTTGCCTTGGGGGTGTGAGTTAACAGGAATTATTTTGAGCTAAATGAAAATGAAAACACAACCAGGCAGAGTGGTCCATCTGTAACCCCAGCATTTGGGAAGAAGAGTGAGGAAGATCAAACCTTATCTCAAAATCAAACATTAAAGCAAATGCAAACCTAAACAGAACATGAAAACAAACATTTGTGAGAAACAGCTAGAAAAGCACTTTAGGAGAAATTTATAAAAATCCAAAACCGAAACCAAAAAAAATAAAATAAAAACACAGTAGTGTAGACATTCAAGGAACGTTCAAGAAAAAAGCAAACGATAACTGAAAAAAGTAGATTATCAGAACTAAAATCTGAAAGAGAAAATAGAAAAAGAAATCAAGACTTAGTTCTTTGGGGACTCAGCAGTTAAGAGCACTTGCTGTTCCTGCAGAGGACTGGTGTTTGGTCTCCATTATATGTTTGGTGCCCAAAACTATCTGTAATTTCATATCCAAAGAATCTGATGCCCTCTCCTATCATTGGACTATCTCTGGCCTGCCAGCTGCCCAAGTGATGCCATGGAGACCTTTTATTAATTATGAAAGCTTGGCCTTAGCTTGGGCTTGTTCCAACTAGCTCTTAGACTTACTAACCCGTTTACTCTAATCTGCGTTCTGTCACATGGATCGGTACTTTCCCTCAGTTTCCTAAGGCCAATTTCCTCCATGCCTGATTCTTTCCCAGCATTCTTACCTCTGCTCAGAAGTCCCACCTATCCTCTCCTGACTTGCTATAGGCAATCAGCTCTTTATTAAACCAGTCAGAAGGTGTTGGATGGAGCATTTACAAATTATGATGCAGTCATAAGAATAACAATACCAAAGTCAGGCCTGCAACCTGGTCTCTGATGGTACAGAAGTAAGCATTGGAATAGCACAAAGACAACCTTTACATAGTGCACAAAAAGATGCCTGAACATTCTTCTGACTTCCATGGGCACCAGGTGCACATGTGTACATATGTACACAGAATAAATATATAAGTAAAAGAATGAGTTCTTTGAGAAGCCTGTTGATAATTTTAGAAAACTTTAGAAGTACATTTCCCAGTCTGATCAGAAAAACAAGAGGAGACACAGACCACAGTATTGGGCATGAGAGAGAACATAAACTTTAGTTCCTGACGGCACTAAAAAGGCAGTGACAGCTTTTAAGGAACAACTTAAATCTGTAAATCCATAGCCCGTGACTCCCAGACTTCCAGAGTTCTTACCCTGTCATAGAAAATGCATTTGTAGTTAAGAACCTTACAGAAAAAGCTGTAGACCAAGATGACTTCATCGATGAATTCCTCCAAAGATTTAAGGAAGAGATAATATCAATTGTATACAAACTTCTAGACTATTGAAAAGGAGAGAGTACTTCCCAGTGATTGTGTAGTACACAAACTACATACAAGTCAGACTTACAGACTGTTGTCTGTCATAAACATAGCTAGACTCTTTTTTTTTTTTTTTTAAGGAAATGACTTTATTTTCGGTGTTATTGATAATTGAACTCAGGGCCTCTTGCATGTCAGGCACACACTATTGAGTCACATTCATAGACCTTGTTGGGTTTTTGTTGTTTTGTTTGTTTGTTTTTGTTTTTTCTTTTAAAGATTTATTTATTTATTATATGTAAGTACACTGTAGCTGTCTTCAGACACTCCAGAAGAGGGCGTCAGATCTCGTTATGGATGGTTGTGAGCCACCATGTGGTTGCTGGGATTTGAACTCCGGACCTTCGGAAGAGCAGTCGGGTGCTCTTACCCATTGAGCCATCTCACCAGCCCCCCATAGCTAGACTCTTAACGAGGTTATTACAAATGGAATTCAGATAATCACAAAAAAGGAAACAATATTATGACTAAGTGAGGTTTACCCCCAGAGCCTAAGGTTGGCTGAACACTCAAGATCCAGAAATGCAGTTTATTATCTTCACAGTGTAAAAGAGAAAACTGTTACCTTCTGAGCAGAAAAGAATATTGACAGAATTGGTCCTTCCTTCCTGATTAAAAACAACTGCTGTGTGCAGACTAGTGGAATAAGGGATCATCTCTCCCCTGTAAAGGCGTGTCTATGAAAATTTTGTAGCTAGCCACATTGTTAATATCTGTGAAGATTATGTAGCCAGCCTCTTTAGTAGTGAAGCTGTGAATGTCTGGTAAGCAACGTCCAGCTTTGTACCAGAGCGTCTAGTCAGTGAGAGTTAGAGAGCAGAAATGAAAAAGCAATGCGGCAGAAGACTTTGCCTCTGTGGTCACCGGCCATAGGATTTTGTCACATGCGCAGCATGTATGAAAGCAATACTAAAACCGCTTGGCTTGAGAAGGTTGCAGAATATCTGTAGATTAGCCAAAACAGTTAGGCATTGGAATTTAATATACTATTTCCAGGAGCATCCAAAAAAGTAATTACATAGAGATAAAGGTGAGATAAAATGCACATGAGATTATTCACTTTGTATTATAATGCACAGCTGATAGAAATGTAAAAGCTTAAGTAAGTGATATAACCTGTTTATGCACTGAACAGTCTGCGGTAAGAGATTAGTTCTCCCCAGCTGGATCCTGTAGTTTCCATGCAAGCTCAGTCCATACCCCAGCAAAGTATTTGTTAGGAATGGACAAACTGGTACTCAAACCTCTTCAGAAATGCAGAGGACCTAGCAAGTCATTCACTGAGTGAAACAAACAGTATGTAGTAGTAATTTGATGGATTGTATTAATAGAATTGTTAGATTATTACAGTGATATTTCTATAAGAATTGATAAGCATCACCTTGTTCCTAATTATATGGTGTTTCAGAAAGTGGCCCATGTACAAGAAAAGGAGGGGTTCAGCCTCTTAGGATACCATCTTAATTAAGATCAAAGAGTACTTAAGTTCTGTTTGGGAAAATGGCCAAGTGAAACAGTTGTTGGTCATTGAATACTTTGGCCCCATTGATTAGATTGGTTAGTAGAAAAGACGGAGAGAATTAAATGCTCTTGCATGTCCAAGCCCTAGGTGGAAATAGACAAGACAAAGGAAGGTAAGCACATGCATTTACTGTCAAGGGCGTCTAACTCATTCTTCCTCCGTGGCTTGGAGTAGAAGTACTGCCTTCTGCTGAGGGCAGCATATGAATGCACTAATCTCAAATAGCCGGGGACAGAATGAAATTGATATCTCCCATAAGTTGTGCATTATTTATTGTGTCTGATAAAGCAGCAACATATGTTTAGTGCTTTTACCTCTGCCTACATAGGTACTCTACATAGTACTCTGTACACTAGAAGTTATATAGGTCCTATGTCAACTCTTCTACAGTGAGAGCTTTGGTATTCTATATGAATTACCATTCAGAAACCTAAACTCCAGAGGAAGGAAGACCAGTGAGAGAGAAATGCAAGACTACAGATAAACGCTGTGCCACAGTGGGAAATGGAATTTTCCCACTATAGTTAAACACTAGAAGTGATTGACAAAATCAGATACAAATTTTTAGTTTTTAGTAACAAAAAAAAAAAAATCAAAGTATGAAGGATAGAAATGGTGGCTGGAGATAAGGCTCTGAGGGAAGGGGCTTCTGTACAAACATGAGATCCTGAGTTCTGCTTCTCAGCATCCACATAAAAAGCTGCAGGGGAAGTGGGGGAGGGGTCAGGAGGAGACAGGTGGTGAATCCCAGGAGCTCATTAGCCAGCCAGAAGAGAACCCGCTTTAAAAAATAGTGATGGAGGAAGACATCCAACACTGACCACTGGTATTCACAGACATGTGCACGTGCCACTTGCATTCATGCACACACATACACACACACACACACACACACACACACACACGCATGCAAACACCACCAAAGTAGGAATAAAATGGAAGCTTGAAATGCCTGTGCACTGTATATCATTGTGGGAACCATTTCTAGACACCCGTGGCTGGGACCAGGACATCCTGTTGGCCCTTCTTCATCGGCATCTGGTAAACAGTGTTTGGAGTTAGGAAATGTTGATGAAGTATGTTTGTGCTTGATCTGTTTTCCTTCACAGGACAGTCCATGCCACCGGCAGTCATTTCTAGCTCATTATCTTTTACTCCTAAGCCTTTCTCTGTAGTATTTTGTTTTGTTTTTACCATCTTTCAGACTTCTTGACCTTCATATTTAATCTGTTTATTCTTTGACCTTTTCACAAAAGTGTTTGGCAGTCCTGTTTCTGGAGGGATTTTGCTTTACCTAACTTCCATGTCCTAAGCCAGGTGTGGTGGAGGAGGCAGAGGCATATAGGTCTTTCATTTTGAGGGCAAGCTATTCTAAATAGTTAGTTCCAGGACAGCCAGAGTTATGTAGAGAGACCGTGTTTCAAAAAACAAAACAAAAAACAACACTCCTGTGGCTTTCATTTCTAAGTAATCTTAATCATTTAAAATAGTATTTTAAAAGAATGCCTTATTCTAATTTTTAGTTTTATTACATTTAGGTCATAAGCTTGTATGATTTTTGCCTTTGGAAATTTTGAGATTTGTTTTCTGTACATAATCATTTCTGAGAAATGTGCCCCCCAAATTTTTAGAAAATAGTATATATATCCTGTGTAGTCTCTTCATTCTAGTTTAGTTTAATTATTCAGTGCTTTTTATGTTTCTTGAGCTCTTATTCTAATATACTTTTCATATGACTAAAATACATTCTCTGTTCCCTCTTACATTGGCCCCTGAGTACTTCTTGCCTTTTATTTGAGTCATGTTGGCTCTTTCTCTGGTCCCTGGGTTTCATTATACCCAATGTCTGTTTAGTGCTAGCACCTATTCTAGCACCTCTCAGGGCCTACAATTCCCTGCTTGGCTTTACACCCAGGGTACAATTGGTCTGATGAAGGCAGACATCCTGGCTTGCTTTGACCATGGACCCAGCCTTTCCTGGCCCATTTTATTTGTGTTTACTGTGTTTACTTGCAGCCATAAAGTTGAATGTCCTTATCCAGACTGAGGACTAAAAGCTCAGCACCCTAACAGAGGAGGACTTGGGGCAGTTGCAGGAGCTTATTCTTGTGTGAACCCCAGCATCTAGCACCTACCTATTCACAGTAGGTAGAATAGAAATTTGAAATGACGTGGTCTAGATTGCTTTTAGAATGCATGATGAGGGCGGGAGGTATCTCTAAGTTAATGGACATAGATAGCTTGAATTAGCAAGATCTAGGGTATTTGCTGATAGTTGGGCAGTGTCTTCTGTGCCACAGTACAGCTGCTTCCATCATCCCCACCTTTGTCCCAGCTACCCATCAGAAACTGTTTATTTCTGAGAAGTGATTGAGACGCACATGCTTGGGGCAGAGAGCGGTCTTGGTAGGACACTGGGGACGCACGCAAGATATCTGTTTCATTATTGTTCTTTGTTGGCCAAGTGTTTCCCATCCATACTCTTTTCTTAGAAAGGCCCTGAAATTAAAGTTTCAGTGATACACACAGTTCTAATAGAATTGTATATGGGAAAGGATTAAGAAGTTCTGGGCATAACATTGTTTTACAAAGGTGAATGGGAGTAGAGGGTAAGAGAGGTCCTTGTGCTCACAGATAACCATTAGGGGAACCAGTAATATTAAACAAGAAGGGTTGTCTCTTTCAAGGAAGAAATGTATAACCTGCTTTCTGCTCAGAAGGCTGGGAATAGATGTGGTTAATAGCTTGGTGACTTTTGCATATCTGTATGACAGAGAACACACCAGATCCTTTCCCAGACCTTTAAGATGTCACATGTAGTCAATCCACAGAACCCAATTTTTATTGATAAGTCACATGAATTTTACAAAGAGTTTTCATGTAGTCATGCCTTAAGCTTTATTGTACACATGGGGTTGAGCTGATTACACTAGGAAACTTTTTTCCAAATTGTGTTGTACTTAAATATGTCTAAAATAAACTGCCTAGTATCAGACTCTAGAAGTTTGAACCAGCCCCAGCTATTGGGTTATGGTGAACCAGACTTCCTTCTTGTTTCACACTGATGACACTTGGCTGGCCTCCGTACTTGCAGAGACCTCTTACAGATGGTTTTAAGACCCCGTCAGGGATGTGTGAAAACACAGAAAACCAGAGTGCAGACAGGGTAACTGGACCACAGGAGTTATATCTTTCACAAATCTTTGCCTTTGGCTGTTCCATGCTCCAAAGGTATCTAGAGTGACACAGACAACTTGTGCCTTAGGTTACACAGACAATATAGCAGATGCTTTTTAAACTGTACATAACCTAACATTTATCATCCGAACCATTAATGCATTGTCTACATCTGTATTTTTTTAGGGGAGGGGAGGAGCAGAGATCACATAATCCAAAGTGGCCTTCAATTTACCAGGCAACCAGAGATCTTAATTCTTAATCCCCCTGAGTACTGGGATTAAAAGTTTAAGTCATCATACCTTTAATACCCTGGTACAGGGGCTGGGGATTGAACCCTGGGCTATATGCATGCTAGGCAAGTACTGTACCAGCCAACTGCTTCCCTAGCCCAACTCTTAATTGTGTTGTGTGCCCACTGTAGAAGAGGACTAGCTAGTTAGTTTTTTGTTGTTATTTGTTGGGACATGGGGGTACCTCGGATAGAATCCAGGCCCTGTACATGCTGGATGAGTGCTCTTCCACTGGGCTTCATCCCAACGTTTATGCAAGTCTTTAAAGTCCATAAGACCCGAGAACGCTTAGAGTTGCAGGCGCCTCCAGACTGTCAAGAATCTGCTACTTGCTGGGCATGGTGGCGCACGCCTTTAATCCCAGCACTCGGGAGGCACAGGCAGGTGGATTTCTGAGATGGAGGCCAGCCTGGTCTACAGAATGAGTTCCAGGACAGCCAGGGCTATACAGAGAAACCCTGTCTCAAAAACAAACAAACAAACAAAAAAAACAAACAAAAAACAAAACAAAACAAAACAAAAAAAAAAGAATCTGCTACTTTAGAAAATGAGTATTGCATTTTCTCATAGAGATAATAAATCTCTGATTGACTCTGCTATGTATTAGTATTAGTTTTATACTTCGGGTCATGAGAGTGGTCTGAGAATCAGTGTATTAATAGTACATTTATTTTCTAAACCACTTATTGACCATCTTTAGACCTTAAATTCTTTAAATTTTTTGTACATTTATTTTATGTGTATGGGTGTTTTACATGCATGTATACCTGAGTACCACTTTCATGCTTGGTACTGGAGGGTATTGGCTGCCCTTGAAACTGGAGTTACAGATGTTTCTGAGCCATCTTGTGAGTACTAGGAATTGAACCTGGGTCCTCTGGGAGAGTGACCAAGGGTCTTAGCTGCTAAGCTATCCATGTCTTATGGACTTCATATTGTTTGAACAGACTCATCCTGTGTTTTTTCCCCTCAGAATTCCCCATATAGGAGATTGCAACCATCATGTATAAGAAAGGATATACTCTGTCAGATGTTGGGCAGATATAATTTTGTCAGAGAAGGTTAGATAGGTATTCTTCTCAATGGTGGATCAGATGGTGTTGTTACTGTGCAGTTCTAGAGTCCAAACCTGATGCTTTTCCTCCTGTCTGCTCTGATGCCTAATCAGTTACCTGCTACCCATCTTCTTAGGCTTATAAGCACAAAAACTTGTTCTCTCCTGGAGTCCATAGCCGTTGACTTCCCGGGAAGCATTGTACATCTTGAGGAAACAAGCACTTCTGGGGCTTTCATTTACTCGTAATAGTATGCTTCCAGTTATGGGGAAGTAGTTTGATTCTAGAGACCACTGGTGGTCTGTTCTTTGCCTGAGTAACTCTAGTATTCCTAATGACGCCATTACTCCTGTTTTACAGGTGTTTATTGGCTGCTACAGGTTGAATGTCTGCTTCTTCCAAAACCCACTGATTTAATTGTGAGACCTTAAAGGTGTTTAGCCATGGATGCTGTGTCGTCACAGTGGGATGGTACCTTAATGAAAGGGAACGTCTGCTCTTCATATGTAAAAGGAATTGTCTAGTACCTATTATATAAAGTAGAATTTATCACATGTTTCTTGTATAGTTTCTAGCCTTCATAGGGCTTTGCAACTTTATTGTCTCTGAATGACAAAACCCACGTCCTTGATTATTATTAAGGTTTTGCTCACATGGCATACCAACAGTTAAACAGATCTCAGTTAACATGCTGTGGTGGAGTACAGAAAAGAAGGATAGACAGGTTTTGGGGTGGCTGTGGCCCTGGTTGTTGGATGTGAGTTGGAAAGTTCCTTCTGTGTTCTTTATTTTGTTGTTTCACCATTAAGGAACTCATCTCTGTTGTTGACTGTTCCGGGGTCCTGGCATCCATGTTAGTCCCTCATATATCAGAATACCTGAAACGGGGCCATTTATAATGAGCAGAAATTTGTCAGCCACAGTTCTGGAGTAAGGAAAAGCGAGAGGTGATGCTAGGCAAAGGCCTCGCTGCATTGTAGTGTTGCAGAGCATGAGTAGGTGAGGGGCCCAGAGGAGCAGACGTTCCCTTTCATTAAGGCACCATCCCACTGTGAGGACACAGCATCCATGGCCAAACACCTTTAAGGTCTCACAAGTTAAGTCAGTGGGTTCTGGAGGCAGCAGACATTCAAGCTGTAGCAGCCTCCCTAGGTTTGCAGGGGTTTGAAAAGAAGTCATCAAGGCATCTCTGGGAAGGTGTTTAAAGAAGTAGAAGCTGCTCCTCCTGGAAGCCCCCAGGGAAGTTTTTAGTGACATTATTCAGACATTTAAGACATATTCCCACTCCAGAACTTTCATGCTTACACTTTGTCTGGAATGTTCTATGCCCTGAGTGTCATATAACTTGCTGTTTGCATTTTCTGGTTTTCTGTTTAGGCACTCCCTTTTGAGAATGGCCTCCCCACCATCCTGATCATGGTTTCCATGTAACCCTTTCTCTGTGCTTGGTTGCTTGTTAACAGGAGCCTGATATGGCTGTCTCCTGAGAGACTCTGCAATAGCCTGACAAATACAGAGTCGGATGCTCACAGCCAACCATGGTGTCCCCAATGGAGGTGTTGGAGAAGGGACTGAAGGAGCTGAGGGAGTTTGCAGCCCCATGTGGGGAGGAGCAACAGTGTCAACAGGCCAAGACCCCCGGAGCTCAGGTGGACTGGACCACCAACCAAAGAATACACATGGAGGGACCCAAGGTTCCAGCCAAATATGTGGCAGGGGATGGCCTTGTTGGACATCAGTGGGAGGAGCAGGTCTTGGGTCTTTGGGGGTTTGCTGCTCCAGTGTAGGGGAGTGCCAGGGCAGGAAGGCAGGAGTGGGTGGGTGGGTGGGTGGGTGGGGGAGCATCCTCATACAGGCAGAGGGAGGAGGATGAGATGGGGGCTCTTGGGGGGGAGACCTGGAAAGGGGATAACATTTGAAATATAAATAAAAAATATCCAATAATAATAATAAAAAGAAATGTTTTCCACCAATCAGCCATAGAACGACTTCTTTACATTTCTCCCATGATTGACCATTAGGCTTACATAACCACATTTACACATTTATTTTCTTTCTTATTTTTTCTTTTATGTGTATGAGTGTTTTTGCCTGCATGTGTATCTGTTCACCATGTGTGGGTGAATATAATGTTGGGTCACCTGGAACTTGAGGTACAGATGATTGTGAGGGGCCATGTGGGTGCTAGGAACTGGAACATGGTCCTCTGGAAGACTCTGCACTCTTAACTGCAATCTTTCCAGCCCCATGTTTACTCTCTTGACTGTCTACTTTCACCATATGCTAGAGTACAGACAGTCCTGGCCTGTTCCTTGACCTTGTGGGTTTATAGTTTTAAAGCAAACAGTGTTAGTCAAATACAGTCAGTCCTCATTGTTCCCAGCTGAGTTACCGCAGGAGAGCATGCTGCTTCTTGCTTTGGTTCTCACATTATAAACAAGTATAATTTTTGTGCTCTATGTACTCCCATGATTTTAACTTCATTTGTTTTGTTTTGTTTTTTTTTTGTTTCCTCTGTGTAGACCAGGCTGGCCTGGAACTCAAGAGATCCATCTACCTCTGCCTCCCAAGTGCTGGGATTAAAGACCTGTGCCACCATGCCTTGCTAATTTTGACATTTTTGTACTTTGTGCGTTTGTTTGTCACACTGGCTCCAAGTATATGTTAAAGTGTGGTAGTGATCCCAAGCAGATGCAGGCTACGATGTGCCTTATGTGTTTGATACGCTTTGCTCTGTTGTTTAAAGTGCTTGCCCGTGGGTTACATGCTAATGAATCAACAGTGTCCATATAATGACGTGTTTGAAACAAAGGTTATGTACTGATTGGTTGGCAAAAACTAATGAGCATAGGTTAGTAGGAGCATGATTCAGTACTCCCTCTAGAGCAGTGGAAGATCCTTGCTAATCTGCTGATGAAGTGTATCCTCTAGGAGTAGTGGTGAGCCAGGCTCAGTGACTGTATAGACCATAGCTACCACAGGGATGAATACCATTTGCATACTGTTCAAGTATAAAGAAAAACAAGAGGCTGTGATAGGGAGTACCTGGAAGACAGAGGCTTCTTTGGTTAGTTAGAGGACCAGACTCTTGGGAAGTAACATTTTAAGTTGAGGTATGTGGGACAAATAATGAAGCATTTTAGTCACGAGCCACGCCCCTCCCTTAAGTGCTAGGGATCAAACCCTGTTCTCAGCAAGCACTCCCACTAAGCCACATTTCTAGCCCTTGCTTTGTGTGTGATCTTGGTGCTGTTTTGTTTGCTCTGTTGTTGGTTGGAGGAGAGCGCCAGATGAAACGGAAGAGAAAACAGAAACTTGACTTTTAGAGGCACTGCTAAGGAGCTTGGAATATGTAATGGGAGTGCATTGGAAAGTTTTAAACTGTGTGTGTGTGTGTGTGTGTGTGTGTGTGTGTGTGTGTGTGTGTGTGGTGATCTGCTTTACATTTTCGAAAGATTATCTGTCTTCTGTGAGGGGAGCGGTTTGAAGAAGATAGGAGTGATATGGACTTAGAAGTTAATTATAAGTTATAATTTAACAATGGCTTAGTCTGCCTGTATTTGCTCACTGTTGCAGTTCTGTAAGGTCATATGGGTCATTCTGCCTCGTCCTTGCCCCACTAAGTCCAGAGGGCTACAATCTGTTGATGTTACCACCTTAGTATTCTACTGCCCTCCTACCCACCCCCCCACCTCCCCATGACTCCCCAGACCGCTTGAAGGCCTGGTGTCTGTCTCCATTTCGGTCAATGCCCATCACTGTGTTTTGCTTAGCATTTAATTTCCCACGTGACAGAAATACACCCCCCCCCACACACACACACACCACACATCCCGAGCTTCACTTGTTCAGTGCCTGTTTACTCTGTATTGCTTATGAGTTCTTTGCATTTACCATCCTGGGGTGTGTGGTATGTAGGTTCTTCTGATTCGTTGCCCTATAGTACCCAAAGCAAGAACTTTACAGTCACTTACTATTTTCTATTCTGTATTGATTCTCATTTAAATATCTCTGTCTTGAGGTGGCAGCATCTAGATGAATCTTCTGTATAATAGTTATCCTTTTCCCACTAATAAATTAAGCATTTATTTCTGTCAACATGGACATGTGGTGATGTATAGCTGTTACCTCTAAATTAAAACAGTCCCTGGAGATGGGGTTGGGACTATGTATATTAGTTACTTTCCTGTTGCTGTGATAAAATACCATGACCAAAAGCAATTTATCGGAGAAAGAGGCTTTGTTGTTGTTTTGTTTACTGTTCCAGAGGGCTAGAAGTCTAAGGTAACTGGAAAAGCACTGCAGCCACATATAAGAAGGAGAGAGAGAGAGAGAGAGAGAGAGAGAGAGAGAGAGAGAGAGAGAGAGAGAGAGAGAATATGAATTGGAAATGGGGAGGCTGTAAACTTTCAGAGCTGACCTCTAGTGATACACTAACTCCAGCAATGTTCCAGGCCCTAAATGTTTTATGTCTTAGTTACTTGTGTCTGTGTCTGTGACAAAACACAATGACCAAGGCAACTTACAAAACAGAGTGTTTAGTTGGGCTTCCTGTTACAGAGAGTTAAGAGTCCATGATTGGACAACAAAGAAATTGTATCAGGAAGGACTGAAAACTCACATCACAGTAATTGTTAAGCAGCAGACAGGGAGAGGGGTAGGGGGAGGGGAGCAAGAGGGGAAGGGGGGAGGAGAGGGAGAGGGAGAGGGAGAGGGAGAGGGAGAGGGAGAGGGAGAGGGAGAGAGAGAGAGAACCTGAGAATGAGCCAAGTCTTTGAAACCTGAAAGCCTACCCCCAGTGACACACCTCCTCCAACAAGGCCACACCTCCTAATCCTTCCCGAATAGTTCCACTAACTAGGGAGCAAGTATTCAGATAGCCAAGTTGTAGCAGCTATTTCTCATTCAAAGATTTACACTAATGTGTAAGACTTGGGGGGCCTGCTTGAAGGTGACAGGCAGTAAATTATTGCTGGGGGAAAGGATAGACTCTTTGGCCAGGCTACCTGCAAGTTGCTTAGAGAACTGTAATGATGTTGGGTTGGACTTTTGAGTCATCCATGCTCCTATAATTAGCCCCGGTAAACTCATTGGTTCAGTGATCAATACTTGATAATTTCTTTTGTCTGTGGATTTTCTGTTTGGTGTGAATTGAGGATCGTTCATGTCTCTAGGAAAAGCCATATAACGCATACTCTGTATTAAAGTCTAATATCTATTTTCTTGCTCAGATTGTCCTAGTTTTGTCATCCTTTGAGAGCTCTTTGAGTTGACTCTTTGTCCTTTGTTACAATCTGCTTTTTTGACCTTTTTAAAATTTTTCTGGTCCTACAAGGTTCTCAGCTGTCAGTCTGGAAAATTTAAATAATCTTAGTTATCCTGTGTAGGGTTTGGGATATGTGGATTTGCATGGATGAGCCAGGATGTGAACAGATCGGAATATTTTCAATATTTTTGGGTATGATAGAGTATTCATTTAGTCTTAAAACTTGGGAGGCAGAGGCAGGTGAATCTTTGAGTTTGAGGCCAGCCTGGTCTACAGAGTGAGTTCCAGGACAGCTAGGACATACAGAAAAACCTTGTCTTGAAAAACAAAAAGCAAAATTAATTTCTTTTTCAATATTGAATTTTGTGTGTGTGTGATTATTTGTATAGCTTAATACTGTGTGTATGGCCACAGGTTTAAGAGTTTTTTTCAATTTTTATTGGTTCTTTGTGAATTTCACATCATGCATCCCAGTCCCACTCATCTCTCCCTCCCCTCATACCGGCCCTCCACTTTTGCAGTCTCCCCTGAAACAGATAAAAACATAATCTCATCGAAACTGTAGTGTCACAGTATACCCTTTTGTCTATACATTGCTTGTAATCTTCACTGCAATGACTCAAGGCTTCTGGCTTCTGCTACTTCTGGCTTCAATACTGGAACTTCACTGGGATATCCTGTAGTTGCTCTATGTCATAAGATTCTATATTTTTGGACCGGCCCCTTCATGCACTCCAGCAATTCATTGATGGGGTAGATGTTGGGGTGCACCAATTCAAAACCCTTGATTTGGGCCTGAGAGGTATCAGAGATGGTCAGACCATTGGTCTCCCACCACTCTAATGCCCTCTGTGTCAGCTCCCCCAAACCCCTGCAAACCAGGCCAGTTCTACCCTGCTGCTCAGATGAGGTGCAGAGCATGTTCTCAAAGGGAGGCCACAGCCAGTGAGAGACATGGCCAGTTCTCCCACTCATAATCCTGGGGCCAGCTTTCTCATCTGCTGTAGATGGTGAGTGATAAGAGAAGGGAGGAGGGTATTTCTCCCTTGTCCTTGCCACTGCCCAGCAGACAAGACATTGGGCTGGCTCTCTTGTGCTCACATACTTGGGGCCGGCTCACCTGCAACTCCTACATCTAGGGCCAGCTCTATTGTGCTGTACAGGCAAGGTGCAGGGCCTGCTCTGTGCTGCAGCAGGTGGGAGCAGGGCTAGGTCTCTTGCTTTCATGACCCCTGGGCTAGCTCTCCTGCCTGCTGACAGATGACCACAGTTTTGTGCTTTCTCAGTTTGTTGAGATACAAGTTTTGCTTTCCAGGTCCCATTAGAGAAGCTTGATGTGTCTCCTCCTGCTTTCAGCAGCTGAGCAGATACCACTCTTCCAGAAGTGCACCAGTGATTGCATGTGCTGAGTGGGAAGATTGCTTCATCTAAAAACGGACTCCACAATATTTGGCTTTTGGTTGTAATTACCAGGCATGCTTGCCAGAAATTAAGTTTAGCTTTCAAAAGCCTAGAATTCTTAATATGTTTTTTCTCTAGCTAAATATCTCCGAGTCTGTTATGAAACTCAGTAATTCCATTATATACCCAGGCTCTGCTTCTCCTGACACACACTGGTAGAATGACATGCAGTGTAATGCAACTTTGCTTCAAGGAAACTGACCCTAAGAACAGGTGAAAGACTAGAAGAAAAAAACCAAGGTGTTAATAGTGAGTCCTTTTAATAGATAGTGTGACACTTCTCTTCTGTTTTTAAAGTAGAAATGAATTGTCATGTATTACTATGTAAAGTTTTTTTTTTTTTTTTTTTTTTTGGCAAGAGTATGGGATAGAGCAGTCTATTGGTTCCTCTTTTGAATTTTATCCAGATACTAAAGGTTAAGAGGCCTTTTGAAAATAAATAGTCCTACTTGGTTTTCCGTATTATTCACTGACTCATTTTAGTCTTTTTTCAGATTTCTCTGTATCTTGTTTATTTATAATTAGTATTGAATGGCTCTCCCCTTCCATCATACAAGGCAGTGATAAGGTAGAAAGGTTAGTGTCCAGTGTTGATTTAGTCCATGACTCTGCTGTCTGTTTCACTGGAATAGAAGTGGAGAACCTCGGGTTAGGGTCACAGCCTGTCACCCCTGCAGTGTTGTTGGACACACAAAAATAATCTCATATTTTTCACTGAGGGGCCTGGTGGCCCCGGAGATATTCTAGGAACCTTAGGAGTAAAAATATCTCACATTGTCTAGCTGTCTCTAGGTTTTCAGCTTCTGGTAGTGTAGGAAGGTGAATAAAGCCCATGGCTCAAACTTGGAATTCGCAGAGCAACCTTTTCAGGCCGTTAATCCTTGGGAGTGTGTGTGTGTGTGTGTGTGTTAAAGAGCTGTATTCTAGTCTTCAGATATGTTCAAATTAGTGCAATTAAAGGTGGATTTAAAATTTCCTAGTAAAGTAAACTTCCTTCTTTTCTTCCCATCCACTTTTGTTTCTTTCTCTCTTAATGACAATAATTTTTTTTATGGTTTTAGAGCTTTATTGTAGAAAGGCAGGGGGAAAGAGAGACGATAGAAAGAGAGAGAGGCCGGCCATGGCCACGTGGAGAGAGGGGGGAAGGGAGAGAGGGGGGGGGGAGGGCTAGAGAGGAGAGTAAGAAAGGCGAAAGCTTAAAGAACAATGAACAATACTTTTTGACTTAACATTTAGAAATGTATTTAAAGACGCACCTTCTCTTAAAAATGACCCTTGACACTAATGATCAGCACCCTGTCTCTTCCTCTTTCTAACTGAGAAATACATGCCAGCGAGTGGTGGCAGGGTGGTCATTTCCTTGGATGTGTACTGGTGTGGAATGGTTTACCATGTGTGTAAAACAGTGGAGGGATCATCATAGCATCTGGTAGTCCCAGCTGGAGTTAAGATTGTAACACTAAACCCTGGGTCAGCATTTGAGCAGGCTTGTTTCACAGTGTTAGTGGGATTAGGTCCTGTGGGCTACAGAGTGCCTCAGCGCAGCAGAAGTGTTCGAGTGCTCCTGCCAGCTGAATGCCTGTGGTGTTTTTAGAGTGGGACTTGTCAGTAAACTGGCATGCTAACCAACAACTGTACAAAGCACCTCTTTTCTTTGAAGCCACCAAGGTAGGCTTTAAAAGCAATTATAGCCACTTGTCTATCTATCCACAAAACTGTCCCAAACTGGAAAATAGCATATTATATAATAAAACAATATAACCTGAAATCTAAGCAAATTCTTTCTTAGTTGTTTGTGTGTGTATATAAGCACACACATGCATGTGCACCCCTACAGAATGTGTTATGTAACCTCGGTGTGGCTCCTCAGCTACCGTCTTGTTTGAGGCCAGGTCTGGTTGTTTGCCTATGCCCTTTGTGAGCCGTGCTAGCTGGCTTGTGAGTTGGGGTGGGGTGGGGGTCTGCTGTATATTAAAGTATATATATAACTTACATTTCCACTAAGTAGGTGATTGTAAAATAGCTTCTATTCTCTCATGGATTTTAGTCTGTGGGGTGGGTCATACTTGGTCTCAGAGCTGGTGTTGGGAAAGAGAACAAATCTTTCCACCATGTGGGTTCCGGGGATCAAACTCAGGTCGTTAGGCTCAGTGGCAAGCATCTTCCACTGCTCTTGTTTTTGAAGACAGCTTCTCACCATGCCACTCAGACTGGCTTCAAACTTGCTGTGTAGCCCAGGCTAACACTAAACTCTTGTCCTTCCTTCCTCTCCCCACCAAGTACTGCTTTTACAAGCATGTACTATCATGGTTAGCTTCTCTTACTTTAAGTAATGGGTTAGCAAATCTATATAGTTAGTTGCTGTTGTTTTTGTTTAGGGTAACTTGCTAAAAGAAGATATTCGGGGTGAGCATAGCTCCCAGTCACATCATTAAACTGTATCTCAAGATTACTTTTATTGAAGCTGTATGTTCAGGAGTGTTCTCACCATATAACTATAGCATCAAGAGAGGCATGCTAGACAGCACAGAAGGCCAGCAGTAAACCACAAGGCCTCTGGTTTTACTTTTGCTCTCAGCACTGATTATTATCTCATTTAACATTTGGTATGACATTTACTAATTTGTGCATATACATGCATGTGTACATGCCATGATGCATAGGTGGAAGTCAAAGGACAATTTGCAAGAGTCTGATCTCTCTAACCACCATCTGGATTCCCATGTGAGTTCATGATCAAACTCAGGTTGTGTGTTAGTGGCAAGTGCCTTTACCTGCTGAGCCATCCTGTCAACTCAAAGTGAGTATTCTTCCTTCTCTTCCTCCTTCTCTTTCTCCTAACCTCTTCCTTCTCTTCCTCCCTCTCTTTCTCCTAACCCCTTCCTCCTCTTCCCCTGCCTCCCTGTTTCTTATTCAATGTGTGTAGGGAGTGAGCATGTGGAGATGAGAGTAGTTGTTCTCTCTTCCATTATGCCGATTCTGAGGATCTAACTCAGATTGTCAGGCTTGGGGGCAAACACCTTTACTCAATGAGCTATGCTGTCAACCCACACTTAATTTTAAAAAACTGTGTATATATTTTCTGGTTTTAATGTCATATGCTCTTAGTCCTAACACTCAACAGATATAGGTGGATCTCTCTGAGTTTGAGGTAAGCTTGATCTACATAATAAGTTCAAGACTAGCCAAGCTACGTCATGATACCCTGTCTCAAAAAATACACACAGACAGACAGACAGACAGACAGATAGAGTGTATGTCTCTGTATGAGTGTCAGAGTCCAGAGGTAGCAGATCCCTTGGAGCAGGAGTTATAGAGGATTGTGAGCCACCTGATATGGGTGCTGGCATCCAAACAGGAGGGGATTTGTGAACATACTAAATATAAAGGGATTTGGCTGCTTTCCTTTCCTCACATTTCCATTCGATCTGCAAGTTAACTGCTCTTTTCAGTGAGTAGCTGGATGTAACAGAAGCCTTTGGCTCCATCACAAGTGAGTATAAGAGAAACTGGCTTTCTCCCATGAACATTTTGGATCAGGAAATAGTGGATCTTGTGTGGACTTAGTTTCAGATGTAGAGACAGACTTTCTCAGATTCAACTGATACCTATTTATTCTAATTAATTTCGAAAGTAAGTGTGTGTGTGTGTGTGTGTGTGTGTGTGTGTGTGTGTGGGAGAGAGAGAGAGAGAGAGAGAGAGAGAGAGAGAGAGAGAGATCAGTGAATTTATTATGAAAATTATATGGCTGTATAAATGACCAAAAGCAGTGCAGGACGAAGCACAAAGTTGTAGGACCAATGATTTAGACTGTAGCAGCGTTGCTGTACTTTTCCTCTAATGAGCAAGATAACTGTAGTTTAGATTTTATAGACACACATCTTGCAGCCTGTAAGATCACATCTGCTTTGCAGGATATCAAGACTTGCTGTAAAATTGTATAATAAAGGTAAATGCCAACAATGGATAAGCAAGCCAATGGGAAACCATAAACAACCCAAACATTTGAGATACCATCAATGAATTGTGTCGATCACATTCATATGGAATCATAGTAACGCTAAGCTTATACACTAAAATTCTAAGTGAGATTTTGGATCTAAGTGTTTAGTGTAAAAGCAGATAAATACCCATGGAGCTGACATGCCTACTTTATGAGATAACACAAGTATCTGAAACAGTAACAGGCAGCCATAATCATCAAGGAAACATAAAGAGAACCACTTTGGTGTTAGAACTACCTTGTTGCCAGAGAGTGGGCTGCAAGCCACACTAGGTCAGGTCTCTTCAGCACTTGTAACTGACAGTGGGATTCATATGCAGAACCTTACTGGAGTGAGTTCCTGCAGCCAGATAAGATAGGCAGCACTATAGAAAGTGCTCTCAGAAACTGCGAAGTGTACAATCCAGGACATGACAGGGAAGCCCTACAGATGGGTAGGAAAATCTGTTACAGTCTCTTGGAAAAACTCTAGTCACTGAGTATGTATAGAAGACATCTCCACAGTTGGATAAGTGGAAATTTTGTCTTGAAATAACACCCAGAGCAAGAAAATGAAAGAAGTTGTCTTACAAACAGGGAAATGTAATAAAAACTTATATAATAACAAGAAAAATCATGGTAACAAGTATAAGCAACTTAACAAAAATAGAAAGGAAAATGGGGAAATACTGCAGTCATAAAAAAATGAAGGAAAAGAAATCAGTCTGTGTGCTAATATTGGACTAAATGTGAACAGATTAAATTCTGCTATTAAAAGGTAAATTACCCTATATGTGGTTGCAGACTTTAATTCCAACACTGGGCAGACAGATCTGGGAGACAGAGGTAGGTGGATCTCTGAGTTTGAGGCCAGACTATTCCAATGAGATGCCGAGGATGGAGAAGCATCAACGTACTCCTGGAACCTAAATGAGTAGGAGAAATAAAGAAGAAATTAAAAAGTACAGAAACAGAAAACATAGTAAGTCCCCAAACAAAAAGCAAACAGTAAATTGTAGGTTCATGCACTTGAGATAGACATTTCAATCCATAATCATATATGAAATGTGCAACATGTTAGCAAAAACAAAACAGTTGAAAGGAAATTTGGTAACATTCCAGTATTGCACGCTGCTTTTGTGCACTCTTTGCTTATGGGATACAGGTACAAAGTGCAGCCAGTAATTATGATCAGATACATTATCTGGGCTGTTTGGTGCCCCTCTCTTACTTTTGCTTTACACTGTTAAGTGGTTAATCTTTCTAAAATGTATGAGTCTCAGCAGTCATTTTCCCAGAGAGGATAAACAAATAAGTATGTAATCTTCAGCAGCCTTTGTGTCATGGAATTGCAAACCAAAGCCAGAGTTGCTGCTTCATAGGCAGAGTGCTTTGTGAGGAACTATGGGGATAGTGAGGTTTGAAATATTACTCTTAGAATCTGGCCCTTTCTTAGAGGGCTAAACTCTAGGTTGCCATATAATTCAAGTTCCACTCCTAGATTATTAATTTCTAAGAGTATTAAAAGCAAACGTGGAGGTGAAGTGTCAGTAAAATGGCACAACTGATTTGATACTTGCTGCCAAGGCTTACATGAGCTCAGTCCCCATAACCTACATAATGAAGGAAGACAACTGACTCCTACAGATGTGTGTGTGTGTGTGTGTGTGTGTGTGTGTGTGTGCATGTGCATATGTGTGTGTGCATAAAAACTTACATGTGGCTAGGAATGTAGTCATAGAGCACTTGCCTAGTCTATACAAGCCTCCTGGATTTGATCCTTAGCATTACATAAAACATACTTGTACATGAGTGTTTATAATCGTGTTGTTTATAAAGTAGAACAGGCAGACCTGAAGAGATGGCTATGATTAAGAGCACTGGTTTGTCTTCCAGAGAACCTAGGTTTAGTTCCCAGCGCCCAGATGGTGGCTCACAGCTGTCTGTAACTTGAGTTCAAGGGGGATCTGACATCCTCTTCTGGCTTCATGAATGACAGGCACACGTGACACACATATACATTCATGTAGCTAAAATACCTGTACACATAAAATAAACTAAATCAAAAAGCCTAAACAGTCTAATGCCTGTTAACTAACAGGTAAGTAAAATGTGGCATCTCTGTATAGTGGGGTAATGTTTACTTATAAAAGGATATGAACTGTACTATAGATGCATCATGAAGGTATGCTAAATGAAAGACTGAAGTGATAAAGATTTACACATTTCATTTACACTAGCAGGTAAATATGTCTGTAGGCATTACAGTGATAAATGGTGGGATAGAAGTTCATGATACTACATATAGGATCTTTCTTCTAAGGGAGGTAAAAATACTCTTAGTTTTATTTACTTATTTGTTTAGAGATGGTCAACCGATGTAGCTCAGGCTGGCCTGAAACCTAGGGTTTTCCTGCCTCAGCTTCCTGAGTGAGTGAGGCAGTTGTAAGTATGTACTGCCACATCTAGCTAACACTATTCCAAAATTGATTATGGTGATTGTTTTGCAAACACACACAATAACTATTAAATTATATGCTTGAAATAACTGTATTTATACCACATGAAATATAGTATATAATATATATCTTGATACAGTTGCTTTTGACAACAAAATAAAATTAGTTATATTTGTTGACTTTAAATGAGTTCACCATTGTGTGTTTGAGTGACGACAGTATGGGCCATGTGGGGTGAGCAGGGTGCTTGCTGCACAAGGATGACCTGAATGTGGATCCTAAGTAGTCACAGAAAAATCACTGGCAGTGTGACCCGGGTGCTAGTGAGGAGGAACCAGTTTTGACAGGCAGATCCCTGGGCCTCACTGGCCAGCTAGTCAAGCTAAAACAGTGAGCTCAAGGTTCAGGGAGAGACTGTGTCAGAAATCAAGGTGAAAAAGTAATTGAGTAAGACACCCAGAGTTAGCCTCTAGCCTTCACATTCCCACACAGGAGCACAGCTGTGCTGACATGGGCACATATGCATAGAGTGCATACAAATACTAAAGCTTGTGTGTGTAAAATGACTATACTGCATAGAATATATGTGTGGATGTAATTATATGAACATGTAATAAATAAATGTAGATACATAAACTAGGTTGCCAATATGTGTCACCCAGATAGGGGAGTCTGTTAGGGCTCTCTGGAGAGAGATATGTGGTAACATTTTAGGGGTTGGCTCATGTGATTATGGAGGCTAGAAGTCTTCTGACCAACTGTATTCAAGCTGGGAACCCTGAGATGCCAGTAGTGTGACTGCATCCAACCTGAAGGCTTCAGAACCAGAGAAACTGGTGGAATTCCCACTTCAAGACTGAGAACTGGAGAACCCAGGGGCTGCTGTTCAGGTCCTAGACTCAGAGGCCATAGAGCTTATATGACTATCCAAAGGCAGGTAAGGAAGAGGCCAATTTGCCTTCTGTACTTGCTTTCTCAGGGTCTGGCTGATATGTAGTTGGCAAAATCCATCTATATAGAAGTCAGTCAGCTTACCAGAGAGAAGCAAATGATGCTCATAGCTCTGCTTTACAGAGCGTTCATTTGTCAATTAAATGTATTAGTTGACTTGCAAGAATACTGTTCTTAAATATATGCAGGGGCTATGAGTACATTCTTATGGATATATTCCTAATGAATCTATTAATATTTATCAGATTTTAAGCTGAGCTCTAAGCTTTTCCAATATGGTCAAGAATACAGGCTATGAATATGAATATATGCTGATGAAAACATGAATATATTCTTGGTGAATATATTGATATTCATTAAAATTTAAACTAGGTTTTAAAATGTCCCAATATGGTCAAGAACATAGTTCATGAATATGAGTATAACTTATAAAAATGTTCATGAATATATTCATGTTCATTAATTTTAAACTGTATTAAAAAAGTTTTCCCAACAGGGCAAGGAAGAATGTATTCATGAATATATTCATAAGGAGGATATATTCATGAATATAATCATTATAGAGAATATATTCACATTTATTGAATATGTTCACAAAGAATATATTCACAGGAATGCTAGCTTATCCTAAAACCCTTTGCTTTTTTGCAATCCAGAGAGTTCCTAAAAGCTGTTGCAAAGCAGAGTGAAAAATCAGTGTGCTAAAATTTCACTCAAGTCTTCAAAAAGGGAAGAAGGTAAATTTGATACATTCAGCAAATTGGTCTGCTGATGAATTGGCTCCCAGCAAATGATTCTTGCAAATTAATTTAGAGCCCCCTTTCTCAGCACAAAATGAATCCCCATTTATTATCTCATCTACCCTAGGAAAACAAAGACAAGGAAAGGGGTTTGTAAACAGCTGGACTATGTGAGTGCCGGATGAGACCATGGTGTAGTGGGGACAGGGTCGGTGAGTAGCCTCTGGGTGTGAAGTGCTGCAAGGGCAGTGGTGTCCTCTTCATCCTGTGACAGCAGTGATGGACAGTGGCTCTTAGGGTCTGGTGCCTGCATTTGGAAGCAGACTCCACTCACTGGCCCTTTGGCTGACCCCCCTTTCCCCAGTGAGGTATGATTTACATGCAGTAAAACACAGAATTCTAAGTTGTTACGTATGTATGAAGGGACACATACCACACCGGTAATCCACAAAGTGCCCTTAGCCCTCCTAGTGATAACAAAACTCTTGATTTCTGTCATATGGAGTTTTCTGCCTGTTCTTGAAATTCGTATATGTGGATTATGCAATATT
Organism: Mus musculus; assembly: GCF_000001635.26. Classification (NCBI taxonomy): domain Eukaryota; kingdom Metazoa; phylum Chordata; class Mammalia; order Rodentia; family Muridae; genus Mus; species Mus musculus. Next base: position 59,675,463 of record NC_000070.6, read on the forward strand.
TCTTCTGAAATGTATTAGCAGAGTGCTATATTTATGATGCAAGTACGTGAACATACGACACATTGTAGTGTGTTCTCATAACATGGTTGTTTATACAGTGTTTTGCGGTTTGTCAGGAGTAAGACATTGATATTTTTGTGGGTTTGGGGATACTTACACTTATTTCTTAGTGCACACACACCAAATAATTTATCTTAAGCCACAGATCTGCTCTGCTTTAAGACAAAAAGTAGTAAAACAGGAAATTTAAAAATAAATATTTGCATATGTATAAATATATATTTTGTTTTTACTATAATTTATTTCACATCTCTAGCTCTTGGTCTTATATAATTTACTGTCTTGGTTGTACTTAGGGGCTGAGGACTTTAGTGTAGTTACCATCTGCACCATGATATGAGTTAATCTTACTTTAAATAGGCGCAAGCTGGGAAGTCACATGACTGGCTTTGTTTGTTCTCACTTCATCTTAGTGTTTCAGAAATTCACAAAAAGAAACCCCAAGGCTTTAGTTTGTTGCCCTGAGATCGAGTGTGAAGTGTTTTCCACAGCTTGTTTCTACCTCTGAGCAGCTTGAACACAGTCGCCAGCAACATTCTAGATTTCTCAGCCCTTTTAAGGACCTAAATATTATTGAATCTCTTAATATTTTATGGGTTCCAAAAAGTAACCATCTATTTCACTAAGCAAAAAAAATTCATGATTAAATATAAGCAGCTATTGAGTTTATTAGAGTCCATGCCTTTGTTCTAGACTTTGTGTATAATATTAATTGTCTAATGTTTATACAAAGAATGAGAGACTCACTTATCCTCATCATAGTCTTTACCATAAAACTATGATCTTCTTCAGTCTGATTTATATTGTCTATGTTTAAGAATTACCATTTCTTTATTGTATGTAACAGATGCCAAATGTTTACATCTTAATGGCTACACATTAGATTCTTAGATTAACCTCTTTATAAATGATTAGTATTTATAAGAAAATTTAGCTGAAGGATAAGAATCATTTGAACATTGTTTTTTGTTTTTGTTTTTTTTTTTTAAGTAATAGTTTATCTTTCCTTATGGTATTTGTGCTACGGCCCTTTCTGTAAATAACAATGGATACGGACACTAAGCCTTTTGTGTGCCTATTGTGATAAAGATACCTTCTTCTCTTCTGTGTACCTAATGACTTCTTAGGCTTTCCTCCCATTTTCAGACATTTTCCTTTTTAGTTAACGTTTCTTAGTGGGTGTATTGTGACATTTCATCTGTATTGTTTGCCTTTGCTTATGCTTGTTCTCCTACTGTCCTTCCCAGTCTCCATTCCACCGTTAACTGTTTGTCTGAGCTCTCATCATAGATGTATATATATCTGTATGTACACACGCGCACACACGCACGCACGCACGCACACACACACAATGCAACTTAATTCAGATTCTGCATATGAGGGAAAACATGCAATGTCTGTTTTTCTAAGTCTGGTTTATTTTGATTAATATGATGACTTCCCATTCCGCCTGATTCCCAATACCTTGGTTCCATTGTCTCCACAGCTCCTTAATGAGACCCCATTGTGTATATGTATCACATTCTCTCCTCTGTTGTGGACTTCTAGGCCAGCTCCATTTCTTGGCTTCTGTGAGTTAATTCTATAAGTATGGATATGTGAGTGAGGGTAGGCTGGCTGTGTCTCTCTGTCGGGGCCTCAGGCAGCCTGCACAGCCTGTGCCATCATGTGAACAGAGCACTGGGGAAGAGGAGTTTCCTTGTTTTTAAAACAGTGAAACCAAATGCACTAGGCGCAGGATTTGTTCCAATATATCTGCGTGTGAGGTACCACCATCTCCCAGGATGGGAGAGAAATGTTCACCATTTTTTCTTTAACCTCTTCACTAAAGAGTGCAAAATGGGTTCCCAAATTCTGGTACTCTGTTTTGCTATGTATATTAAACACTAGGTCTTATGGGTAGCTTACTTTCAACAATGTAAGCTGATTTAGCTTTAGAATTGAGGATTATAAAGACTTAAAACCAAAGATCCTTAATTGCCTGAGTCATCATGGTCTGTGTGCCCTTGAAGTGGCTCCCTCCCACCTGGTGGGGCTCAGGTTGGGAGCACCATGACAGGTGTGGACAACTGACAGGGTTCAGGAGCGGGGCTCAGGATGTGATCACTGTAGCGGTTAGCTTTGGATTAAATCTTTGTTTCTGTGTGTTTTTCTGTGTGGCCCTGGCTGTCCTGGAACTCACTCTGTAGAGCATGCTAGCCTCCAACTCAGAGATCTACCTCCCTCTCTCTCCCAATTAGAGGCCTGTACCTCCAGTGCTCAGTGAGCTTTGAATGAAATCTTAGCTTCCTTATATACTGGCTATGTGACAGAGCACATTTTTATTAAGCACTCTGACTTTGTTCTTCCCTTTAAAATGAAAATGATACCTCCCCCATAAAGGTCTAAATCTACTGTGTTTAGAGTAGCGCTTGCTAAGACGGTGAGCCTCATGTCAGTGTGTGCCATTATTTTAATGTTCATTGAAGCTTTTGGGACCTTCTACATCTCACAATTGCTTAGAAAGGATGGAGTAGCATGGCCATCACAATATTGATGAGAAGGTTTGTTTGTCTGACTAGTGGATCAGTGATGCTTTCTACGAGAGAGAGAGAGAGCAGCCTTCTTAGACTTTGCTCACATTATTCTCAAGTCTTTGTTAAGTGTTCAAGGATTACTTATAGAATGAGAATTTCTACATTGATAAAATAATTCAACAACCAGATGTCATTACACTTCTAAAGCTAGCAAAAGTTTTTAAAATAAGGCAATTGGGTAGAGTAGAAAGGAAACAGACACATGCTCTAAAAGAAGTCAGGTAGATCTGCTCTACCTCAGTTTGACGAAAAGAACTAAAAAAATTCTATTTTTATTCTGTATCTTGGCATTTATCACAAAATAGAAGTATATTAAAAAGATGATCTGGAGCTGGAGAGATCAGTCAGTCAGTGATGCTGGAGAGACCAGTCAGTCAGTCAGCGATGCTGGAGAGACCAGTCAGTCAGAGATGCTGGAGAGACCAGTCAGTCAGTGATGCTGGAGAGACCAGTCAGTCAGAGATGCTGGAGAGACCAGTCAGTCAGAGATGCTGGACAGACCAGTCAGTCAGAGATGCTGGAGAGACCAGTCAGTCAGAGATGCTGGAGAGACCAGTCAGTCAGCGATGCTGGAGAGACCAGTCAGTCAGAGATGCTGGAGAGACCAGTCAGTCAGAGATGCTGGAGAGACCAGTCAGTCAGCGATGCTGGAGAGACCAGTCAGTCAGAGATGCCGGAGAGACCAGTCAGTTAGTCAGTGATGCTGGAGAGACCAGTCAGTCAGAGATGCTGGAGAGACCAGTCAGTCAGTCAGAGATGCTGGAGAGTGTGGGGAGCGGGTGTGGCGGCAGTCCTAAAGGCGCCAGGGACTGCAGCTAAGTCATATGACTTGCACCTGACTTCCTCATATAAGACAAACATCTTGAGTGCTGCGCAGGTGTACCAGGATACAGGTGAATCCAATTTGATGGAGATATGCCCCTGCTGCCCTGATTAGCTGAAGCTGCGTGCCTGGTGAGGTAGCGTGGCCTGCGGTGCGTGGATGAGAGAGAGTATAAAAGGAGTGAGAGGCCCAGGGTTCGGAGGAGATATAAACAAGGGGGATATAAACAAGGGAGATATAAAAACAGGGGAGATATAAAAACAAGGGAGATATAAACAGGGGAGATATAAACAGGGGAGATATAAAAACAAGGGAGATATATAAACAAGGGAGATATAAAAACAAGGGAGATATAAAAACAAGGGAGATATAAAAACAAGGGAGAGATATAAACAGGGGAGATATAAACAAGAGAGATATAAACAAGAAGAAACAGGACTGAATAAACGTGTGCAGAAGGATCCTGTAGCAGCGTCGTTCTTCCTGGCCAGTTGAGCGTGCGCAACAGGAGAGACCAGTCAGTCAGTCAGAGATGCTGGAGAGACCAGTCAGTCAGTGATGCTGGAGAGACCAGTCAGTCAGAGATGCTGGAGAGACCAGTCAGTCAGAGATGCTGGAGAGACCAGTCAGTCAGAGATGCTGGAGAGACCAGTCAGTCAGAGATGCTGGAGAGACCAGTCAGTCAGTGATGCTGGAGAGACCAGTCAGTCAGAGATGCTGGAGAGACCAGTCAGTCAGAGATGCTGGAGAGACCAGTCAGTCAGCGATGCTGGAGAGACCAGTCAGTCAGAGATGCTGGAGAGACCAGTCAGTCAGTCAGTGATGCTGGAGAGACCAGTCAGTCAGTGATGCTGGAGAGACCAGTCAGTCAGAGATGCTGGAGAGACCAGTCAGTCAGAGATGCTGGAGAGACCAGTCAGTCAGTCAGAGATGCTGGAGAGACCAGTCAGTCAGTCAGAGATGCTGGAGAGACCAGTCAGTCAGAGATGCTGGAGAGACCAGTCAGTCAGAGATGCTGGAGAGACCAGTCAGTCAGAGATGCTGGAGAGACCAGTCAGTCAGAGATGCTGGAGAGACCAGTCAGTGATGCTCTTGAATCTTGAGATCAGTTCCTAGCTCCAAAAGAGCCAACACCCACTTCTGGTTTTCTTTGGCACAAGAATACGTACATACACACATACATATACATACATACACTCACATACACAAATACATATATATATACATACACACATTCATATATATATATATATATATATACACATACTCACATATGTACACACATAAATAAATGAAAATGAAATATTTTCCTAAAAAAGTTAATATAAAAAGATGCTTATTGTCACATTATTAATCAGTAAGCAAAATCAAGTTAAGCAAAAATAATTAAAATTCAAGGCCTGATTAATTATAGTTACTGTATTGTTAAAATTTTTATAGGATTGGGGTGGAGAGATAGCCTAGCAGTTAAGAGCCTTTGCTGCTCTTAGAGAGGACCAGAGTTCAGTTCCTGGTATCCATGCAAGGGAGCTGACTGCCACTTCTGTTACTACAAGCTTCAGAGAATTTGACACCTGCTCTGACCTCCAGGCACTTGTACACATGTGCATACACAGACACAAATCTTTTTTAAAAATTATTCAGAGTCATGGTATTTTAATGCTAATTCTTAGTATTGGCTAAAAAGTTGGTACAAGCCCAGCCTCCTCGTCAGTGTATCAGCGTCTAGTGCCCTAATAAGCAGGTCATGTGTTCTAACAACCCTAGGTGGTGTCAGCTGGCATGATTTGAGAAGCTCTGCTGCTTGCTTTCCAGTTTTCTATAGTCAGCCAAGCCAAACATCTTACTGTCTCTTAAAACCAAGTGGAGGGTTCACTAAAAAACAGAATCAAAATCTGTAGGAAATCTGGAAACTAAGAAAGGAAGACTTCACACACGCACCAATGTACACAGAATGGAAGATGACCCAGAAAGTTAATTAGCCCTGAGCCAAAGAAAAGTCTTTCTCCCTCCCTCCCCCCACCATTTCCCAGACAAATTAGAGGTGAACTTTCCATAAAAGAACACAGGCTGTCCCATAAATTATAGCCGTGGGGCCTGGTTTAGAGTTGCTGCTGCAGCTCCTTGTACTGACCTTTCAGATTAGAGCTACCCTCCGGGCGCCATTTTGAAATGGTATTAAAAATAAACTGGGCTGGAGAGATGGCTCAGGGGTTGGGGAACCTGGGTTTGATTCCATGGCAGCTCACAAACGTCTGTAACTAGTTCCAGAGGATCCAGTGTCTCTTCTGGCCTCTGCTGTCACTAGGCACACAGGTGATACACAGACATACCTGCAGGTAAAACACTCATATACATAAAAATACAACTAATGAAAACCATATAGTGGTGGCATATACCTCTAATTGTAGCACTCAGGAGGCAGGTGCATCTCTTGAGTTCAAGGATAGCCCCTAGTCTATAGATCAATTCCAAGACAGCCAGGGCTACACGGAAAAAAACCCTGTCTCAAAACCAACCAACCAGACAAACCCCAAAAAGTTCTCAAAAGAGAAGAAATGAACTCATTTGTAGCTTTAGCCACCAGAGACATTCTTGAGACTGAGCAGACTGGGAAAGTTGGGGGGCAAGCTAAAGCTGAGGCCCCACCTATCTTATCTCTTCCTCTGCCAGCCTTTGCCTTATATCTATAATAAAGACCTCAAGCTCTTAGGAGCAGTCTTGTCCTTCTGTTTCTTTTTTCATTCAGTAACATATTGTTCACTATTTGACACAATATACCTTTGAATTAAGAAACTGCAAATACTGTTAACATAGCTGAGAAAATGTATTCAGTATAAGTATGGAATATCATTTTTAATATGGAAGTTTTACCATGGAAATTAGAATTAAAAATGTTTAAGCATAAATAAGTTAAAATGGTTTTCAGGAAAATAAAGATTTGCTTTCATGAAACTAAAACCATAGTCAACTAGAGGAACTTCAGACGGCGTGCGTGTGTGTGTGTGTGTGTGTGTGCGTGTGTGTGTGTGTGCGTGCGTGTGTGTGTGTCTGTGTGTGTGTGTCTGTGTGTGTGTGTGTGTGTAATTGTTTGATTGAATGCACATGGGAGTGAATACGGGCGTGGAGGCCAGAAGTTGAGTGTCTTCTTGAATTGCTCTCCACTGAGGGTTTGAGGAAGGGTCGCTCACTAACCCTGGAGCTTTTCTATTGGCTGGGCTGATGGAGTGAGCTCAGGAATCTGAGTGTTTCCTTTGACCCGGGGGCTGTGGTTACAGATGGATGCCACTGCATCTGGCTCTGTGTGGTGCTGGGGTTAGAATTCAGATTCTCATGCTTGAGCAGCTGGCCTTCACTAACTAAGTCCTCCCTAGCCCAAGTAATGTACAATAGAGAAATACATCAGAATATAAAATCTAGATGTCAATGAGAAAGTGAAAAGTTTTGTGCTTTTATGAAGGGACCATAATATTCAAACAAACAACTGAATTTTAATTTTTTTTTTGCATGTTAGAAAAATGGTCTTCCTCCAGTATTTTCTAGAAGGAATGATACAGTCCCAAGTTAGTGGGTTTCATCTCATTAGCAGTATCTTGAGATAATCAAGCCATCTTGATGTTTATTGAACTTATTTCAGAGTTTGTTATGAGTAGAAATAGGTTACTCACACCCCAGTGTTGCTGTTGCCTACCCTTCTCTTCTGGAACAATTAACATTGTGTTCAGCACTTGTCATCTTGTTCCTGAAATGAGTCAGAAGAGAGGCGTTATTAGAACGAGATATGAGTAGCTTCAGGTCTCACTCCTGTGAGCAAGTATGTCACGGTAATGAGACAGAGACATCCTCCCTTCCTGAGAGCCAGTGATGATGAGAAGTTAATTTATATAAGATTCTGTAGGCAGAGTGTTACCACATTTTTAAAAGGTCAGCAACTGCATAAGAAAGAAAACACACCTCTCTCTGACTGCTTCATCAGTTTCTGTGAGTTTCAGAAGGGTTGCTGTGCTACAAACCACAAGTTCTCTTAACACAGTAGTTTTGAGAGCCAGTAGCTGGAATGAGTTTCCAGAATTGAACCAGGCCTGCTGGATCCTTTGGACGAATAACAGCATATGATGAAGTCAGGGGAGGCGTCTAGAGTTTGAACTCCAGCAGCTGAGAGGATAACATCAATTATTGAGACACGATGGCGTTGGATACTAACTGTCCAGAGTCTGTACCTGATAACCAGCTCTCCATGGGTGGAGAACACTGTCTACTGAAACCGTAATCTGGGAAGAAAACACTGCTAACTACACGCAGGAAAACCGAGGAGCAGCAGCAAATCAAGCAAGAATGGTAGCGGCAGTCCCCGGGAGCCAAAAGAAAGAGGGGTAGACAGCAGAGAGCAGCTCAGCGCTAGGGAGACCAGAGGCCTGGGCACTGGCAGTGGGCTTTCTTCCTGTGGAGGATACTGGTGAAGGTGACCAAAGCCTTTAGGGTGGAAGGGTGCCTCTTCATGCTGGTCTCAGAAATCTAGAACCAGATGCCTTTAGCTTACTTACAGGGTGGGTCTTTATCACCTAGGACAGATTCTTTGTTTGAAAGCTATTGCTCTCTTAGTCTTGAACATCTGGGAAATGAAGCTGTGTAATTTAGAGGCAGTTTAAGAATACATGTATCATTTACTGTAAGAGAGAATTTTCAGATTTTCTGTTCACTGTACTACTTTGCATGGGCTGTAAAAGCATGAAGCATCATGTCAAATCATGCCTATTGATGCCTATTGATTTTTTTTTAATTTCATATATTTTGTTCCTTCTCTTCCCTTCAACCCAAGTCCTCCCCTTCTCAAATTCATGGCCTCCTTTTCTTTAATTTTTATTGTTACACATGCACAAACACAATACATGCTGAGTCTATTTTGTGTCACTTGTAAGTGTATGCTTTTAGGGCCCCGACCACTTGATATTGGATAACAGAGAGTTCAATCCTGGGGAAGACTGATTCTTCCTTTCTCAGTAGTGATTAATTGACTGTGGTTCTTCGTGTAGGGGCGGTCCTTTGTGAGAGTCCCCTGTCCGTTTTAGCTTTTCAACTGCTGTTGTTTCGTCACTCTATTATTGAGACATGAGTATAGTTTCCCTGTCAAAGCTAAAAGACTCAGTCTTGCAGCAGACTTCCTAGCCCTCTGGCTCTTAGATTCTTTCCTCCCCTGTTCCTCAGTTTTCCCTGAGCCTGAGGTGTAGAGGTAGTACTGGATATATAGCAGAGATGTTTCAGGCACCTGGTAAGTTGTTCTTTATATTTTTGACCAATTGTGGCTTTCTGTAATGGATTCTGTTACTTCATTGATGAGGGGTAAGAGCTTCACTTATCTGTGCCTATAAGGATGAGTAGTAAGAATGCAGTGAGAGATTATACTGGTTTGGAAAGGTGGCAGGTTGCATGGCCTCCCCAGCCCCTGGTAGTTGACTGAAGTTTTCAGGACCAGACATTCCTACTGAATGGGGGCCCTAAGTTTAATTAGACAGCAGTTGGTTACCCCTAAGATAAATGTGTCACGTTGAACCTTTGAGAATATCTTGCTATCGAATGTATGTGTAGATAACCGCACTGCATGCTGGCCTGATGCCAGAAGGAGGGCAATGGACCCTCTGGAACTGTAGTTAAGGATTATTGTAAGGCCCCTGTTGTTTCAGGAATCCAACCCTGATCCTCTGGAGCTGTGACCCAGCCTTGATTGGTTTTTTTGAGGCATAACTAGTTAAAGGGGCCGGGTGTGGTGGTGCACACCTTAAATCCCAGAACTTGGGAGGCAAAGGCAGGCAGATTTCTGAGTTCGAGGCCAGCCTGGTCTACAGAGTGAGTTCCAGGACAGCCAGGGATATACAGAGAAACCCTGTCTCAAAAAAACAAAAACAAAAACAAAAACAAAAAACAAAAACAAAAAACAAAAACAAAAAAACAAAACAAAACCTAGTTAACAGGGAGTGAATGTGTGTTTCAGTGAGAGGTTGAGCAATACCAGAGCTGTCCTCCCCACCCCCACCAACCCCCTTTTTATCTTCTTTCTAATTAGTCTTCAGATCTGTTCTCTTCCCCCTTGCCTATCCATCTGCCACTCTTCAAGGCTGGTTATTGTTATATCTTGCTTGAATTCCAGCTTCTAGTTTTGTCTTTTCCCCCTATAATCAGAATGACTCTAAAGTCACTATCTTGCTTACAACCAAATAATGTTATCTCTGCAAGTCCAAAAAATATTTCCATGACCTGCAATGCCTTTGTGGTTGGAATTACATTGGATCTACAGATGGATTAGGAGACAGTCTTAAGTATGCTGACTTTTGAAATACACTAATATTGCTTACCTACTTATTTATGACATGCTTATTTTTTCTTATGTCTTTAATTTTCCCCTCCCTGGGTAGCCCTGGCTGCCCTGTAACTCACTCTGTAGACCAGGCTGGTCTTGAACTCAGAGATCCTCCTACCTCTGCCTCCTAAATCCTGGGATTAAATGTGTGTGCCATTGCCTCCCCCACCTTGTTTATTTACTTAGAAATAGGATTTTGCTATGCAGCCCAGGTTACCCTCAAATTCATAACCTCCATTCTTCAGCCTCCCCACTGCAGGTGTCACAAGCATGGCCTCAGTGCCCAGCTTCCTGGGGTTTTGTTGTTGATTTTTTTCCGCAAATACTTGCATATTTTAAAAATGAGTTTGTTACAGAAATCTTATATGTGAGCAACTGAGGTCTGGTAGTTTTAAAACAATAGAAAATGCTTTGAAGAGTTAGAACTTACAAAGATTGTCCAGCAGGGTGAAGCATCTGATGCCAACTGGAAGAGCCAGGTAGGTTTTCACTCCAGGTTGACTACTGGCTAGCTTTCTTGGGCTTGGGGAAAGTGGCATGATGCTTTTAGATCTCAATATTATTTTCTTTGAAACAATTTTCCTCAAACTGTTGAAAAATTATTCCTGTGGTCTGCCCTCACGCTTTAATTCAAGGTTGATAAGTGTAGTTATAGTGTGTGTAAGGCATGCAAAGGGCTGGGGCACTGGCTCAGTGGTAAAGCGTCTGCTGCACAAGCTTGAGGCCCCCAGTGTGGGTCCTTAGCGCCCAGCGGTAATGACACACACCTGTAATCCCAGTGCTGGTTCAGTGAGAGACTCTGTCTCAAGGGTGTGGGGAACAGGAGCTGACTGCTCTTTCAGGGGACTTTGGCTCAATTGTGATACACAGATATACATACAGACAAAATAACAATATACATAAAATAAGTAGGATAGAGAAGCAATTGAGGAAGACCCTCAGTGTCAATCTTTGTCACCCACAGTCATGCATTACATCCATGCTCATATGAACACATACACCACACACGTACATGCATACATGCAATACACAAAATGAAGACGAGCTTTCCATATATCTGCTACCATGAAGAGACAGAGCTGGATGCAGAGGCTGAGGGGAAGTAGGAAGAGCCAGAGACTGCAAAAAGCAGGTAGTGCTGGGCAGTGTGTATCAGGCTCTCCTGATTCATAGCCTGTGGTTCAGGACTGCACTGGGGAAAGAAGCAATCTAAGTCTTCAACAAGTGAGGACTATGCCAATGCCTGGGTGGTGTTGCAGGACAAGTGCATAGTGCATAGCCAGGCAAGGAGCAACCAGTCTCCAGAACATGTCCTTGGATTCTCAAGGCACAGATAGTCTTCTTCAGTATGATCTATGGAACCCCAAACATTTACACCATTTTACTTGGTTTAATTTCAGCGAACACGTTGCTTTTGAGTGGAGGTCACCCAAGCAAAAGCGCAAGACTGACAGTCTTCAAAGAACAATGCCGGTGGGGATCCTTGCAGCCCAGGTGGCTCCAAGGCTGCACTGAGCAGAAGCTGAGGTTCCAGAAGGCAGCTCAGGCTGAAGGGTGAAATCAAGTCCTGGCTACTGTCTGAGAGTCCTGGCTACTGCCTGAGAGCCCTGGCTACTGCCTGAGGATGGCCCTGCTCCAAAAGAGGATTCTTTGCCAGGGTCTTTGGAGTCCCCTACAGAGAGCAAGCAGTAATCCTAACTAGTCAGGATCTCTCTATAGAAAAAGAAGCTACTCGTGCCTGCAAGCCTTGCCCTCTTCGCATCAGCCTCCTGTGGAGTGTGACTGACTATCCAGGATGGTTTTCTCTGTTCCTCAGACCTGGAGTCCTGTGAAAGTCTTTGGAAGTTTTACCCAACTTCACCAAATCCTGTGAGAGCCTGGCTGGTAACCTTACGCTGACGATGAGGGCTACTGCATATACCTGTTGGCTCTTGTTTGACCTCTGGTTGCCTGCCTCTTTCCCAGTGCGCCCTTAACAGGTCAGGTCTGGTACTGCTTCTCACAGGAGATGAAGTGGTAAGCCCACTTGATCTGTGGTGAGGTCTGTGGTGAGCCCGCTATGGTGAGAGCAGAATTAATGGCCCAGACTGGGTTGGGTGTTTCAAAATATATTTATTGAAAAGAATATAGTAAAAATTATAGACAAATAAATCTAATCATAGGAGCTCATAGTTTTGATTCAGGCATAAACCTAAACAAATGTAAAATTCAACTTAAATAAATCTGTAAAACAAACATAAATTCAAATCAACATTAATGTGATAGTGACCCAGACTTGAGGTAAAATCCTTCTGCTGTTGTTATGCTGTCTGGTTATGTTGGTACACACTGGTAGATACTTGTGGTGGGGGAAAGGGGATCGTAGTTTGAGGGCAGTCAGGCTGTACCGTTTAGGCTGGAAAGATGGCTTAGGGACTAAGAGTCTGCACTACTCTCACAGAGGAACCAGATTTGGTTCCCAGCACCCGAATCAGGTGACTCAGGCCCCTATAACTCCAGCTTTGGGAGAACCTGATGCCTTTAGCCTCCAAGGCACCGTCACCCAACATGCATATACCTACACACAGGCACACACACATGCATATACCTACACACAGGCACACACACATGCATATACCTACACACACGCACACACACATGCATATACCTACACACAGGCACACACATGCATATACCTACACACAGGCACACACACATGCATATACCTACACACAGGCACACACACATGCATATACCTACACACAGGCACACACACATGTAATGTTAAAACATCTTTTAAAAATGCCAGAGATAGAATGTTATAAAGAACATGACTCTAAAGTATAGCATAAGGTCAAATACTACTAGGTCTGGTACTTATTTTGTGTGAGTACCATAATTTCTTCTCATTTATAAAATCAAGGCACTAATCTAAATCACCGAATCAAATTGTAATTATTTAAATAATTAGGTTGTTTATATGTCAAGCTCTACAACAGTACCTGACAGTAATAATAAATTTACTACTAATTAGTTATTAGTAAATTAATTTATTAGTTAATAAATATTAATATTTATTGACTAGTAATATTAATATAAGTGGATTTACATTGTTGATGTATAAACCTGTAGATGGAAGCTGGTGGCAGTAGCTCTGCACACCTTTAGTTCCAGCACTCAGGAAACAGAAGCAGGGGCATCTCTGTGAGTTCCAGTGCATCCTGGTCTATAGATCGAGTTCCAGGACATTGAGGGCTACACAAAGAGACCCTATCTCAAAGAAAACCAGAAAAAAGAAATAGCATTACTGGTGGTAGTGGCTCACACCTTTAACCCCAGCACTCCCAGGGAGGCAGAGGCAGGTGAATCTCTGAGTTTGAGGCCAGATTGGTCTATAGAGTGAGTTCCAGGACAGCCAGGGTTACACAGAGAAACCCTGTCTTGGAAAAAACAAAACAAAACTATCAAGCCTGTAGATGGTGTTGGGCTTTTGTTAGAACATGTGCTTCTGTGTCTCAGATCTTGAGTTTGATAGTGCATGTCTCTTGCTTACCATACAAGATGTTGTAAAACGTCAGAGGCTGGTTTACTAGTTTAGGGTAATCATGTTTCACACATAAATGGACTCTTTAAAAATAAAGATTTATTTATTATATATAAGTACACTTCAGACTATATTATATGTAGCTGTCTTCAGACACACCAAAAGACAGCATCAGAGCCCATTACAGATGGTTGTGAGCCACCATGTGGTTGGTTGCTGGGAATTGAATTCAGGACCTCTGGAAGAGCAGTCAGTGCTCTTAACCACTGAGCCATCTCTCCAGTCCCATAAATAGACTCTTACAGTCAGGAATCTTTTGGTTTTAATATTTAGTGGCATGTCACTTGGTAACTGACTAATGCTGAGTATCTATTTTACCAGCCATATGAGGTATGGGAAAATACACACATGTGAAGACAGTTTCAGGTTTTGAGAATGGCCAGGGCCGATAAAGCATGAAGTTCTTTGTGTCTCCCTGTCTAGCTTTCCTCTTATCTGAAGACTCCACACGCCTTTGTACTTTCCCTCCCCATCCTCTGTCCCTACTTAGAACCCAGCCAGAACTTAGAGCCACTGCTTCTGACTCCTGTTTCAGTTGTTTATCCACGGGGCCTCAGAAGACTTTTTACCTCCAACTGGAATGAACGGTGTCCTCTCAGGAATATGGAAGGGTTTGGTGTGTGGCTCGAGAACTCGAGGCTGCCTGTTCCTGCTGCTTTGCGCACTGCTTGCTCTCACAGCAATTTTTTTCTATACTGTCCTTCTTTTTCCTCAAAGCCTTTCTTCTTTGCTTGCTAAGTTTAGTGTCTCAGTCTCTCCGTGGCCCTCAATTGCCTTGTTCTCTAGCATCCAGCAAATGTGACCTTCCCACTCTGACATTCACCCTACAATGGATCCACACTTTGTTTTCAGCTCTGCCTCCAATATGACGTTTACTAGATGATGACGTTGAAGAGCAGTCCTCTTGGCTAATGCAAATAGTGCACAGGCTTTCTTTAGGAATGAGCAAGTGAGCCTCCTCTCATGATGGGAAGAGAGTACACCATGAGGAAACGTGCCCCCACTCACTGCCCTGCTTTTCTCTCTTCATTGTTTCTTTATTTGCAGTTGTTGTTGTAGCAAGAAAAGAAGCTAACAGCATTCTCTTGAAACTCTTATCCTGTGTGGACAGTCGGCTGTCTTACCTTTTCCATCCCTGTTCCTATGCAGTGATAATATCTACATGCAGCTTACAAGCACATTTCCTTTTTTATTCCAAATGATTATAGTTGGAAAAAAAAATGGACTGTGATGTGGGAATGTCTTGGGTAATAACAGTTTCTTGTTTTGATTATTTCCTTTTAGGAGAGACACTGCTGATCCTGTAACATGGAGGATTGTCTTCATACCTCATCTGAGAATCTGTCCAAATTGGTCAGCTGGGCCCACAGCCATGGGACCATTTGCAGCCTCATTCCAAACCTGAAACACTTGCTTTCTGAAGGTTCCCATGGGAACCTGACTGCAATGTGGGGCTGTAGTGCCGGCCATGCGTACCACTGGCCACTAACAGCTACTTGCAGAGCTGGGTCCCAAGAGAGGGTTTGTTTCCAGGACAACCGAAGTTTTAATTCTGATAGTCCCAGTATAATTGGGGTGCCTTCTGAGACACAGACTAGCCCTGTGGAAAGGTACCCTGGGAGACCTGTGAAGGCAAAGCTGGACTGTAATCGGACCAGAGACTCTTGTGACTTCTCTTACTGCAGTGAGCCCTCTGAACTGGATGAAGCTGTCGAGGAGTATGAAGATGAAAACACACTGTTTGACATGGTTTGCGAGTCTTCTGTTACAGATGAGGACAGTGACTTTGAACCCCAAACCCAGAGACCTCAAAGCATTGCTCGCAAAAGGCCAGGAATCGTCCCATCTTCCATCCATTCAAGTTCCCAGGGACAGATGGTCGATGAATGCAGTAATGATGTCATCATCAAGAAAATCAAGCAAGAGATTCCAGAAGATTATTACATTGTGGCAAATGCAGAGCTGACTGGAGGAGTGGATGGACCAGCCCTTTCATTGACACAGATGGCAAAACCCAAACCCCAGACTCATGCTGGTCCCTCCTGTGTAGGGTCTGCTAAACTGATTCCCCATGTAACATCTGCCATCAACACGGAATTAGACCCACACATTCTGTCAGCCTCTCCCTCTGTTATCTCCAGACCGATCATCCCAAAGACTGCTAGGGTATCTCTGGCTTCACCAAACAGAGGACCCCCTGGTGCCCATGGCACTGCCCACCAGGTGACCATGCAGATGCCTGTGAGCACATCACATCCTAACAAACAGATCAGTATCCCTTTGTCTGCTCTGCAGTTGCCTGGACAGGATGAGCAAGTTGCTTCGGAGGAGTTCCTGCCCCACTTGCCTAGCCAGGTCTCATCATGTGAGGTAGCCCTTTCTCCCTCTGTTAACACAGAGCCTGAAGTGAGCTCCAGTCAACAGCAGCCCCCTGCTGCTCCAACCATAACCACTGAAGCCACCGCGCAGTGCATTCCAGGTATGGAACTCGAGGTGACTGTAAGTCCCTCATCCGCGCGTACCTAAGAATTCTGCGCCGTCAGCTCTTGTAAGACAGTTGGTTTCGTTTGCTAGGATGCAGTCATTTTCATTCTCAGGAAGGTAGAAATAATGAAATAAATTACATGTAAGGAATACTATGAAGGGATGCCATCTGAAGGAGGCTGTCCATTCACCAGATGCACCTTAGAGATGGCAAATAAACGATTGTGTTGTTGGTGGCCAGACTTAAGATTCATATCCAACCTTAGCTGAACTGTTTATAGTAAATTTATTTTTGAAAAAAATTCTTTCTCATATTGGTATCAAGGTAGTTAAGCCAACTGATGTTGAATAAGGTGTATGATAATATATATATATACATACATATATATATATATATATATTTATTTATTTATTTGAACCAGTTTTCTATTGCCATTCATTTTAGTTAGCGTGATGATTTAAATAAGCAACAGGTAACTTCTTAAATAAGCATTTGATCCTATCTTAAAACTTAACAGACTCGGATAACATACATTTCTGGAGTAGGCCAGCTTAGCTCAATGCATTCTCATTGACAGAAGTGTGGAATCATCATTCATGGCTGCTACCTCTACAATTCTAATTCTAATGCTCTTTAGTTTAAATATCCATTGCTTGTTTGATCTAAGATATAAAGGGGTTTGATGCCCATACTTGGGGTCCACAATTCAAATCTAAAAGGACAGACACAAGTCCTTTTATGGACAAAGGGTGAACAGGCACAGAGAATATAGAAAGCAGAACACTGTAACACATTTAATCCTTTTCAAAGGAGCTATGTGTTTGGGAAAAACATCCTTTAAAGGCTGAGGTACCTGTGCCTTTGGCCTGAAACTTCCTAGAATTAAGTTGCTTTTACAAATACACATTTATAGTTTCAGTGTCAGCCCGAGGTCTCCAGAGGGAACTTAGCACCTTTCTATTACAGTCCTGCAGTCAGTGATAACTCCTGCTGAGAGTGTCATCTAGTGCCATTTAGTTGCTTTGAAAAGTATGCTAGTTGAAAAATCATAGATTTTTTTTTTTGGGTGGCTTTTCACAACAGTTTTATTGAAATGTGATTCACATTTTATAAAAGACACCTTTTTTTAAAAATATATTTTATGAGTGTTTCTGTGCATGTATATATGTGTACCACATACTTGCTCAGTGCCCAAGGAGGTCAGAAATGAACGTTGGTTTGTGAATCATCATGTGGGTGCTGGGAACTGAACCTTTGTAACTGCTAAGCTACCTCTGGTCTCTAGAAGTACCCTTTAAAGTGCTTGTGCCTAACAGAAGCAGTCACTCTCTTCTCCTCTCAGTTCTTAAGGGCAACAGCTAATGGACTTTCTAAACTATAACCTTTTGTGACAACTTTCTTAGACTTAGTGTGGTATTTTCAGGATTAGTCCATATTAGAGAATTTTTATTGCCAAATAACATTTTACTATAAATATGTCATACTTCATTTTTCTTCAACTGATGGTTAGACATTGGGCTGTTTCCACCTTTGGTCTGTTTGCTACTGTGAACACTTATATAAGTTATTATGTGAGCACTTACTGTGATTCTTGTGTGGGCATGGTAATGCCTGTAATTAGACTTCGGGGTGGGACTGCTGGGCCTATGCTCGCTATGTTTTAGGTTTTCCAGAAGCCACTAACCTGCTTTCTAAAGATTTGATTTAAAGTCTTAGCACTAATGCACAAAGGTTCCTGTTCTATGTGTGCCACCAACACATTATTTTCTGTGTTTTAAAAATTGTTCCTGTACTCCCAACACACAGGAGGCAGAGGTAGGCAAATCTTTGTGAATTTGAGGCTAACCCTGGTCTACATAGCAAGTTCTAAGCCACCCAGGGCTACATAAGAAGACCCTGTCTTAAAACATACGAACAAAAAATTTCTATGTTATTATGCCTATATTATTCTAATAACTAATGATACTAAACATTTTTTGTGCTCTTATTGGTCATACATACACACTGTAAATATATATATTTTTTGAAAGTTTTCAGATTCTTTGCTCATTTTAAAGTTAGCTTCTCTTTTCTGCTTTGAGTTATGAGTTCTCTGGAGCTGTCTGTATTCTGGATGTAAGTCCTTTACATGTGTTTTCTCCTATTTACGCTTACCCACTCATTCATTCAGTATGTATTCATTCATATATTCTTCTTCCCTCACCACCCTCTCCCCCCTCTTGTCCCACCCACTTCTCATAGGAAAGTCTTGAACTTCTGATCTTCTCTCCTCCACCTCCCAGGGGCTGGAATTACAGGCATGACCATGCCCAATTATGC